>NW_026555331.1:31073872-32273872 GCF_014898055.3 Talpa occidentalis | reverse complement strand
AAATCCTCAGGGCCATGAAGCTCTAAAACAGAGAAAAGGGCCCTTTAAAGGAATTGCCTTCCAATGGGGCAACCAGGAGTGGGTAATAGGGACATAAGAGATTTGTACCAAGGGACATACCAAGTTGACATACAACACAAAGGGTCTGAATGTTGGAGGACGAGGCTCACCACCTGTTCAGGGACGGCCAATCCTGAGTCCTACATGAATGGGTTCCCAAAGAGACATGTGGTTCTCTCAGCATGGAGTCACCCCTGGTCATGCAGGGATGAGAGGTATGAGGCATGCAGGCTCGGGGGCAGGGAAGAAACAAAATTGGGGTTCTCAGGAAGGTTTTTTTCCACTCAATACTCTTTTTTGTCGCCTACATCTCCAGACATTTAAAGAATTCTGAGCTATTTTCAGACCTACTATGAAAAGAACTGAGGTGTTATCAGTCAGACACCCATCTAAACCATTTCCTAAGAGGAGAGCTGGCATGACTCACTTTTGATTTGTCAGCTTCATATCGATTTTTCTGGTAATCTCTGTGGGTCTGCCAGAGCTGGGTCTACCAGGAGCAGCAGAATTGTGGCCCACTGTGTTCAGGGTTACTTGTTACAAAGGACACCAACACAGGATTGTTGGCCACATTCTTTTCGTGGAACATGTGGGAGGAGAAGAGGGAAACCACAATGCACAAAACCCAGGGTGTCTCTGGGATTTCCATTGCTTGCTAAAGGCAGCCAGTTTTCTTTATGCCTATTCTGGATTTGAGATTTGAGGACTGCTTTTGGAATGAGGTGCTGGTGGGAATCGATGGAGCCCCAGAAGTAATTCTGGGTTTTCTCATTGTGGGTGAATTACTTCTATTCTGCCTTTCTGTCTTTCTTGGAACCTGAGATCTGATGATTTGAAGTATTTAAATATATTACTCTGCAATCTGTCCCCCTTAAAACACTGATTATTCAGTAGTTTCCCCACTGAAAAAAAAAACTAATTTCAAAAAAGTAAAAAATAAAAATTCCAATCTAACTAAAACATCCTACTGACCTTCACATTTATGTGAGCTCCCTCACCCCAGGGAATAGCTTTATGTGTGTCAAAGCTTTAGAACTAGGAAGACGCTCTGATGCTAAGGGACCTGTTTGTGCTGATATTTCAGGGATGAGCTTGATGCCTAGAAACTGCTATGTGCAGATGTCACATAGTCAGAGACCAAAGTGCTAGCTAGCCTCAGTAAACAATGCCAAGAGAGGACCCAAGAGGCAAAATTAAATCAACCAAGAGCCATCATTTAGCTAGGTGCAAAGCCATTTCCATTTGCCTGAACCGAGTAGCCATAGCCCCGGTACTTTCCTGCATGTGCTATTGGGTGAACAGGTACCTCAGATGGCCCCACAGGAGGAGGTTTGAAATGTCACAGAAGGGTGTATATGTGTGTGTGTGCATATGGTGCAGTGTATGTGTGTGTATGTGTCTATATGACTGTGTCTATTTGTCTGTCTTATGAAGCTCTGTGTGTTCTCATGCTGGTGTGTATGTATTTAGTGTGTCTGTGCCTGTACTTGTGTGTGTGAATGTATGCTTTAAGGGAAATTGGGGGGGGGGAACAGCTGCTCTGAAGGCCCCCACTAGAAAGGTTTTCTTTGCACTTCTCCCAAGTTAAATTATTTTTTTTTTTACTATCCAATGTCTCTCCTTTGTGTATCATAATACCCAGTATTTTTCTTTCTTAGCTCTTACTATAATTTGTCATTTTTGCTTATTGGGAGATGTCATCCCCACTAAATGAGAATGCTTTGATTGCAGGGATATTTATCTTCCATGCCCAGCACAGTGCCTGGAAAAATAAATGCTGACAAATAACAAATGAATCAAGGGCAGAAGTGCTGGCATACACCATGGTGTGAAGGCCCTCTCATCATCTATGTTGCTAGAGAAATCGCAGGTCCTTGCTGCATAACTGAAGCAAGGATTTTGAGGCCTCCTTAAAGGGACTCGTGACATGCTCGTCAGGCACTGCCACCAGCAGCAAGCCCCCTGCGTGCACATTTCTGAATTCCAGAACAGATGAAGCTATCTTCATTCAGCTAAACTATCCCATAGGGTAATGACTAATGCATGAACCAGTTTCTGTGTGAAGAATGCCCAAATGGATGAATATATAACTGACCCACTCCTCTCGGGGCAGGGTCCAATAGAGACCACCCACATGGGCTTTAAAGCAGAGGGCACTACAGGTGCTTGCTGTCAGGACAGCAGGTGTTACTCTCCTGGTTAGAGGGGCAGTATAACATTAATATGTCATTGCTGATCCTACAGCACAAATCAGAAACCAAATCTGAGCCCTTCATTTATATGTATCTTCTTTGTGGATAGCTAAGCAAAATGCAGTCTGCATACTGATTGGCCCTTAGTTCACTGACTGGAACATGAATGAAGCGGATAGGGTATGTGCAGGTGTCGGAGGAGGAACTTCTGGTGTACACTTGTGTGCTGTGTGCTGGCTGTGAGATGGTAGAGATGGCCTATGAATTTGCATACAGATCTTCATGCCTGGAGAATGTAAGAGTGGTTTTATCAAAGCTCCATCCTGGAAATGACTCAGTATCACTCAGAGAACTGACAATTTTTTTCCCATGTTGGTTGATAAAAATCAACCTCATACTTTTTAGTAGCTCCTAGCATTCCATTGTGTAGCTTCTTTAGCCAACCTTCACTAACACCACTCCCCCTCGGCCCCCATAATCAATTAGTGACATGAGTAATATCTTCCTTTGGAGGCTAGTGCCTTGTCCAAGGCTACTCAACTAGACAGTGGTAGAGTTGGGTTATAGTCAGCTTCTCTCTGGCTCCAAAGTCTATAATCACTTGCATAAATTAACACAAATATAGAGGCCTCCCTGGTGGCGCAGCGGTTGAGCGCTGGGCTATGAAGCTGCCCACAGCCTCTGCAGCGCCAGCTTGATCCCCAGCCACTGGGCGAGGGTCCCACATGGCAAGCAGACCTCTCCTGCTGCGCCCACTGCTCCCCTCAACAGTGTACCTCAGTCCTTCTGCCTGTTCTGTTCCCCGCTCTGGCTCTGGTGAATTCTCTCACCCTCCCGTACTTCTGACTGTACCCAGTACTTGTATAAATAAATAAATAAAATCTTAAAAAATGATAAATTAACACAAATATAAAGGTTTGCTTTAAAGTGAGATAGAAAATCAATAGTTACTAACCACATTTATTGGGTGTCTTTTATGTGCACAGCAAGTGCTAGGGAACATCCTCCTTGATGTTTCTCTTCTCTTGACTTCCAACTCCCTTTCATACCTCCTTGCTGGTTATAAAATCTGTTGGCTCTTCTGCTCGCTCTACCTATCCCCCCGGGTTTTACCCTTGGTCCTCTCCCTTTTTACCATCACTTAGAACAGTCTCTGTGATTCTTTTTGTGTAGGCTACCTGACATCAGAAGTTGTCATTTCCAGGTCTACCTCTCTCATCCAGCTCTGGCTCCTTGCTGTTGTCTCCCAATGTTACTCCTCTTGAGTATTTCATAGGCATTGAAGATTTAGTATGCCCAAATCTGAACTCATTATCCTACTCTCAAATCCACTCCTAATAAACTTTGTTGTTGTCTTGGGGTGGCCCAAATTAGGGTCCTCAGTGCTTTCATTATTCTTTACCCCCAAATCCACTGAGTTGGATTGCACTGGCTCAATGTCACAAATAATTCTTGGATTTGCCTTCTCTCCATCACCACTCCCCAGGCATAATTCAAGCTCTCAGCCCCTCTCTTGGAACTAGCACAAGTCACTCTCTCTTCTCTAGTTCTCTGACCTCCCAAAACACCCGACCTATTCCTCTTATCCCTCACTTTAGTGCTCCAAGACTGCAGGTTTATTTTCTAGTTCTATTTCCAATTACATGAAAAACTGGAAATCTAGATAAAGGCTGGTCTTCTTGAATGTTTGCTTAAATATTAGGACCTGTGATATTTCCAGAAATGCTATATCAAACCACAAAAGTGCTTTACTTAAGGTCTTTCATTTTTTTCATAATGATTTCGAGGGGAAAAGAAGGGCTAAGGATGGATTTCTGGGAAGGATTTCTGCCTCCTATGCCTAAATGTATCATTAAACTGAGAATTTCTGACCATTAAACTCATTTTTCAATTTTGTACCCTAGGAGCATTTACAAATAATGTATTTATCACTACCTTTGTGTGATGGTGTTGCAGGTCATCAGCCCTTGGATTTTGCATATTGATAATGCATTTAGCAAGTTTGTGAAAGAAAAAATAGAACTCATAGAAAAATATATAGTATTGTTCTAACTTTACTGCATGTGAGATGTTTTTATTTTCTCAACATGTCAGCTGAATATTTTATTTTATAAAGCACTTTTAGGACTGGTTTGTTCCTCATGATGCAGGAAGCTCTGAGACTATTCTGAAAAAGATAGCTTATCCTTTACTTTTCACACAGATTTCTTTACCAATAGCAACAGAAATATAGGAACAAAGATTAAACTGTCTCATAACTAAAGCAAAAAACCAAAAAAAGGATGTTCTCTTTTTTTTTTTTTGCTATTTTTGTAAAGGAAATGTGATGCATAAGTCTGTTTTATAGGAATCAATTTCTAAGATTCCAGAGATATGACCATCACTACATGATGCCAGTAAAGAAACTCTGTCCCCACTCTTGGAAACTAGGGCATATTCATTCAGGCCTTAAAATATAGAAATACAGCAGCATTTCTCACCCAAATTTTCAGTCAATTGGCTAATTATTTGTTCAAAAGTAAAATAATGCATCCCCAGGTTCCTGGGTATTGGATACTGAGCAGTCTAACTCAGGCTTGGGCGATGACACAGATAACACACTGTGAACGTCAGGCCTATTCTCATGAAAGCAGTTTGTTTTCTATTCATTTCTCTGCCTGTATTTTTGTTCACTCACTCATTTATCTTCCCAGCCACCAATTCAGCAAATACTGAATGACATTAGAGACCCAGAGATGAGCAAAATAAACATGACTCATGTCCTCATGGAAAAAACCAAGGGCATCTAGTACCTAAAAATTGAACTTCTAAAATTTCTTAGCCATTGCCTAGATTCAAAATTTAACATTTCAATCACCGGTGGTTCATCCATTATTCAACCAGTGTTTATTAAAAATTGCTATATTGGAGCCTGTGCCGGTGCTAGAGATGAAGAAAATAGGGGCACAAATCCTCGCTTTCAGGTAGCTTAACTGGTAGGAGAGACATGAGTAAGTAAATGATAAAATACGGAAAGTGCAGTGATAGTGGTCCAGGTCTGGATGTAGAGGAGGTGTCCCAGAGCTGAGCTCACAGAATGAGTACAGGCTGGTCATTTTGATTTCAGGGGGTGAGAGGGAATGAGAAGACATAAGTCAGTGAAGGAGTTGAGAGCTGAGAAGAAGGAGGCAGTTCCCTGGTACTAGAGGGTACTATGTACTCACACCTCTCTGGCCCACTTTGCCCCGACACCCAATGTCAGTAAGCCTCTGCAGATTATCATTTTTTTCCATACTTTTCAAATAGTAGCTGTGAGTATAGCTGAGTATGACTGGTACACATAGGTATCAGGAAATAAGTCAGATATTACTTGGAATTAATTTATCTATAAAACATTCACTGAGTTGGGAAAACAAAAAGGAACACATGATTCTGACCTGAATTGCAGGATAGAGAGAGCAAGCAAGACAAGTGGTCAACACATTTTCACTAACGGCTTTCACAGACTGCAGGGAATACCAAATACCCTTTCTCATCTCTCTATGTGCTGTCCACACATGACCATTCTCCACCTTTCCAGGTCTCAAGGCCCACTCTGAATAGCCCTCCAGTGAAGTCTTCTTTGATCTGGCTATGATAGTTTCACTGCTATCTTTCTTATTGCACTTACCATACTGTGTATATGCGACTAAGAACTCCAGCTCTTGGGCAAAAACCATGTGCCTTCACTTCTGTATTTTCACACTTAGCATGGCAGCTGTAACAAAAATAAGAACATTTTGGAGTTTTGGTATTTGGGTAAGTAAAAGAGAGTCAGGGGGCTGTTGAGAATCTGGCCCCAGGCATGTCCAGCATGCCCAGGCATGCTCAGGCACTTCCATCTCCTGAAGGGGATGAAACAAAGCTGGTGGCCACAGACTGCCCAGGATGAAAGTTTGACCAGTTCTGGCTCAACTAACTTTTGACCTGATTTGCATGCTGTAGCACCAACCAGAACGCAGGTGACTTCTAACCTCATTTATGTAGTGTGCCACCAACAGGAACTTAATGAACTTCTAACCCTAATTGGCACAGCTGACCGGAGTGACAACTATCCCACTTTTTCTAAATGGATACAACCCCTATCTCGTTAACTCAGAACACTATTCAAGGACTCCTTGAGTTTGTGTCTCTTGGGTTGCAGACCTAAGAATATTCCAAATAAATGCTTGTATTTTGCTTCAACCAGTTCTCCTTCATGCTGGGATGACAGCTGGCCTGTAGTTGGCGCTCAAAAGATGCTGAATGATAAGTAATGAAAGTGCAAGGCACCAGTGTTGAGTGGGTGCAGGGCAGTGTGAGAGGGGATTTATGTGTGTGTCTCAATTCACTTTTCAACCCTCAGAGGTTGTTTTCTCTGATAAAGGTGAGACTTGTGGGCAGGTTAAAAACTCTCCCAAGGTCATAAAGCAAGTTAGTAGCAAAAGCTTCGAAGATATTAATCCACCTTTGAGGAGTTCTGTCTGTACAAGAGCTAAACTTTCATGCCTTTTTACAACTTCAAGATCGAAATAATGACAGTTTTGGATTGGACAGAGTATAGTACTTTTCTGCTGAAAGTTGGTTTCAGCAAAATTAGAAATAGTTACTATAGATATTGTATATATTCACATACATTATATGTATTTGCTATCATTGCTTTGGATAAATGTTAGAGGACTGGGCAAGACATTGGACACATTGAACATGAGTGAAAAACTAGCAACCCGTTAGATTTCTAAGAAATTGAAGTAATTTTGCATTAAGAGCATTCAGAATATTGTTTGGACTTCTATAATTGTCCACCATGTTCAAATTCTGAATCATACCCTGAATCACTACTTGCTTGTTAACGCAATTAACCCTTAAAATAAAAAATCCTAGCTTAAACTTTTAAGGGCTAGTGTCTACTAGCCCATTAATGTTAGGCTCTAATATCAAGCATAAATTTCAAAGACCACACTCTAAACATGTAAACTGATTTATGGTCATCAGATGGTGTGTTTTAAAAATAAACTCATATACTTTATGATAAATCGGCAGAGAATGAACTCATGATTTGCACACTGACTCATTAAAAATGAAACAGTTCTACATTTCGATTCCTTAGTGCATCTTGTTTTTTAACATCAAAGACTTCAGTTCCAAGTGCTATTATATCTTCTCATTTGAATATTTTTGCTAAGAATATTTTCTTTTTAAATAGGAAAGAAAGCTGTCATGGAATAAATGGAAAGGCTGAAAAAAATGCACAGCTGCAGGACTGCTCCCATCCAGCATGTTCTGTATACACTGGAACATTAGAAAGAGAATATTCAAAAGCCGAGAGCTCTAGTATCACATTTTATTTAGCTTCCACTCAACTAATTGCAGTTCACCTTGGAAAATTCTACAAAAATTTAAGACAACTAGTTGCTTGGTTTAAACATGGGCAGGCACTGGATTTTTCTACTAAAAATATCTTAGATTCATTAGTTTTTAGTGCTTTTTCATAAAACAGGTACTTGTTTTCTTGTGGAGGAAATTTGGGACATGACACTATATTTTGTAATATTGGTTACAACTGTCATTTCTCTCATGATGAAAAGAAAATTTCCTCTGCTATTTCTGTTTTTCCTTTGTATCTTTCCCATTTCATTAAGACTGTGAAACGGCTTATGAGAAGAACAATAAAAATGGACAAAGGTAATTAGGCTTCCTTAGGGATACTGATATGTTGACTGATCTGAGATGTCTAATGTTTGCCTGGTCAGATTAAGCCAGTTTTGGTGTAAATGTGATCTGAATGGGTTGCTAAGAGCGGGATGTGAGTGTCAAGGGCCTTATGGTGTTCTTTATCTTGATTCATTCTCAAAGAGGAAGGACAGGAGTTACTACTCTCACCTTTCCTCTCATCCCCTCACCAGGTAGTAATACTCACATGTGGAAGACTCCAGCGGGATTCTACATCTAGAATCTGAACAACAAATCCTCTTGACCCACATTATCATTATTTGACACCAACAAGAACCCTATGAAAACATATAGAAGTTGCACAGGATAGGGAACCAGATCCTTCCGAGTATAGCCTAAGGACTCATACCTCAATAATTCCTTTTTCTTTTAAAAAATCTTTTCAGTTTTTATAAAAATAGGGTCAAGGAAATGTTAAGTATGTAGATCACAGAATCCTATAAAGCTATTAAGCATAAATTTGATTCAGAGCTTTCTGGGACCAATGCAAACTGGGAAACCCAGTCAATTATGTGACTCATGTTTTTTGTTTTTTTTTTAAATTTTTTTTTTTAATAGAGGCATGCTTTATTTATTTGTTTGTTTGTTTATTTGTTTGTTTGTTTTGTTTATACATGCACTGGGTACAGTCAGAAGCACGGGAGGGCGAGAGAATTCACCAGAGCCAGAGCGGGGAGCAGAGCAGGCAGAAGGACCGAAGGACACTGCTGAGGGGAGCAGCGGGCGGCAGGAGAGGTCTGCGCGCCATGTGGGACCCTCCTCTGGTGGCCGGGGAGCAGCCAGGGGATCGAGCCGGCGCCGCAGACGCTGCGGGCAGCTTCGCAACCCAGCGCTCAACCGCTGCGCCACCGGGGAGGCCCCGTGACTCATGTTTTTTTTGAGGACCCAGATTGCTAACACTTCAGTGAAACAAAACTTTATGGGCATAAATTTGAAATTTCCCAATGGGTATTCACAAATGGGGCCATAGATGTTGACCTTAGCAATATTTCTAAAATAGAAAAGATAGTCTTGGGCAAGGAGGGGGTTTAGCTTAATGTAACAACTTTGCTCTAGGCAGAAAGGAAATACTTTTAACAATTGAATATGATTTTCTTCAGTGCAAATCACTACCTGAGAGTAGAGTGGGCCCTTCAGGGAAGACACATCTCGGTTCTAGGAGACTCTAATGCACTTCAGAGAAGTTAGAATTATAAACTTGTTTATCAATGAAGAACAGCCATTTTCTTCAAATTTTGCAAGACCAATGCACTCACTGAAAAAAGAGAAAAGTTTATTTTTCAAATTATTTTCTTCGTGCTGTATGCCAGGAACTCTGCTAAATATTTCACATGTACTGGAATATCTGATCTTCACCATTGCTGCATTATATACAGACGAAGCACATGAAATACAGCTCAACTAAATGGCTATTCTTGCCCCAGGCAACAAAGACATAAATGCAGGAATTTGACTCCCAGTCTTTCAACTCCAGAGTCATGTGCCTTCATTATACTAACATTAGTTTCTCTTTACAGTGCTCATTATCAAAGACAGACTTTCGTAAAGAAGAAAATATATTTTAGTTTACAGAAAACACGGCTTTCACGACACAAGAACTCCGAATATATCCTAATAGCCAAGGGAAGAAATTTTGTTGGTATAACTCACCATGGGAACTTAAGTAAATGGATCCTGATATTTTTCTGTACATGTAAAAGGACCCTATTTCAGAAAATGTAGGTTCCATTGAAATTGGGGGGAAAAAGATACTAATCAGCTAACAATGGTCCTCTCCTGTTAACTGAAAAGCAGTTTCCCTCTTAGATAGATTGGCAGGAAGGCTTAGCAACCCTATCTAACATGCTAAAGTCAGACCTCTTGTGTTTATTAGGCAATGTCTCCTAGTGGAAAAAGCAAAGATCTTGGAGATAGAGATGGTAGTTTAAAGGTCATGCTGGCATTAAATATCTGTGTGACCTCATTTAATTTCTCCAACCCTTGGTTTTTTCCCTGAAAAAAAAAAATGCATCTTGTTGTGAAAGTCTGAGATAATGTATTAAAGTGTTGCTGGGTTTCGTGTTTCCTGGACTTAGGAGTTCCTCGGTTCTTGAATATGGTGTGAGAAGAATTCACAGCCAGGTCTTTAGCAGAAGCAAAAGCAATGTTCATTTAAAAACAGAATAAAAGGACACTCAGGGAAAGGTCCCTGGGTGGGCAGAGTCCTTGGTAAGAACAACTGCAAGGGAATTGTGGGGGCTTCAGCCTTAAATAGGGTGCAGTAACTTTTCACTCCATCCCATCTGGATTACACTGTGTAGGTGCTTCCAAAGTATTGATTTACTGGTTCAGGCAGCAGTTTCTAAGTCACTCCCCATTCTACTGTGTGCCCACCGCAAGGTGTTGGGGCAGGGGAGAGCAATAGGCTTGAGTGGCCCTGGTGCTAACCAGCTTTGCCTTTCCCTTGGAGTATTGCTTGTCCAGTTTAGGGGCACTGCCTTATCTCCTGTCTGCCTATAGGTTGGGTGGGTGGACTGCCTTTCTCCCTTCTGAGTGCTTCTTGGCTCTCCCTGAGCTTTAACAACTCTGGCAAGTTTTTTCTGGGGTCCTGGGTATAGCTGAGAGTTTAGTTTTCATTAGGTATTATCCTTCTTGCCCTAAAGTCTAATAAAAAGTGCACAGCTTAGTAGATGCTCAAAAACTGGTTGATATTGTTGTCATTACTGTGATTACCAGGATGTAAGGAGATAGCCAATATGATTAGTAATAACTATTTTGTTGTTTGAGCTAATTGCTTTCAATGAAATTTTATTTACTATCAATTAATCTAATATCCTAGGAAACACTGTATGGAAACAAGTCTCTGTTCTCAGAAACCTTACAATCCAGTAAGAAGATAAAGCAAATAATTGAGTTTGGAAGCAGTTTGGGCTTGCATACATCAACCACAGCAGATAAAGTAAAACACATCAATTGGGAAATGTTCAAGGTCTTGAATGTTACAAGGCAGAGTTTATTCTTAACTTGGTGGGCAGTGTTCTATGAAAAGAAGAGTGACCAAAAAAAAAAAAAAAAATCAGAACTTTAACTTAGGGAGTTTAAGTGAAAAAATGGTGCCAGAGACTTTGGCTAAGGGTATGTTTCAGTGTTCAAATAGCATAGGTGTATAGCTAGTTTCCAAGACTGGTAGAAGAACTGAATTGATCATTTTCTTTCCCATTTGAGTTTTTGGTGACTCTGGAGGTGATTGGTTGAGATTAAAGATGTTTTCTGTGGACATGGAATAGGGAGAAGCTGACTGACACCCTGGAGGATAAACTGGCATTTAGTGGCATTAGACTAAGGTATACAAAGCAACTACAGTATACAAACAACCTTGGTTCCAGTACTTACAGACTGCTCAATAGCAAAGGAAAGTACTTCTCTCATTAGATCCCAGATTCCTGAGGTTTGGGGCCAAAAAAAGAATATCTACCCCTAAGTAGCATTTTGATGAATTATCTAATTAAATAAATGCTTGTGCCTAATAACAGTTTAGTAATGCAATGTAACTCCAATTATATTTTTAAATGATGTCCTATTTAGAATGTATCAGTATTTTCAGGATTTATTTTAATCATTAATCTTTAACATACAGGCTAGGAAACAAAAATAGCATTCCTATTGAATGCTAATATGTCAGTAATTTGAAAAGATTTCCTGTGACTAAGTTAAAAACATCTTATTAATGTATTATATAATTTCCGCTAGAGAAGCTACATTTCCTGTAGTGAGTAGAGAGTGATTTTAAAGCCTGGGAATGTGAGTCGGTAAAAAAGCAGAGGAAAGAATTACAAAAGTACTTAGTAATATATGTAAGGTTGTTTAGTATTACCTGACACAGAATCTCAAATAATAGGTCTTATTACTCTGAAATCTGTTTAAGTAAATACATTTTCTTCTCCAATTTATATTGGCCAAATTAGCTCATATTTCAAACATAAAACTATTCATGCTAAAGTCAGTTGTCTATGTATATTGTAAGTCTCTGAAATGAATCATTTAAGTTCATTAAATGAAAGAAAAAACTTTCTAATCTACAGGACAACACATCCAACAATGCAGGCTTTTCAGCAAGATGAAACCCTCACTCATTAGATTCAATTACATTTACAATACTCTATTTATTAAGCCACGGGGGTGTGCAGAAAGAACACTTAACTATTTTTGGAACGTTCTCAGAAACCAAGGTTAAATAATAAGAGGTTTCTTAAACTCATTAAAATAACTAGAAAATTCTCTTTCTTAAGCATCATGATTAACTAGACTTGAAGGTTTCTTTCATAGCTTTTGATTCTTCAAAATTTATCAAAAGTTCCTTTTTTTGATTGGTAGGAGTCAGAGAGTGAGAGAGGAGAAATAAAAAAAAACAACAAAAAACCAAACAGGGTCTCCCTGGTGTGCAAGGGGTTAAGCACAGCACTGTGAAGCTATCCACAGGAGTTCAGTCCCCAGCAGGCCCAGGAGCTGCCCACATGGCACAGCAGACCTCTCTTGACTCACCTGCTGCTCCCCTCAGCAGTTTATTTCAGTAGATCTGCCTGTTTTGTTCCCCTCCCTGTCTCTGGTGAATCCTCTTACCCTCCCCCGTACCTCTGGCCTGTACCCCAGTTCTTGTATGCATAAATAAATAAATCTTTTTTTTTTTTTTAAGATTTATTTATTTATTTATACAAGTACTGGGTACAGTCAGAGGCGCCGGAGGGTGAGAGAATTCACCAGAGCCAGAGGGGAGAGTAGAACAGGCAGTGACGAAGTACACTGCTGAGGGGAGCAGTGGGCAGCAGGAGAGGTCTGCGTGCCATGTGGGACCCTTGCCTGGTGACCGGGGATCGAACTGGCGCTGTAGAGGCTGCGGGCAGCTTTGCAACCCAGTGCTCAACCGCTGTGCCACCGGGAGGCCCTAAATAAATCTTTTTTAAAAAAAGAAAACAAACAGATTATCCTAAACTGTTCTGGTGCTTCTCATGGCTTTTAAGTAAAACAATGTCCATTGCTCTTAAATATATTCATGTGTATACATACATATATATATATATATATATATATAAGTAAATAAAACAATAGGGAATAAAGTCTTTCACATAAAAATTACAATGTGACTTGTATCACATTACAACATTCGCTATCTACTATTACAAGGACTAGGACTCTGGTTGAGACTGACTTAGTAAGACTGTTTAACAGGCACCAGTGAATTAGTTTGCAATACAAATTAGTTAATTTAACAAACTGGGGAAACATAGTCTTTAGAGGTTTCTTTTCATTTTACATTGGTGGTTTTGTTTGAACGATAGCAAATCGGTCACCTGACTCCATCATATTAGATAAGCTATTAGGTTATGAAAAGAAAACCAACTAAGAAATGAAAAAAAAGGGTAGGGTGTTTAAGTTGACTGTTTCATTTGACTGTCCCAAGTAGACTCCAATGGAGATGTAGCTAAAACATATATTGTAAATTCGGTCTTAATTTTTTAATAGCCTTTATATTTAAATGCCTTTAACAGTTTTCCATACTGACTCTGTTTTTACTATCTTGCATTCAATGATACAATTTACTATTTGTAAGAACTAGACAGAGCAGGGACAAATGCTACTTCAAGGTACTAGCTGGGGGTACAAATACCATTTTAAAAAGGAATCAAAGCTTTCCAGTAATGGCATACCTTCCATGGCAGTCACTGGTGAATTCACCAGCATTTCCCTTCTTCCCTTCCAGGCACACTGGTAAAGGCTGCATCTCCCTGCTACCTTGAAATTAAGAGGTTATACCTGTCGTGGTTGGCAGGCTGTGTCACTGCTGGCTGGAGCTAGTGTACCACTCATCTCTTGCTGTGGTGACCACCAAGGTTGCAAATGGTAGAGGCTCCATCCGAGGGTCTCTGGGTGTACACGGCAGGAGGAGGGTGCCTTGCTAACCCAGGTTGGATATAGAGCTCAAGTGTGAAATAACCTGGCTGTGTTGAGCCTCTGAAGTTTCAGGGTTGCTATCACTGCATAATCTAGTCTGTCCTGATGAATATACCTTCCTTGCCTAAAAGACAGAATCCAGGTCATGAGTTTTAAAACAAGATGTACAGATGAAATATACTGGGTGGCACAGTAAAATTTATTGTCTTTATGATTTACATGTAGTAATTAAACACACAAAAGAACAAACACTGTCAAGATGGCCATATGTAGCTCAGGAAATGACTGGTCCCAGTTCAATCATGCAAATGTTCGTTCAGTTTAGAAATGAGTTTCTTTTTAATGGTTTTAATTTTTTCTTCAGTCTCTAAGGCTTACATAGTTCAGTACTAGTGTATTTTCTATTTCTTTATTATCAGGCACATGATGTTTACCAATTCCCAGGAAATAAATGAAATCAACAAAAAGGTCCTGTGACAATTGAGCACATTTTCAGAGAAATAAGTTTGATGAGCTTATTACAGTTAGAGACAGTTTAACTATCAGACCTACACATGAAACATGAAACAATATTAACAAATTATATTTGTCTTAAGGATTTATTTCTTTTAAAATATTTACCACATATTTTTATGTAAGTTTCATTGATTTCTTTGGTTTCAAACATTATATCACTTTCTGACCTAAATTTATAGTTCTATTTGTACCAAACATAAAAAATTAAGATTTCAGAAGGTAAAAATGGAATTATTGCTTCAGTACAAAAAAAAAAAAAAAAAAAAAAGGCCTGACCATTTGGGTATTGTAGCTATTATTGCTTTGCTTCTATTGGAAAACTATCCTGGAAATCAAGGAATGTATCCCACAGTTCTCAAAGTATAATTTGAGTGTACATTATCACATCTATTAATCTCCTCTTACCTTCACCAAGCTATCCTGATCTTGTCCTTAAAAAATAAAACAAAGTGAAACAGCATAGCATAAATAAATAAGTTTACCTAAAGGGATGCAATAAATAGGCTACTAGATAAGAACAAAGAATACTGTGGCATAAAACCCTTCAGTGCTGTACTACTAAACAACAGCTTTGGATTTTCAAGGTCTCTACACACACAGACTTTGCTTTAAAACAGCTTTAGGGCAGGCATGCAGTTGACTTACAGATTACATTTCCATAATTTAAAAATAAAAACATACTGGATATAGTGGCGAATTCTGCCTTTTGGCAATTAACCTGGGTATGTACCATGCTTAGTTTTTGGCTGCTGTGTAGTTGTAGAGCAAAAATCTTAGAAATTAAGACAAAACATAATATTCCTTTAATTCTTAGTGGTTTCATGGTTTCCAGAATAGTTACAGAAATTACACTCAAAAGTTTTGCTGCCTTCTTTTCTTTGCATCCATCGCATCCAGAATGGGTTGTCTTTTCGCTGTGTATCTTTGACGAAGCTCTTCTATTTCTCGTTCCATCATGGGGTCCAGCGCTTTTAATCGCATTTGCAGTTCCTCTAAACTTAGATTTTTTAGCTGGGTATAGAAAAAAATGAAAATATGAATATAGTAAAATTATCTATAATAGATTAAAGTCTATTGAGCTTTACCATGAACATTTCAACAAATTCTTTACATCTTCTTTGAAATATGGCTCAAAAATTAAAACAGAAAGAACCAAGAAGTCACCTTTTGGAATAACCTCAAGAAACTTGCAATGAAGCAATTAAAAAAAAAACAAACACAACCATTTGTAGGAAAGAGCAAATGATGAAATATGTTTAAAAAAATAGGCAGAAAGACAAATCCACCAACAGACTGTCAAGACATGTTACAGACATATTCACTCTAATGTCTCACATCCTAGTCAGCCACATTGATCATGAACACTTGAAAAGAGCACTCAAGAATGTCACAAGATACATACAGGTTAGGGCCTCCCCAGTGGCACAGCAGTTGAGCGCTGGGTTGTGAAGCTGCCTGCAGCCTCTGCAGCGCTGGTTCAATCCCCGGCCACTGGGCGAGGGTCCCACAAGGCGCGACAGATCTCTCCTGCCGCCTGCTGCTCCCCTCAGCAGTGTACTTCGTCGGTCTGCCTGTTCTGTTCCCTGCTTTGGCTCTGGTGAATTCCCTCACCCTCCCGCGCTTCTGACCATACCCAGTGCTTGTATAAATAAATCTTTTTTTTAAAAAAAGATAGATACAGGTTAAATTAAGTATACTATCTGCATTTAACCAAATACCTCCAAATCTAACCATCTGATTAACTGGAAAATTATCTAAAATACTTTTATCACAACCTTTTTGACAAAGTAAGGTTTTATATTAAGATTCAAAATATTTCAAACCTGACACTAACAGTGCTGTGTAATTTCTTATCATCGGCTTGGTAAATATGAAAGTGAAGTGCCAGTCAAATTTTCACTTTATGTTATAGTTTGACAATAATGATATGATTTGACTGAATGAGATAGTCTGACTATCATGATTTAGTTTGGTTAAGGAAGCTTCTGAGGACACCACCAGCATATCCTTTACTGATTTTCTCTATAACAGTAGGACACATGTCAAATGTGTATAGGGGATAAAATCCATTCTGCCACATGACAGGATCCATGGCATCCATGTTTTACTGTATTCATTCATATATCAAAACAGGAAGATTGGATTATCTCCTGAAAAGCAAAATTTAGGGACGTTGTCTCAGGATTTATGGGATGCCCAGAAATACAGAATTTAACACCAGGGCTTTTGTCTTATTACGTTTAAAAAAAAAGTCTAAAATTCTCCTTCAAAAACTGACTATTAAAGCAATTATAGCAAGTAGGTGGTTTCAAAGAATTTGTTAAACCACATGATTTACAGAATGCTATTGTATACTCAGCTTCTTGGTAGATGCTGAAAAGAAAACAAAGACATAACTAAACTATTCCCTTGCCTAAAGAAACTTACAAATTAGTTAGAAGGATAAGATTAGCAACTATAAACATTTCAGAACTGATGCACGACCCTACACAATTAAGCTCTATTATATATGGTACAGATTATAGTGGGAGGTGTTTAACTCGAATCCAAGAATAAGCGTCTCGTGTGCAAATTTCTGCATGTTCATGTGTATATTTTCTTTTTCTTTTCTTTTTTTTTTATGAGGTCTAAGAACCTCTTCTTTTTTTTTTAATGTTTTTTTTTTTTTAATAGAGGCATGTTTTATTTATTTATTTGTTTGTTTGTTTGTTTTGTTTATACAAGCACTGGGTACAGTCAGAAGTGCGGGAGGGTGAGAGAATTCACCAGAGCCAGAGCGAGGAGCAGAGCAGGCAGAAGGACCGAAGTACACTGCTGAGGGGAGCAGCGGGCGGCAGGAGAGGTCTGCGCGCCATGTGGGACCCTCCTCAGGTGGCCATGTGGGACCCTCCTCAGGTGGCCGGGGAGCAGCCGGGGATCGAACCGGCGCTGCAGAGGTCGCCGGCAGCTTCGCAACCCAGCGCTCAACCACTGCGCCACCGGGGAGGCCCTCATGTGTATATTTTCCTGGAGAGATCATCCACTGTTTTTCTAGGCAGATCCCCAACATGAAAAAGAGAGAAGTCTCAGTAAAATAATGGAATCTCTTTTTGTGGGTGCGGGGGTTAGTCCTTGAAAAGGAGGTGCCTCAGGGCAGTGGTCAGGGCCTTCAGGAGCAGACCCAACCAAGTTCTGAGAACGAAGGAGGGGTACTGGAGGACTAGGGGTTGGTGGGGCCCTGGGAGCCACAGTCAACTGTGGAGCAGAAAAATACACTAGAGTAATCTAGACTTGGTTTTGATGTAACAAAAGCTTCTAGCTTATTTTCTGTTTTAAGAAGAGCATTGTCTTTGGTTAGTTTATGAGCCGTGCCAGAAGATACTCTGATTTCCTTGCAGCATGTCAAGTTTAACCAAAAATAGCATTTCATCTTCTCCATCATACCTGGCCTAAGTGACTTTAGGCTCCAAAAATCAAATCTATTATCAACTGAAAAAGATTTGTCATCACTGAGGGTCATTGAAAAGAATGAGTCACAGACTGAAGAAAATTCGAAAGAGGAGTTTCAAAAAGATAGAAATGGCAGTGTTATGTGAGAGCATAGGCCCCAGAGGATGACTCTGAAGGTGAATACCACTCTGAAGGTGAATACCCATTATTTTTCAGTCACACATCACCAAAAGAACCTAGCACATTATATTAAACTACCATATATATTTATATATAATGCACAGCATTATACTATGTACTTCATTAATTTTTAATCCAGATATTAATCATGCATCTTTTATATGGTCACTAACATTCCAAGAGAGAACTTTGAAACTTTCTGAGTTGTGTAAACAGGTGACAGTGAGATGAAAGGCCAACAAATACCACACAAAGCTACATTTCCCTAAGAAAGACAAGGCTAGCTGCTATCTACATGAGATCCAATTCCACTTTGTCTCAATTTCAGCCTATGGTAATCTTTTTTATCCATGAATTTCTATATGATATTTATAATTTAAGCAACATAATTTATTATTTGACTCAAGTCATGAATTATTTTATAATCAACTTTTATGCATGAGTTTCATGTCTCCACTGCAGATATTCTAAAAAAATACTTAAACTGTAGAGAATGTACAAGAGCTAGAAACTATTCAACCACCTTGCTAAATATATGAAGGTGGGTAGAAAAACAGGAATATGGAATGACTCTAAGGAATGGGTTACTTTAAGATTAAGAGAAATAATATTATACGAAGCAAACAATTATTGTCACTTTTAATTTTTTCAAAATTAAGATATTCCTATACTACCATACTGGGGGCAAACTGCCAATAGTTTATAAATATTATATTATAGTAATGGATTGAATTTCGGGAAAGAAACTACTCAGAAGAAAACTTTTTTCCTCTAATAAGAAATTTTTTCCTCTAACAGACTTTGATGTTTTCAATATGTAAAATTTATGAAAAACAGGTCTAAGATATTAGAGAACCACTATCTGACATTGTTAGGGAATGAGGTGTTCATGCAAGCAAATTCATGAAGCATCTAAATCTTAGTTCATTATATGATAAAACTTTGTTTCAACCATTTTGAACAGAAAATCTTTCTGAAGTTTTGCGGCTTTCTACAGCAGAGGACATAGAACCTGAAATAACCTTTCCTTAATGATGAATCACCATTATTATCTATTACTAATTCGTGCCATGTATTAATTTGCTTTCTTCTTTTTGGCTTTTGAACTTCATCTGAGGGAAAGCTATTAGCTCCTTTTCATGGCCATCAATAGGAATATGTCCTTCTATCGCCACTTCAAGTTTGTTAATCTATTGAGAGTCAGAAAAGCAATTAAACAATCTTATGAGGCATTATACCAAATAAGAACAGATTTTGAGAGAAAGCCTGAAACTGTTTTGGGAGAGTAAGAGTATGGATTAGTACTGAAGTTTGTAAAAACTGTTTCTAGTATTTCTATGTCTATTTTTAAAATCTGAGTTCAGATTTGTGGCTGTGTAAGGTTGAGATTACAGGAAAACTGACTTCTATACAAATTATGTTTTCGGGTGGGCTGTCAAGAGAAGTTGAGAAAATTCATTTAAAATTCAATAAAATATTGATTGACATTTTCTGTGGACCAAGCACTATAGATACAGAGATGAATAAGACACTCTCCTGAAGAGTTTGCAATATGGCTGCAAGATGGGTCCATGTATAGATAACTCACTGAAGGAAGAGTAAACTGAGAAGACAGGAAACAGAACAGGGGAGAAGGGGAAACAGCATGAGCAGAAACATCAGGCACACAAACACCTGGCATTCTGGAGATGCTGGTTAACTGCTGGGATGTGCAAAGGACAGACAGGGAAAGAAGCTCAGGAGGTGAAGAAGGAAGGGGAGGGGAGGCTATAAAACTGCTGCAACAGGCTTTCTGTAGACAAGAGAGAAATGCTAGATAATCCTGAGTATAAATGGTGACACATGTGAATGAGTTTAAAAAAATTTCCCCAATACCAGATATAGAAAACAGATTATCAGGAGAAAAAAATGGACACAAGAAGATTCATCAAAAGGTTACTACAGAAGTTTAGTGAGAAGAGGAGGCATCAAGGTAGAGATGCCATAGATCTATAAATTATAATAAATTATAAATTTTAGATTCTAAGAGAGAGATTCATGCTCAGGGTGTCTCAGTATGTAGGATGAGATGAGATTATTGAGGAAAAGACTTTCTCCCTGATCTCATGATTTGTCTATGGTATCCAACAGAAAATAATCCCTAAACCTTAGCATTTTATAGTCAAAGGCTCTTATCACTTTGTTAACAGAACAGAAATATTTATAGGTTTGTAAAGAGCTCTACTTTATGGTATCATCTAGACAAAAAAAATGTGAAGATAACTAGTACAATTTCCAGTTTTTACACAGTGGGTATGATGTATAGACATAAACTTCTGGCTGGTTTTGACTTCTGATTAACCACTAATAACATATATTTAGCACTTTGTGTTTTTATAGCTATCAAGCCTTCAACAGTCATAAAAATGGTTCAGGGAACAAAATGTGGTAGAAGTAGCTTATTCCATCTCTTGGGAAACAGTACTGCTCAATGCCTTGGTAGTAAAAAGAATCACAAATCAGATAAAATTTTATGGAGACTCATAATGATAAAAATGGCCCCATAATATAATCCATTACCAGCCTTTTAAAATGCTAACTTAGCACAATATTTTAGACTAATAAGATAGTATTAGAAAGGAAAAATGAGTTTTCCTAAATTAATGTCAATATTATTGCAAAAAAAGTTTTCCTAATTAAAATCAGTTTACTGAAAATTTTCACAAATAAGAAATGAATTCACTTCAGAATTGTTTTTGGATCAACAGAGGTTGACAAGTCAACTTGAGTTTTTATGTTTTATTTTTTTTTTTTAACATGGTTAAGTTTTACTTATGAGCCATCTTTCCATAATACACGCCATCTTTCCATCTTTCCCTTTATGTGTTTTAGACTACTTTTACTTAATAAAATTTAGTTTTGAATTTAATGATAAAGTAGAACTTGCACAACCAACAATAATTCTTTAATCTTCAGGCCTTATCACTATGAATGAATATTGTAGCTTCACAATCTTTACATACCAGAACATATAACTTAAGTGAATAAATGGACCGATGCGTAGTAAGGAGAACTTGAATGTAAAGACAGAAGGAGCACATACAACTTCTTCAAAACACAGTCAAAGAAAAAGACAAATTTTGGAACAACATTGTTTGACTAGCTGAAGCACTTTTTTTCTAGTCACGAGAATTTTTGCTTTTCTTGGCCATTTGAAGTGAGAAGTATCAGGGAACAAGTCATATTAATAACAGTAGAGAATAAAATCAATTTTCTTTCAATTTGGATCAGGTAAAATGATTGCATGGGTCTGAGAGAAACACATTTTGAGATCTAAGACTCTCTAAGATCTAAGATTAAAAGCTACTGCAGGCAACTAAGTCATTTGTTCAACAGAAACAAACTATAACCTTGAATTATTTTAGGTATGAAAATGCGAAATAGTTTGCTCAAAGTTATGCTCCTGGTTAACAACACAGACCTGACCTGACCTCTAGGTAAACACAAATTCTCATCATACCAAGTATGATATTCTTTTTTTATTTTTTTAATACAAGAACCGGGGTACAGGCCAGATGCGCAGGAGGGTAAGAGGATTCACCAGAAACACAGTGGGGAACAGAACAGGCAGACTGACAAAATACACTGTTGAGGGGAGCAGCGGGAGAGACAGGAGAGGTCTGTCCGCTATGTGGGACCCTCGCCGGCCAGCTGGGATCGAACTGGCACCACAGAGGCCACAGAAAGCTTCACAGCGTGGTACTCAAGCACCTGCGCCACCAGGGGAGACCCCCAAGTATGATATTCTTAATCTAACACTCTAAGAGAATTCAAAATGTTGTCACCACATATTCGGGACAGGGGGTGTGTGGTTCTACTGACAAATTCCCTGGCTCTTTAATGTGAGCTGAAATGAAAAATGGTTTTAAGTGTTCTGTTAGAGAGGTCACAATGCGTAGAAAACACTGAGTATCACATTCTTATACAACAGTCTTTTATTTATTTATTTTTTTCAAATACGTTTTTTTTTTTTTTAAAGATTTATTTATTTATTTATACAAGCACTGGGTACAGTCAGAAGCGCCGGAGGGTGAGAGAATTCACCAGAGCCAGAGCAGGGAGCAGAGCAGGCAGAAGGACCGAAATACACTGCTGAGGGGAGCAGGGGGCGGCAGGAGAGGTCTGCGCGCCATGTGGGACCCTCCTCCGGTGGCCGGGGAGCAGCCGGGGAGCAGCCAGGGATTGAACTGGTGCTGCAGAGGCTGCAGGCAGCTTCGCAACCCAGCGCTCAACCGCTGCGCCACTGGGGAGGCCCTACAACAGTCTTTTAAATGGAATAAAATACATAAGCTCAGCAAAAAGCAGAACTGTTATCTTCTTGAAGTTTTCAGGTCAGCTGGTAGACTCAGAATCTCTCAGCTTTTTTTTTTTTTATTTTATTTTTATATTCCCCAAACAATTGCAACCCCCTTATTTTGACCCCAAATCCCTTCTTTTCCCGCCCCACCTCCCCCGCCATAGTGTGTCTCTGGTTCATAGTTGTTTGTTGATTTTGATTTTTTCTTTCTTATAGTTATTCTTTTTCCTGGTCCCTTATTTAGGTTTTCTAGAGAATTTCTCAGCTCTTACAAAGAGTTTGTTTAAAACAAATGAAAGACCTAAAGAAAATCCCTAAACTTCTTAATAATAAATAGATGGATGGATGGATACTTATTCATAAGGTAAGTGAAAAAAGTCAAAACTACTTTTATATATTATTTTTTTACATCATTGTTCATTTTTAAACAATATTTGCTTCCCCCCACCCCCTCAGGTGGAGTCCCCATAGAGTTTCCTTCACCAATGCACCCGTGCACCATCACCTCAGTCCCCTGTGCTCCTCCCTCCTTCCCTCTGATCCCTCTCCCTCCTCCTCCCCTGCAGGATGTCTCTCATTTATAATTATCCGTTTTTACTTTGTCGTGTTTTGTACTGTTGTTATTTTTTTTATACTGACGCCTTATTTGGTTCCCCTATATTCCTGCTATAATAATAATAAATAGATGGGTGGATGGATACTTGTTCATAAGGTAAGTGAAAAAGTCAAAACTACTTTTCAATTGAAGTCAACATTTTGCTTGAAAATTGGTATTATTTAATATCTTAGTGACAGCTTGAATATGCAGTTCATTTGTTAATGATAGCTCTGGAGAATCACATTTCATCCAGGAGTTCAGAAGATTACAGATCAATATTCAAAAATATTACATTTATCAGTATTCCTTAAAATAAGAAAATCCAAATAAAAGATATGCAAGTAACTCACAATCTCTTGCACAAAATGGTGAAGTTAATATAAAAAATTAGATTAAATTAACACTGATAATTTTGCTACTTTAATAAGTAGAATTATTTCTATGTATTTTCTTACATTGTTGCTAGCTTTTGGACAGTATTTCATTTCTCCCCTCAGGAGTCATCCCTGTAGTTCTCCCACCACGATGGCACCCATGATCCAACTCCATAGCCCCTTATGCTCTTTCCTCCCCTGTTTTCACCCTTCTTCCTCATTCCCCCTGTGGTATGCCTCAGATCTATGGTCAGCTTGCAAGTTTTGTCTTTTTTCCTGACCCTTTGTATGGTTTCTCTATATTCCTCATGTAAGTGAGAATTCACTATTTATCTTTCTCTTTCTGCCTTATTGTGCTTATTTGCATAATCCCTTCTAGCTCCATCCATGTTGCTTCAAATGGCGTGAGTTTATCTTTTTTGATTGCTAAATAGTATTCCATTATGTATATATATGGCGTGGGTTTATCTTTTTTGATTGCTGAATAGTATTCCATTATGTATATATACCACATCTTCTTGATTCATTCATCTGTTTTGGAGTATTTGGGATGCTTCCATATTTGGGCTATTGTAAAACAGTGCTGCAATAAACTTAAGAGTGCAGGTTTCCTTTCGAATTAGTGTTTTTGTGTTCTTTGGGCAGATCCTAGGAATGGATCATTTTTAGTGTTTTGAGGAACCTCCACACAGCTTTCCATAGAGGCTGGACCAATTTACATTCCCACCAGTAAAAGGGTTGCTTTTTTTTACCATATTCTCGCCAGCATTTGTTATTTCTGGGGTTTTTAAAATATGGGCAACTCTCACTGGTGTGAGATGGTTATCTCATTGTGGTTTTGATCTGCATTTCCCTAATTGCCTATTGACCATTTGCATTTCATCTTTGGAGAAGTAGAATTATTTCTGAACTCCACAAGAAATATTGGAAGGCTGCTTATTACTGATCAGGAAGAGCTGTCAGCAAAATCAGAAATTTGTATATGTAGCCAGTCTACACTACCACATTCAAGTGATGAGAAGGCATTACTTTCTAAAAAGAATTACTTTCTAAAACAATTTCATTTTAAAAGATCTGGAGGAAAACATTTAGTTTCTTACATTATTTTGTTTTGCTAAATAATACTAATTAAATGAGAATTTTTTTTAAAAAAAGTCAATCTTAAAAAACAGCAGAAATAGGATTATGAGGTTTTTAAATGCATAAATGCAATAACATTTCAAGACATAATGGGTTCATGAGTTGCTGATATAATCAGTTTGTCAAAATAAATGAGACACCACCACAGTGAAGCAAGTGATCTTACATGTTAATGTTAACACATTTAGTCAAATAGTCAATCAAGAAAATCCTGTATAAGGTTTGCTGTGTTTACTGGGAAAACAAACTCTTCCTAGCAACTTGTTTAAATAAATCTCACAGATGCTACAGACCTTATTAGTGGCCTGTGATTAAAAAAATATGGATTGCTAATACTGTATCCTGACTCATCTATTTCCCCATCTGCTAGCAATTCTAACAATATGAACTATCAACAGAATGGCTAACAACAATAATTTTCTATGGCAATTTTGATGCTGAATTGCCTATAGCGTTTTGTAAGGTTTACCAGTGCATGCCTTAGACTGTTTTGAGTTGTTTGTGGCCTGGAGCAACTTATTCCCTTCCCCCCTAATATTCCATTTTAGCTCAAGCCTTACTGTGTTGAACAGAATATGGTTTGGTTTTACAAAACACTGTTCATGGAGGCTGCCATACTCATTTTAACTAACAGTGTGAGTGGGAAACACACCAATGTGCTAGTCAAGTCCACTGATTAGTTTAGTTCTATATAAACAGGTAAGGCCTTCTGCCAAAAATTCTGAGCAACAGGGATAATATAGTAAAGTAAAAAATTACAACAAGGTATAAGGCTTTTTTTTTTAAAGTCAAAAGTATATAATAAAAGAGCTCTTCAACCCCAATTCTGGGATTATACCTGAAAACTGCCAAGAAGTATCTATGCTAGCTGCTTAATCTCAGAATATCTAGAGTAAATTTAAGATATTAAGATCTCATTTTCATTCCCAAAGAAAAGAAAGAAAACCATTTCTTATGGACATCAATGGAAGGAAAAAGGAAAATGCCAATTATTGGTCACTGAATGTAGTCATTTAGGGTAGTGTCAGATACCTGTGCATTTAGTAATGTAACCACTTGTGGGGTAAATATTACCAACCTCACTTTATGGGTAAGGATACTTAGAAAGCCCAAGTGACTCACTCTAAGTCACACAGATATAGGTAATAAGTGCAGGCACTAAAAGACAATATCAAATCCAATAATGTAAATTTGAATTAGAACCTAATGAAAACTATTTCTTGGGTCTCCCAAGAACTACAAAATCACCTCAAATTTCAATTATCATGATTCTGATTAACACTTAATTATATATGACTTATTAATACTTAACAATATATATATGACTAACACTTTACTATTAATTTAACTATAAATGATTAGTTATGGAAGATCACAAGCATTAAGAAAAAAGTCTTTATAACTACACGGATATAGTCTAACTACACCTGTATATTTTATTGGGCATTCAAAAATCTGTGAGTTATTATATAAATGTAAAATAGTTTCTTTTTTCTCCAATCACTTTTTCAGCTGTGCTATGCCAAATTTCTCTGAGCCATGGCTAAAGAAACCTTGGGCAGATTTCATAGTTTTCTGGTTACCTTTAGTTATTTGAAGTTCAGATTAATTATAAACATCAATCTCATAGATCACATCCCTCCCCTCAGTATGGGCTTACACAGAAAACTTGCAGTGTGAAGAAATGATGTCTGTGTCCGAAGCCTTCTCCCCAGCTCTTTTTGAGGCCTACTTCTTATGGTGTTAAGAGGAAGGAGACAGGGATCTTATGATGAAATGATTACTGTCAGTGAGATTAAATTTCTGGTTTGGTTAGTTACCAATAATTTGTACACAAGAAGGGATGTATCAATTGTCATCATCCTGGTACTCACCCCTGTTGGAGAGGAGCAGCCCTCTGGGTGGGGAATTGTCTCCTAAAGCTTGGGAGCCACCTCTGTAGCATGAGATCCAACCTCTTTTGAGAAACAGAGATTGCAGAGATTCTTCTCCATGGTCTCCAGGGACCACAGTGACCCCAGGAAGGGGAGAGAGCCACACCTTATTTTTCCTAGCATACCACACCATGGTCTTCAGTTATCCTACAGGCCTTGGTTCTACTTATGGAACTTTCAGGAGAGAAACAGGCATGTTCCATACCTGTGTTATTATATCCTCCAGACTTGAAAGAACTTGCTTATTGGGCTCCAGCAGAACATCAGTAGGTTTGCAAGTTCAATAGGCTAAGCAAGCAGCTGGCGGATTTACTGGATGCCAGTGTCCCTTTCTCAGGCACTGCCAGTCTCTGTGAATAGCTCACTGGAAGTGTCTTTCACAGCCAGTCTCCTGGGCCCCCCCATTCCAACTTCAAGCAAGAAGAAAGCTACTTTCTTGCCATTCCACTAGCCCACTAGAGTGTGGATTCCATCAGGATAGGAACTTTGTAAATAGTTACATCTCTCAGTACCTATAATGCTGCACCTGGAACACAATAAGTGCTGCATAAATATCTGCTGAATAAATGAAAAATGATGGGGTCTTAATAAACCCCGAAAGGAAGCATCTGGCTTCAATTCAGAGTATGGGATACTTAGTGCCTTTGTGCAATCATAAAATCCCTTTCAACACTGTTGTGTGTATCTGTTACCGGGTGTGTGTGTGTGGTGTGTGTGTGTGTGCACGTGTGTGTTTGCGTAATCAAAAAGGAACATAATGCAGTTGAAGTAAAGCAAAAGAAATAACAGGATATTTTTCATAGTACTTCATAATTTTACTAAAAGATAATCCCAGGGCTCTATTTCATGTTTATTCTGCATGTCTGATAATACATTTATTTTGATCTCAACTTATCCTTTTCTTAGAAAAATGGTTTCTGTCAAAAAAATTCTTCAAAATATTAATACTATAGTTTATTCCTTTGGCAAACATGCATGGAATAAAGTGCTGGGGGGGGATTTTTTACTAATATCACAGCACAGCCATTATACAATTGCTACTGCCGGGATATTTGCAGTAATTATTCTGACAATTTAATCAATTATCTTTGTATCAAAAACATACAAAATTTACTTTGGCAAATCTATAAAGCATTTTAAAAGAAAATAAGCAGAAGTCAGCTGAAAACTAAAAATGATAGAACTCAGAATACATAATTTTTTTAAATAGTGAAGCAACATCTACAAATAAAAAGGAATCCTAATCTTTTACTTTTGAGGTATCTAAATCTGAAATTCTTTTAGCACACCATACAACAAGAATCATGGATGATAGCTATTGCCTATAAAACAGTATGAACTCAAAATAGGACAAAATGTTTTTTAACAACTTAAGAGCAATAATAAATTTTGATCAAAGTTCTTCCTTGCCACATGAGTCTCAGAAAATAAAATTCACCAAGAAGGAGACATTTTTTAACACTGTCATTAATTTTAGAATGGCACGTTTTGTGCCTGAAACAGCATTTTTAATCTTCCAGATTTTAATAGACAAATATATAAATTCAATTAAAACCTTATGAAGAGATTTAGGAATTTAAGAGGATAGGAAGAAAAACATATAATGGCCTCTTACAAAAATGTTCAGGAAATTTTCATAACAATCAGTTTTATGCAAACTTTTAAAAGCAAAACCACCAACTGAATAAAACTGAAGCTAACAGTTTCTACTCTTTCATTAATAACTGTTTACAAAAGTATGTTCATCAATTCTATATCAATATAAGGTAAAAGAAAACAAAATTATACTAAATGAACATGAAACTAATCATTAAATGTTTCTTATGGGGGAAGGATTAAATTTCAAATGTCAGCATAATTGTTTCATATTTTTAAGCTTCCGGTTTAGGTCGAGGACAACAGAGGTTGTAGGTTATCTGAGACAGGACAATTAATATGCATAAAACATTTACAGTAAAGATGAGGTCGTAATATTTCAGTATCAAGTGCAAACACAACTGCTATGAGTAAAACTTTATTGCAAGCTAAAAATTTCAAACTTAGATGACTACATTAACTAGATATTCTACAGTCTTTTTAAAGTCCGAGAATAGAATCGAATTACAGCTTTATTTTTTTTAAAAAAAGATTTATTTATTTATTTATTTATTTATTTATTTATTTATTTATGAAAGCACTGGGTACAGTCAGAGGTGCGGGGAGGACAGCAGGAGAGGTCTGCGCGCCATGTGGGACCCTCATCTGGTGGCCAGGGATAGAGCCAGCGCTGCAGAGGCTGCGGGCAGCTTGGCAACCCAGCGCTCAACCGTTGCGCCACCGGGGAGGCCCCAAATTAAAGCTTTAAAAATTGTTTTTGGTATCAACTAATGCAAGCACAGCACCTTAACTTTATCTCTAAAATTACCTTGCAAAATGAGTGAGTTCCTAAACGTTCCCAGAACTTTTCAGTGCTGAGGTGATCAAGCTGCCACCTCTCAGAGGCAGCAAGACTTTTGGCTTGATCATCCCCTGAAACAAAAAACAGGTACATTCTGCGTGTGGACTACTTCTATGTGGACAAAGACGCAAAGGCAGAGAACTGAAGTTGATCCACTTTACATCCACTAAGAAGTCAGGAGACTGGTCACTCATAGAAATTTAGGGGTCAAAATTTGAGTTCTAGTTTGAATAACATATTAATATGAACACATTTTGTGGTAAATCTTTACATTTTATTTTTCAGGATGAAATTGCTGCTCAGGGCCTCCCCGGTGGCGCAGCGGTTGAGCGCTGGGCTACGAAGCTGCCTGCAGTCTCTGCAGCGCCGGTTCGATCCTGGGCTGCTCCCCGGCCAAGGAGGGTCCCACATGGCACGCAGACCTCTCCTGCCGCCCGCTGCTTCCCTCAGCAGTGTACTTCAGTCCTTCTGCCTGCTCTGCTCCCCGCTCTGGCTCTGGTGAATTCTCTCACCCACCCGCGCTTCTGACTGTACCCAGTGCTTGTATAAATAAATAAATAAATCTTTAAAAAAATAATAAACTAAATATATGAAGAGAAGCAAGTTTTTTTTTTTAAAAAAAAGAAAGAAATTGCTGCTCAGCCTTAAAAAATCCAATTTTAATAAGGATAAATGGAAGAATGCATCTTTAATTACTGACCAAATGAAAGACACATTGTTGATTTACCTCCTGTGGGTAAGTAATGAAAAAAGCTAAGTGGCTGTTAATTTCAATAGACTCTTGAGGAATATTCCATAAGATGTTGTTAGTAAATGACCAAGACATACTGTTATTAAAAGAGTACCTAATCCCTGGATACTTTACTGAAATTATTTGTATTGACATGCAAGATCATGTAACTCCCAATTTTGGATAGATGATCTACCAGGTTTAGTAACTAGTAACTGGAACCATCAGATGCTGGAATTTTTCAATGCATTCTCAAACAAGAAAATTGTAGTGAAATTTTTCTGCCTAATTTTATTTTAAAGATTTATTTATTTATACAAGCACTGGGTACAGTCAGAAGCATGGGAGGGTGAGAGAATTCCCCAGAGCCAGAGCAGGGAACAGAACAGGCAGACTGACGAAGTACACTGCTGAGGGGAGCAGTGGGAGCGGCAGGAGAGGTCTGCGTGCCATGTGGGATCCTCGCCGGCAACGGGGGATCGAACCAGCGCTGCAGAGCCTGAGGGCAGCTTCACAGCCCAGCACTCAACCACTGCGCCACTGGGGAGGCCCCTCTGCCTAATTTTAGAGTAGAGATGCAATACCACAAAGGAATACATAATTAAAAAAATATTACATGCAAAGGAACTACCTTCAACCTGACTCAAATACTGGAAGGTGGTACCCACCACACTGCCCACTTCTGGGTTTCTGTAACATTTAGTCTATTTTCAGTTAGGAAGATCTTCCTGTTACGGTTCTTGTTGCCAAAGGCATGACCATGCAACTGCTACGCCCATCCCTTGTTTGCCGCCCCCTCCCCACATCTCTCCTAGTCACCCCCAGCTGGGAGAAACAGGCAGGGCCAGAGCCTCCTTCGCTTCCACAGGGGTGTCCACTGCCTCAATCTCACCCACACTCGCCATGGGGCCTTTTTTTTTTTTAAGTGTTTTCCTTCCTCTTTTTTTTTTCTTTAAGATTTATTTATACAAGCACTGGGTACAGGCAGAAGCGCAGGAGGGTGAGAGAATTCACCAGAGCCAGAGCAGGGAACAGAACAGGCAGACTGACGAAATACTCTGCTGAGGGGAGCAGTGGGCGCGGCAGGAGAGGTCTGCCACGCCATGTGGGACCCTTGGCAGGGACCGGGGATCGAACCGGTGCTGCACAGGCTGAGGGCAGCTTCGCAGCCCAGCACTCCACCGCTGCGCCACCAGGGGAGGCCCTCCATGCAGTCTTTTAAGTTAACCACTCTCACTCTCAATCTTCCAGACAGGTCTGGAAGTCAGGGCAGCCAGCTATGATGGCCCATACTGTCAAATGGAGAAAGGACTCTTAGATACTGAGGCACTGCAGATTTTGTTAGTTATGTCCACCTTTTTCAATCACTGGAAATTTTGTTTTTCACTGGCCTTTAACAAGTATGAGCCTCTTTATTATACCAACTAATAATAAAGAGAGCAAATGTTCTGTCAGACAGTTTTGCTAGTTGACAGCAATGGAAGTTTCCACACTCCCTGCAAATCTCTGCTCTGAGTACATTAAAAAAAAGAATTATACTATTATTCTTAACAACTAGTGGGTTTTCAACCTGCAAAGTGACCAATAATCTAATAATTGGCTCTAAATAACTGGTTACTATTTTGTGAAATTTCTTAAACCTTATCAAGAAATTAACTTGTAGAATACCTGAGGGATAGTGTTTGTGGGTAGCAAAAGTGAAAGAAGTAGGACTGAATAATATTAATCGTACCCAAGCACCTGAACAGTAAGCAAGGAGATTCTGAATGGGCAGGCCCCTTCTGAAAATGGCTGGGGAGTGAAGTGAAAAGTTTGATCAACTCTAGGACTCTAGTGGTTCTTAAGGATGGGAACAGGCTTACAGCTTCATGGCTGGTTCCTGAGAAGTATGGAGATGGGCCACTATGAGATCAATGGTATTTGGAATGAGGACAACATGAGGCTACTGAGTTCATGATTAGGGGCCATTCTGGAACCCTTCCTCTCACAAGGGCAAGAGCTCAGCCTCTATGGGAGGCCTAGGTTGCTGGCTCTCCAGCTCCCTCTGGTGGCCATATTTGGCACATATATATATATTTTTTTGCCTTTTAAACAGAAACCAGTGTTCTGTTTTTTATTTTTAAAGCACAGTATATTTCAAAACTTCTTTTAGTTAAGGAAGGAATCACCAATACTTTGTCTGGGCTGTGGGTCTATGGGAAATTACTTATTAGATGTAAACATGCTATCCAAAAATGTAAGCTATAATAGTGGTTCAAAAAGAGAAAATGTTCCCCTAAATGCGTTTAAAATCCCATGGGTAAAGCTACTTAAATGAAAAGATCTGATCAGCACTTAGATGTATAAACTCTAAACTTCTGCAGGCATGTCCTTCACAATAAATATTCTCATATATGCAATCATATTATTGCAAATTTCATGCACATAACAGTTAACATATTGAGTGCTGAGCACTAGCAGACACTATGCTTAAGTGTTGTTATTTAATAAGTAATAACAGAGATACACACTAGACCAGCCATAGTAATTTTCCCCCAAAAGGGAAAGTTTCCTAATGATTGTAAATTAGGTTAAGATTAGCATAGAAACTTAAAGGTCAATGACGTTTAAAAACTAAAACCCACCTGAGTGTTCACTTCTAGATGTTTATTCCTGTATACTACACAGTTGAAGGGAGTTTATAATTGGTCAGGAGAGTCTGCGATCTAATATTTTTCAAACAATAATATATTTTAAAATAATTTATAATTTGCAAAACATGTTTATATACAGTTATCAGAGGGACTCATCAGAAGTCTATGAAATGGGACAGATAATTCAGCAAATAGGCATTATTCATATTTTACAGGTATGATTAATGATTTGTAGAATGAGGAAGTAACTTCCTGAGCAACACAATTTCCAAAAAATTTAAGATGTTCCAAATGACTGAATGTGGAATGAATTAATCTTACGCTTTAATCTTAATTATGTTATAGAAAAAATGAAAATGAGAATTCTCACAATAAACCAAAAAAATTGGTTTCACTGTATTTCTGCTTTATCTATAAAAGATAATTCAACAGTGATGACTATTGCTGATCTAGCAAAAGTCTACAAAAAGGAGAAAATAAAACTAGAAAGTAAAAAAGCCACAGAAAACATAACAACTGGTATGGATCATAAAACCTACACTGAGTGGGAGCAAAATTGTTTAAAAATTATGAGGTTTAGATGAATGAGTACACAAAGTACTTAGCATTTTAAGATTCCTTAATTTTATAACTTTATAAAATTTCAAGAATTTGTTGTTTTTATAACTTCTAAGAGATGACTGCCATTTACACAGCAAATCAAGTACCTTTCAAAAGTACTATGAAAGTAAGCTATTACTTTTGCTTAAAAGCTTGTGATTCTAATTACAAGACAAAGTCCCCAATTCTTTCTGAATATAAACCCATGAAGTTAAGCAACATTCCTGCTGTTCCCATCCTCCTCCACACCCCTGTTCTCAGTCGAGGACTCAAGCCTCCCTCTGGTCCAAGGCCAGATTGCCCTGGAGTGCTCTTAGAAACCTTGCTACATCACTATCTCTCTTCTCTTGTGCTCCCTCAAATTTTCTTAGTCTTTAGCATCAACACAGGAATACTTTCTAAATATCTCCTATCTTTATAAATATATTCAAAAGAATAGGTTTATTATGAGTAAAGAAGAGTAAAGAACACTTGCACAGACACAAGCAGGCAGAAGGAGCTGTCAATGTCGCCCATCTTAAAAAAGCCAAGAACAACCCTGCGTTCACTTCCACCCACCCCTCTAGCCATCACAATTTCATTTCTCTTCCGTTGAAAGTCAAACTTCCAAGGAGTGTGATGAAAACAGTTTCCACTTTCTAAACTAATGATCACACTTCAGCTTAAGACTGATTCTGTCTTCCTCATGGTCCTCAAACTGTGCTTGTTAGGTCATCAAAGTCAAATGAATTCTTAATTTCTGTTATCTCATGCTGCACTTTATATTTTGTCCATGTCTTCCTTCTTGTTCTCCAGATACTAACATTCAGCAGGAACCTAATGAATGCTTGTTCAGTAAATTAGTATCAGAAATAAGATTAAGCACAGCCCCATTGTCTAAAAGCTATACTAGCTTTGTAAAATCTCTAAAAATGCTTTCTAGGGTCTCTGGCTCATTCTCACTCTCTTTAATTTCGAGGTGGAATCCTGTCTTCGCTGGACACAGAAAAGTATGAATTTTTAAGAATCTGTGATTTAAAAAAAAAAAAGTTGGCTCTCCTGGACAAAATAGTGGATATTACTACTTTAGTAATATCTGCTAATAGCAGATATTAACAAGAGATGATTCACTATCATCCAATCTATGAATCATTAATAATAAATTAATGATAATAGTCACCTTTGCATTTCAAAAATCACCATTCTGATTATCAATTTGTTAAGGTTCATCATCACTATGGCATACTTAAAGATATTCAGAAAAACAATTCAATATTAATGATTAAAGACGTTACTGTGATAAAGTTTCCTGAAATCAGAGTTCATCTGTATATCTACATTCAACAACTAATATGTCATAATCAGTGTAATAGCATAGGCCTTATTAGGAACCTCAATTCAAATGTTTGACATCATAGTTTTATTGGCCTAGAGGCCAGAAGGTTGGTGAACTCTCAGGTTTGTGTGCCTAAAGGCCTGCACTTAGGTGTGAGTATAGACTTGATTGTAAGTACCAGACACAGGAGCCAGGAAAGGAGGCAGAATGTAGAAAAACAACAGGAGAAGAGACTGTGACAGCAGTGATAGACTATCTTCGTTCACCTCAAAAGTCTTTTTTCTCAAGCACAATAAAAACAGCTTTAGTGCTGACTACAACTTTTATCCTAGATTGTTCGAAAGGTTGCTCTTTTGTTGTTTGAAAGCAAAAAATCCTAATATCAAACAACATTAATCCACAACAAGATTATAGACTATTTGTTAAAAAACAGATTCCATCTAATATTACAAAATGAGATTTGAGCTGAAACATGTATTTGAAATGTTTAAAAATAACAATAGACAAATCTCTTAAGAAGGGTTCTTACAGCATCATTTGACATCTACGCTATGCTAGAACTCAGCATCAGGTTCAAAGAAGTGGAAAAAAAAAAAAACTGCCATTGTGTGCTCTAAAACTCTGAGAATCTTCTCAACAATAGAATTAGCAACAACGACCTATTTCTTTTTTTTTTCCAGATTTTTAACAATGCTAGTTGTTCCTGTATAACTTTTGCTTTTTGTGCCTATGACCTTTCTTAGCTCAAGTCCAAACCACTCCATATAAATGGCCCTGATTAAGTAGTTATTTAATCATGATAGTTGGTTATGATTAAATATGGTAAACAGAGTAGTATGATGTTCTAGTTCATTCTAAAGTGAACTACATGGGACTGTAAGGATTTTCTACACGTTTAACACATTTTAAAGCAAAGGTAGAAAGAAACATGGGGCAGAGAAAACATCAAAATTTGATACTTAATCCAACAGATAGTTTACAGTTTTTATTCAAACTATTGGGGAAAAAAATTTCACATTCCACATGTATTCAATATAATAATGCCCTCTGTTTTTTTCCCCCAGGTAATTTGTCAAAACAGAGGGAAGGTAAGAATCATGCAGTGATTTTCTGGCAGACATGAAGACTTGGGAGCACCTTAGTCCACTGCACTGCCCCACAAACTCTAATACTGGGCAGGCTTGGGTATATACTGGTTAGGTGACAAAAGATCCAAGGTAAATTATCAGGCCTAGTCAGAACTGCAAAGGACATTGACATGAGGTCACTGTAACAGAGTTATATTTATCAGCGGTCTTAAATGTCTAGGGGTAAATGTTCTGGTTGTGTAGCCTCTTGTAACAAGAATTTGCATTCCAATGGGAAAGGTGGGGAAAAAAATGATCCCACGTGGAAGCAAAGTTAATCACCACCCACCCCACCCCCCAAGTTGAGAACTGACAGTCATGTTCCCAGAAAATGAAAAAGGCAACTGCATGAACAGATTTTAGTGTTGCAATAAAACTTACCAAAAAATAAATCAGTGGCATTTTAATGACATGAATAATACTGAGCAAGTGATAATTATTCATAACCAATTTGATTTCAAAAATAACCATAGCCAAAATTATTTTTACACAGCTAACCCCCAATTTTTCCAAGTTCTCAAACATCTATTGATTATATCACTATTGATGATTTTCCCTAGCATAACATACATATCTTTTTCTGGGGGGGGGGAGGTTTATTTTATCTTATATGTTGCCAAACGTATATCCTTTAAAGGATAGGTGTCTTAACACTCTAGTTCTCTCAATGCTTATGACTAAGGGCTGAGAGTTTCCATACATCTCTCCACAAATCACATTCATGGGCTATTGATTCCCCAAGAACCCACTATCCATGCCTTCATTTACTTCCCATCCCTGCTCTCCACCAGAAAGGTCTATCCTTGCAGCTCTGACTCTGGACAGGCCTGGGAAAGCTGAAATTGCGGGCTATAAAGTTACAATGGCTGACCTAGCACAAGCATCAAACCAGGAAGTATTTCCCTAATGAAGAGAAGAAAAGGGGTGGGGAAGGGACAAAGAAGGGGCAGGAAACAGAGAAAAAAAAAAAGACTCTAAGGAGATGTTCCAGGGTCTCGGAATCTTGGTGCTATTGACATTGCGGGCTGGATAGGTACTTATTATGGAAGGTTGTCCTATGCATGTAGGATGTTTAGCATCAACCTGGTCTCTACTCCTAGGTGCTAGTAGTGTCCCCCCAATTATAAGAGGAAAAAATATCTCCAAACATTACCAAATGTTCTCTGAAGGGAAAAAATCATATTCTGCTGAGAAACAATGGTCTACCCTGAGGTCCCTGGGTATAAAGAGGTTTAAGAAGAAAATGAAAGAGAAAGACCTGAAAGATCACACTACATGTGGAAGAAGCTAGTGGCTCTTGGTAACTCAGTGCAATGGCAGTTTTAGAGTCAGCACAACAAGGGCACTAGCAGTCAGACAAAGTGAGAGAAAGGTAAAGCATTCCAAACTCCAAAAAAGCTGGCCCCTTACTGAAAAGTGATCCCCATGTGTCTTCTGAAGAGTATTCAGACTCTCTTTCTTAAAGCCTACAGGAAGCAGAAAGATTGAGATTTGGAGGTGGGGTGTGGGAAGGAATGGGAACTGAGAGGTAGAGAAGAGTTTATTACAGCCAAACTAGGCTTAAGGCAGGCTTAGGTTTGCCTCCTGACCAGAGAGCAAAGAACTGAAACATGGAAAAAAAAATCAGAGCATCTTAGCAAACTTCTCCATGTCAGATGTCTGGCATTCTCACTGATCTACCTGGCAGAACCTAGAAAGCCCTAACCACTTCCCAATGTCTCCAGAGGGACTTCAGATTACGAAAACCAACCTCAGGAAAGCAAAAGGACATTTTACATGTTCTGCTTGTGTGACTTAGAGAAAATCATCTGAATTTTTTCATTTTTCTCAACCTCTTAAAATACAAAATTTATAATTCAATTCATAGGGTTGTTCTGAAGATTACACAAAACTAGATATTAAAGAAAGGTGGGCATAGCTGGCTCTCTGCCCTTCTGCTTCCCTTCCTTTTTTTAAATTCTCCTTCCCTATTAAGCTCAAGTATACATGCCCACATCTGTGCCCATTTCCACCAATAGAGTGTCTCTCCATCTGTTCTATACACTATTGGTTCTTATCTTCTGCCATCATTTTGGGATTATCTTCTGGGATTTTCCTTTTCCCCCATGTTCCTGATGAGTTGGCAGTGGTTATTTGTTGCTAAATGCATTAAAATTCTTTCATCTTTGGTGACAAAAGAATGTATGTCAGAGCAGCAATGGGGAGGATACAGGATAAAAGGATACCAGCTGTAAGGATGACATAACACAGTTTTACCCTTGGCATCTCTGATGGACTCCACTTTCGTGAAAATATGAGGGAATTTCTTTCTATGTGGTAGAGTAGGCATGCAGGTTAGCAGGAAATTCTAGAGGCAGTAAAAGAAATAAAAAAGCATATCAAGGGTTCATCTTTTGATAAAACAGAGTAAGCTTCTAATAGAGTAACTTGTTCACAGAAAACAACCTCAAACTGTGGATAAAATACTGAAGGCTCTTGAAAGTAAACAAAAATACACTTTTGCCCCTCAACAAGACATTATGTCTGGGAAGTAATCCAAAATTACATGATGTATCAAGAATCAAGAAAATTTTATCCACTAGCAAAGGAAAAGATAATCAACAGAGACTAATACTGATACAACCCAGATATAAGAATTGACAGGATTTTAAAGCAGCGATAAGGGAGGTAAGGGAAAATATGGTCATAATGAATGAAAAAAATGGGAACTCTCAGCAGAGAAATATGAAATACAATAAAAAACCAAATGGAAATTTTAGAACTGAAAAATTCAATATCTGAAATGAATGTTTACTGAATAGGGTTACTAGCAGAATGACAGTAAATCTTCTGCTAACAGAAGATCTACTGGAAAATGATCAACAGAAATTATCTGATCTGATGAAGAGAGAAAAGACTGGGGGATAAAAGAATAGCACTACAGGAATTTAGAAAAATCTTTCAAAAAGTCCACTAGGTTTATTTGGAGTTCCAAAAGCTGGGGAATGAGAGAATGGGGCAGAAAAAAATATCTGATGGAGTAACAGCTAAAAATACCCCCAAATTTGGTAAAAGACAAAATTTATAAATTCAAGATGCTCATGAAACACAGAGTTAGGTTAAATACAATGTTGGTGACAAAGATCTATGCCTACATTTGCTGAAAACTGAAAATAAAAAATCTTGAAAGTAGACAGAAAAAAAAAATCACACATTATATACAGTGAACACATGAATCTTTCATGCATAGCAATTTGAACTGCTACAGACTTCTAGTGAAGAAGAAACAACTGGTGAAACTACATAGTACACAGTTGGGTAGCACAAGGTGCTAAGAGGAAAGCAAAGGAGGGTAAAGGGCACATAGAATGATTGGAAGGTGACGGGAATGACATGAGAGCATATCTATGAGAACATTTCTCATAGATGTCAGCTAAAACACTGGCCTCAGGATGGAGTAAAGTGAACTTTATTTGATAAATATGGCCAAAGCAAAGGGAACAAAAACAGTGGTAGGAAATGAGATCAGAGAGATGGCAGGATGCCAGACCATGAAGGCAAGAGGCATAGTAAAGACTTCAGATTTTATTCTATAATGGAAAGGTACTTGTATGTTGAGCAGGGGAGTTCAAAATCTGATCTACATTTGGTCAAAAATTGTTTGATTTTTTTTAAAATAGGGAATAAAATTCTAATAATCAGGATTCTCCTGTACTTGTCACCTAGTAACCTTCTACATTAAAAAAAAAAGTCAGTGTACTATTTGTTCAACTGAAGTTAGTGTCAACACATTTCTCACACTTCCTTGAGCTAGTATCAAAGATGATAAAGGGTGAAGGAATTAAATTCAAGGTTTTCCCTGCATGCCCCATCTCGAAACTTTAAAATAAAAGTAAACATAGAGTAATGTCATTTCATTTATAGCATTCACCTTTCCAAGGAACTTTAAAATAAAACACCCTCAATGTGGATTGTTGAAATGCAAATCTTACATGTAAAATAATATAGTACTCATAAAGATCAGTTATAGACTTTTAAAACATTTTTTCCCTCAATAAAAATATATCTGAGAGCCTGAATCCTAAAAACAATTAAGGTGAAAACAAAATACTCTCAAAATAATTTTACATAGGGCCTCCCTGATGGCACAAGGAGTAAGTCTCAGCACTATGAAGCTATCTGCAGCCACTGCAGCAGAAGTTCGAACCACAGCCAAGGAGCTAACCCACATGGCCCAGCAGACCTCTCCTGTCTCGCCCGCTGCTCCCCTCAGCAGGGTATTTCAGTCAATCTGCCTGTTATGCTCCCCACTCTTTCTCTGGTGAATCCTCTCACCGCTCATCCCCGGCACCTCTGTCCTATACCCCAGCTCTTGTATGCATAAATAAAAAAAAAATTTTAAAATAAAAATAATTTTATGTAGCTCTTTAAACTGTTCCTTACTGAGTTTCAAATAAGAATAAAAAATAAGATATAGTTGGATGCTTTTATGGAACTGTGATGAAATTATAAACATTTTAAAATGAAAAATACATATAAAATATAAAAATTTGTTGATGAGGAAAAGGATTGATAATGCTTAGAATAGGTAAGAACTCATTTTTGGGGGTATTTACGTCATTACTTCCCCTGATGAGATGGTCCTCAGGAGTTAAGCTCAGCATTTGTTCAGAAGTGATTCAATGACCAATATTCAAAGAGCACGCCCTTAGAGGCTCTGTGCATGACCTCTAACTGTTTGGTGCCTAATTCTCCACAAATGCCGAACAGAGAGAAGAATATTTGCTAGCCACTTCTCAGCAATTCTAAAAGATTTAATGAGACAAGAGAATCAGACCTCCTTGGTGAGTCAATTATTTCTTGGGTGGAAGTTATGTTATTTGTGAGGTACTGTACCTCTAGGATAACATATTGTACAAGCATTACAAATAGCTATTTCTTGATCTCCCCAAAGTGTTTACATTAGAGCTTTCAGAATAATGTGCTTACCAAGTAACAAATGATCCAATGTTTTATAAAATAGCTTGAGTTTGATGGAATGAAATCATCATACAGATTTTATAATGTTTCCCTTTTGACTATTAATAAGAGAGAAAACACCAATCTTTTAGGACAAATAAGCTTAAAGGAACAGACAGATAAGGAAGCTTTCTGAGTCCAGACCTATTAAAATGGTCTGGTACCATGAGCTGAGTGCATAGTCCACTAATTTCACTTGCCCGAGGCCAGGTTAGGATACTGCCCTGGAAAGAAAATACATGGATCTACTGATGAAATATGATTCAATTCTTAAAAAGAAATGTGGCCCAATATTAATTGACATGATTAATATAACACATATAAATAAAGACTGTAACAAACACTTAAATTTGGATTAGTGAAGTCACAGGCTCTTTAAATAGTTCACACAGGATGGTCATGCTCTCATTACATTAAAATGGATAAAATTGATTTTTCACACCAGATTAGCCACACAATATTAATCATATAAAATATTTCCCTGAAGTCTTGGCACAAAAATGGGCCAATGTGTTCTGTTGTGGATATTTCTTTCCAAAGTAAACTTAGATGGGGGGAAAACTTTTAGAAAGCTATCAAAAATTTCAAAATCAGTAAATTCAAATTGTTTTTAAGGCAGTGAATATACAAGCCTGCCAAATGCTGCAGGAAATTGATGTACAATCTGTCTGGCAGCTGGACCATGTGAGAAAATTTTAGGAACGACCTTAAAATAACCAAGACTCTGAAGCCTCAAAAGTCTTGTTTTAGTAAGGCCATTTTCCTGGTTCATAAAAAAGATAAGGAAGTAAAGGGTGGGACAACCAATTTAATTTAGGGTGTGGTGAATTATCTTGGTACTTTCATTTGGGCCTAGGCTCAGAAGAAATGGTTTACCATCATCAAGACCAGCTGCTAGGTGGCACTGAATTAAGTTATCCAAGAGCACTCAGGGGTGTGTCTGAAAAAGGGGTAAGGCAGCTCAGAACAGCCCTAACATCGCTGCCTCCATTCAGTGAAATTACTTAGTCTCTTACTAACCCACATCTCTACTGATCCAGCCTTGAATAATAACAGACCAAAAGAGAATTTCTTGTTTCCCAATGCATGTGCCTCCATGGCTTAATGGCATAACATCATCCAGTTTATTCCAAATCCTACTTTTTAAAAAAGAGGCCAGAAAACATTCATACAAAGAAAATAATTCCCTTCCTATAGAAACTGGGAGAAAACCAAGCTTTGTCTTTAAAATAGTTTATATACTAAAGTATCATTAACACTTTGAGCAGTAACACTAACATTTTGTCATTCACCTAAAAATTACAAAAGTAGTCCACATTTAAAAAAGTTCAAAAATACCAATACAAAAATGTACTATATAATGAAAGGTCACTTCTGACTCTGCACTCCTGCCACTCAACTTACCTAGGAAACTCTGATTTGTTGTATGACTTCTAGACTTTCTCCCCCTACCCCCTCAGATACTTTTACAAAAAGGGGACCATTTTTCTGTCCTAGGACTTGTTTTTATTTCACTAGAAAGTGCAATATGGATAGTCTTGTGTATCTGCACATACAGATATGTTTACTTTGCTTTTATTTTATTTATTTATGCATGCATGCATGCAAGCATTGGGTACAGTCAGAAGCACAGGAGGTTGAGAGAATTCACCAGAGCCAGAGCCGGGAACAGAACAGGCAGACTGACGAAATACACTGCTGAGGGGAGCAGTGGGCGGCAGGAGAGGTTCCTGCGGCAGGAGAGGGGATCGAACCGGCGCTGCAGAGGCTGAGGGCAGCTTCGCAGCCCAGCGCTCAACCACTGCGCCACCATGGGAGGCCCTTACTTTACTTTTAATGGAGGCAGACACACACATACAGACACTTAAATGCTAAGTTTTTTCATTTGTTCAGTCTACAAACTTTTGCTGCCACACTATTTCCAGTGCAGGGTTAGTTGCAGGGGAGAGGACATGAACAAGTACAGGTGCTACTAGTGTAGATGGGGACTGGGTTGGGCCTTAAAGGAAGTTTCCCTAGAAGAGGTACTAATAAGACTAGACGTGAGTAGATCAGTAAAGGAGTCATAGCCCACACTCAATCAGAACATAATAAATGCAAGTTTATGGCCTTTAATGTCAATACAATGTACTTATAGTGTGAATGAGCTATAAATTCATCATATTTACTATTTTTCTTTTTCAAAGTAACTATAAAGAAAATAACATGACTTAAGATTTTCAAATGTGTGATATGATACTCTAAAATATACATGAAAATATAAGATTTAAAATTTTAAGACTCTCCTTTTAATATGCACAAATGTATAATACGTACATATATACAAGTGTGTACACACACACTCAGATACACAAACAGTAGCACGCTAAATACTGCAGAATAAAATAAATCTGATCTTTTCTGGTATTCTTGACAAAAGTTTACTTAGTCATTTGATTTATCTAGAATGAATTTTATTTCTAAATCCAATGCTTTAGTTATATAGACCACTAGACAGTCCATATTCAACTAGTCAACTTGAATTTTACATAGAAACACTATTGTTATTCTAAATGCCAATTCATTTGACAGCTGAACTTTTATGTAGTATATTTTATGGACAAATTATTGTATGAAGCTCTGGAACATAGCTGAATAGTTACTCTCAAATGGTTTCCAATATATTATCAGGGACATATATGCATGTCACAAATAATTATAATACAAAAGCAGCACTCAGAGAAAGAAATGAATTGCAACTAGTGGATATCTTGTGCTCATGAATGCTATCTAAATTTAAGGCAATTCGTATAAAAATTCCAGCAACATTTTTCAAAGAAACTAAAGAAAAAAGTAATGAAATTTATTTGGAATGACAAAAGGCCTCAAATTTGCAAAAGCAATCTTGAAAAGAAAGGAGAGAAATGGAGGTATCACGTTACCTGCCTTCAAACTTCACTATAAAGCAACAGTATTAAAAATAATATGGGGGCCTCCCCGGTGGTGCAGCAGTTGAGCGCTGGGTTGTGGAGCTGCCCGCGGTCTCTGCGACGCCGGTTCAATCCCCGGCTGCTCCCCGGCCACCGGAGGAGGGTCCCACATGGCGCGCAGACCTCTCCTGCCACCCGCTGCTCCCCTCAGCAGTGTACTTCGGTCCTTCTGCCTGCTCTGCTCCCCGCTCTGGCTCTGGTGAATTCTCTCACCCTCCCGCACTTCTGACTGTATCCAGTGTATGTATAACAAACAAACAAAACAAAAAACAAACAAACAAACAAATAAATAAATAATTTTAAAAATAAATAAATAAATAAATAAAAATAATATGGTAGGGCCTCCCCGGTGGCTCAGTGGTTGAGCGCTGGGTTGCGAAGCTGCCCGCAGCCTCTGCAGCGCCGGTTCGATCCCCGGCTGCTCCCCGGCCACCTGAGGAGGGTCCCACATGGCACGCAGACCTCTCCTGCTGCCCGCTGCTCCCCTCAGCAGTGTACTTCGGTCCTTCTGCCTGCTCTGCTCCCTGCTCTGGCTCTGGTGAATTCTCTCATTCTCCCGTGCTTCTGACTGTACCCAGTGCTTGTATAAATAAATAAATAAATAAATAAATCTTTAAAAAAAAAAAAAAATTCAGAGAATCTTTATAAAAAAAAATATGGTATTGTCACAAAAATAGATACATGGACCCATAAAACAGAATTGAAAGTCCAGAAATAAATCCATACACATACACACACACACACACACACACACCCAGCACATACATACAATTTGTTACAAAAATGCCTCCTCCACAACATAGCAAAAACAGACAATTATAAATCAGAGACATACTGCAGGGGAGGAGGCAGGAGAGGGCTCAGAGGGAGGGAGGAGCACAGGGAACTGAGGTGATAGTGCATGGTACACTGGTGAAAGAAACTTTATGGTTACTACACTTGAGGGGGTGGGGGTTAGCAAATATTGTTTAAAAACGAACAATGATGTTAAAAATAAGAAAAAAAAATTTAAATGCCTCCTCTAACATTTAGTTAAAATTTGCCTTCAATTGGGCCTCCCTGGTGGTGCAAGGGGTGAAGACGCAGCCTATGAGGCTATCCAAGGCCACTGCAGCACCGGTTAGATCCCTGGCCATGGAGCTACCCAAATGGTGCAGCAGACCTCTCCTGGCTCACCTGCTGCTCCCCTCAGCAGTGTATTTCAGTCAATCTGCCTGTTCTGTTCCCCACTCTGTATCTGGTGGGTCCTCTTACCCCCATGCCTCTGGCCTGTGCCCCAGTTCTTGTATGCATAGATAGATAAATCTTTTTTAAAGAAATTGCCTTTGGGCCTCCCTGGTGGCGCAGTGGTTGAGCACTGGGTTGTGAAGCTGCCTGTAGCCTCTGCAGCGCCAGTTAGATTCCCGGCCGCTGGGTGAGGGTCCCACATGGCGCTTAGACCTCTCCTGCTGCCCGCTGCTCCCCTCAGCAGTGTACTTTGTCATTCTGCCTGCTCTGCTCTCCCCTCTGGCTCTGGTGAATTCTCTCACCCTCCCGCATTTCTGATTGTACCCAGGGCTTGTATAAATAAATAAATAAATCTTTTAAAAAAAAAATTGCCTTCATTGCTGAACATGACACAGAGCATGTATAATCCTGTAACCATATCATCATTATGCAATATATGAAGTCAGTATTCATGCTTTCACTCTGTATTTAGGGATTCAGTATATCACCATGGTTGAGCAAGAGGAATTAGAAAGACCTGGATCTTAATCCCTAGCTCCAACATTCCCTAGGTGTGTGATCATGAACAAGTCATTTAATTTACATATTCTGGTACTCAAAATGGGATGTCTGAGTATGGCCCATATCAAGAACCATAGAAACAATTGTTGCCTAGAGTGTGGAGAAAAAGGAACCCTCATACACTATTGGTGGGAATGTAGTCTGGCTTAATTAGAAAGATCCTCAAAGGTAGGATACATTTTTGTAGCTTGTGCAGTGTCATAAATGTATTAGGAGAGAGAAAACAGTTACCTAGAGGGAACAGTCCTCTATGTTCATAGATTCTCCTGAATAAGGAGGCACAAAGCTGACTGCATTTCATAGTTACTTGGGCAGGGTGGGGAGGGAATGGAAAGGAAGAAGTGAAGATTTAGAATTGATTCTTTCCTACTTCCAAATGCTACAAACCAGCTGGTAATGTTTAGTAGCAACTTCAGCTGCTAGGCACTGCAACTAATTTTCCATATTTGGATAGGAAAAATGCATCCTGTCTTAAAAAATGACATTCTGATGAGGATTTTAGTGATGGACACTAAAGGTAGATATATAGCTCCAGAGTATGAGAAAGCAGTCAAGGACTCATCTAGATGATCTATGGACCAGATACATTGTGGAAGTAAAAACAGAGTGAGCCAGTGTCCTCAAAAATAAGAGCTAAATGAAGAACTGGAAGATGAAAATCAGAGGAGAGATATGTAGTAGACTGGTAGCTATTCCCCACTATCAGTTCTTTTTTCTTCCACAGAAATAACATTTTCAGCTGGGCACACGTCCATTCAGATTAAAAAAAACATTTTCCAGTCTCACAGTTAGATATAGCCATAAGACCAAGTATTGGCCAGTATTACACGGAGGCTTCTAGGTACCTTCCTCCAAAGATGGCTGAAGTATGTCCTTTTTTCATCCTCTTCCCTATACTGCTACAAGAATGGAGATTACACTACCTTCGACCATGAAAATATGAAAATGAGAACAGCAGCCCAGAACTGGTGAGTGGTGAGTCTCAAGGAGTGGGTCTCTAAACAAATTATTTTCAATTTCTATCAAACAATGCTGTCATCCTTTGCAAATACCTATTTCCTTAGATTATATTCCTGAAACTGGGTAAAAGGATATAAAACCATCTTGAAGACTTTGATACATTAGCCAAATTACTCCACTGAAAATTTAAATTTACATGCGCTCCTTTCCCAGTCCAAAGTTAGGAGTTAATCTTTTTATCATTAATTGGTAAAGAGCTCTTTATATATTAAGGGTGTGGGCATATTATAAATAATTCTTCCTAATTTCATTTCCAATTTACTTGATTATTTTTTTGTTGTGCAGACTTAAAATTTTATGTAAACAAATCAAATCCTTTTAAAAAGTGACATCTGCCTTTACTATCATATATTGAGAAAAGCTTCCCCTTATCTATATCAAGAATATGTACATATTTATCTACACTTTTCCTACTGTTTTTATTATTTATTTTATACATTTTTTACATCATTTTTCATTTTTGCACAATGTATGCATTTTCACCTTGGTATAGTCCCCATACAATTCCCACCCCCCTTGTTTTGATCCTACTTCCTCCTCCCCCACCCCCACCTAGTGTGTCTCCGGTTTATAGTTGCTTGTTGATTTTGATTTTTACTTTATTAGAATTAGGTTTTTTCCTGGTCCCTTATTTAGGTTTTCTAAATTTCTGCTATGAATGAGACCATCTGGTATTTTTCTTTTTCTTTATGGCTTATTTCGCTGAGCATGATCTCTTCCAACTCCATCCATGTTACTGCAAATTGCATGAGTTTATCTTTTTTGATAGCTGAGTAATATTCCATTGTGTCTATGTACCACATCTACTTGATCCTGTCATCTATTTTGGGGCATTTGGGTTGTTTCCATAGCTTAGCTATTGTAAATAGTGCTGCTATAAACATAGGGTTGCAGGTGCCCTTTGGAATTAATGTTTCTGTGTCCTTTGGGTAAATACCTAGGAGTGGAATTGCTGGATCATATAGAAGCTTCATCTTTAGCAGGTTGATGAATCTCCACACAGCTCTCCATAGTGGTTGGACCAGTTTGCACTCCCACCAGCTATCGCTTTTTAATTTGAATGTTTAATCCATATGGAATGTACTATTTCTACATATTTAGCTGACTGTACTAACATATTCCATATTCATTAATAGTTATTATTGAGTGTGTTTTCCTAATAACTAAAAATCCTACTTTTATTATATTCTGATCTTTTCGAGTTAGTAATAGACTGTTTTAACTATTGTGGCTTTGGAAATGTTTTAATACCCACTCATGCAAGTAATTCACATTATGCCTTTTTTTCTCCCAAAAAAAGTCTATTTGGCTTATTCCTCTAAGGAATCTCTTAAAAGTGCACTGTCAGGTCGGAAAACAAACAAAACAAAACAAAACAAAACAAAAAACCCTACAATTTTAATTGAATTATATGATGGAGAACAATTTGGAAGGGAGGAGAATGCGTAACTTTTAAACATGAACTCTTCCCATCCACAAATATGGAATATTTCTCCACTTATTAAATTGTTTTAATATCCTTTAGATGGGTCTAGAGTTAATATAGTTAATTTAAGTTCTATGGTTTACTTTATTAGGCAAATTTCTTAAGTATGATTGTAGGTTGTTTTTATATATTTGTAAGTTTTATTATTTATAAGTAGAATCTTTAAAAGCATTTCTCTGTACTGATACAGAGGAACAACTTTTTAATTTATTTTGCAACTGACCATCTTACTGGTATGATTTTAATAATGTTTATAAATGTTCATTGCTTATTTTGGGCTTTCCAGTTAGGTTATATTTTCAATTTGAAATGATGGTATTTTAATATACATATATTTCACTTCATTTTCTTGTGTTAATGCGTTAGGTAGAACTTTCAAAACATATTAAATATTAAATAGAGTTAAAAAGAGGCAATGGCAGACACGCTTACCTTTTTTCCTGACATATATCTTAAGGCATTTTCTCTTGTGTCCTGTTAACAGCTGTTATTTATCAATCTTTTCCATCCTTTTTTAAACTATTCTCAACCCCCAACCACACTGTAAAATCCATAAAGGCAAACCTACATTTTTGTAACCTTTAACATAACTGCAGCACCCAACACAGTGTCTTGCACAGAGAAAATAAATCATTAAACAGGGCATTCTCAAAGTAGGTAGATCACTGGAATTACACAAGAGGTTTTTAGAACACTGACTGCAAGTTACATAAACCATTACAAACCACTAATTCTCTCTTTATGGAGGAAGAAATGTAGATATTTAAAAACATCTTAGGTGATTCTGATGATCCACCAGGTTTGAGAACCAGTAGTTTAATATTTTTTCATTTTTAGAGATTCTATTTGATGGTCAGGGATCTTATTTTTAACAAATCTTTCTAGATAATTCAAATGGAACCAGGTTTGCAAATTACTGATTTAGACAGTAATTCAGAGATCAGAATTTTATTTCATTTTTTCTTCATATTTTCTATATTTCATATTTTTAATATACAAAAGTGAAAAAATAACACGGCAGATATAGAAAAAGCTAATCCACTAGCTAACCTCCTTGCTAACTGCCTAATGATATCCTTCTACACCTTCTTCTTCGCTTATACATAAGAAATACAGAGAGTGTACATGCATGTAATGTTCTTTTTATTTGCTTGTTTTTGCCAAAACAAATCAATAGTAAACATTTTATTTTGTAATTTGGTAGTATATTTAAGTGTTATTGCAAATAAAAGATAATGAAAGCTCTCAGGATATCCTTTAGCACACTTATTAATAAAATGAAAATCACTCTTTTCTCATCTATTACAAACTTAAAAATAGCAAGCGTATAAAAAATTTTCATTTTATTTTGAATTCTTTAATAAGTATAGGAACAATTCTGGGAGTCTCAGCTAGAAATCCGAAAAACTGAAATATACCAAAGGATACATAAGGATTCAGGGATCAAAATAGCATCTTAAAAACCATAAGGATAGTACTAACATAGGAAGGCTAAAAGTGGCATGTAAAGTTTCTTTCTACACAGATAATAAAGTAATGAAAAAACTGAAAAAAAAAATCCTATTCTAGATGTTACTTATGTTTAGCTATTACTCATCTTCTAGATAAGGGCTATTTTTACTACACAGCAAAATTATGTGACCTACACTTACATGTTATAACAAAATATAAAAGGTAGCACTCAAAATGTATGCCTGAAATAAAATCTTCTAAAAATAGAACCAGTAATAATAGGAAAGAATGAAAATTACTGCCTAAGACAAAGATTATATTCTAAAAGACTAAGTCATAACTTCTGTGGAAGCACAACATTATTCACTCATTATTACTAAATTTTCATAAGGATTATTTTCTAAGAAACTTCAATGAAACATACAAATGATTGTTAACGAATGAAAATAAACATTTCCAAATTCTTCACTACTAGAAATTATAAGACAGTGTAGAAGTGACAAAGAAAAATGAGAGAAAAATAAAAATAAAAACAATAAGCAAAATAACGTCTTCTTTCAAAATATATCTTCCTCTATCAAAAAAGAATTAAACTGTCATCTGATGCATTCCGTAAGGATCTTTATGTACAAGCAGGATTTAAAAAGAGTTGGTTTTTTTTTTAATTTTTTATTGATGTCTTCCTGGATGTTTGGAATTTGTTAGAAGAATATTTGATTTCACGAAGTTGGAATGGGAGAACACAGTGAAGAACTAAATTAATCTAGAAGAGGTGTGAAATTGAAAAAGGTCTAAAAACCAAGTGAAAATGTTGAAAATAATCACTTAGGAAGGAGACAGACTGAAAATGGGAACAACATTCAGTGTGGCGGTTCAAGTAAATGACCCTAAAAATAGAGTTTTGTTGTATTTTTGGAAAGAATGAAATGGATTTTGTGGGTAGGAAAACCAGGGAGACCTACAATAGTAACTGAGGTTTGAAACTGGTAGATATTTAGCCAGCATAGTAATTTTTAGGGGACATCTCTATCTACCACTCTTCTTTCCATCTCCAAGTCTGCAGTCACCCAGTTCCCTAAGTTGGAACAGCACTAATTCCTCTTTTCTATCTAGAATTGGTTTCCCTATCAATGCTCTTGGTCCCATCCACCCTCTTTACTTAGAGACTTCATTCCATTGATTATCTTTAGTCAATTCTCCAGTTCCTGCCATTAAATCTTTCCTTTAAAAAATCATCAAGTTTTCATAACCAAAGTCAAACCAAAATAAAGTTTCCTTAACTGTAAGCTTCCTTTCAATTATCTTCTTATATCTCTTCTCTTCCTAGAAAGCAGACTACTTCTTCCCCTTGATTCACTCTTTTTTTTTAAAGATTTATTTTTTTATTTATACAAGAGCTGGGGTACAGGCCAGATGCATGGGAGGGTCAGAGGATTCACCAGAGACAGAGCGGGAAACAGAACAGGCAGACTGACGAAATACACTGCTGAGGGGAGCAGTGGGCGTGACAGGAGAGGTCTGCTGCACCATGTGGAACCCTCGCCAGCCGGCTGAGATCAAACTGGCACTGCAGAGGTTGCAGACAGCTTCACAGAGCTGTGCTCAACCGCCTGCGCCACCAGGGAGGCCCTTGATTCACTCTTTACCCTGAAGTAATATAGCTTTAGACTTTACCATCTGAGGCTACTTGACTTAAAAGTAGCACTAACCTTGTGTCACATCCTATCTCCAGTTTATAAGCTCTCATATGATTTAATCTTATTGAAGCTTTTCACATTGATCTTTTTTTGGAAAAGCTCTCCTCCCTCAGTACGTAAAATGTCATATTCCTCCTCCCGTTGATATTCCCCAGGGGCTTATCTTAGCAAGCCAATCTATTATTATATGCATGACTTCAACTACATTAGTTTAAAAATGACCCATAATTCTGAATCTCTAGGCCATAAAGATAGCCAAGACAGATATCTGGATATATAGAACAAACAGTTCTTTCTGAATGTTAGACAGCACATACATGTGCAAAACTGATTCATCATGTTTCCCCTTAAAATGTTATTCACTATTCCTTAACTTAGTGAATGGAGACATCATCTAGCAGGCTGTTCAAATAAGACATCTGAGAATTATCTGAGGTACTTCCCTCTCCTTCACTTCCCAGATCTAATCACTTAAGGACTAGAGACCCATTCCATTGCCTTCATCCATTTATCATTTGGACTTTATCACATTGTAGTGCTCTCTTTAACAATATCCCTACCTCTAACCTTAACCACTTGCTGTTGGAGACCCCTAAGGCATGAAGTGCTGAGACAAGGAGAATGTCGGGGTCGTGACTGGAAGACTGGTCAACACGGGTTGGAAGACTGGCCCGTGTTCAGACCACGATGTCCTTTCCTGTGTGAGCAAAGCTAAGCCTGAGAAACAGGCAAGAGCAGAGAATAGAATATACCTGATAAGGCAGAACCTTGGCAGTGAATGTGTGCCCAAACAAAGCTAAATACTGAGAGTGACTCATTGTCTAATAACTAACAAAGAAGGGAAGGGGGCAGTTTCTGTCAATAAAAATGAGTTGCACCAGGCACTCGGGACACTTGAGCTTGGGCTGAGAAATCTTGCTTCCCCTGGGTTCCACTTCTCTTAAATTCTATTTTGTGTCTGTTATTTCTTTATTCCTCGGTTCTTTCTGATTTCTCTCCTCAACCCTGTTCACCAGACCTGGTCTCTGGAACCTTGCAATCTGTTTCTAGAGAATAACTGTTCATTATAATTTTTTTAATGCTTCTCAATTATCTACAAGCTAATCTCAATTTCTCTGTATGGCATAAATGTGCCTGCTACTCTCCACCCTCATTCCCACCAATTCCCAATTGAACTTCATGCTCCAGCAATGTTGAGCATGTTTGCCTGTGCCCAAGTCTTCTGCACATGCTACAGTGCCATTTTTCCACTTGTCTACTTGGTACAATCTTACTCATTCTTTAAAATCTGTTTAAATACTAATTTCTTTAGCAGCATCTCCTTTCCCTATCAGGAAGACTTGGTGTTCCTTGTACAGTTTCAACTATAGTTTTGAAGATTCTTCCATTAAACAATAAACCTATTTGCATTATGATTGTTTGCATGGGCATCTTAACTACTTAATTGGCTTGGATTAGGAAATTAAAATAGGTATTTTATCCCAAATTAGTAGTTATTAAACCTTAAAAAGGTTTTATAACAAATTTCCAGAAAAATCTTTTAATTAATTTTAAGCTATCTGAGAGGGACAAATAGGAGAGCACTTACTATTTTGTCTTACCATTGCCTAGTATAGTGTTGTAGCACAGATTTTAAAAATTGTAATGCTTTTGATTTGAGTCTAATTTAAATTAAAGATCTGTAGCATTTACCTGACATGTATTTTATTGAACAATGTTGTTTGAGTTCCTATTGGCCAAAAATTAACACTGTTGCGGTGATACAGTGTTGAACACGAGTCATGATCTTTTGAAACCCTGGCAGCAGTTAAAAATGGGAAAGACAGATAGTTAAAAGTTTTTAAGCGATTATGGACACATGCATTTGGAAAGCTAACCTATCTTTTTCCCCTGAGGAAATCAACCTCAAACAGTGCCTTTAAAACCAGGCAAAAGACAGGCCGGGGTGGTGATGCCAGAGAAGTCCAGGAAAACTGAAGCACAGATACTTGCAGAAGGGGAACCAAGAAAAAAAGCTGGAGAGGGAGCATGAGCTAAACTGTGACAGGATTTCTAAGAGAAGTTCAAATTTTGTGCTTCCAATAACAAATTCTAATTTTCTCCATGAATCAAACCACTAAATTAAACACCTGTTTTCCAGTTCTGAACCACAAAAAGAAAAAAATATTCAGAGAAACTCTTCCTAGGTTTCCCATCCCATGGCACCCTCTGTGACTAAGCATTGAGGAAACAGATTAAACTAGAGATGTTTTACTTGCATATCTCCAGAGTGTATGAAAATGAAAGCAACTGAGACTCAGAATACGCAGAAGTTATCAGAGTTCTGACCATGAACTCTGCAAGCAAAATATTAAATGTTCACTGCTGAAACAGGAGGCGTATATTTTTACCTTTTTATTTGGGATAGATGATTAGATTCTAATCTTATTCAGTTTTCAATTCAGATGAACACAGAAAATGGGATCATACTTCTACATTACAGGTACTTTTTTTCCCCCTGAAAGTCTAAGAATGCTTTAAAGCCATGGACAGCAATCTCGAGGAGCTCTGACCATGCAAATGTTTTATAAATAGTTCCATGTGTGCTGTTCATCTGGAGTTTCACTAGAGATGGATAATGACCTTGTATTTTGTACACATTTACTCTGAATTAGCCAAATCTTCTGTTTTTAATTACATACTTAATTCACCTAGCATGGTCTAATTACAGAAAACAAAACATCATTTAAACAAAAGGTGGCCTTGAACTTAATCTATCAAAACACCAGTTAGTTTTAAAAGTTTTCAGTTCTTAACAAACTGCCAAGACATGCAATAGCAATTTTCCAAATGTGATCATACGCTTTTATAGCAACAGATTTACTACATAATCAAACATCTGTATATACTTTGAAAACTTGATGTGTTGTCTATTAATGCAAATCTCCTTAAATTTTGATAGACCTAAAAAATCTTAAAGCTGAAGTACTACAAAATAATCTGAAAATGTCCAAGCTCATTTTAGCCTTGAAATGACAAGTTATCATAACCAATGGCTATTTATTTACAAAATGATCCAGAACTGTATATAATCTAATGTGGAATTTCCCTTTACTCTCTCAGCTTAGTAGCCCTTATCCTCTGTGCTACTGTAGTACCTTACATATTTCTCAATCATAGTATGTGTGATATCGAACTGTGATTACTGATTTAAAACTGTACACCTCAACTAGATTGCATGCTTGATGAAAGTAGAGATTATCTCTTTTATCTCTACACTACTGACATGGAGCACAATGTCTGAAAGAACAAGACCTCAATACATGTTTGTTGAAATGATGTACTTAAACACAATACTGTAAAACTATCTTAAGTTGCAGATGAGGTCATCCTGTACACAGAAAATCTAAAGGAGTCCACCAAAAAACAAAAACAAACAAACAACTATTAGAACCAATGAACAAACTCTGCAGGTCATAGGATACAAGACCAACATACAAAAATCAACCATGTTTGATACAGTAGCTCTGAGAAAACCAAAAATGAAATAAAAAAAAGAAATCCATTTACGATAGCAACAAAAAGAATAAAACATTTAGGAATAAATTTAACAAAAAACATATAAAACTTATACTATGAAAACTACAAAATATTGCTTAAAGAAATTTGAAAGTCCCAAACAAATGAAAAGACATCCCATGTTCATAGGTTGGAAGGCTTACTATTGTTAAGATGGAAATACCACCCCCTCCCCAATATAAGTATATACAGATCACATGGCACTTCCAAACAACAGATCACCACCAATCTTCTGAGACTAGGCCATTTTCCTACATCACCCTGCTATTGTGCTCCCAAAATGGAGAAGTCTATCAAATTACTCAATATCCAGGGATTTTTTTTTTTTAAGAACAGAAAGCTTAGGAAATATATACAATAAATCTTAATGGAAAGGATACTCATAATAAATTCACTGACAATTCTGAAAATATAAATATTTGCCCAAAAAACTAGCTTATCACCTATGCATTAGTTTTAATTAAATCAAGATTGGCTAGAGAAAAATTTCCCACTATATATAGTAAGTACATTGTTAAAATAAAAAATCACAACATATGGCTTGAAATTAGGATGAAATATGTGAAATTTTAGAACTGTTCAGGAAAATCCAAGTTGTATGGTCACTGTGAACAAGCTACAAAAAGCAGGGTGGTTCTGCTGCAAGTTTAATTTAAAAGAGACTAAGAAATTTTCACCCTAAGCTAGAACAAAGAAAAATAACACTATGAAAATCCAGACCCCCATGCCTGAGGAACTAGGGTCCTGGGGATAACTAGATATATATTACAAATGATTTCTAATATACAAAAATAGATTTCACTAACCTAGTATTTAAGGTCATGAAAAGTTCACTTTAAAATATTTTATTTATGACTTCAAGTAATATCTATGCTGGTTTATATTATCTCTTGTGATAGTTTGCAAATTCCTAAGTCAAAGAGATGTTATGTCATCCTATTATGATCAACTGTTAAGTGAAAGGGGGAAAAAATAATTGTGGTTCATATTATGTAACTCCATTTATATGAAATGTCAAGAAAGGCAAGTCCAGAGAGACAGAAGTTAGATTAGTAGTTCCCTAGGGCTGGGAAGAGGAGGACATGGTGGGGAAATAGGAGTGATCATTAATGGGTGCAGGGTTTCTTTTTGGGTGATGAAATATTCTAAAATTGATTGTAGTAATGGTTACATAACTGTATATATAGTATTTTATAAATAATCTTAAATGGGTGAACTATATCTCAATAAAAGGTATTACAATATTTTAGAAAATATTGTGGCTAATGTCTTAGGTTAATTAAAAAGAAGAAATAATTCAGGGAAAGATTATGAGAAAATAAATGTAAAATAAAATTATGTCCTCCTAAGTGTGAAAGATGTATATGTCAGAAATCATGGTAAAGATCAGTTATGGAAGGGGTTCTGACACTAAACTACCAAGCATATTCTGAAAGCCAGAATGAAAGTATTAAAAAAAAAAACCTCAGTTAAAGAAATTTCATTTATGATAAAGTAAAAAACAACTAATATTATCAACAAAACCTATTATATGCATTACTAGTAACTTCAACCAATCCTAATATTATTTGTAACCTAATGGCTTACTTTTTTAAGAAGTAAACTCTGTGGGGCAACAGTCTTATATTAAAAGTCAATAAATTATATTGTCCAGTCCTTTTTGATCCTGAACTTCACTATTGGTTTTAACATCTTTTTGATGTAATCACCCCAACATTTGCCACTGCTTATTGACTAAACATTCAACATGAGGTTATGAACAGAAAACCCATACAGTCAAAATAACTTCCTCAGTATTAACATTAGCCATAACATATGCTTGGAGTACAGTATCTGTTTAAAAAATGCAAACTGTCAAATTTTCAACACAATCTTCTAAATAAATGACATTTTAAAAAGAACAAATTACTATGAAGAAAGTCTATGCTTTTAAGAACTCTTTTTGGTAAGAGATTTTTCGTTTTGCAATGTCTTAATAAATTCCAACACGGTGACAAGAAACCACAAACTGTACCTGCACACTGCTTTTTTTATCTTAATTAATGCATAAATGCATTCTTGCTCACTTTAATTTGTACAGGAAATGATAATATCATGAGATTTAAGGCATTAATTACATAAATAAGCAGAATTAGTTTATTGTTTCATAGGCTTTTCATAGAAATAACCACCAAATAAATAGAAGTTTCTGAAATCATAGAAGCCTTCAACAGCCTATGTAGGAATAAGAAAGCAAAATGCTCATTCTACGTCAGGTGGCCAAATGGGTTAAATGATACTGAAGGGGAAAAGTGCAGCAGTTCAGAGACACTAAATTTCTGTTGTCTTTAACTACGATAGAATCAACTAAATATAGTTTAGTTGCCCACTGACTATTCACATTTTTTTCTACTTGAACATAAACTTAACTTTGAAGAAAGGCCACTCTCCTTTCAGAACAGAAGTTATGACTGTCTTAAATGCCTCAACAGATTGATGGTCAAAATCTAATAAAATTCTACATGGACCCAGACAATCACATGATACAACTGTGCACACACCACACCATCTGTTAGATACAATTGCCAGCAGAGATTTCGTGAGCTGGCAAGGAACTGAAATTGTCAAGAATTCTGCAAGTATTTCAGAGTGCAGGCTTCTCATTAATTTTAATTTCCTGTTGGCTCTACAAAGAAAGAGTAGTGAAAGCACAATGTGCCACATACACTCAAGTTCATGCCACATGTACACCTGTAATCATAAACTCTTATCCAGGGCTACCCACTAAAACATTTGAGAACTTGTGTTTATTTCTTCTTTACCCTAGAAGAAATAAATCTAAAGTATCTATAGTTATCTTTTCATACTTTGTTAATACTCTTGCAGACATCTGGAAATACTTGACAATAATCATTTAATTAATGCAAAGCTAATCGATGACAATATGCTTAAATACTTGACTCAACTGAAATGGTTTCTTCAGTCCACAAAACTAGGGACTGATGAGAACAAGAAGTTCTTTCACTAAGGAGTACACTGCAAGGGAAACTTTCAGCCAATATATCTTTATAAAGTCAAAATATTATCTGTATTAAGTAGATAGAGCAGATGATAAAGACTGCCACGCTGGTAAAAGCTGGTAGGTGCTGCTAGCTTAACCTTTTACATCAAGGCTTTCCTTTCCACAGGGCCTGTGTTGCTGAGGGATTTCTAAAGGGCTAGTATTACTACAGTTTTTTGTTTGTTTGTTTGTTTGTTTGTTTTGTGGGTTCCAATAATCCACCACTGACTCTACTATCCTTCATAACTGCTGCTGCTCTAGGAGGGTGAAAAGAGAAAGAAACATTTCTCAAAAATAAGGGATGATTCCAAAAATGCTCATGGAAGCTCAGCAGCAAGGTTGGGACTTTCTCCAGGTTCAGCTGCTTTTTGTGTTTTGAGCTGTGAGGTGCCTTTTCAACCCCCTCCTTCTCCCCCCTCCCCCCCTCACAACCACACTTGCCAATTCAGGAATCAGTGGCAGGGCTATAAAAAACTTAGGAAAGTCTGCAGCAAATTTTCACTTGGAGAGAACGTTTTTCTTTCATCTGCTATATTATTGAGACTTTCTCTCCAGTGTTGCCCTGGAGGATTCTTGGGTTCCCTAGCTCAAAAGAATACAAACTGAGTAAGTACTTAAGAATCACAGTCATCAAGAAATGTTACCTTACAATTCAATTTGAGTCAAAAACAAAAATATGGTTGATTTACCTAAGTCCTCTTATAGTAGTAATTACTGTCAATCCAATTTCTTTTTTTAAAATTTGGAACCAATAGTGGGTTAACAGATGGTTTTTAAAGTTTTTGTTCTTATTCCAAAATCTTTATGTCACCCAAAATATATCTATTTAAGTATGATACTGTAATTTCTGCAAAACATGATCTACACGCTCTTTATTTAACACTAAACAATCTGGATGCTAAGGCTGTTTGGAAATAATTCTAACAAAAACCGAAACATTAGACTAGTGCTATAATAAACAGATTTGCCTTTTACATTTGTTTTAGAAATCTTCATAGGCACACCCTAAACAAAACTTTTTAGTAGAGCTAAAGTGGTTCAATTAGCCAAATATATCTTATCCTATCTTTATAGTACCCTCAAACTGGTGAAATCATAAATTAATTCTTCTATCATCTCATCATATTCAGAAACATAAATGAAACAATGTCCACAGAAAAGACAAATGCTAAGAGAAATTATGCTGCATACAGGTTTTAAGATAAAGAATACTTCCTACTCTGCACATCTGTCTAACAGGTGCCTCTCTGAATAGATTCCTTTTAGAATCCATTCTGAGTACTACAAAAGACAATGAAGAGTTCTCTTTTATTTTTCTTTCTTGAAAGCAATTTTCCTCAAGGCAGGATAAAGGTTCTATGTTCTGGAAATATGGTCAAAACAACTTAAGGTTATTTTAAGCAACTTCTATTTAATAGAGAGAGGAATTGTATCAAATTCATTTCTCTTTTGGAAGATAGCCTTGAGTAACATCATAAAAAAGGAAGATAAACACAAACTTTGCACACTTTATACTTTGATGAGTCACATTTTTTAACATTCTATATCTAATGTATGATGAAATGAATAAGACCAGATTTCCCTAATCATTACCAGCTGGTGTCTTAAATGGAAATCTGTCTTGCTTTTAGTCCACTTCCTTTACATTGTAAGCAAAGTATTCCATCTAACCCTTTACAATTTACCCCACCTATGCTTCCTCTTTGTCTATTCTCTTTTAGTTCCTCTTACAGTTATCTTTGTCTTTTACCACACTCACTACTACTCTTGGCAATTCTTTTTTTTTTTGTAAAGATTTATTTATTTATACAAGAACCGGGGTACAGGCCAGATGTGCAGGAGGGTGAAAAGATTCACCAGAGACAGCCAGGAACACAGCAGGCAGACTGACGAAATACACTGCTGAGGGGAGCAGCGGGCGAGACAGGAGAGGTCTGTTGCGCCATGTGGGATTCTCGCCTGCCAGTGGGGATGGAACCGCGCTGCAGAGGCTGTGGACAGCTTCACAGTGCAGCGCTCAACGGCCTGCGCCACCAGGGAGGCCCAGCAATTCTTTATTCATGTCCTGGTAATCCTTTCTTTAATTACTTCTTATTTATTCCTATTTACATTTCCCCAAGAAACTATTAAAACACTTTTTACTTTCCTTAAAGTGATGAAAAGGTGGAGCAGCTCCAGTTGTAGGTGTAGTAAATGTTGGGGAAGAAAAAAACTCCTCTAGTCATTTCCCTTCCTCCCACTGACCTTTAAGGCTACATGCCCTTTGTAAGTCAGAAAAAAAATAGTTCTGTAAAAACTGGATCCAGTCATATGATCTCTTGAAGTCTCTTTCCTACTGTAAGCACATTTTCCTTTCTTCTTTTACCTTCAATTGTTTAGTTCCTCACCTTAACCAAAATAGTACTCTTTAAAAAATCAGCTACTTCCGTTAATTAACATTTTACAATGTCTCCTACATCTAGCAGTTTTTTGTTATTTCTTTCTCCCCCATTGCACTACTATATTATTTCAAGCCTGCTTCATATAACTGATTTCCCCTACCTCTAGTCTTCTCCTGTCAATCACTTCTACATTCTCCCATCAAGATTAATATTAATCATCATAAAACATTTTCCATCATGCCATTCTCTAAACTTCAGCAGTTTTCTGCTGTCTATGAAATAAACATTCTGACTTTGCAATATTGCATTCAAGGCTTCCACCATATGAACCAGACCTGCTTTTCTGTTCTATCTCCCATATTGTTCCAAATGAAGTTGAAGGTTTTTATGTCTAAGGTCTCCTACCTCTAAGCTTTTTACTACATATATCATTCTTTGTAGTGCCTAATTTCCCTCTTTCTGGCTATCCATCTCTCAATGCTTAGACAAAGTTCCCCTCCACAATATAATTTCATAAACTACTTCAGCTATTACGGAGTCTCCTTCTTATGCAAAACCACAGCAGTAATTCTTAAGCCTTTGAATTACTGCTCTGAATTATATTTAATGATTAATTGTTCTTTGTATTTTTAACCAAATATATATTTTTTATAAATAGTGCATAGCATATCCTAAAGAAGAAAACACAACATCTGTTAATAAGTTAAATGCTTTTGAACAAATTTTGGAGTTTCCAGATAGACTCCAAAACCATGATGGGCTGAAAACATTACCAAAAGCTTAGAAGAGCTGGCCCCTGGAAAATTTGATACTTTGATTCACAAAACTGAGGCTAAAAAGGACAGTGGAGGTCTGAATGTCAAAAGCTGTGCATGTGTTGAATTTCCTAAATTTAATATTCTAATTTCTGTTGAATTTTAATTATGACAATTTTTAAAATGATTTTATTTATTTATTCATACAAGAGCTAGGGTGTAGGCCAGAGGTTCAGGGGGCGGGGGGGTGGGTGAGAGGATTCACTAAAGACAGAGTGGGGAGCATAACAGGCAGATTGCCTGAAATACACTGCTGAGGGGAGCAGCGAGACATAGTGGGGAGCATAACAGGCAAGATTGCCTGAAATACACTGCTGAGGGGAGCAGCGGGTGAGTCAGGAGAGGTCTGCTGCTGGGTTAGCTCCCTGGTATGCTACAGTGGCTGCAGATAGTTTCATAGTGCTAAGACTTAACCCCTTGCACCACCAGGGAGGTAAATTTTAATAGGTTGTTTGCAAAGATGATCATAGCAATTTCTTTCATTCCAAAGGACCTTCTGCAACATAAATCTGCATTTTCCTAATGATTAGCGATAAGTGAACATCTTTTCTTCTGTTCATTTCATTGGCCATTTGTATACTGTCTTTGCAGAACATCTATTGGACTCATTGCCCATTTTTTAAAAACTGTACAATATTATTTTTTATTAGGGTAACAATGATTGACACCACTGTATATGATTTAGAGAAAGGTTCATACCTCCTCAGATGTGTTACACCATACCCACCACACCAAGCACCCAAAATCTTCCACTATAGTCCACTCTGCCCCCACCCTGCTTTGTTCCCCTTCTCTACCCTTCAACTCTACACTCAAGTTTCTAGGGTTTGTTTTGGTTTAGTTTTATCTGTTCCTTTGTTTCTTTATATTCCACATGAGTGAAATCATTTGGTATTTGGCTTTTCGCCCCATGCATGCTGTCCCAAATGGCAACATCTTTTCTTATAGGCGAGAAGTATTCCATTGTATATATATACCACTTCTTAACCCACTCATTTTTTGTTGGGCACATAGGTTGTTTTCAAAACGTGGCTACTGCAAATAATTCTACAATGAACATGACTCCTTTGCCCATTTTTAAGTTGGGTTGTTTGATTTTATGTTGTTGAATTGTAGGAGTCCTTTATATATCCTGGATATTAACCTCTTATCAGATATATTATTTGCAAATATTTCTCCCATTCTATGAGAGAATGCCTTTCACCCTGCTGACTGTCCTTTGATGCACGAAAGTTTTAATGCTGATATAGTTAAAATTACCTATTTTTTCTTTTGTTGCTTGTACTTTTGGTGTTATATCCAATGAATCATTGTCAAAACCAATGTCATGCAGTTTTCCCCTATGCTTTTTTCTTGGAGTTCTATAGCTTTAGTTTTTATGTTTAGATCTTTGTTTCATTTTTCCATTAATTTTCATATATATGGTTGAATCTTCTGCATGTGGATATTCAGTTTTCCCAGCATCATTTGATGACAAGACTGTACCTTTTTCATTGAATGATACTGGTATGCTTGTCAAAAATCACTTGACTATGTGATAGTTTATTTCTAGGCTCTCTATTCTACACCTCTAGCCTTATGTTTGTCTGTTTGGGTTACTACAGCTTTGTAGTAAGTTTTGAAATTAGCAAGCATGAACCTCTAGTTTCATAATTTTTCTCAAGATTATTTTGATTACTTGACACCCTTAAGTCCACATGAATTTTAAGAAGGATTTTTCCATTTCTGTAAAAAAATGTCATTGGGATTTTGATAGTGATTGCATTAAATCTCTACTTTGCTTAGGACAATACTGACACCTTAACAAAATATTAAGTTTTCTAATCCATAAACACGAGAAATTCTTCCATTTATTGGTTGTCTAGTTTATTTCAACAATGTTTTAAAATTTTTCAGTGTGGAAGTGTTTCATTTTCTTGGTTAAAATTATTCCAAGTACTCATTCTTTTTGATGCTATTGTAAATGTACATGATGTGGACTGTAAACATAGGTTTCAAGAGATCTTGAAACTTCTGCTATCAACCTTTTCAAAGACTGATACTGTCACATATAACTCTAGGGCTTGTCTGATAGGGTCATACAGCCAAGCCAACGGTCAGTAAACTATCTGAAAGGGTCATGTCAAATACACAAGTGAGGTAACTTTAGAGAGTTCACTGAGCTCAAGTCAAGCTGCTAGATGACTACACTGAAGATACCCTAGTGAGATGAGCAGAAGAACCAACTAGTCATACTGCTTACCACAAAATTGTGAGCAAACAAAACATGGTATTTTAAGCCATTAAGGTTTTGGAGTGATAACAAAGACTTTCTAAAACAGAATTAAGTCATTTTATTTGCCATTTCCTAACTATGATAATTTATTCATTACTTTGTAGCTCATTTCAAACTGTTCCCATAGGCTATTAAGACTTATTCCAACTGAGACAAGACAGAGTTCTTTGATGTTAAACATTCTACATTATTCATTATGTTCATAAATGATTTAAAGCATCTGAATGTCAGCATTCTAAATAATTTATATATTTTTAAAGTAGATAGTTCAAAATGAAATCTTACTAGAACTATAGAAATACAGATGCTAATTTTCTAATTTCTAACTTCATAATTGAAAGACTCGATATTATAATTTTCAGACTAATCTTTACTATTGCTTACATCTGCTAGCATTTAGTACCAAATTTATTGAGGGTATATTTTGAAACTTTATCATCTGATTATTTAAAAACTCAAATAATAACAGTATTATGAAAAAAAGCACTTACCACTAGAAATATTTATATTTCTCAAAGCATTTAATGGCACAAATAAGCAAAATGGTTTAATATTACTTAAAACTTCAAAGAGATACATGTCTAAAATTTTATCTAGTTATAAATAAATGTATGTTAATAAATATAGCTATATTGGATTGCTATCATCTTATATAAAAAATCAGATACAGCAATAGGCAAAAATAAATACTATTTAAAACATGGTAAATTTTTACCATGGTAAAATTTACTTCAAAAATGTGGTTACTTCACTGAAGAACTCATTTTGAGAAATTACGCTCTCAAGTCGTGGAAACAGCTGCTTTAAAATTAATTAACTGTACTATATGCATTCTTCAAAAGAAATAAATAAGGAACAGGGCAGAAGAAATAAAGAGACAATGGAACAAAAGAGGAAATAAGGCAGGCTTATACTGAAGTTTACATAGCAACTAGACTAGAACTGGGCTATTATTTTTGACAAACCTAGTGAAATTAGCGCGTAAGTAGAAACTAGCTTTCAAAATTGAGGCAAAGTGTTCAAAGACTACATTATAAAAGCCTTTGCATCATTTGTGTCGGAAGCTGAATCCTGTCAGAAGAATCTCACATTCACATTATTCAAAACATCTTTTGAAGCAGTTGCCATTTTAGTTTAAAGAGTCCTATTATTTCTCTAAATATGGACATATTTAACTGTAAACAACTATGTATGTATATTACTTTGCAAGTACATTTTTACAAGCAAATGACAATTTCACAATTCCTTTACCCACATACATGGCTATACACTGAATATGCAGCCTGTAATTTTACACATTCACACACACATGCTATATTTCTCAACATGATGATAAAATAAAGGAGAAAACATAAATGTGAAAATAAAAAGGTACTTACAAAATCAAAATCTCCATCTTGAGGGACTTTCCAGTTATCAGGAAAAACGTTTTTGGACATAGGGAAGGGTTCGTGCATGTTCTGATTACAGTTTTCATGACTCTTATTCTTGAAATCCTGTTTATCAAAGTAGTCCATGAAAGATGGTCTTTGTACTTGTGGTGAAGTTGCATTTCCTGAGGTAAACAAAGAGCAAAGAAGGTCTAAGGAAATATACCTCATATACATCATACTTATGGAAGTATGATTTTTTTTATTAAGCAATAGTATAAATTTGCACTGATCAGATTCAAGGCCAACATAGTCAATTTGATAAAGAACAAAACAAAACAATAATGAATGAATAGAAATGCCCAGGCCAAATAAAAATTCAACTAATAACAATTTTAGTCATGATATTCTTTTTTTTAAATGGGAGTGACTTACTTTTTTTTTTTTAAAAGATTTATTTATTTTATTTATGCAAGCACTGGGTACAGTCAGAAGCGTGGGAGGGTGAGAGAATTCACCAGAGCCAGAGTAGAGAGCAGAGCAGGCAGAAGGACCAAAATACACTGCTGAGGGGAGCAGTGGGCATTTTTTTTTAACATTTCTCCTGCATTATTTTTATTGTGTGCCATTATCAGCTATAAGTAGTAGTCAAGATGTACCCAGGTTCCTCTCATACCTTATCTCTCTACTTACAGTCTTCCTAGCTAATTTCACCTATTCTCTTCTCCCATGGTATCACTCATCATATTTATTATGTATCCATGACTCCAAACTTTATTTCTCCAAGTTAGATGTGGCTCCTAAATTCTATCTCCGATTTTTCCATTGCACACTTGATCTGACTGACGTGAGTTAGACTTACTTCAAACTTACAAGGTCTAAAGCTAAAGTCAAGATTGTTCTGGTCAAACCTGCTGTTTCTCCATATGTTCAATATCTGCTAATGTCCACTTCACTCAATCCCCAAAGTGCTAAAGTTGAAAATTAACTCAGATTTCTCTCTTCCCATTATACCATACTCTTTCTTAGGTCTTTTTAATTCTACCTCTCTGTCCATCATTGCTAAAGTTTTTAAGTTAATCATTTCTTGCCTTAGCCATTGAAGCAACCTCTAAATTGGTCTCCTACTTCATCCCAGTTTTAATTTTAGTTTCATATTGACAACAGAGTGACCTTCCTAAGAAAAAAATCAAACCATGTCATTCTTCAATTCAGAATTTTTAATGGCTATTTTATATACTGAATGATTAAAATAGAAAATGGGCATTAGAATAACTAGATATTTTTCTTTTTCTTTTCAAATTTTAATTTATTTTTTGCTTAGAAGAACTGGGTATAGGCCAAAGGTATGTGGGGTTGGGGAGAGGGCAAGAGGCTTCTCCAGAGACAGAGTAGGAGCAGAACAGGCTGATTTGCTGAAATACACTGCTAAGGGGAACAGAGGGGGAGACAGGAGAGGTCGTCTGCTTTGCCGTATGTGAGTTAGCTTCCTAGCCCAGGATCGAATTCAGGCTGTAGCAGTGATAGCGCTGAGACTTAACCTCTAGACCACCAGGGAAGCCACTAGATTTTTCTATCTGGCTGCTTTATCAGCAGTTTTCAAACTGGGTTTCCTAGAGTCCCAGAATTTAAAAACAAAAACAAAATTAAGTCCTAGGGACCATCATAAAGATACTTTCTACATAGTTCTCCGGATTTTAAGTTACCTACCTTCTTAAAAACTTCCTGCAATGGGAAGTAAATCTCCCATAAGGAAGCCTGTTAGGTAACTCTTAAGCCATGAAAAGTATTTTTAAAATGTGAACTTGAAATCTTTCCTTCTGTAATTTATACTCATATTCCAATAAAATTCTCTGTAATATTACAGTCTCTTCATATCTGAAGACAGAGATCATGATTCTGGATTTGGTTGGTAGTTTCTCAGGGGAAACAAACCCAGTTCCTTTCATGTGACATGTTTTTCCAATTCATCATCATCTTGTTTACTTGCCTACAGAGTCATTCTCATTTCTCTAAGATCTTCCAAAGTCAGACATAATATTGAGCATAGCAATCTGACCAATCCAGGAATGGTTTTGTAGAAGTACTAATGTAGCTTAAAAGTATATGACGCTACATAATATTGTTGGCTCAGGATGAGCTATACAAGGTGATTTTGGTCAAAAGAAAGTACTAAAACCTTTATTTTTACTCTTTAGGGATATGTGTTGAAACTGAACTGATGCCTACTCTAAATGATAAATCAATAAGTTTAAAAAATTTTCCATTAAAATGGTGGGATAAGGGTGATGGAAATGTGAGATAAGGTCCCAGCTCCTCTTTTAGATCTCAGGTTGAGCAGATCCTTGAAAAATGTCATTTCATTATAACATTGATGAGAGAAAAATAATCCCTGTGGATATTGGCTGAAATGACTATACATAGGTTCACCTATTAACAATGTTAAGTGATGACTTACTATATTATTTGGTAGATTTGGAGTTTGTTAAGATGAAGATAAGAGGGCCTCCCTGGTGGCGCAGCGGTTGAGCGCTGGGTTGTAAAGCTGCCCGCAGCCTCTGCAGCACCGGTTCGATCCCCGGCTGCTCCCCGGCCACCGGAGGAGGGTCCCACATGGCGCGCAGACCTCTCCTGCCGCCCGCTGCTCTCCTCAGCAGTGTACTTCGGTCCTTCTGCCTGCTCTGCTCCCCGCTCTGGCTCTGGTGAATTCTCTCACCCTCCCGCACTTCTGACTGTACCCAATGCTTGTACAAATAAATAAATAAATCTTTAAAAAAAAAAAGATGAAGATAAGAGAGTTTGGTAATGGTAGTACTTATTCATTTAAAAAATCTAATGAAAAATACCAGATGGTCTCACTCATAGCAGGAATCTAGAAAACTTAAATAAGGGACCAGGAAAAAGAATAACTATAAGAAAGTAAAAATCAAAATCAACGAACAACTATGAACCAGAGACACTCTATGGGGGGTGGGGGGCAGGGAGGGGAGGGATTGGGGTCAAAATAAGGGGGTCGCAATTGTATGGGGAATATAAAAATAAAATTTATAATAAAAAAAAATCTGTTTCAGGGGCTTCCCTGGTGGCGCAAGGGGTTAAGCACCACACTATGAAGCAATTCGCAGCCTCTGCAGCTTGAGTTCGATCCCTGGCAAGCCAGGGAGCAACCCACATGGTGCAGCACACCTCTGTTGTCTCGCTTGCTGCTCCCCTCAGCAGTGTATTTCAGTCAGTCTGCCTGTTATGTTCCCCACTCTGTCTCTGGTGAATCCTCTCACCCCCTGTATCTCTGGCCTGTACCCTGGCTCTTGTATACATAAATAAATAAATCTTTGAAAAAAATCCATTTCATTGTCTTAAAATGACATTTTTTCCATCAAAATATTTTTTATTTATTTATTTATTTTTTTTATTAGATAATAAATTTTATTGTTATATTCCCCATACAATTGCAGCCCCCCATTCTGACCCCAATCCCTCCCCTCCCACCCCCGCCCCCTAAAAGTGTCTCTGGTTCATAGTTTTTTGTTGATTTTGATTTTCACTTTTAGTTATTCATTTTCCTGGTCCCTTATTTAAGTTTTCTAGATTCCTGCTATGAGTGAGACCATCCGGTATTTTTCTTTTTCTTTTTGGCTTATTTCACTGAGCATGATCCCTTCCAGCGCCATCCATGTTGCTGCAAATTGCATGTGTTTATCTTTTTTGAATGCTGAGTAATATTCCATGGTATATATGTACCACATCTTCTTGATCCAGTCATCTATTTTTGGGCATTTGGGTTGTTTCCAAAGCTTAGCTATTGTAAACAGTGCTGCTATAAACATAGGGGTGCAGGTGTTCTTTGGAATTGATGTTTCTGTGTCCTTTGGGTAAATTCCTAGGAGTGGAATTGCTGGATCATATGGAAGCTCTATGTTTAGTAGGTCCAGAAATCTCCACACAGCTTTCCACAGTGGTTGGACCAGTTTGCACTCCCACCAACAGTGCAGAAGAGTTCCTTTTTCTCCACACCCTCGCCAACATTTTTTGTTGCTAGTTTTTTTCACTTATTGTGCCATAAAAAAACTATTGTAAATATATATATTAACATAAAATTTTAACACCATTTTAACAATTTTTACATGTATAGTTCAACAGTATTAGTACATTCCCACTATTGTGCAACTAAACTCCAGAACTCTTTTCATCTTGCAAAAATGAAACACTATACCTACTAAATAACAACTTCCCCATCTCCCCTCCCCACCAGTGCCAGCAACTACCTTCTACTTTTTGTCTTTGTAAATTGACTACTCTAGATACCTCATATAATAGTTTGGAATCATTACAAATTTGTCTTTTTATGACTGGCTAACTTTACTTAGTTTAATGTTCTCAAGATTCATCCATGTTGTAAAACATAAGAATTCCCTTATGTTTTAAAGCTAACTGGTATTTCATTGCATGCATGTCTTGTTTTGTTTATCTATTCATCTGTTAATGGACACTTGGGTTGCTTCCATATTTTGGCTATTGAAATACTGCTATGAACACAAATGTACAAATATCAATTTGAGATCTTTCTGATAACTATTCTAAGTTAAGCAAGATTTTTCTCTTTACATGTGCAGATCTTTATCTGCAAGTGATTGTATTTTTTGATACCTACACATAGGTCTTTTTCATTTTCTATGGAGTTTGGATGGCTAAGCTTAATACCTGATCAAGTGAATTATTAAAAAACAAACATGAATAATATAATTTATTAGTAAATTAATAATAATAATTAAATGACTTGTCTTTTAAATGTTTGTCTGGGGCCTCCCCGGTGGCGCAGCGGTTGAGCGCTGGGTTGCGAAGCTGCCCGCAGCCTCTGCAGCACCAGTTCGATCCCCGGCTGCTCCCCGGCCACAGGAGGAGGGTCCCACATGGCGTGCAGACCTCTCCTGCCGCCCACTGCTCCCCTCAGCAGTGTACTTCGGTCCTTCTGCCTGCTCTGCTCCCTGCTCTGGCTCTGGTGAATATTCTCACCCTCCCGTGATTCTGACTGTGCCCAGTGCTTGTATAAATAAATAAATAAATAAATAAATAAATAAATAAATAAATAAATAAATAAATAAATGTCTTTTAAAATAAATAAATAAATAAATAAATAAATAAATGTTTGTCTTTACCTTTTCACTAAATTGTAAATTCCTTACCTAATTCAGAGACATAAATCCTTTAAGCCAAACAATTTTATAGATAAGACTACCACAGTAGTCTTCTCATGATGGTCATGAGAAGGAGCTAATGAGATAGTATGTGGTTTTTCAACATCATTACTTTTGAATTAGTATTTCATTATTAGCAACTGTGCATTAATAATAAATTTGAAAATTATTGTTAGTACTACTACAATTTTTAAACTACCTCAGTAAAGTAAAAATGAGTATGAGATTCCAAATATGCATGTTTTAGTGGAAAAACAGAAAAAGACTCTCAACACAACCATTTATGTAAAGACTCATTACCCAGTTAGAGCTGCTCAGACATTAGAAGGCTTACAAGTAAGTGTGATAAGACATCTGGGACCCAAATGGTGCCTACTGAAAAGATACTGAGGCATTCCATCAAGTTAGGAGAGTATAAAACACCAATATTCACAGTAAACCTTCAGAAGTCATAATGTTCATATCCTATACACAAAACTGATGATAAAGAAATTACTTAGGGTTATTTTAAAAAATGACAAAGTAGTCTTTAAAGTACCTATCAGAACACATTTGACTTGTATGTCAATAAACAATAGAAAATGTTTTTTGTTTTAATGTGTTTTACCTTCACCTTTATTCCCTAAAATCTCCTGCTGTTCAAAGAAAATAAATTGGTTAATTTGACAAGGTTATATTACTGATATTTGGATGGGACATATTAACATTTTTTTTGTTTGTTTTTATTAATTTTTTTTACATCATTGTTCATTTTTAAACAATATTTGCTCCCTCCCACTCCCTCAGGTGTAGTCCCCATAGTTTCCTTTACCAGTGTACCCGTGCACCATCACCTCAGTCCCTTGTGCTCCTTCCTCCCTCCCTCTGATCCCTCTCCTTCCTCCTCCCTGCAGTATGACTCTGATTTATAATTGTCCATTTTTGCTTTGTTGTGTTTTGTACTGTTATTATTTTTTTACACTGATGTCTTATTGGGTTCCCCTATATTCCTGCTGTAAGTGAAACCATCCGATATTTTTCTTCTTCCTTCTGGCTTATTTTACTGAGCATAATTCCTTCTAGCTCCATCCACGTGGCTGCGAATGGGATGAGTTTATCTTTTTTGATTGCTGATTAATATTCCATTGTATATATACCCCATCTTCTTGATCCAATCATCTATTTTTGAGCATTTGGGTTGTTTCCAGGTTTTATCTATTGTAAATAGTGCTGCAATAAACACAGGGGTACCAGTGGTCTTTTGAATCAATGTTTTTTGTGGGACATATTAACATTTAAAACAGATTTTAAGTACCCTTGAATTCCCCTTGGACCTCACCATTATAAGAGGCATCTTCATCTTCAGAATTGAAATTTGGCTCCAGTGACAACCTTTTACTCCAAAATAGAGTCCAGGAATTTAACCTCAATTATTGTCTCCCTCTTCCCTTTTTGTGAGATGAATTAATATTCTCTACCTCTGCCATTTTTGTGAGAATAGTAAAATAATACAAGTGTAACTCAACTTACACAAATTTTCTATAAAATAACTTAAAAAATAAAATCATATGGGAGAGAGGGAGATAAATCCCTTAACAGAATCCTTTGCTTAATATTCTTTTCTTTCTTTTTATTTCAAGAGAAAAGTATGTTATACCAAAAAGCAGTTACACTGTAAACAGAAGTAGAAAAATACCTGCAGACAGTAAGAAGGATCTCTTAATGACATTATGAAATCATTCTATCCATTTAAGAAACTCTGTGTTTGGATATCTTGGTAAGTAAGAAAAGAAACTAATGCCATTTTGTTTACTCCATTATTATTTGGGATTTCTTGCATACAGAGCTAAATTCTGTCTCTAAATGTTACAGTTCTATTCTCAAGTGAAGTTGTAGGAAAAGGTAGTTCTCAGCTTTACTATATGAACATCTTAATGGGAAATTTCAAATTCACTATAATACATAATTGTTTAATTATCACTGTACTTCAAATATATTGTAGTTTTAAGGTTCTTTAAGTTAGAAATAAACATTCTCATAGAAAGTTAACAAAGTCTAAAAATCAACGTAAATTTAAAAATCAACTTTAAATAAAGGAAGGCAGTTTATTCCACTATATTTTTATTTTTGGACAGCTTTATAATAAGATGTTAACCAATTCATGCTTATACATATTTTTTATTCAAATGTATGTGCTCGTACTTCCACGCAGTTTCCCCTGCTTAGTTTAAAACCTGGTATTAACACTTAGAGTATATCTTCGTTATATACAAAGAAAACTTACAGAAACAATTAAAAAAACGTCTAAGGAGGTAACTCTAACTTCAAAGGATTACATGTATTCCTATGTTCCTTGCAGAACTATTGACAATATCCAAGTTATAGAAACAACCTGTGTGCCCAAATACTGATGAGTGGATCAAAAAGATGTGGTATAGATGCATAATGGAATATTACTCAGCTGTAAGAAAAGATGAAATCTTGCCATTTATAACAGATGATTTTGAGGGGATTATGCTAAGTGGTATAAGTCAGAAGAAGAAAGACAAATACCAATGATTTCATTCATATGTGGAAAATATAAGAAACAGAAACAGACAAAACTAAACCAAAACAAACCCTAGAAATTTGACTACAGAATTGAGGCTATCAGAGGGAGACAGCAGGGGTGGGTGATGAAGCGGGGAGTGGTCCAATGGGCCATCGTGGAAGAGAGTGGGTGCTTTGGTGGTGGGTATGGTATGGTAACATACATCGAATGAGGTGTGAATCTATGCCCTTAAATCATATGCAGTGTTGTAAACTAACCTTACCTCAATATAAAATAATATAATTTAAAAAAATTTCTAAGGAGGAAGGCAGATGTGTTTTAAAAATTAATGGGAGGCCGGTGGCGCAGCGGTTGAGCGCTGGGTTGCGAAGCTGCGCGCGGCCTCTGCGGCGCCGGTTCGATCCCCGGCTGCTCCCCGGCCACTGGAGGAGGGTCCCACATGGCGCGCAGACCTCTCCTGCCACCCGCTGCTCCCCTCAGCAGTGTCCTTCGGTCCTTCTGCCTGCTCTGCTCCCCGCTCTGGCTCTGGTGAATTCTCTCACCCTCCCGTGCTTCTGACTGTACCCAGTGCTTGTATAAACAAAACAAACAAACAAACCAGCAAACAAATAAATAAAGCATGCCTCTATAAAAAAAAAAATAAATAAATAAAATTTAAAAAAAAATTAATGGGAGGGAACAGTTGCAGTTACCCAGCAATGTTTAACTAGACAATACAAAACACATGTCTACAGAGCACAGTCAAGTCTCCAGGGAAAGGCATAGTAACAGAAATGGCACAAGGAAGGAGGATCTTTCTGACTTTCAATTTATTAAAAGAAGAAAAAAAGAAATAGTAGTCCCTTCAACAGGAGAGTGAAACAGGAAATCTCAAGATAGTAACCACTGTCATATGTGCTTGTGGTTGCTATGGCAAATACATTTTTTTAACACAGAAAGAATCATCATGTAAAACTGACATCAATTTCTCCAGTTGCAGCTGAATTCTGATCCTAGCTATAAAAATACTTTATTTTAATAATAAATTTAATGTTTAAAATTACCTTGTTCCACAATTTTGGCCCCAATTCTTTTCACTATTTGCTACAGAACTAAAATCCATTAGCAACAAAGAATTAATAATCATAGTTTGATCCCTTTGTGCATACGAAATTTACAAAAATAATGCTTACTCTCCCTTCACACATTTCCTAAAATATACAGAAAGAAACAAAATTGTGTGGAAAATAAGATCTTTAAAAAATATATCAGTTCACTCACAATTAGTCATTAGCTTTCCTAATGTGCACAGGTCTTCTAAGCAGATGAAAAGTCTACATGAAAATTTAAATATATAAAGGAGTTTTTTAAATACTTTAATGAAATGCAATTTAATTTTTAATTTCTTAGCATGATTATGGCAACTATGCTCAAGTGTAAAGAATGAAATAACAATCATAACTTTAGCATAATATATTTTGACATCAAAGGGATTTATGAATATTACCTAATTTGTTCTTCTAAAAATATTTTAAGATGTGGGTGTTCCACCTGATTAATGATCTTGGAAATTTGTCCTTTAGTTTGTTGCCAAGAGTACAGTGAATACATATAAAAACCAGGATGTTAATACAGAAGCTACTGACATCAGCTTTTTCTTAACTACATCAGACCATATTTTAAAATAAAGGAGGACACAGATAACATGGAGAAGATCCAGAGGCCGGTCATAAAAAAAGATTAAAAGCTTAGAAAATGATACCTGTACAAAGGTTAAAGGGACTGAAATTGTTCAGCCAGGAAAAATCTCAGGATACAATTTAATAAGAATCCAAGTATATATGAAGGGTTCTTGTACAGAAAATAGTGACCAGCTGTTTTCCATCTCCAATGAAGACAGAATAAAAGGTAACAGACAAATTGAAGCCCAAGAACTTTAGTTAAATAAAAGGAATGATTTCCTGTGCAAGGAATGAGCATTGTAATAACCACTGTGTGTCTGTGGAAGCCCTCTCTTCAGGGGCATTTACAAGAAAGACAGATTTTCATTTATACATGCAAAAAAGACTAATATTTACATGCTCGTCTGTACTCTGTGCTAGTAAAAGAAGTATCCTATAACCAAAACATCTACACAAACAGGCTGAGTCTGGGTCACACATCATTAAACATTCCGCAGACTAAGAGCACACAGAAAAGCAGACCATGTTCAGTATCCACAGGTGTCTCCAAATCTATGCAGCCACGCCTTAGCAGGACACCTAGTCCCTTCGTAGAAGAAAATTAAGGGTTTCTAACTGCACAGTAAAACTGTGGGTATTTGCACCCAGCTACAAGTGAGACTGTAATTTATTGTTGTCGGTTTTATTGCTATTTTTTTTTTTTTTTGTGGGCAAGACCAGTTTCCCCAGTTAAAGAGGCATACAGAAGTTTTTTATGAAAGAATGGTAAGACCTATTTGGAGAAGTGGGGAAGTGACTCCCATTTCTACCCTTGTTTCTTAGCATCTCAAAATTCCATGCTTAGTGATTTAATCCTTTGGCTCAAAGTTTCATAAATTTTAGGAAAAAATGCATATATTTCAGGAACACTAGCCATTATTAAGCATTTATATATGAACATCTGATCCTTTTCTAAAATAGGTTTTGGGGAAAAAAGAAGAGGAAAAGGATGTGAACCAGAGCTGGAAGATATGTTACCACACAAAGAAAGGGACTTAGAAGACGATGTTCAGGGCAAATGGTCTCAGACCTACAATTTTGTCCAGCAACATTAGATGATCTAGGAGTGGTGATACCTACTGATCAGTTTCTCCTTCTTGGTATACTCTCTAAAACCTTTTTAAATAAATGTATGACTTATTTGCAGGATAAACTCCTAATATCCAAAGCAAAACCCAATTTGCTTTCTCTTACTAACTGAAACAAAAAATTGTAATATTTTTTAAAAAATCACCATGTATTATAGGCATATACAAAGAAAAAATGTTCAAAATACATATTCAATTAAAATTACTTAGACCAATATTTAACCATTGATATACAGACTAATAAAAGACTAATCTAAGTAAACACTATAAAATCTAAAATGCCCAGTTATTCCTGAACCCAGTCTTAATGCAACATGACCATCCAGTGGCTCTCTGAATGTGCTCCATTGTTCTTCAAGCTTCCTAAATACTGCAAGTGTAGTATTTATTTAGTGCTCCTACATCGTCTGGACCCTGCAAGTAGAGTGACGCTGTGTATTTCCATGTTCTCAAGTGATAATTGGTCCTAGCTGTGCCTCAGAAGCACTGTAGAGGTCTGGTTTTTTTTCAAAGATTTATTTATTTATACAAGAACTGGGGTACAGGCCAGATGTGCGGGAGGGTGAGAGGATTCGCCAGAGACAGCAGGGAACAGAACAGGCAGACTGACGAAATACACTGCTGAGGGAAGCAGCAGGCCAGACAGGAGAGGTCTGCTGCACCATGTGGGTTTCTCCCCGGACGGCTGGGATCAAACCCAAGCTGCAAAGGCTGTGGACAGCTTCACAGTGCAGCACTCAACCGCCTGCGCCACCAGGGAGGTCCTGTAGAGGTTTTTTATTTTGATTTTGTATTGATTTTTTTAAAGAGATGCGCAGGTCCTGCCCTGGTCTTCAGAAACAGCACATCTGAGGCGCGGATTCTATAATGCACACTAGTGAAGTCAGTTACATGAAAACAATGTTTAATTTGCAAATCAAGCCCATCACTCTAGCCTGTGGAGATCTGTTAAGTTCAAGATTCTGTCTTAGAATGTATTTTTATTTTGTTCCACTTCATGTCATTTGCAATTCTTATGGACTTTCATTCTATAGCCTCATTCAAGTTCCTACAAAAACACTGAACCAGATAGGGCTGAGGACTAGGTCCTAAACCACATAAATAGAAATATCACTGAAAACAATTTATCTTTTAAAAAAGCAACTGACAGAAATAAAACCACCACTGCCACAGTCTATGGTGAACCCTCGTACAGGGTGGAAAAGTTAAACACCGCATTTTCCAGAACCCCTTGCACGGAGGATCCTGGATAGGTATAATTTCTCACAACTGGGAATGCCAGAAATAGGTCAGAAGCCACAAGTCTGCTACTTCAGTTATTTCCTTCTGGGAGGAAGAAATAGTGAGGGAGACAAGGGGTTTATAAGCAGCATGTTAGCATCCAGTAACCACCCTTACAGATGGTATGGGGTGGTTGCAGTATCAGCGGTAGCTTTTCACCCTGAATCATACAGGGATTAATCTTCATGGGTATTACTAAATTCAACAGTGTCAATGGCAGCCTGCCTCTGGATTCACTGCCTTTCTGATTGTAGCTATAGCAGTTCCACATAGGGTCACTTTCCTAGTGATATAGAAATCATTCTCTGAGGCCTAGTCTGCACAGCCCTCTTCTCTGACCTTTTTATTGATTTTGTTAACATTCACATCTTTCACTTAAATCTCTTCGGGTTTAAAAATACCTACTAAAGTAGTTTCTGTTCCCACCAATAAATCATGAGTGATCCCTCTGTAAGCCCATTTGCATATAACCATTCAATTCTTATAACAAAACCATCAGTTGAGTCATAGTACATAGTATCTGCAAGGATATCATAAAAGATTCTGAAAATAATTTCCAAATTACTAACACACAATATCCAACCCTGCATCTTCTACGATCTAGTCATTTCTCAATGCTGTCAAAAGAGGATGTTATATTATTCTGATATGGTATCTTCCACGTAATCCATGCTGTCTTATAATGATCCTGGTCTCCTCTCCTATAGGACTCATAGATGTTCTAGAATTCTGTTCAAGAGGGATGTTGTGCTCATTAGTCCCAGAGTAGTGCTATTACCTGGGGGTAATGCTCCCACCACTTACCTGCTACAAAATCTTAGGTTACTTAACATTCCCAAGTCTCAGTTTCCTGAGTGGTATATGGTAGTGACAATGCTACTTTACAGGGCCCTTGTAAGGAGCAAATGAGATAACGTATACAAAGTCCTCAGTACAATGTTTGGGCCCTCTGTAGGGCCCTAAATTAATGATGGCTATAACCTGAAACATTCAACTTTTTTTCTCCTTACTGAAACAAAAATTTTTAAATTGCTTTTTCATGTTTCCATGATACCCCATTTTCTCAGAAACTTCACATTTCACAAACAGTAGAATATAGTTCTCTCACCTGCAGGTTATCTCAATAAACATTAATGATCATAATTCTAGTTAGAAGACAGCAGGTCAGCAGATGGCTTCCTTACCATTTCCTCAGCTTACCACTCAAACTGCTCTTTATGTTTGCAATACAATGTTCATTCTGAAGATCATTATTCTCTATAAAGTCCTCTCTGTCTGTCTCACTAACTAAAGAGAGATGTTGCAAGGTCTTGAAGTAGGCAAGGAAAATTGGGAACTGCTCAATTACTCTACATCTCCAGTTCCAGGTAGATCAGGCCTCTCGCGCTGCCTGGGAAGCAGGGATGGTGAAGAGGGCAAAAACATTAAAGAGGAAGAACTGGGCAGCTCTCCTGCCTGCCTGTGTCTGTGCAGGTGTCTCTCTTTTTCTTTCTCCTTTTCCTAGTGAAAGTGTCCTTTTAAAATGTATTTTTTAAAAAAAGGAAGCACTGATGAGACGACGTTAATTCAATGAGCAAGTGAGGGGAGAGAGGGACTTAAACATGACTCTAATTTTTCTATCCTAGTCCATAGTCCAAACTCCATGTTTAAAACAATTATATAATTTCTCTACATTGTTGGATAATATTTAATTTTTTTTCTACAAAGCAGAAGACAAGATCATTTATTAAAACTGAGAGGGAAGATGACAAAAGATCTGATGACAATCTAAAAAAATCATTCTCATCCTTTATCCAAACTGCTGAGAAGAGAAACAAAGGCCTACAGAAAACTGAGGGTCCAAATGGGGTTGAAGGCCATAAACGGGATGTTCATATGTGAGATTTTCTCCAGCAGGGGAAGACGCTGAGAAGATGAACAAATAGATTGATCCACAGTGTCATATTTTGCCCAGAGGAGCAGAAAAGATGACAGGAGGGTAAAGGAGTTAAGAATATGAGTCAGGAAGAAAACGATCTATCTTGATTGAAGGGTGTGGCTCTTCCTCAGACACCAAAAGACAGTTTTCCTTCAAGGCAACTAGAACTACCAATCCAGCCTCAACCTATTGGACATGAAAGCTCCTTTACAGAGACAGAATTAAGTAAATCTGAGCTAACCAAAGTAAAAGGTACTGTCTTCTCTTTCCTGAAGCAGTTATTTTGCCAAAATCACCCACAAAAAAATAATCTCTATAATCACAAGAATTTGATGACAATAGATCCTTGACCTGATTCTAATGTACTCATTCAAGATGAAAAGTACTAAATGTTGATTTCCTTAGTGACAACCAATCTGCTTATATCCACAGTCAACCATTTATAATTCCAACTGACATAGACCTGTTTGGATAAAGTATAATATATAAGAAAGTAGAGCTCCACGAGTAAATGCTGGTTGGTGCCAGATTGTAAAAGACCTCAGTTATCTCCCTGAAACCTGGACATTACAGGAGGAGGTCCCAGTGGGAGTAGGAAGATAAAAGTAATGCTGTTAATGCTGAAAACAGTTTTGGAGAGTTCTTCTTGGGATATGACTTCAATGTTCATGCCCACTTTAAAAAAAAATAAAAGATCAAATTTTAAAATATTGTCACTTTTCTCCAATTTCCAAAAAATTACCTTTTATCTTTTAGTAATTTTGCTTCTTAAAGTGAAAGCACCACACTTTTAGGGATAGAGAAAACAGATTTGTAATCCTTACCTTCGTGAATAAAGTTATTATAGTATATACAAATATAATGTAAGGCAATTAGAATAATAAATCAGGGAAATCATTTGAAAATCCATGGAAAGGTGATAGAATTCAGAATCTGTAGTATAAAACATTTTAGAACTTTTAAAAAATTAAAAACAATGTATTGCTATAGTCTTTTTAGAGAACAAAAAATGATGAAGACACATTAGCAAATTAGGCACTAACAATCTGAGAGCTCACTAAAACAATTCCAAGAAATTTTAAAGAAAATTGAGATCACTTTTCTTAGGAAAACAAAACTAGAGGAAACTATGTTATTTACTATTGTTATTTACATGTTATTTACTACTGCTCTACTACAGTGTGACAACTGCTGGGGGTGACACTAACATCACTTGATTAGATTCTTGGGAACATGGAAATCCCACATTATACAATGATATCTAAATTGTAGAAACTTAAATGAGGAGAGTTGGCTGATGGGATTTAAAATTTACTGAGGCACACAGAACAATTGCAATTATATAAACCACTATCTGCTCACCTAAAAATGGGCCTTCAGGGTGCAAGGGGTTAAGACGCAACCTATGAAGCTATCCACAGCCACTGCAGCACAAGTTCAACCCCCGGCCAGGGAGCTACCCACATGGCGCAGCAGACCTCTCCTGTCTCGCCCGCTGCTCCCCTCAGCAGTATACTTCAGTCAATCTGCCTGTTCTATTCCCGACTCTTTTTCTGGTGAATCCTCTCACTCCCCCCCCACCTCTGGCCTGTACCCCACTTTTGTATGCATAAATAAATAAAGCTTTTTTTTTAAAGATTCATTTATTTATGCATATAAGAACTGGGGTACAGGCCAGATGCAGGGGGTGAGAGGATTCACCAGAGACAGAGTAGGGAACAGAACAGGCAGACTGACCAAAATACACTGCTGAGTGGAACAGCGGGAGAGCCAGGAGAGGTCTGCTTTGCCATGTGGTTTTCTCTCTGGCTGGCCAGGGATCCAACTCGTGCTGCAGAGGCTGTGGACTGCTTCATAGTGCAGTGCTTAACCCTTTGCGCCACCAGGGAGACCCCTAAATAAATAAATCTTTAAAAAAAAAAGGGCCTTCAATAAGAGTCTCTGTGACAAAAAAACAAAACCATACTTAGGACATAAAATTATAAAATATATTGAATTATGTCTATGGCTACCAAAGCTAAAGTCACTACACAAAATGTGTCAAGGTCTGTGCTATCATTTTAAAGTATGATGTCTGATAAATTACCTTTTCATTGAAATTATAATTATCTAACATGACATAGATTTCACAAAGAAAACATAAAACAAATGTCAGAGAGGAAATTCCTACCTATGTTCATTTTACAATATCAGTACTTACCTGAATATAACTTTCTAGGCTCTACAATGCAAAAAGTCATGTATTACTGCTTCTGTGCTATTTAGAAGCAGTACTGTATAGTGGAAAAAAGCCTAGTGTTTAGACTTTCACATAAGATACACATAAGGAGAATGGCAGGAGAAAGATCAGTAGATACCAAGAGGTAATTGATCTGTATTGTCTATAACAATGGAGTCACAATGCTCCACATTGTTAACTACAATCTTAAAAAGCTGTATGAAGGAGAGAGGGAGGGAGAAAAGAGGAAGGGAGGGAGGGAGGGAGGGAGGGGAGGGAGGGAGGAAAGGAGGGGGCTAGGGAGGAAGGAAGGAAAGAAGGAAGGAAGGAGGCAGGCAGGCAGGCAGGCAAGCAAGCTGGTCTGTGAAAGTATCTCTTCATCACTCTGTAAGCAATGGAGATCAGAGAAAATGTCCTACCCATCATTTTAGCCCCTGCAGCAGTCCTGGCACTGCATCTCACATATGACATAACAAGCAGTGGTAAATACACACTGAACTGAAGCTTTGAGTGAGTTACCCATCTCTTGATCCTTCTTTCTCTTGTTTCTTCTTTTCCCGCCTCAGACCTATTTCTTCCCTTAGCTTGCAACCCTCTATCGCTGTGGCTTAACTGATAATTCAGACAACATGAAAAAATATTATGTTGTATTTACTGGAACAGAATTTTAGGTTCATTTTTAATTAGAAAAGTAAATGTTAGGAACACTATCTTTTTATCTCTAAAATACTTTGCAAATTAAATTAAGTTATGGGCTAGCATCCTTAAACAGAAAAAAAGTTCCATAACCCTAAATTAAAGATGTATTGCTTTCTGGTATATTTTAAAAAAAATTAAGTCTATTTGTGCCACACTCTTTTTTACTGCTAATTAAAGCCAAGGAACAAAATTTTCCATTACTGGCTAAAAAAAGTACACAGAATCATCCTGATTTCTATAGAAGTATACACATGCAAATTAGAAAATTAATATTCAATGGGAAAAAGCCACATACTTTTCATAGTTCCATCTTCTTCTTCCTCATCTTCACTGTTTATAACCATGGTCCCCAAGTCAGACTCTAACATTGTGCTATTATGTTCAATCATGGTCTGGGCTCCTTCACTCATTGTACTTGTGGCCCGCATTGTGCCCACATTTTCTGAACTCGTCTTCACCATGGTGTGGGAATCCAGCTCATCTTCATCCTGGGAGCAAAAATACTGCATTGAAGGAAGAATTTTCTAAGACATTTGGATTTCTTAATTTGTAACAACAGTATGAGCATATAAAAAACTGTTACTATTGATTTTTATTAACAATCATACATGCAAATATTATCATAAGAACCAAAGTTATCCAAAAGAACCTTAAACTTTAGGTAAGTAAAGTTCAAGTAACTGTAATTATCTGATGAAATAGACAACTGATATTTGGTTCTTAATGTAAGGGTATAAGACAGGTAAATTATCAAAATAACGCTTAACAAAATGGTGACAAGATAACTAAAAGACAGTACATTAAAGACAGAACACACTGGTTCTATTATAACCTTGTTATACAGAAATAATGATGTTTATAATCCTGCACAATGGGTATTAACTTTTATTGTGATTACATATCTTAGTGATTAAATTGTTATCAAATATATACATAACATGAAGTTTGCTATTTTAATGTTTAAGTGTACATTTCTGCCACATTGAGTATATTTAAAATATTGTGTGATAATCACTAACATTCATGTCCAGAACTTTTTCATCACCCCAAATAGAAACTCTATACCCATTAAAAAATAACTCACTTCTCCCTCCCCTCCCCCAATCCCTTGTTAAGCTCTATTCACGTAAGTGGAATCACATAACGTTTCAAGGTCCATCCAGGTTGTAACATGTATCAGAATTTTATTCTTTAAGGCTAATATGCCATTGTGTGTGTGTGCACAAACTATATATATATATATCACATATACATCTCATATTTTGTTTATTCATTAGCTGATGGACACTGTGTGGTTATTATGAATAGTGTTGCTAAGAACACCAGTGTACAATTATCTATTTGAGGTCCTTTCCATTTTGGGGGGTATATACCTAGAAGAGCAATTTTACATCATATGGTTTTCTATGTTTAATTTTTTGAGGAACTGCCAAAATTGTCTTCCCAACAGGAGTATGCAGTGTTCCAATTTCTCCACCACTTCCCCAATACTTACTTTCTATTTTTGAGAATAGCCACCCTAATGAATATGAAGTGGCATCTCACTGTGGTCTGATTTGCATTTCCCCAATGTTAGTGATGTTGAACATCTTTTCATGTACTTATGGGCCATCTGTATATCTTCTTTGGAAAAAAAATCTATTCAAGTCTTTTGCTCATTTTAAAACAGTTTTTTGATCATTGTCAAGTTGTAGAAGTTCATTATAGATCCTGGATACTAATCCCTTATCAGATATATAATTTGCAAATATCTACCCACATTTTGTAGGTTGTCTTTTCACTCTTTAGATAGTTTCTCTGATGGACAAAAGTTTTACATTTTGATGAAGTCCAATTTATCTACTTTTTCTTTTGTTGCCTATGTTTTTGTTTTCATAAGCCATTCGTTTTTAAACAGAAGAATCAAGTCAGTAACAAATATAAACACAAAATGATCTTTAGAATGTTTACCAAAAGATACACTGTATTAGGGCCATAAAAATTAACAAATTCTGTTTGAGACACTAAATAAATGTGCTATTTGGAAAAATTTGATCATGCACTGAAGTTCATCATCTATTCCACTTTAAACAGAAACAAACAAGTAAAACATAGTTCCTACAAAACTCAAAATTAAAACACAAAAAGTAGGAACATCATTGTTATTCATTGCAGAATGAATTCTTTTGTCAATGCAGAATAACATTGTTATTCTCAGTTGACAGTCTTCTTCCTAAATCTACATAATAAATTAAGCATTATATTTCAGTCTTAAGATATTCTTCTTCATGAGTCCCTTGCTTAGAAGAAATCTTCATTCTTATACTTTCAGTTATCGAAATTGCTGAGGTTTCCAAATTGTACTTACTACTTAAATATTTAAGTAGTATCATTTTTATCATTCTCTTATCCTTCCTGTTTCATTCCATCCCCAACAACAACCACACAAAGTACAGGTACCTTTGCTAGCTATCCAAGAGTAAAAACATCAATATCTTTTTATATTCATTGTCTTTTACTTTCTATATAGAGTCAACAAGTTCTTCTTCAAAAAATTCTCAGCCTCATCTTCATTTCTATTCCCACTGCTACTGAGTAAATTCCTCATTACCTCATACCTGCATTACTGCAGGTGAATTTCCTGATTGAGGAATCTTTCCCAACTGACCTTCTAGAATCAGACAGATGTCAATTTAAACCAAATAGATATCAGTTAAACCGAATCACTTACTAGGCAAAAGAACTTTAGTCAAGTTATTTAAACTCTCTGAACTTTAATTTCTTTAAATAGTGTTACTGATTAAATGAAGAAAGATATACATACATGCTACTAGGAACAAGTTAGCTTCATGTACTATTCAAAGTTTACATACTATACCAATCTTAATTGAATACTATGTGTATTACAATATCTTCTATTGAACAACATATAATGGTTTTGCAGTTCTTGCCTGCATTAAAAGTTAAACATTTTTTACCTGGATTTTAATATCCTCCATGTTATCTAATTCTATTTGGCCAATCCTATTTTCCCATTGTTCACATATCCTCCAACAGAGTTAGACTGACCTTAACTGAATCTCCAGATGCCATAAATCTGTGTCATGCTAAGCACGTTAAGACTTCCTCTTTGCTCATGGCTTTTTCCTTACCCAGAATACTCTACCCTTCATTCATTTTAACTAAATCCCATCCAGTCCTAGATCTAGTAATGTTCAAGGTTAATGCAATCTTTATTAATTATCCATTTTTCCAAACTCCAGTAGAATTTATAATCTGCAAACTTTTGCATTTAAATTTATGATCTCATGTTGTAACTGTTTTGTAAAACGTTTTTTAGATGTAAGTATTTTACGGATATGGATGTCTTATAAGTCTGAATAATGTCTGAATCTTATAATGTCTGAGTTTTATAATGTCTGAATCTACTAGCGTTTTATACAGTATTCCATATACAGTAAGCATTCAGTATATACTTATATTTTCATAGAATTATAAGATCATAGACTCTTAATAATAAACCTCTCATTTTATGTTTGAAAAACTAAGGTCCACAAAGATTTCTCCAAGTTCACACAACTATTAAAACAGAACTGAGACTACAGAACTAGTCCTTTAATTCCTCAAATCTTTTATGCTACTAAATAACTATGGTATATTTACCTTACTGACTGCTTAAATTAGAGGATCAGGCTCACAACTTCAACAGCTTATGTCACCAATTCCTATTCCCAAATAGTTCCATTAAAATTATTTGTTCCATTCTAGTCCAAACTGCAATCTTCTCTCACTTGGACTATTAAAATAGCATCTAACAGTTTTGAATATTTCCATTCTTGCCCCCTTTAGACTACCACACAACAGGCAGATTGATCCTTTCAAAAGATAAATTATATTTCAGTACTCTCCTGCTCAAAACCCTGCATTTGGCTTTCCATTACACTCAGAATAAAATCCAAAATCTTTATCATGGACAAATGTGATCTGGCCCAGTCATATCTGTCAATCCCATCTCCTATCACATTCTTTCTCACTCATCATGTTCCAGTCATGCTGGCCTCCTTTGATGTTTCTTGAGCATTCTAAGCATACTCCTCCTTCAAGCCTTTCACTTGGTTGATCTCTTGCAGCCTGGAATACTCTTCCTCAAGACAGCTTGATATTTTATTTAATTCATGTCTCCATTTTGATGTCACTTCCTTAGTGAGGCTTTTTGTGATCACCTATCTAAAACAGAAGCCTCCATCATTCTTTCATCTTTCTGTATTTCTCACAGCACATTTCCCACCTTCTCTACCACTAGTATGTAAGTCTGATGAAGGCAGAGACTTCTTTTTACTGGTGAATCCATTATGCTCAGAACATCGAGCACACAGTAGGTACTTAATAAAAAAATTCAATGAATGAATCAATTTATATCATTAATCCATTCAACAAGCAGTTGCTATACATTTATACTATGTGAAGTAAACAAGACATTGGAGGTGCAAAAATGAATAAGATGGTTTTGCTCCATTTTGATATTTTAATGAATTTGAGGGCTAACAAAAATGCACTGATATATTGGGCTGATACAAGACGTGATTAAGTGCTATAAAAACAAAACTACTAGCAAAGTACACTGGGAGTACCAAGAGTAGAACCTCCAACAAGGACGTCTCACAGAGAAGACTGACCTTAAGTTAGGTCTTTAAGGATGAGTAGACTAGAAATGTAACATATATATGTAAATCTGGATGGGTACTTTATAGTACAATTTCTCAACAGAACCACACTTGTCATCCCCTTTCAACACAGACATTCTAAGTTTGAATTACGTGCCATAGCACCAAGTGTGTGCCAATCACACACAACACAATTCTGTAATTGTCTGTACACTTGACTTGCTAAACTCTCCCGTTAGATTCTGAATTCCATAATGGCAGTAATCAGATCTTGTTAATAGTCATATTCCTGGTATCCAGTACAGAGCCTGGTACTCGTTACAGAATCTATTGAGTGAATGTTAAACCCTCATTATTACTGCGCCAAAGCACAGAACTAAGGACAATGTTATGTAAGGTTCTCGTGCAGTTTTATTGAAACCAACTTCCTATTATAAAATACAGAATGGTGGGCCTCCCCGGTGGCGCAGCGGTTGAGCGCTGGGTTGCAGAGCTGCCCGCGGCCTCTGCGGCACCGGTTCGATCCCCGGCTGCTCCCCGGACACCTGAGGAGGGTCCCACATGGCGCGCAGACCTCTCCTGCTGCCTGCTGCTCCCCTCAGCAGTGTACTTCGCTCCTTCTGCCTGCTCTGCTCCCCACTCTGGCTCTGGTGAATTCTCTCACCCTCCCGCTCTTCTGACTGTACCCAGTGCATGTATAAACAAACAAACAAACAAACAAATAAATAAAAAACATGCCTCTATTAAAAAAATGTATAAAAAAAAATAAAATAAAATAAAATACAGAATGGCTCCTGAACAGTCGTGGAAGGAATGTTATTAATAAGAATTATTCAGCTGATCATTTGAAAATAAGAAGTTATCAATGAGTTAGTCAACTATGCTAAAGACTTCTGTAGGGAGCAGCTAGCTATTCCCATTTAATCTTATTAATCTTGTGAGGTATTACTATCCCCATTGCGTAAATGATAATCTGAAGTTCAAACATACTTTGTTCAAAGTCATACAACAAATAAGTGGAGACTAGAGATTCTAACCAGGCGATTCTGATTCTAAAGTTGAAGATCTAACTTTCAATTGTGTGAGGCCATTAAAATTATCTACAGCACTTCTCAAGTCTAACTTAATTTATATTTAAGGTTAGCTAGAACATGTATCATTAAGCAAAGAGATGAAGAAATAGGAACACACATAAATAAACTGATTTTCACTTAGTCAAAAAAAACATTAAAAGGCTGGAATTTTTCTATTGGAATTTTTTCCAATAGATCTCACTGAGGAAGGAGGAAATGTTGACTTATCTATCAGTTCTTAAAAAAAAAAGAATCTGCTAGTTTATTATCTTACTTTTTACTTTATCATGGCCGCAACCAGTTTTTTCCAAAACACTAAATCTATTTTTATATATGGAGTCATTTGTCTCTTATCCTTGAAAGATTCAGTGTATTGACCATTAAACTAACAAGAAACATAACATCTGGTTGGTGTGAAATAATATTTTCAGTTTTCCTATATTCTATATTAGAATTGAATCCACAAAAGGATACTGAAGCCTCTAGATTCACACAATTGGCTTAATCTATAAAATCATAAAAAACTGAGTTAGGTTTGCAAAGGATTGCTTTTGCTGCACATTATTTTTACTATATAATTACTTTGCAAAAGAATAATCTAACTTTTAAATTTGACAGTAGAAAGTACATTAAAAATATGAGTAAACATTCAATTTTCTAACTAGAGGATGGCATCTAAATAAAGTCACTGGAATGAGAATTAGTTCATAAAAAGTTAGAAAACTCAAACTAATGATTTGGTAATAGTGTTGAGACTTTTCAGCAACACTTACTACTTTTTAAAACTCATTAACTCAAAATATTTTGGTATTTTTGATTATTGTTAACATTTAATTTGATTTTTTTACATTATTTATAATGAGAGTTATTTATGATGTTTTCCCCCAAAGTTATATTTCATTTATATGTACTCTGTTATTCCTAAAAAAGAAAACTTAAAGAAAAACATGTTGATACTTTATAGAAAAAGGTCTGCAGAACAGATGCTTCCCCACTGTAGAAAGCAGCCAATTCCAGTAAGGAATATAATAGCATTTTCAATCAGTGGTCATCATGTGCCAGGAATGCAAAACAGAGTACTGATGATAATCCAGGTTATGAATCATAAAATCCACATGGAATACAAATATTTGAAAACATTATTAGGAAATCCTACTCCATTGCTAAGAGATTTATGTTATAACAGTCTGAGAAATAATCAGAAATCAGACCACATTAGGTATCTTGACATTTGCAACATCTACTATCTTAGAGAATTGTTTAAATCAGCTACAATTTGACTTGTTTTAAGAATATTTACAAAAACGTTTTGGACAGTAATTATAACATTAATGATAGGATATTCCTCAGTTAAGTAGTTTTTCTATTGGAAATATTCTAATTTTCTCTTCTTGATATAGTAAATTCTTCTTTATTGCTAATATAATTACATAATAGTTCACAATCAGTATAGAGCAGTGATCTAAATGGCTTTGATTCAACTAGACAATTCTAATGGTTATGGATTCTGCTACAGCTTGAAAATTTTCTTTTAAAAAGAATGTATAAGAAATATAGAAACAATTATAACAAACAAATCTTGCAATATTATAGTGGTCTAGATATCTTTAAAGCATTTTAGAGGTACTAATCAAGGGGTGGCAATGAAACAACTAACAATAAAAGTAAGAATATACTGTAAATGCATAATTGAGCTTTTGGGGTCCTAAAGGAAATCCCAAAGGCACCGAAACAAACCTGGGAGCCAGGGGGAGAAAACAAGCTAAAGTGAGCCTACAGATGCATTAGGGGCATGTGATGACAGGGTTGGGTGGTGGCAGGATATCCATTTCAGGGGACAAAGGGGAGTAAGAGTCAAGTCTTAGGATTCTCTCCAAGTAGAACTGAAACCCTTGCATAAAGCTGGGAATCTGGAAGATCTATATCCTCAGTGAATGTGTAGACAAAAAAAAAAAATTTTACTGACAAGCATAGGAGATGATATGCAAACTTGTCTTTCTCATTTGGGTTACAGGTAAAGATGGGCAGTGAGTGGTATAGGGTGTATCACTTCAAATGTACAGAGATAGGTCTAGGCTTTCCAACATGACCCACATAGTCTGGAGAATCCCATGCCAAGAAATTAACCTAATATAATTCCCATATGGGAACACCCCAGATGCCTAATGGAAATAAAAATCTACCTAAGAGGGACACATACTCAACCTTCAACCCAGAACTCCTATCACTCTCAGACATAAAATCTAACCAAACTTGAGCTCACAATCCAAAAGATAATCAATGAATAAGTCACCTAGTACAGGTAGAAACAACAAACTACTGAAGTAAGAATCCTTAAGATTAAGTTATCCTCCTCAGGACTAGAACTTACTGAGATAAAATTTCCATGATAATAATTAGGAAAGAGTAGACAGTGGCATTCTAGATTGGAAAAAAACAACCTCAAATAGAAATATTCTGGCTAGAATGGAAAGCACTACATAAATTTGATGGCATTAAGACGTGGCCTTCATCTTATAGAGTGTTGGTATAGCATAAGCTGATTGGCAGAAAAGTGTTAGGAACCTTGGAAACTAAAGGAACAGCAGCAGCAGTAGAAGGCTGTAGAGAGACTGGGATCAGAGGGTTAATACTAAAATCCAGATTTGAGGGGAACCAAAACCAGACCTTGTGACCGAAAGAAACAGAAATAAGTCAATATATTCTAGAAACTGTGGGACAATCGGATATAACATCAAAAATAAGTTGCAATATTCTAAACCTAAAGAAATTAAACTAAGTCTAAAAAGAAAACTCCGAAAGATTCTATTTTGATGAAGTAGATGCTATTTTTGCTATTTGATGCTATTTTTGATGCCAGTAGATGAAGACAGAAAACAAAATAGATAATGCCAGCTATTTGTGAACCATCCCCACCACCGTGCCCAATTAAGAAAAAATGGAATTTGTTACTCGCACATGATAGATCTAATTTTTAACTTCAGTGAAAGAGTCGAGCAAGAAATCTACTAGGCATGTAAAGTGCAACTTCAAGAAAAAGCATAAAACTCATGAAAACACGGGCAGGAGTCTTTTACTTTTCTATACATAACTAAATTCAGGGATTGGTGATCATGCTCAAATGCTGTACGGTGTCAATAAATACATTTTAATCATTACTTGAGTTAGGAAAGGCAAAAATCAAAGGGTACTCATGTACATTTCCTATGTCTCATACCATGACAGAGTTCTACGTACCATTAAACTAAAAGTCTCTCTTCTATAGTAAAGTAAAACTACTGGTGTGACTCAACAGACTCTGCAAGTTGCATTTTTAAACATGGGAAAAGATAGAACATATCCCATTGACCTGGGATACACCCTGCAGTGTCTACTATCCCTGTATTACAAATGTAACAGTCCACAGTTCAACTCAACTGAGCTAAGAACTATGGAGAAAACATCAAAAATATTCTCCTTCAAATAGCTGCCCTTAAGCACAACTTCCATTGGTGAGATAAGTAATGAACTAGTATTCATCAATTAAAAATAAGCAAGATATTCAGTATCTCAAAATCTGTACAAAGAATAAATTTTCTTCCCATTACTGTCTGTAGGTGGTCCTTCTATTTCACTACAGAACAGGCACAATAGCTTATACAGCTGTTCTCTTTGACATACCTTCTTTAACAAACAGAAACTTCTGCCTTCATGCATCCCAAATTTTCACATGTTCACAGGCATGTTTTAAAGTTACATCAAAGCTTTCAAGATCTCCAAAAGTCATAAAAGACTTGTTCATCAGTACAACAAGACTAAATGGTGAGAAAGCATGTGGGCAGGACTTCAGAGGCTCCATGATGCAAGACTGCACAAGTTCTTGGCATTAAATAAAAAGTTTCCAAACAAAAGATTATCTTACATCCCCTGTGCATAATACTAATATACAATAGAGTAAATTAAAAAGTAAAAGCAACCTGAGCCATGACTTTTCTCTTTTCTCTCACAGCCAAAAGCATGTCAAAGGATTAACAAAATATAAAGATTATAAAATGAAAAAAATTTTAAAATAAAAATAACACCTTTAAAAACTATTCTTCCAAGCAGTTTATAAAATTTCCACAAGATGGCACCAAAGACAAAAACTAGAATAAATTCCACTGATTGGAGATTTAAAACAGATAAAACAGGTTCATAAAACAGGTTATTACATTTACTAACACACTACTAACAACTTACAAAAAGAAATTAGTGATCACTGTTTTCTTTAAAAAAAAAAACCTGATATATTTTAAACTACTATAACCACTATCATGCTATAAGTTATATTTTTAAATATGCAATGTTTATGTTTCGTAAGGACATGTCATCTACTTTCAATAATCTCCCTAATGACTTCATGTAAGAGCAGGAGCTCAATGAGTAGTTGTTAATTCTGGACAGGAACATACAGTAGGAAAAACCAAATGCTCATATTACCTTATCATTGTTTTTATATAAAAGGATTTATGATTATATATCTTATGGCCTCAGAGCAAATATAACTAAGGGCTAAAACTCTTCCTTATCTTTCCTTTTCTTACTCCTTTTATGTTCTACTGTAATAGTGTTTAACAGCAAGTAGAAACTTTAAAATATATTTAACCAAAAAATATGACTTATTTTAATAAACTATATGTACCTTATGAATTTTTATTTATTTATTTATTTATTTAAGTTTTATTTTTATATTCCCCATACAATTACAACCCCGTTATTTTGACCCCAACCCCTCCTTTCCCCACCCCTCACCCCCCATAGAGAGTCTCTGGTTCATAGTTATTTATTGATTTTGATATTTTCTTTCTTATAGTTATTCTTTTTCCTGGTCCCTTATTTAAGTTTTCTAGATTCCTGCTATGAGTGAGACCATCCTTATGAATTTTTAAATATAAACATATACTATGTTGTTGATAATCTTGAAGTTCCATGCTAGTAATAAGGGTAAACTCAGGTAAAATTTATTACAAAACAATTTTATACAGGTATATTTTAAACAAATATTAAACATTTGTATAATTAATACTTGGTGTGTGCCAGGAAGTGTACTAAGATAATAGTTTTTATCATTGAGAAATGTAAAGTTTAGTGGTTTTAGAAAGTTATAAAGTAGACAAAGGCAGCAAGATAAATATTCACATCAACGTAAACACAGGATACCAAGGGAGCACACAGGAGCATTTGTCTAACTGAAGCTTGGAGGAGCTTTTCCCTCTTCTTTTGAAAGCAGTCAAAGGCTAGGATGACTCCTGAGGAAAAGGAGTTAATAAAGGAAATAAGGTTGAAGCAAGAAGTAGTACAGGCAGAAGCAATAACCTGTTTTTCTTTAAACACTTTTTACACAAACCCATCTTTGTTTATGGTTTAACTACCAACTACAAAAAGCCTGCTTATTCCCAAATTGCCTGAGTTCATCCTTAGGGTTCAAAGCTGCATCTCCACTGCCTGCAAAAAAAAATAACTTGGATGAGCAATGGACACTTAAAATTATGTGCAAGAGTGATCTCGCCTTACCCACAAAGTTGCCTTGAAGAGAGCCCTGCTGGAGAGTATTTTGGCCACAGGGTAATAAATGGTGGGACAGAATGTGATGTGGTAAAATGAAGAAACAAAGGCTTTGCAATAATTTTTTCCTTATTTTTAAAACAGTCAAAATATAACTGACTGAAAAAGAAAGCAGAGAAGGGAACTTTTTAAAGGAGATAAAAAGTTAGAAAATGGAGGGACAATGAAACAATAATTCCAGTTCTTTATGCATACCTCTATCACAGTGCTTGACATACTGTATTATGATCAATCAGTTTACTTTTCTGCCTCACTCACTAGACTGCAATTTTCTTGTAGGCAAGTAGCATGTCTGCTTTCTATACTAAATGAATGTAAAAAAGACATACCCTTCTGAAAAAGGGAGAAAACAGAAACTTTGTGAGAACAAAGAAACATATAAAAGTTCAAACAAAGCTGATGCCAGTTAGTGCAGTAAAACAAGAAAATAAAAGTTACAAAACTATTTTAGCCTCTGATGACATGATAATCTACAAAAAAGATTTCAAAGAATCTACAAAAAAAGCTCCTGTAATAAATGAGTATAGAAAGATCATAGGATAAAAGGGTATTATAAAAAAATTATTTATTTTCCTATATACTGGCAACAAACAACTGAAATTTGGAATTTAAAATAACACTTTTAGGATGGTCTCACTCATAGCAGGAATCTAGAAAACTTAAATAAGGGACCAGGAAAATGAATAACTATAAGAAAGTGAAAATCAAAATCAACAAAAAACTATGAACCAGAGACACTCTATGGGAGGTGCGGGCGGGGAGAGGAGGGATTGGGGTCAAAATAAGGGGGTTGCAATTGTATGGGGAATATAAAAATAAAATTTATTTAAAATAAATAAATAAATAAAATAACATTTTTAATACCTCAATAAACAAAAAGAAAGAAACACGTCTAACAAAGCATGTACAGAATCTATGTGTGCTGATGAAAGAAAGATCTACATAAATTGAGAGCTATTCCACGTGCATGGATTAAGAGAATTACATTTTTTCTTAACTTAATATAAAGCTTCAACCTAATTCCAGTAAAAATTTTAGCAAACGAATCTGTAAACATTGACAAAGTAGTTCTAAATATTAAATGTAAAGACAAAAGCATTCGAATAGCCAATACAATATTGAAATAAGAAAAAATAAAGTTGGAAGACCCCAAGATCTAATTTGAGACGTCTATAAAACTATAAGATTTCAAGACAGTGAAGTATAGACAAAAGAATAGATACACAAATCAGTCAGATATTAATGGGACAAAATAGAGTCCAGAAACAAACCCACAAAAATATAAGCAACTAATCTTTTGAAAAAAGGACCCATACACATCTCACAACTTTCACAAAAATTAACTTAATATGGATCATAAATCTTAATGTAACATGGAAAACCAGTGAACTTCTGGAAGAAAACAGAGGAGAAAACCTGTGTAACAAAAGTTTGGTGTTGAGTTTATAGATAAAATACCAGCACAGATCCATGAGAAAACAACTAATATGGTAATGTTAAAGCTAAAAACTTCTAAAATAAACCAAATACTGGATGATTTCATTCATATGTGGAATATAAAGAAATAAAACAAAGGAACAGATAAAATTAAACCAAAACAAACCCTAGAAATCTGACTTCAGAATTAATGCTACCAAAGGTGAAGGGAGCTCAGTCGACCATGGTGGAGGATTCTGGGTGCTTGGGTGGTAGGTGTAAGTGTGGTAATATACATCTGAAGAGGGGTGAACCCATACCTCCAAATTATAAAGAGTGTTGTAAATCAAGTAATTATCTCAATAAAATATGATGTCACTGAAATTAAAAAAAAAAACTAAAAACTGCTCTGAGAAAGACTGTTTAACAATGAAAAGATAAGCTACTTACTACTAAGAAAAATATTTGCAGAACACATATCTCTTTAAGGACAATGTCCCGAATACACAAAGAATTCTTTAAAATCAACAATAAGAAAAGCAAAACAATTTTAAAATGGGGGAAAGTGCTGAAGTCTTAGAAGTTAGATAAAAGGCAAATAAGCAAACAACATTCTTGACTTAGAAACTGCAAATTAAACCAACAATGAAATACTACTAAACACTTATCAAAATTGCTAACATGCGAAATCTGACAATATAAATTGCTGGTGATGATGCTTAAGCAACAGAATCTCTCATTTATTGTTGATGGGAAATCTGAATGGTATGTAACTTTGGAATAGAGTTTGGCAGTTTCATACAAAGCTAAACATATCATAAGATCCAGCAATTACAGTCCCAGGTATTTACCCAAAATGATTTGAAAACTTACATCTAAAAAAGACAGGCATGCAGAAGTTTACAGCAGCTTTACTCATAATTTTTAATAACTAGAAGTAATCAAGATGTCTTTGAGCAGGTAAATGGATAAACTGTGATACCTCCATGCAGCAGAGTACTATTCAGTGACAAAATGAATCATTAATCACAAAACACAAAGAAATCTTAAGCGCATACTGTCCAGTGAAAGAAGCCTGTCTAAATACATACTGTAGGATTTCAATTACATAGCATTTTAGAAAAGGCAAAACTATAGATATTAAACATATATATGCTTGCCCGGGGATAGGGAGAGAGTTGAATACGTGGAGCACAGGGGATTTTTTTAGGGTAGTCAAACTATTCTGCATGATACTGCTATGTGACACTGTGCATTTGTCAAAAGTCATAGAATTTCATACCACAGAGAATGAATCTCAATGCATGCAAATTTTAAGAAAATAACTTAGTAGGTCAGGACATTCCTAGATGGATGCAGAACGTGACCAAAAGAAACCTAAATGTATTGCAAATGCATAAAAGAACATCAATGAATGAGGTGGGGAGAAGAGGTTCTAACCTAAGTAACCCATGTGAATAGTCTGTAATGACTTAAAAAGAAATAATAACTGCACATAAGACTGCTCCAGTTTATAAAGTTGTGTCCTATGAGGATATGGGTTAACAATTCTGAAACCACTATACATTTATACTGAAATTGAAGTATTTATTAAATGGTTGGTAGATGTTGGAAGCTAGGTTTTTCATCATAGTAGTGGTGAGGGAAGTTATAAATATTCCAGAGAGGCAGAATTATCGGTGTGGTAATGGGTTAGTCAGGGTGAACTCACATTTAGCTTAAATGTGTTTACAGATGGAGATATATACATACGTATGCACTTCACACACACACACAGTTATACACTTGTGTATCTACAACTTACCTATCTTTGCTCTATCATCTGAGAGGGTCTATTAGTGACAACATCCCACAATAGCAAAAAAACACAACTAGAATTCAGAGCTTGGCTTCAAATACCATGCTCCGATAAAAGAAAATGAGCTCCTAGAATACTAGGAGTGGGGCAGAAAATAACCAATATGAGTCTGGAGTATCTTATTGTATCATCAAGAATAAGGAAATACTCAAAAAAAAAAAAGGTCCCACAACGACAGGGTATGTCAAAAGGACAAATGAGTCAACTAACATACAAGAACATTTTGAGCAATAAAATAAAGTAGTATTTACCAAAGAAACTACCTACTCCTGGAAGAGGTGGGTGGATTCTGCATCCTTGGACCCATGTTAATCTGTCACATGAATCAGAATCCTGTCTCTAATTTGAAATATACAAGTTGTACAATAATTCATAAATAAAGTAGTATTAGTTACAACCCTAAGTGTAAATAACCATAAGTCAATATTGACATAAATGACTGAATAAATAAATGAGGAGAGTACACAAATGCCCCAAATACAAGCAATCCAAATAATGCATACGTATACTCTGACCTCATGGAAGAACAGCACAACTCCCCACGCTTTATGTTTGAGCAAGATAGTGACTTTCTTCCAAAAAGTACAGTGTGGAGGGCCTCCCCGGTGACGCAGAGGTTGAGCGCTGGGTTGCGAAGCTACCCGCAGCCTCTACAGTGCCAGTTCAATCCCCGACTACCGGGTGAGCATCTCACATGGTGTGCAGACCTCTCCTGGCGCCCGGGGCTCCCCTCAGTAGTATACTTCATCAGTCTGCCTGCTCTACTCTCCACTCTGACTCTGGTGAATTCTCTCACCCTTCCGTGCTTCTGACTGTACCCAGTGCTTGTATAAATAAATAAATCTTTAAAAAAAAAAAGTACAGTGTGGAAAGGGGGAAGAGTAACTTTTTGTGAAGAAAGTGACAAATGCTGCCTCAGTTAAGTGATTATAGATCACATCAACAGTCATAAGTTGTGATGACAAAATGTACCTGTGATCTTATGATAAAATAAGAAACATATATTCAGTCTTTGTCCTTGAGGAAGAACTTTTGTTATTTTTAATTAAGACCCTTTTAAGTCATGAATGACTTCGAAGATGGTTGTTGATTTCCAAAGGACCCAACCATGTGTTCAGAAGGTTGGAAATTTTAGGCCTACCCCCTACCCATCCTTATACCCCTTTATTTCCCCCATGCTTGAATTTAATCAACCACGCCTAAGTAATGGAACCTGCATTAAAAACCCTAAAAGAAGGAATTGGGAAAGATGAAATATAAGTGCTTGGAGAGTGGCATACCCAGAGAGCACAAAGAAGCTCCATAATCTGTACCTACACCACTCTGTGTTGTATCCTTTATAATAAAATGGAAATAAAAAGTAAAGTGTTTTCCTGAATTCTGTGAGCTGTTTTGGTTTTGTGGGATGGAATATGGAATGGTTTTGTGGGAATCCCTAACTTATAGCTGGTTGCCCTAACTTGTGACAGCCATCTGAAGTGGGGAACAGTTTTGAGGGATTTAGCCCTTAACTATAGGAGGTTACTATTAGAATCAATCAAACTAGGACACACAGTTGATATCCATAGTGAGTTGGATAATTACCTGGTGTGGGAAATCCACAATTTGCTGGCAGTGTTGTGAACAGAGGAAAGTAATCTTTCTCTAATACTGTCAATATGACATGAGGAGTCTATTCTTTATCTCGGTGGTCTTTCTCCCAAAAATCAGTAACTTCAGTCTTATACAGGAAAAACATCAAACATGTAATCAACACTGTATGGTATTGGAATAAAAACAAACACAAACACCAATGGAACAAAATTGAGAGCCCAGAAATAAATCCAAACATATAGGAACAGTTAATTAAACACAAAGGAGCTAAGAGTATACAATGGAGAAATGGAAGTCTCTTCAACAAATGATGCTTGAAAAACTAGACAGTCACAAGCAAAGAAAAACCAAAAACAAAAAACTAGAACACAATTTCACACTATCCATTAAAAGTAACTCTATATGAATTAAAGACTTGGATGCCAAGATCAGGAAATCATAAAATATATTTAAGAAAACAGGTAAGACACTCCACAACACTGGCTTTAGTAATGTCTTTGGAGAAACAAAAGCAAAAATAAATGGACTATACCAAACTAGTAACTTCTGCACAGTGAAACTATTAATAAAATGAAAAGACACACTACTGAAAGAAAATATTTTCACATCATGCACTCAGTAAGGGGCTAATATGCAAGATCTACAAAGAACACATACAACTCAACAACAACAACAAAACAGACAGAAGCACTAAATAGACACTTCTCAAAAAAGACATAGATAGCTAACAGGTACATGAAAATATTCATCAAAATGGAAATCAAAATCACAATGAGATACCACCTCACCTCTGTGAGAATGGTCCATATCAAGACAAACAAACAGCAAGTATTGGTAAGGGTGTAGAGAAAAAGGAACCCTCTTATAAATGTAGGCTACTAAAGTCCCTATGGAAAACAGCATGGCAGTGTCTCAAAATATTAAAAATAGATTTACTATATGATCCATCAACTTCATTTCTAGTTATCTGTCCAAAGAACACAAAAACACTAATTTGAAGAGATGTAGGATATATGCACTCCTATGTTCATTACAGCACTATTTACAATAGTCTAGTTATGGAAACAACCTAAGTGCCAAATGACAGATGGGTAAATAAAGATGCATTGATATACATATGGAACACTACTCAGCTATAAAAAGAAAAGATGAAATTTTTCCACTTGCAACAAAATGGATGGAACTGAAGGAAATTATGCTGAGAAGTCAGTCAGAAGAGAAAGACAAATACTGGATGATTTCACTCATACGTGGAATATAAAGAAATAAAACAAAGGAACAGTGAAAACTAAACCATAGCATAATCTAGAAATCTGACTGCTAAATTGGTACTACTAGAGAGGGAAATTGGAGGATAGGTAATAAAGGGAAGGAGGGCCAATGGAGTATATGGAGGATTATTGGTGCTTTGGGGAGCAAGGACTGTCAAACAGTCAAGAGAATATTAAGAGGAGTCCAAGATCACATGATGACTAAATTTTATGTATCCTAGATCCTGAAACATAAAAAGTATATTCTTTAAAAATTAAATTTGGGGGCCTCCCCTGGTGGCGCAGCGGTTCGATCCCCGGCCACTGGCAAGGGTCCCACATGGCGCAACAGACCTCTCCTGCCACGCCCACTGCTCCCCTCAGCAGTGTATTTCGTCAGTCTGCCTGTTCTGTTCCCTGCTCTGGCTCTGGTGAATTCTCTCACCCTCCCGCACTTCTGACTGTACCCAGTGCTTGAATAAATAAATAAATAAATCTTTAAAAAAAATTAAATTTGGATAGGGAAAGACTGTAGTTTAAAATACGTTATCAATATAACTTCACTAAGTGCAACAATGCACCACAGTACTATAAGATACTAATAAAAGGGTTATTGCATGTGACATAAATGGAAACTCTCTGTACTATTTTTGCAATACTTCTATAAATATAAAATATTTTTAAAAATAATTTTAAAATGATAATGGAGAAAATACCTCACTTTAGAATTTGAGTAATTATTTGAGTATGTTACAGCACCACAAAGCCCAGTGCTAGAATCTACACATTAATGATTTTCTTCTATATCACAATCAGCTAGAAGCTTTTTTAAAAATTCTGATGCCGGGCCTCCCCGGTGGCGCAGCGGTTGAGCGCTGGGTTGCGAAGCTGCCCGCAGCCTCTGCAGTGCCGGTTCAATCCCCGGCTGCTCCCCGGCCACCGGAGGAGGGTCCCGCATGGCGCGCAGACCTCTCCTGCAGCACGCTGCTCCCCTCAGCAGTGTACTTCAGTCCTTCTGCCTGCTCTGCTCCCCGCTCTGGCTCTGGTGAATTCTCTCACCCTCCCGTGCTTCTGACTGTACCCAGTGCTTGTATAAATAAAATAAAAATAAATCTTTAAAAAAAAAAAATTCTGATGCCTGCATCCCAGTTTATACAAATGAAATAAAAAATTTATCAGATTGAAAGCAACAAAATGTTATATTTTAAAGTTGTACTGAATAGAACAGTAAATTTAATAGTAGATACTCATTTAAAAAAAAAAGCCTTCCTATAGACAATTCAAATATTTATAGCAAATGTGAACAAATACAAGCATGCTATTTAATCAACTCATAGTAAAGATTAGGGAGTATCTTCCTAACATCCAGAAAACAAATTCTTTCTTAGTATGTAATACAGTTGACCCATCTCAGCACCAAATGTATATCACATTGTTCAGAAATGCCAAAAATAGATGAGCTTTGTTGTATTCAGCAATATTAAGCTAACACAAAAACCTTGATATTGGGATTAACCTGCTGCAGAAATCTCTGTTTGCAATTTGTTTAATTTTAAAACTCTGTACAATTACCTCAGCACCTATCAAAACATGTCAGTTTGTCAAGATATATTCTCATCAGACAAGCTTTTTCTATAATAGGTATAAAAATCAAATTCATAAGGCATTTCCAATCATGTCTCATACCTTTCTCAAATGAAAAGTATTTAAAGACGTTTGTTTATAATAGTTACCCATGACACAGATGTATAGGACTAAAAATTTAAAAAACAATATATCTTAAAATGGTTATTATCTACTGTTTCTGCTTCAAAAGTCACATTGAGAGTTGATGGAAATGTCAAGTTAATTTTAGGCCAGAAATGTTTCTCCAAGTGTAGTAAGATCTTTTTTTTTTTTAAAGAAGCAAATTAAATTTGGGAAAATTTTAAGTTGATATTGGTATAACTCATTCTCTGAATATTACACTCATTCATAATTATTATACTGAATATCAACTATAAATATTTCTTATAATGCAGTAACTCAGTGTGATGAATTTCACAAATCTAGAATTTTTAAAAATAGGGGAAGTTTAACAAAAAAAAGCAATCAAAATATTCACCCAAAACTTTCCACTGTATCTGAAAAACAGCCAGTCTCCCTATACCGTTAAGTAGCAGGTATTAGCCAAATGACTCTCTAAAACTGGAGCAAATCCCCAAAAAGAAACAGTAAGTTTCATGGTACAAAGAAAAGCAATATAAATTGTGAATGAAAAAAGGAAAGTTTGTAAAGCAACAACCTTGATTTCACAGACAGAGATGTTAAGGCAAGCACAGTATCAATTAGACAATGGTTCATTATTCTATAATTGTTCTATATTATATGATGGGAACTAGGGGACTGAGACTACACCTTTGCTCACTACCTAGAGAAAACTATTTTGTAAAAGACACAGTGATTCAGAAAAAGACTATTCTTATTAAACCACTAATTTGGTAATGCTGTTCTATTCTTTACCAGTTCAAAAGGTTCAAGAGGTAGACAGATTTGAAGCTCCCTTTTTAAAGAACAGCAAGGTGAAATGAAGAAGATTCTGAGAAACATTCTCCTAGAGGCTGTATTGCCATTACTGGAGAGTGGAATGCATCTTGGCATACCTTCCCACCCCACTCCACTCAGAATTACTGTTTCAGTGGATCACATTTAAAAGATATGCCATCCCTTAGACATTAAGGACCACAGCCTGATGAGCTTAGAGTTTGAAGCATAAGGAATTGACCAGAAAAATCCTCATTTCCCTTTTCCAAAGAGAGAAACTTTAAGGAAGAGTGTGAAGCTAGTTATTAGACAGAACATTTTTCTTTGAATCATTCCTAAATTAACATGAAAATGACACCTTTCTTTAAATAAAAGTAAAAATAAAAAGCCTAACAAATGCATATAAGTTAAATGGTCACATGCAAGCGGACTATCATGATCATTTCTTTTTGCTCAACATTTCACTTGAAACTCCTCAGTTCCTTATATGTTACCTACTACTGTGATCCACGTGGAAAATCTTGAATTCCAGTAGTAAAGCAATTCTGGTAAATTCCTTATCAATCTTTTAATTTACTTTTTTAAATTACTATTTGGCACTGGTGTGTTCTAAGCCTTAACTTATAAATTCAATTTAATAACACCATCCATTTCACTTTTAAAGAACATCCAATAATCACATCTGGAGTGTTTGCCTTGTTATTTTACTGAAAAAGAGCGAGCATGAACTCTTATACTGTATAAATATTTAAACATTTGAGTGCCCATGTATTTCAATAAGCCATATGCTAACTAAAAACTAATTTTTAAAAAAAACTATTAAGTAGAACTAATGAATATATACCATTCAACATATAATTAATAAATTACCACAACACATGCTTGTATCTTGAATGCTGCAGATAAATTAGCATAATCTGAATGAGACCAAGGAAAAGCCCTGTGTTTAAAACTGAATTTTAAGTCAATAAGCAAGAGAGAAACAAATCCCAAAGGAATAAACAGTATGAAAGACAAACTCTAAGACTGTTTCTGAGAGACAAATATGTTGATTTAAAAATATGCTAAAAATGACAATGAAGAAATATACTTTCAGTAAGTATATGAAGATTTCCAATTAATTCTTCATATCCTACTCTTAGGAATGCACATGTGTATTTATTTATGTTATATTCAGAGCAACAACTGACAAAATGATCTCAAGATGGAAGCTACTGCCTGAGAACAATCTTAAAGCAAAGCATGTGAATGGTGCTCAAAGTGATTCTGCCAAGACTAACTTTCTTGTTACATTCTTGGTTAAAAACAACAAAAAAGAAACAATAGTTTTATCCAGAAAATGCTAGCTTGGTTTCAGAGAATAAATGCTTATTTGGAAAAAGAAATCATGAAAACCAAATGCAATTGTTTGATCTGTGCATAGTATTTTGACAGTCTCCCCTCCATAGACGAAATCTAACTTCCCTCACCTTGAAAGTGGAAAGGACTAAATAACATATACCTTAATGAAAAAGGGCTTTACAATAGGGCATTGGGCTGGAGGTGGAAGCACTCTGAAGACAGTTAGTTACAGCCTAAAGAGGCATGAAATACTATTAAGAATTGGATGGCCTTTAGGGAGGTTGCAGGAAAGTAAGGATTTTCTTGTTATGTAGTGGCAGAAAAATGTAAGATGGCTATTGTCTGTAGTAAGGTTGAATGTTAACAGGGCAAAATTTTAAATGTACCTAATGAGCTGGATGGTCCAGCTGAAAAGATTTCCAGGTAGCCTAAGGTGCTGTCTTGGTTTCTTCTGGTTGTTTATAATGAAATACAAAAGTAGAGAGAAAAGTCCAAGAAAGGACAATTAAAGAAAAAGGGAACCAGGATTTGCTGATTCTAAAAATCCCTGCCTTGCCTCCCTGGTGGCACAAGGGATTAAGCACCACACTATGAAGCAATCCTCAGCCTCTGCAGCACAATTCCCAGCCAGCCAGGGTCTTGAGCAACCCATATGGCAAAGCAGACCTCTCCTGTCTAGCCCACTGCTCCCCTCAGCAGTGTATTTCACTCAGTCTGCCTGTTCTGTTCCCCACTCTGTCTCTGGTGAATCCTCTCACCCCCTGCATCTCTGCCCTGTACCCCAGCTCTTGTATGCATAAATAAATAAATCTTTAAAAAAATAAAAATAAAAATCCCTGCCTCTATAACAAACAATGCTACAATTATGAAAAAGCTTCCAATTAAACATCAAATCTAAGGGACATTCAGGAAAGTATGGTCTAAAAATCAAGATGCAGTGGTGACTCTGAAATTCTTTAAGACTTCAGAAAAAGCCAAGTCAAATAATAGCACATTTAAGAAGTTTGAGGGCATTATCCCACAGTTGTATTAGGAAAAGCACAGGTCAGAGAAGGAATTATCTCAATAAAATTCATGGGTACAGTCTTTTCTATTGTGAAACACAATAGGAAATAGGATATCTAATAGACCCACAGCTCTTTTGGCATCACCAGCATGGTCTTAGGACAGAGAGGGCACAAAATGAAGAGACTCCAAAACTTCGACTGTGAGGAAGCAAGGTAACAAAAGGGTTCAAAACACTGCTAGCTTCCATGAAAAAAGGAAGAATGACTCCGAGGGCAGAAACAAGAACACAAGGGGCAGAGCAAAGAGTCCAGGAGAATAATCTCAGGGCAGGAACAGAACTGAGCTAATCAAGCAACTGCCAACACTTTCTTGGCAAGAGGCCAACTTGCCATGGTGTAGTGGCTCTTGTGCCTCCTGTCTTTCCTCTTTTGAACAGAATAGTTAGTGATAATCTTATGCTTGACCCACCAATGTATACTGGATATTTGGGGGGTCAACTAGCTTATCTCTTCAGTTCTCAGGTCTTCAGATTGAGATTAAATGGGCTCAAGGACACTCCTTTCTATCTGAAAGTGATTTAGAAGATAAAATACTAGACTTTGAGTTGATGTTATAAAGAGATAACACTTGGGGTAAAGAGACAGAGGTAAGTTCTTAATAGGCAGTATGTTCTTCATGAACAAAGCATGTAAATAATTTGCAGCTATAGAACAGGCTGTGTTACTTTTAAAACACATTCAAATTCTTGACAGTTCTCCCCTCAAAATACCCTTCTGCTTGACTGCGGGACAGATTAAAAGATTTTTTTTTTTAAAGATTTATTATATTTATACAAGAGCCGGGGTACAGGCCAGATGCACGGAAGGGTGAGAGGATTAACCAGAGACAGAGAGGAGAAGAGTATAGGCAGACTGATGAAATATATTGCTGAGGGGAGCAGCGGGCAAGACAGGAGAGGTCTGGTTGCCATCCGGGTTGCTCCGAGGCCGGCGGGGATCGAACCGGCACTGCAGAGGCTGCGGACAGCTTCACAGCACTGCGCTCAACCGCCTGCACCACGCACGGAGGCCCAACTTTTTATTTTTAATTGAAGTAAACTTCAAATATCATAAAATTAATGATTTGTTAATTTTTCTTTTTCGTGGATAAAAATTACTATTTCCCCCATTACAATCCCTTGTGTTCCCTCATCCCTTTCTCTCCCCCCTCTTAACTTCAGAGCCCCTCAGAATGTTTGTTAATGTCCACTAGTTTTTGGAAGTATTTTACATTATCAGATTGAATGTCCAACATTTTTATTGTTTTGTTGTTGCATGTGTCAATATTTCATTCCTTTTTATCTATTCATCACTTGACGAACATCGTATGGTAATTCTATGCTTGACTTTTTAAGGAATACCTGTTTTCAACAGCAGCTGTACCATTATATTTCCATAAGCAGTGTCCGAGGCTCCAATTTCTTCATATCCTCAGCAACACTCCTGGATTTTTTTTGTTTATTTACATTTTTACTGTTGTTCTTATCATAGCATACAGAGTGGGTACAAAGTATTATCTCATTGTGGTTTTGATTTACATTCCTCTAATGACTGATGATATTGGGCATCATCTCATGTGCTTGTTAGTCATTCGTATATCTTTGGAGAAGTATCTATTCAAATTCTGTACCTACTTTTCAATTAGGTGGTGGTCTTTTCTTGTTGAATTATCAAGAGTTCTTTATATATTTTGGATACTAGATCCTTATTAGATATGTAATTTGTAGATATTTTCTCTGCTATACATCATTTTTTAATCCTTGGTTTTACAGAGCTTTTAACTTTGATGATGTTCAATTTACTTCCTTTTTCTTCTGTTACTCATGCTTTGGTGTCAGAGCTAAGAATTTATTGCCAACTGCAACAGCATGAAGATTAACCCTACATTTTCCTCTAATAGCTTTACTATTTTAGCTCTTGTATTTAGGTTGGTGAGTCATCCAATTAGACCTCATATTAAAAGGCCATTATATATGTAAGGGACAGGGGTCCAATCTCATTCTTTTACATATGGCTATCCAGTTGCCCCAGCACCATCATTTGAAGAGACTGGGATATTTTCCCCCAATTAATGGTATACTGAGCTAGAAAATTGGGGGACAGCAAGTATATATGTAAAAATGTCACAATGCTTTATATTGAAAATTTAGTAGCCTTTTCCTCATTAAGCATACTCCACTGCCTTCCCACTCCCACCAGTTGCTGTAGTTTTTGTTAGATTCCAATATTTTGAAAAAGTTGACTTTCCAGATTTTGCCATCTTAACAGTTGCTTCTTAGAAGACATTGATTCTTAGAACTGGCTACTCCAACACTTCCCGTGATTAGTGAATTCTTACAACAACTAGAACATGGTGAAGTTACAGTGCACAATTTTTGAGGTTATGTTAAAAAAGCATTGTGACTTTCCTTCTTTTTCTGTCTCTTGGATACTTCATTCTGTGAGAAGCCAGTTACCCAAGAAAACTCTAAAGCAGACCTGTGCAGAATATCACATGGCAAGGAACTTAGGTCAGCTGCCTATCATGGAAAGCAAGACCATGTTAAGTCTTCACATCACTTATTAAACTAAAACCTCATGAGAGACCTTGAGCCAATCATCCAATTAAGCCATACCTGAAATACCTACTTATAAATACCCTGAGATAATAAATGTGTGTTGCTTTAAATTAAGTTTCAGGGTCCATGATTATTTATAGCTGAGATCCAAAAGATGAGAAGAATTAAGTCATTCAATGATTTCATGGAAAGAATGTTTCACACAGAGGTAACAGCAAATGCAAAGGTCCTGAGTAAGGAAAGGTCTTTGGCATGTTAAAAAAAAAAATGAAAATTAACATGCTGAACCTCAGTGATGGAAAGAATAAAGAAATCACCAAAGTAACAAAAAGTAACCAAAGTTAGCTGCAGCAGGTCTTAAAAACTAGTAAAAATTGGTAATTTCTGTTGTAGTCAATGACTTATTAGCCATCAAAAATGGAAACCAGACTATATTTGGACACAAGAAAGCAAGAGCAAAGCAAAAATAACCACCTATCCATTGACAGCTAATTAAAGACAATTCACTGGTCTGGCACCCATAAGAAACTTGCAAAAGATGAAGGAAAGGCAGATGAGTAGCACCATAGAGGGGCAAAGACTAGACTTTTGAGAATATAATCTCATCAGTAACTGAGTAACTGTGTAACTATGACAAACCAGTCATAGTTGAACTAATAATACTTGATTGAAAAGTGAACATAAAGTATTATATTAATGAAACAGAAACAGTAATTCCAAAGGGCACCTGCACACCTATGTTTATAGCAGCACTATTTACAATAGCTAAGCTATGGAAACAACCCAAATGCCCAAAAATAGATGACTGGATCAAGAAGATATGGTACATATACACAAGAGCATAGAAGTTTAAAAGTAAAAAAACCTAGTTTTATTTTGGTACTTCACCAGCTTTGTGAACTTTGATAAATTACTTCTTTACTAACCCAATTTCATTCATGAGATAGCAATATATACATGAGTGATTTCGCTCTTTTAAAAGATCAAATGAAATAATATGTGACAAAAGTTTCTTTGAAACTACAAAAAAAGACAAAAATTAAAATTTCCAAATGTTAATTTGGAGAGAAATAAAAAACTAATTGTATCATCACACAGGGAGTCCGAGAGTAGGAATCATAAAATTCTTTGAGAGCAAGAACCAAAGTCTTTATATCATCCCCTAAGACTTATTAATCTTTGTAGAGCTAAATATCATTACAAACTTATGCAAAACCACTTTTATAAGGGTGCTTTTTAAAACTCTGAAAGGTAAATTCATTGGCAAAAAAGTTCACATAATGAACATGACTTTAATGCCTTTGTCTCATCAGGCAGTCCATAGTCATTGCCAAATGAAAAACCGAAGTAGTTGCATATCAACAAAATGATTTTAAATCAATTCTCCAAAGATGTGCACTTGTCCTTGTCCTGAGCTAGCCTAAGACACAAGGTTTAACAATTGGTGTAAAGGTTAAAAGAACTGCAAAAGAAATTTCAATTGGATAACAAGTCTTTAAAATTAAAACTGAATTTGAATTTGTAAAATAATACTATCAATATATAAAAACTATAAAATGAAAAAATAAACATGGTAAAATATAGATGATGTTATTAAAGACATTTTCAACTAGTGAAAGAATAAAATAATACCTGTGTTTTCAGATTTTATAATAATCTGAGGTCATTTATGACTAATAAGAGGTACTGATCTCTTTATCTTTAACCACGAAAAAGAATACTACAATTGAAACAAGAAAAAAATTATTAGCAAAGGATATAAGCATTAGACATTATAAAACGTGACGGACATTATTTTGTTATTACAATGCACTGATTCATTAATAGAGAATAAAGTAGCTGGAATAAACTGGCTTATATGCTTGGTCTTTATATGTTCCTTCTGCTTTTTTTAGTAACCCATCTTAGGTGGTACTCTTTATGTACAGCAGATTACAATTAAAATAAAGTTTTAGAAGATATAACACAAATTTGACCAAATTCAAAACATGTATCCAACAAACACAAAGTTAATGTCAAGTAGATACTGTAGAAGTTACTATATCAACCTTACATTCCAATGATCACTTAATTCTTAAGACATCAAGAAAAAACAGCGAACTAGTAATGCAAATAAAATACATTTTGAGGTTTAATGAACAAATGATACCTTGCTTGAATGAAAAACAACATTATTAATATATTTAAAGAAACAAGCCAAAATAATAGAAAAGTAACTCAGAAAAAAAAATCAACTTTTATGGGTAATTACGAACCGAATTTTCTTCCTCTTCTTCCAGTTCTCGCTGTTGTTCTTCATGTCTTTTAGCTTTGATCTCCATAGCTTCTGTAATCAAGTCTCTTAAAATTGATACAGGTTTTGCATTCTTGATAAAAGGATGCTACAAAAGTAAAATCCAATGATATAAATTAAAAATATTCCTCTGAATTCTATCTTAAAAATATGAAAACAATACATAAAGGCTAGCTAAGATCAGGTTACAATGATTGCTCTTTCACCTAGAACTAAATGCATAGGTTAAGAAAATAGAACATTTCAGCTGCTTTAGAAATATATTTTGCTCTTACATCTATTAGTTTTTTAAAAAATTAAAGCACATGCACAAAAATGCAATCCTATAAATATAACCATATTATCATTAAAGATAAAACAGTCTGAAGAAAGTATAGATTAGGAGGTGAAAAAAAGGGCAAAAATTAATAAAGAACAAAAGGATGCTTTTATGACATATACAAATAAAATCATTCTGGTATTAATTACAGAAATGAATTGATCTTAACAAATTGACAGCCAGAATCAGTGGTCAAAAGAATGGCAACTATTTTGTTACTTCTACATATATTCTATTTTATCATGTTTTAAATAATTCAATCTTTTCCAGTGGAAGGGAAAAATGGCAATAAAAGTACTTTTTAGAAGTAAATATTATCTCATGTCTATACATACATATATAAAACAACTTTTGTTTCTTTTTCTTTTATGCCACCCTTATCAAGTTAAAGTTTCTGAGTCAGCTAAAATTCTTAAAAACAGAACAGCAGTGACTAGCGTACACCAGGGTTTTGTTTGTTTTTTTTTTTAATAAATTTTATTTTTATATTCCCCATACAATTGCAACCCCCTTATTTTGACCCCAGTCCCTCCCCTCAACCCCTAACCCCAACCCTCAACCCCCCCCAACCCCATAGAATGTCTCTGGTTCATAGTTGTTTGTTGATTTTGATTTTCACTTTCTTATAGTTATTCATTTTCCTGGTCCCTTATTTAAGTTTTCTAGATTCCTGCTATGAGTGAGATCATCCGGTATTTTTCTTTTTCTTTCTGGCTTATTTCGCTGAGCATGATCCCTTCCAGCGCCATCCATGTTGCTGCAAATTGCATGTGTTTATCTTTTTTGAATGCTGAGTAATATTCCATGGTGTATATGTACCACATCTTCTTGATCCAGTCATCTATTTTGGGGCATTTGGGTTGTTTCCAAAGCTTAGCTACTGTAAACAGTGCTGCTATAAACTTAGGGGTGCAGGTGCTCTTTGGAATTGATGTTTCTGTGTCCTTTGGGTAAATACCTAGGAGTGGAATTGCTGGATCATGTGCAAGCTCTATGTTTAGTAGGTCCAGAACTCTCCACACAGCTCTCCATAGTGGTTGGACCAGTTTGCACTCCCACCAACAGTGCAGGAGAGTTCCTTTTTCTCCACACCCTCGCCAACATTTGTTGTTGCTAGTTTTTTTAATATGTGCCATTCTCACTGGTGTGAAGTGGTATCTCGTAGTTTTGATTTGCATTTCCCTGATTGCAAGTGATGTTGAACTTTTTTTCATATGCCTGTTGGCCATTTGCATTTCCTCTTCAGAGAAGTTTCTTTTTAGCTCTTCTGCCCATTTTTTGACAGGATTATTTTCTTTGTTGTTGTTGAGTCTCATCAGCTCTTTGCAGATTTTTGTGATCAGTCCTTTATCATTAGTGTTGTGTGCAAAAATGTTCTCCCAGTCGGTGGGGTTTCTCTGTTTTGGTTATTGTCTCTTTTGCTGTGCAGAAGCTCTTTAATTTGATGTAGTCCCAGCTGTTTATCTTTGCCTTCACTATCACTGCTTTGGGTGATGTGTCTGTAAAGATGTCTTTGATGTGCATATCACGTAGTGTTTCGCCTATATTTCCTTCTATGTATTTTATGGTTTCAGGTCTTATGTCTAGTTCTTTAATCCATTTTGAGTTGATTTTTGGTACACCATGATTTTTTGATGACTTTTTTCTTTGAGGTGAGAGCATGACAAAGTAAAGGGAAAGGCTGTAAGTATAATTTGGGCTAGATAGCCTTTTTTTTTTTTTTTTTTGAGGCAACAGTACAGTTTCAAATGTAATTTTTACAATTGTTTGTCAGTATCAGGTATCAGGTAAAAACTGTTATTTTAATAAAGGTCCAACAGAACACAGAAATATTCTTAAAGACAAAAGATTTTCATGCACAAGAAGAAATCTGGAAGAGATTTAAAATGAACATACCATTTGGGAATACTATAAGAATCTTATCAAATTACAGAAATACTAGGATCAATGGCAAAGAACCAATATATTATTTTTTAAAATAGTTACCAACTAACCACCATAACATGAAGTCTTATATATAGCTGTGCTGGTGACTAGTTACCCACCAAAATAGAGTTCTGACTGGTCTACGACTGCCCAGATGTATGCTGTATTTCTCAGCTTCCCTTTCAGCTGGTTGTGACTATACTGAAGGCAATGCAACATGAGGGCTAGTGCTGGGTTCCACTTGCTGATTTGGGCCTTCAAACAATAAGTGAGCACCCTCCCATGTTTTTTTCTCTTCCTGCAAAGTGATAAGACAGAAAAAGAGAGTAACCTAAAGGATGATGGAACAAGAAAAAAGGAAGCCCAGTCTTATTCCAAAAAATTTTAAATCACTGTCAGAAAGATCACAAACAATAATAGAAGATATGAGCTTTGTCCTTAAGGAATCTATAAAAAGGAATAAAAGACAAACACACACAAAAAATTATCAAAGGACTTACAAGTTACATTCGTGATGGTTTAGCACAGCATATATAAAGAGCTATAAAAATAGAATAGACGAGGTAATCTCAGTTGCCTCATACAGAAGAAACAGATCATTTTATTAAGGAGGAAAAATATGAAGAAGGCCAAAAAGAAATACACAAAGATAGGGATGTATGCTAGGACATAGTAGGAATATCTGTCTAGCCAAAATAGAAACACTACTTAAAAAGTGGTGTTGTCTGAGTTTAGATACAGGCAATAAGGATAAATATTTAGGATGAGATGCCTGAATTTTGTCTGAGAGACACTTTAATTAAACAATAAAGCAATGTAAGGAAAAGAAAGTCTTTCATACCATAATCTTGCAGCAGAGTTTAGAAATGAAATAGATAGTAGGGAGAAAGTGGGAATTATTAAGAACCTAGATTAAAAAAAACTAGCTGCCAAATAGATAATAAACAGTAAATGTACTGAAAGAATTCATTAGATTTAGTGATTGATTACAGGGAATCAGTAGAAATATTTATCTTTTAAAAGGTATGGAAATCTCAAACTTTATTATACTTTATTTTCTCAGGGAAATTAATGAGTCAATTCTTCAAGTCATAGTTTTTCATTTATTTGGGATAGCTAAGCTTTGGAAACAACCCAAATGCCCAAAAATAGATGACTGGATCAAGAAGATGTGGTACATATATACCAGGGAATATTACTCAGCATTCAAAAAAGATAAACACATGCAATTTGCAGCAACATGGATGGCGCTGGAAGGGATCATGCTCAGCGAAATAAGCCAAAAAGAAAAAGAAAAATACCGGATGGTCTCACTCATAGCAGGAATCTAGAAAACTTAAATAAGGGACCAGGAAAATGAATATAAGAAAGTGAAAATCAAAATCAACAAAAAACTATGAACCAGAGACACTTTTTGGGGGGTGGGGGGCGGGAGGGGAAGGATTGGGGTCAGAATGGGGCGTTTGCAATTGTATGGGGGAATATAAAAATAAAATTTATTATTTAAAAAAAAAAAAAAGAAATGCCAAAGTACCTATATGGTTCATAGAGTCTATTGAAAACTTACTTTCATGCAGTTCATTGTGAAATGACCACACCATGATATGCTACCTTTAGTTTTTAGATCTTAACATTCTTAATCTCCTAATATTGGTATGTCTGATTTCATTTGTACTCATGCTCTCACTACCTAACTGTTGCAGATGTAGATTTAAGCAACAGGGAGAAACTGGCTAATAAAGTTAAAAGAGTGCTTGAAGGAAAAGCCATGTTATTTGATCATCCTTGATAGTGAGCAGAGAAGATATAACAGACACATAAACTGATTTTTAAAGAATATTTTTAAGGATTTTACTTAAGTAACATGATAAAATTAAAAAATGCAGAGGAAGACAGAGAGAACAGAATAAAAACAAAAAGCCAGAGAAAATAAGTTGGCAAAAAATAAAATATGACAATTATGATTAAAATGTTATTAGCTACAATTATGTCAATATAAGTAACTAGGTTGAATTTCCATTTATTAAATACTATTTTACTCAACTACTAAAAGACACTAAAAACTACAAGCTTTTTCTACATGAGATATACTCCAAATAAATCTAACTCATGTTTCTAGAAGAGGCATATTTCCAAGAATTTGGATTGAAAGTCAAAGATGAGCAATGAAATATTACTCAAACATAAAGAGACATCAAGAAAAATATGATCTAAACCAAAAGTAAGGGCAACAAAAGCAACATTAAACTAGCAGGACTACATCAAACTGAAAAGCTTCTGTGCAGAGAACAAGATGATCTGCAAAATGAAAAGGCATCCTACCAAACTGCAAAATATATTTGTAAATCATAGGTGTGAGAAAGTTAACAGCCAAAATACATAAGTCACTCATGCAACTCAATAGTAGCAATGACCCAAAAAAGCCACAATTTGATAGAAAAATGGGCAAAGGATCTAAACAGACATTTTTCCCAAAAAAAGACATACAGATGGCCAACAGGTACATGAAAAGGAGCCCAAGATCACTGATCATGAGAGAAATACAAATCAAAACCTCAATGAGATATCACCTCACACCTGTTGGAACAGCCTTTATTAAAAAAATAATGAGGGGCCTCCCCGGTGGCGCAGCGGTTGAGCACTGGGTTGCGAAGCTGCCCGCAGCCTCTGCAGCACCACTTCGATCCCCGCCTGCTCCCCGGCCACCGGAGGAGGGTCCCACATGGCGCGCAGACCTCTCCTGCCGCCCGCTGCTCCCCTCAGCAGTGTACCTCGGTCCTTCTGCCGGTTCTGCTCCCCGCTCTGGCTCTGGTGAATTCTCTCACCCTCCCGCGCTTCTGACTGTACCCAGTGTTTGTATAAATAAATAAATAGATAGACAGATAGACAGATAGATAGATAGATGGATAAATAAAAATTTTTAAAAAATGAGTATTGATAATTTCTCATACTGTACTCTGTTTCTCTGAGTGTATCTAAAATCTGGCAGAGAACAATTTTCTTTATTCCAAGACACATTAAAATAAAGTTTAATACATTAGTACAAAAAAAATGAATACTGTCAAGGATATGGAGAAAGCAAATCCTTATGCACTAGTGGTAGGGATGTAACTTGGTATAGCCACTATGGAAAACTGTATGGTGGTTCCTCAAAAGATTAAAAATAGAACTATTGTATCATCCAGCAATTCCACTTCTGAAGAACCTTGGAACACTGTTCTTTACAAAGAGCAAAAATAGGGTAAATACATAGATTTCTTTGATTCTCTTAAGTTGTCTCAATTTTTTAAAGAATAAAGCAAATATCATAAAACACTATTTGATATGGATCTCAATGTAGAAGAGAAAGTACTTAAGAAAATTATATATAATTGGGACAGAAAGTGAGATAAAATTTCTATTCCTCACTTGAACTGGTAAAATGAAAAACCCACATGCCTAAATCACATAGCAACCCAGGACACTTCTTCCAGCCAGCCCTTGGGGTCAACTCACATAATAACAGATGTCAGTAAACCTAACATCTCATGGGAGACCACCATGGGGTAGGAGCTAACTTTCAGGTTCTAGCAGGTATGACAATCATTTTCAGATAAGGAACTCAAAACAATGTCCTTTAATATTTCTGGGATTTCAATTTTCTTACCTTTTAAAGACTACTAAAGAGCTCAACTCAATATTTTCAATGAATCTTTTCAGTCTGATTCCTTTATACTTACACAATTATCTATCTATGTGCTATTTGTCCCACTTTTCCTATTTTTCCCCCTTTTCTTTCTTGTCTTTTTTGGAATTGAATAATTTAGATGCTCAATACAATAATAATGCCAATGGATTCTCAATTAATGTGCTCAAAATTTCTTTGAAATGCTGACAATATTTCAAAATAAATGTTTCAAAATAAATTAAATAATGATTAAAGGCAATATTTGCATATAACACAAAATTCAAAGGAAACATTCAGGAGGGGAAAAGTATGTTTCCATCATACTCCAGATTCTCAGCTACACAGTTATATTTTTTGGAGGCCAGTTTCTTGCTTAATTTTCCAGAGTATCCACTAAAAGCATGTGTATCTGTACACATGTAAGAGGGTGTATTTGTTCTTCTTCCCTCTTGACAGACTTTAGACTACTTACAATTTGTTAACAGGCATTTGTGTTGCTTCCAATGCTTTGTCATTACAATGTTTTATGAATATTTTTACACATTTACATCACACATGGCTAAGCTTTTCTACTGGGTACATATCTAGAAATGTAATTGCTGGATCAAAGAATATATAGCACTTTATTTTAGATAGACACTGTCAAATTGTCTTTTTAGAGAGGGAGCACTAAATTTTCACAACAATAAACATTTAACATCTGCTCTCCTATATCCCTCTACAAAACATTTTTAAAAATAGTACCTGGATAAAACCTGGAAACAACCCAAATGCCCAGAAATAGATGACTGGATCAGAAGATGGGGTATATATACATGATGGAATATTATTCAGCAATCAAAAAAGATAAACTCATGCCATTCACAGCAACGTGGATGGAACTAGAAGGAATTATGCTCAGTGAAATAAACCAGAAAGAAAAAGAAAAATATCGGATGGTTACACTTATAGCAGGAATATAGGGAAACCAAGTAAGACATCAGTGTAAAAAAATAGTTAACAGTACAAAACACAACAAAGCAAAAACAGACAATTATAAATCAGAGATATACTACAGGGGAGGAAGAGGGAGAGGAATCAGAGGGAGAGAGGGAGGGTCACAGGAGACTGAGGTGACGGTGCACGGGTGCATTGGTGAAGGAAACTCTATGGGGACTACACCTGAGGGGGTGGGGTCAAGCAAATATTGTTTAAAAATGAACAATGATATAAAAATAAATAAATAAAAATGAGAGATTTAAAAAAAAATAGTACCTGGAAAAATCATTTTTTATAAGAACCACTTTTTGAATCCTTTTGTCACTTAACAAGAAATTATTTTCCAAATATCAAGTTTTGCTAATGTGACACAAAACTCTGTTGGGAAAATATAAATAATTGTTAAAAGTAAAAAATTATTTCCATGTGCGTCAAATTTGAAGGCCAATTTTAAAAAACACCTGATACTTTAAGCAGGGATACTGAAACTCTTCATTTAGTCTTGTAACCAGTATTTACAACATGACCTTTTCAAAGAATTCCGAGATCATGCTTATATTTACATATATCTTAGCAGAGTAAAAAGTCAAAGGGGCAATGCTGGGTCAAGGAATAATACATCAGGAAAATGACATGAAAAACAGTAAAAGGGAGATAAGAACTCATTTTTGAAATGAGACACAATTGGATGTTTTCTCTTAAAACAACATAAGGGCAAAATAATTGATCAAAAAAAGTAGAAAGGAGGGAAAAGACATAAGACAGCTTGGAAAACAAAATTAAAAATGAGACAAAGAGAACATGCAGAAGAAGAATGGTGTATGTATGTGTGTTTGTGTGGTGTGTGTGTGTGTGTGCGTAGTGTGTGCATCAACCCATATCTCTTGGGAGGCTTACATCTTTAGATATCATTAATAAAATTCCTGGCACTTCTCGTCATCATTGTCAGAAAGGTTAAAAGGTATAAAGAAAATATCTTTCCCTTACAGGCTTAATCACTGACCTGTAGAAGTTGTGTTGCAGTAGCTCTTTGCTCAGGATTCTTCACTAGGCACTTCTTAACAAAATCTGTGAAATCATCAGACCAAAGTTCTGGCTTCCTGAATGTTGGTGGTGGATTTGTGGGAATCATAAAAATAGCCTAGTAAACATAAAATATAAAAAAAAAAAAACACAGTAAGAATCACAACAGCACACCAAATAAACAAATCTCTTTACCTATCTTTTTTATCAGACACTAAATCTAGAAAACAAATTTAAGCTGTTCTAGGATTTCCAGTAAGATTGCAATTCAGGAAGCAAGTCCATCTGCTACTAATGTAATCATTTCCCATTAAATTTCCTCTATTTAAACTGTAGCTCATTGAGCACATCATTCTTTATCTGTTATTTTAATGTCTCCAAAAAAGAGAGCATTTCTAACCCTTTTTCCAAACTAAGGAATTCTCTACTTAACAGCTATTTCCCCAAATAATGCTACTGCAAGCTAAATCTACATCCCATTTCAGTTTATCAGTACTGCTGCTCAAAATAATTAGCAGCAATCTAATTTGCTTCTGCAACACACACTATTTATGTGTGAACAAAAAACTACTGCTCTGATTTGAAATAATACTAAATGGAACAAAGATTTTTAATTAAAATTAAATATACAAGTCAGGATTCTAAATTAAAATAAAATTTTTCAGGTAATAAATCATTTTATTACTGATTTAATTTAGTATAAATAGTTTAACACTAATGATAATACATTCAGATAGTTCAAAATTCAAAAGCTTAAAACACGTCCCTCCTACCCTTTTTCACAAAGAAAATTAATCCCTAATGGTCTTAGGAAATCACTGCGTATAACTTTTCTCCTGGGCATCTAGAATAGTTGCTGATAAATACCATCACTAAAACATCATTTTCTTTGAAAATATATAGAAGATATAAAGACAATAATGAAGTTAAAACAAATGTATCAAGCATTCAATAAATGCAGCAACAAATGTGGGTTTCTCACTGATGTAGTCAGTGGTGAAAGTTTCTAAAAAACTCCTTTTCTAGAATGTGAAAGTCTGGCATTGCAGAAGAGAGACTTCTTTCTCTGTATTATCCTCATTTTTTCACCTGGCTTTGGTGATCCTTTCTCTTCAAGTGCAAAAATAATTTAATGCATATGAATTTATGATGCATAAATAAAGATTTTAATACTATAAACTACAATAATACTTACAAACTAAGCTTTTTACCATTGAAAAAACGATACAGCTATGTTTAAAACGTCTACTCAGGCTACAGAACTGAAGCACCAAGAGGGAGGGAGGGTGGAGGATATGTAGGAACAAAAAGGAAGGAAGTACAATGGTCTACAGTGGTGAGTTGGTGGTGGGTGCACTACTGTGCTAATACCTGATGGGGGTACTCCAAAAATTACCTCAGTTAAAAATTAATTAAAAAATTTAAAAATAAAACTTCCATTCAAAAAATGGAGAAAATACCAAAATTGTAGACAAAATAATGAAAATAATAAATTCTTGGGAATGCAAATTTTAATGCATTCCTTTGAAATGATAAAATTGTTCCAAAGCACTTCCATTTAGCTGTCCATAACAGTACAAAACACAACAAAGCAAAAACAGACAATTATAAACCAGAGACATACTGCAGGGGAGGAGGAGGGAGAGGGATCAGAGAGAGGGAAGGAGGAGCACAGGGGACTGTGGTGATGGTGCATGGGTGCCTTGGGGAAGGAAACTCTATGGGCACTCAATCTGAGGGGGTGGGGGGAAGTAAATACTGTCTAAAAAATTTTTTAAAATGATAAATATTAAAATTTTTAAAAATTTAAAAATCTAGTAATTTAAGATTAAGGAGTTAAACCTTAAAAACCATTAATATGCTGGAAACAATAGAAAGAATTCTTAATATACCATAAAAATATAGAATAAGAAATTAAAGATGTCCTAAGTAGTAACCACTGTCAAAATAAAAGAATGTGAAAAGCATGACAAAACAAACAAAAGTCTTTCACTTAATATGACACTTAATGTCATGCAAACTCCATAGTAAAAGGTACATGACAGATACTTTGGCTCTACCTTCTCATTAAAAAAAAAAAAAAAGGTGGACTCAAAAGTCCAGAGAAGTGGCTAAAAATCAAAGTTTCAGACTTACAGAAAAGCCTTTATTTAAGGGGATTGAGGTGATGGTGCACAGATGCATTGGTGAAGGAAACTCTACGGGGACTACACCTGAGGGGGTGGGGAGAAGCAAATATTGTTTAAAAATGAACAACGAGGGCCTCCCCGGTGGCACAGCGGTTGAGCGCTGGGTTGCGAAGCTGCCCGCTGCCTCTGCAGCGCCGGTTCGATCCCCGGCTGCTCCCCGGCCACCGGAGGAGGGTCCCACATGGCGCGCAGACCTCTCCTGCCGCCCGCTGCTCCCCTCAGCAGTGTCCTTCGGTCCTTCTGCCTGCTCTGCTCCCCGCTCTGGCTCTGGTGAATTCTCTCACCCTCCCGCGCTTCTGACTGTACCCAGTGCTTGTATAAATAAATAAAACAAATCTTTAAAAAAAAAAAATGAACAATGATGTAAAAACAATAAAAAATTAATATTAAAAAAATAAAAGGTTAGCAAAGTATTCTAGTACTTCTATTGTGTCTCAGAAACCAAGAAGATAGAGCAAAGGGGTGACTAAATCTAAAGCAACAGCTAATAAAAGGATAGAAAGATGATAAATGATGGTTCTTTTTTCAACTTGTATCTTCGAAGTTCCTCCTCCTAAAATAATGATAGGAAAGGTCTTAAAACTTATTATTACAGTCACAACTGGGACAATGGATAAAGCTGAGAATCTTTCAATCAAATAGAGTAGGAGAAAGACTATTCAGTGGAGAAAGTAGTTTTTTAAAGGAATGGTGCAGAAGAGCAGATATTGACATACAATAAAAATGAATGTGGATCATTACATTATACCACATGTAAATATTAACTCAAAATGAATCAATAACTTAACCATACTAGGTAAAATTATAAAAACTACTGAAAGAAAATGTAAGGGGAAAGCTTCACGATAATGAATTTGGCTTTATTGTCTGTGACACCAAAAATCAATGCAACAGGGCCTCCCCGGTGGCGCAGCGGTTGAGCGTTGGGTTGCGAAGCTGCCCGCAGCCTCTGCGGCGCCGGTTCGATCCCCGGCTGCTCCCCTGCCACCAGAGGAGGGTCCCACATGGCGCGCAGACCTCTCCTGCTGCCCGCTGCTCCCCTCAGCAGTGTACTTCGGTCCTTCTGCCTGCTCTGCTCCCCGCTCCGGTGAATTCTCTCACCCTCCCACGCTTCTGACTGTACCCAGTGCATGTATAAACAAAACAAACAAACAAACAAATAAATAAAAACATGCCTCTATAAATAAATAAATAAATAAATAGATAGATAAATAAATAAATAAAATCAATGCAACAAAATAAAACAGTTACCTAACTGGGACTTGTAAAAATTTATGTGCATGAAAAGACACATAAAGAGAGTGAAAAGACAATCCATGGAATGGGAGAAAATATTTGCAAATCTCCCATATTGATAAAGGGTTCATATTCAGCAACAAAAAGCTAAACAACCCAATTTAAAAATGGGCAAAGGACTCATAAATCTCTATAAACAATATACAAATGGCCAAGCAGCACAGGAAAGATACTCAACATCAGTAGTTCTAAAGGAAATACAAATCAAAACCACGGAGATACTACTCACATCCACTAGCATTATTGCTATTACAAAACAAACACACCCAAAATATATCCAATGTGGCAAGCATGTAGAGCAGTTATAATAACCCTCACATACTGCTGGTGGGAAAGTAAAATGTGGAAAACAGTAAGTGATTTCTTTAAAAATTCAACATAAAATTAGCATATGCTCCCTCAATTCTATTCTGGATATATACATATATATTCCAATGAAGTGAAAGCAGGAACTAGAACAGATATTTGTACATCATGTTCATAGCAAAACCATTCACAATAGCCAAAAGTACCCCGAGTATCCACTAACAGATGAATTGATAAACAAAATGTGATATGTGTGTGAGCACGCACATGCACACACACACAGAGGAATATTATTTAACCTTAAAAAGGTAGAAATTTTTTTAATTTTTTTTTAAGATTTATTTATTTATTTATACAAGCACTGGGTACAGTCAGAAGTGCAGGAGGGTGAGAGAATTCACCAGAGTCAGAGCAGGGAGCAGAACAGGCAGAAGGACCGAAGTACACTGCCGAGGGGAGCAGTGGGCGGCAGGAGAGGTCTGCGCACCATGTGGGACCCTCCTCCGGTGGCTGGGGAGCAGCTGGGGATTGAACCGGCGCTGCAGAGGCTGAGGGCAGCTTCACAACCCAGTGCTCAATCGTTGCGCCACCGGGGAGGCCCAAAAGGTAGAAATTTTTGACATATGCTACAATATTAATGAATCTTAAAAAATTATGGCTGAAATAAGCCAACTGGAAAAATATTTTATTATTCTTCTCACATGAGGTCCTAGAGTAGTCAAATTTGAGAAGAGAGGGTCTAATGGGTAGTTTCAGGCACTGTAGATATAGGGAGTCAGTATTTAATGGGCACAGAGTTTCAGCTGGGGAAGATTAAAGATACTATAGATCTAGCATGGTGGTGATTGTTGCACAGTAGTGTACTTAATTTCACAGAACTATATACTTAAAAATGGTTAAAATTATTACTTCTATGTTGTATATATTTTACCACAATAAAAAATACATTCATATGCAAAACATACAGTAATAATCATGGTGAGAAATATTTGTTGGGTGTCTATTATGCACAAAGTCTAATGTTAGACATATGGTATTCAAAGTTATAACAGGAAATATAGCCACTACCAATAAAAAGCATCCCATTAAAAAAATCTAGTCTGGTAATAAAAGAACTAACAATAAAAGACTTAAAGAACAGTACCATAATAGAAAAAATGCAGGTATTAAGAAGAAAGAGGTCATTTCCCTCACTCCCCATAGGAGAAATGAGCATACGGAAACACAAGACAGTAGAATAAGGCTGTTGGGAGGAACAGAAATCAAGGTGATTATCCTGTAAGGGACTAGGAATGATAAGATTAGAAAGGGAATGGAGGATATGGAATTTGGTCTGCAAGAAAGTGCACAACTAAAAGTTTTTTCGTATGAGCTAAGAAGTAGATTTAAAAAATGAAAACCAGGAGACACTAAATATTCTGCCTGATGGCCCATTTAAACTCTGCTATATGGAGTCAGACCCACAAAGCTCAAAGTCAACTTGTAGGGTAAGAAACTAATATAAGTAATAAATAATAAAAATAGGGTGCTAGGAAATAAAATCCCTTTGTAAATAACCTAATTAATCTCAGCTCCATAGGTAAGCAGAACTTAATCTGGTTTTAAGGACAGACAAAACTGGGTTAATAGTGACTGACAAGAAGGGTGCACAAAACCAAATGCTACTTCAAATTTAAAAATAAAAATATAAACTTGAACTCTCATCTCTACAAAACAGTTCAAAGTACCTACATAAGCCCTTAGATAGACCTACCTCAAACTATAGGTAAATGATACTAGATGGTCTAGATAAATGCTGTTCATCTGCACTTCTATTACAAATTGATGGATAACAACTCAGTGATTTATGTCCTTGAAGCTAATGCTCTCTTTTGAACTTTGAGCCAAAGAGTTGCAGTCTTATCTTCAGATAATCTTAACATATATGGTTCACCTCAGCAGTAGCTATTAGAAACCCAAGGATAAAAAGTTTAACTCTAACTCGTATTTACCTAGTACTATCATAAAGTGAACGTAAAATGTTCATATCCTATTCTCAAACAAGCATTGAACTATACAGCATACAGTTCAAACAAGTAAATCTTAATAAACAACCTACCAAAACGCAGTCTCCTAAGAAAACCACTATACTTTTTATTTCTATTTTTATGCTGGATAATCAATAACAAATTTTCTCAGCAACTTTATTTTATTTAACTAATTAAACCTAATCACGGATCACAGAGGGTTTCTTAAGAATCTCTAGGTTTTATATGAGTTGACTAAGTAATTGTTCCCTGTTGCAGAAAGTTTTGGCAATCAGTAGCTAGCCTTAGCCTAACAATTCTCTCTTCCTTGTCACGAACCAAATCACATGGACACACATTATAGCCATATAATTTATCTTATCTCTAACACCATTTTGACTGAAGAATGCTAGTATAATAAATGATATGATTATCCTTGTGTTTGTTTCTACACATTGTGTTGCTTAACTACATACTGAACCTTTGATTAAGTTTTTAAAAGAACTTCCCTGATCACAAGTAGTCTTAAGTGTTTCAAAACAACTAATTACTTCATGCCTAGAATTTCATGCCTTAGACTCCAGGAGCACCCAGAAGATGTAGAAAGAACTGGAGGTGAGAAGCCACAGTGCCTGAACTTCGTAATCTCATTGGAGTGAGTCAGAGTGATGTCTGAAAATGAGGTAGCACGGTTTGTAAATGTACAGAAGCAATGGATCTGCCGGTGAAGTTCCACTATTCAAGAATTTCAGGTACATGAGCAAAAGGTTATCTTCACAACAAATAAATGAGATAAAGATGAGAAAGGACTTTATAAAAGTGCAAAGAACTAAACAAACATAGCTGTTTCCTAGTAGCAAACATAATATATACATAGCAAGCTATTAAGAAAAATTAAAACATGGATATAGAGTAAAAATAATTTTTAAAATACTGAAAATAAAACTAGCATACAATACAATGGAATAAAGCCTGTAAGTGTGGCCTCCAGTGTCTTCATATAAGTGAAGAGGTTGGACTACATGTTTTTCAGGTTCCTGTTTTTGGGTCTCAAAGACTGGCAGTCTAGCTGCCTAGCAATCTAGTAGTTAAATCCTGGCTAGACAACTTTTAAATTGTCAGCTACAAAGCAGATGGAGGTGGGGGAGGAGAGGGAAGGATAACAAAAGGAGGTTTATACAACACATCAAAGAGGAATCCTGAAAAATGAAATTGGCATTGTGTGCCTGGTCCTCAAAATAAGTAAAGTCACCAAGTAGACACAGATGATGATGGATTGATAAAGAAGTAAGGTTATCCAACTAACTGCCTTATTCTAGTTCACCTGGTAGCCTTCTGACCAAAATTTTGGTTCCTAAGTAAAATTGACTTAAGAAGAAAATATTGATGATCAACAGTTTGTTTGATAGTTAAATATCTTTGTTTTAAAAAATAAACTGGAATCTGGTTAATATACAAGTGAACTTAGTTAATTTAAGTCCATCCTATGGACAATTTCATATTTATTGTACTGATAGACAGGATTTGAATGATAATGCTACTCCCTATAATCACCTCTGGGTAGCCAACTGATTCTCAAAGAACACACATTATATTCATATTATATGAATATATTAATAATAATATATATTCATATATTATATGGATTATATGAATTTTATGCATATATTCATATAATCTATTATATGAATAGATTATATGAATATAATCCTGCAACATTATATTCATATTATATCACCAGTAACCTAAATTTCTACATTGTCAAAAGCTGTGTGTGCTACTAATAACAAATCAGATTAGGTCATATACCTCAGAATAATACAATGAGCAAGAAGCCCAACTGAGTTAAGAATATAAATTAACAGGGCCTCCCCGTGTGGCGCAGCGGTTGAGCGCTGGGTTGCGAAGCTGCCCGCGGCCTCTGCGGCGCCGGTTCGATCCCCGGCTGCTCCCCGGCCACCGGAGGAGGGTCCCACATGGCATGCAGACCTCTCTTGCCGCCCGCTGCTCCCCTCAGCAGTGTACTTTGGTCCTTCTGCCTGCTCTGCTCCCGGCTCTGGCTCTGGTGAATTCTCTCACCCTCCCTTGCTTCTGACTGTACCCAGTGCTTATATAAACAAAACAAACAAACAAACCAGCAAACAAATAAATAAAGCATGCCTCTATTAAAAAAAAAAAAAAAAGAATATAAATTAACAGTACTTACAAATGTCCAAAATATTTATACATAAGGCCTTTATTTTTTTAAAGAAACTTTTACTGGTTTATAATATTACAAAATTTCAAGAGCATGGCTTCACACCTTGATATGTGTTTATGTCTCACCATTCTATTGCCATTCACATCATCAAATTAAACCCCTCTATACCATTTCCTTCTAAGGCCCTCCTAATAACCAGTTTATTTAGACACACTCTGTGAGATACTTTTGTTGTGTTTTGTTAGTTTGTGAACTTTAAGTTATTTATATTTCACATAGAGAAAAAACACCTGGTAGTCTCTTTCATTTTCTAATTTGTTTCACTTAGCATAATCACCTCAAGTTTCATTCACATTGTTGAAAAGGCAAAATTTCACTTCTCACTTCTTTTCATCCACTGATGGACATTTAGGCTGTTTCCATGTCTTGTCTACTGTGACTAGTGCTGCTATGAAGATAAAGGTCAAGTGTTTTCAAGTTAGTGTTGTCATTCTTTGGATAAATTCCTAGGAATATAATTGCTGGGTCATATGGTATTTCAATTTTTAGTTCTTGAAGGTGTTAGGGGGAAAAGGATGTCCTAAAGCTAATGCCATACAGGTTTTGTGCACTCCACCCCCACCCCAGGCCAAAGCCAAAGACACTGGGAACTCCAAATCCCATCACCACCAAAGGGAAGGTGGCTGGGACCTGAGGGTGGGGTTCAGCAGCCAGGTTGGTATAAAGCCAGACACGTGGGCTTTGGAGGGGTCCCCCATTTTGACTCTCTGCCAGCTCGCAGTGTCAGCCAGCTCGGAGAGTGCTTTTTGGGTTTCCAGGTCGGCAGATCGGGTAGGACGCATTAAAGACTTTATTTCCCTATTTTCTCCTTGAGTTGTACATTTTCCTTATTTCCTTTTCCCTTGTAAATAAACCTTTTATTAACCTTTTGTGTATGCCTGTAGTGGAGTATTAATAAGTCCCTTGTAAGCGCGCGGGTGAGGACCCACAGCCAGGCAACCCATTCAATATCGGGGCTGCCCTATAACAAAGGAATCTCCATAGTGTTTTTCACAGAGACTGCACCAATTTACATTCCCACCAACAATATCCCAAGGTTCCTTTTTTCAGTAGCTTTGCCAACACAATTCCAGTCTTTTTGCTATGGAACATTCTCACAGCGGTGAGGTGGTAACACATTGTGGTTTTAATTTGCACTTCCCTAATAAGTGAAATTGAGCATTATTTTTTTATATTAATTGTTTTTTATTTTTTTACATCATTGTTCATTTTTAAACAATATTCACTTCCCCCCCCACCCCCTCAGGTATAGTCCCCATAGAGTTTCCTTCACCAATGCTCCTGTGCACCATCACCTCAATCCCCTGTGCTCCTCCCTCCCTCCCTCTGATCCATTTTCTTTTTTTTTAATATTTATTTATTTATTTATTTATTTATACAAGTACTGGGTACAGTCAGAAGGGGTGAGAGAATTCACCAGAGCCAGAGCAGGGAACAGAACAGGCCGACTGACGAAGTACACTGCTGAGGGGAGCAGCGGGCGGCAGGAGAGGTCTGCGTGCCATGTGGGACCCTCCCAGCTGGCTGAGGATCGAACCGGCACTGCAGAGGCTGCAGGCAGCCTCGCAACCCAGCGCTCAGCCGCTGAGCCACCAGGGGAGGTCCATGATCCATTTTCATATACTCGACAGCCATGTCTTCTTTAGAGAAGGGTCTATTCAAATCTTTTGCCCATATTTTTATTGTACTGTTTTTGTTGTTGTTTTTTTTTTTTTTGTAATTGAGTTGTATAAATTTCTTGTGTATTCTGGAATATTAACCCCTTGTCAGGTGTATAATGTATAAATATCTTGTCCCAGTAGGCAGGCTGCCTCTTTGTTTTCATGGTGCTTTCTGTCACCATACAAAAGCTTTTTAGTTTGATGTACTCCCATTTGTTTGTTTTGCTTTTGTTTCCTTCATCATTGGATTTGTATCTCCAAAGATATCTCTGCAGTCAATGTCTAGGAATGTATCATCTATGTTTTGTTCTGAGTATTTTATGGCTTCAGGTTTTATATCCAAGTCTTTAATACATTTTGAATTTTTTTTTTAGTATGCTGTTAAATAATGACTCGGTTTCATTTTTTTGAAATGTGGCTGTCCCTGATTTCTTAACACCATTTGTTGAAGAAATGTTCCTTTTTCCATTGCATGGTCTTGGCTTCTTTTTCATAAATTAACTGTCCATATATGTATGGGTTTATTTCTGGCTCTCAAATTCTATTCCATTGTTCTGTTTTTGTTCCAATATCAGACTGTCTTAGATGAATATCTTGATAGTTTGAGATAAGGGAGTGTGGTAACTCCCAATTTTCTTCTTTATTTCCTCAGGATTGTTTTAACTATTCAGTGTCCTTTGTGTTTCTATGTAATTTTTAGAATTCTTTGGTCTATTTCCTTAAAAAATGCAACTGGGATTTTGATAGGCTTGTGTTGAATCTGCAAATAGCTTTTGGTAATATGGCTATTTTAATGATATTTATTCTTTCAATCCATGAACACTGGGTATCTATTTCCTTTAAAAATGTTTTATAGTGGGCCTCCCCGGTGGCGCAACGGTTGAGCGCTGGGTTACGAAGCTGCCCGCAGCCTCTTCAGCGCTGGTTTGATTCCCGGCTGCTCCCCGGCCCCCGGAGGAGGGTCCCACATGGCGCGCAGACCTCTCCTGCCGCCCACTGCTCCCCTCAGCAGTATACTTTGGTCTTTCTGCCTGTTCTGCTCCCCGCTCTGGCTCTGGTGAATTCTCTCACCTTCCCGCGCTTCTGACTGTATAAATAAATAAAACCTAAAAAAAAAAAAGTTTTACAGTGTATAGGTCTTTTACTTTCTTTGTTAAGCTTATTCCCTAGTATTTTATCTTTTTTGATGCAATTCTAAATAAGACCGCTTTCTTAATTTTTTTTTTTTGATAAGGCCTTTAATGCTTAATTTTCACGTAGTACTGGGCATTCCATATAATATGGTACTGTCTCAATAAAAGAATATTATCTGGCTGCTATTTAAACCACAAAATTTTTACCACAGCTTCCTAAGTAAAATACCTCACCAAAAAAATGAGATGTTAGAAAAAGTTAATATATGTTATTCAAGTTAACAAAACGCATTATCAAAACAATTTCATATCATAGGGAAATTCAGAATCTACATCAACACTTTTAAAATAAATTATTGTATAAATAAAACAGCAAATTACATCAAATTTTAAAAGGCAGGAGAAACCAATGCTCCTAAGCACAGAAAATACATGGAGTATACTAAAATGTATCAGAATGGAAACAAACAATATGCTTATAAGATGAGGGTAAAAAGAAAATCCTGTCAAAAGATTCATGAAATGTTACTTCTTATAAATGGGCCGTAAAATTGAGGAAATTAATTTTAGACATTAGCAACTTTTGATCACCTGGATAAAGAGGTTCTAGGCCCAGAGTTTCCAAAGAATACAAAAACACTATTAAAAGATCAGAATACTATGTGGAATAGTAGTTACATCTGGTTATATTTTATCAAAATGCAAAAATAATTCAAGTCAATCAAAAAGTAAATCAATCTATACCTATCATATTAGCTCCCCACTACCATTTGTGGAACCAAAGGCAAAAAAAGAGAGACCCACAGTCTATGGCTTAACTGTCTTTTACTTCCACCTCTGACTTCTAGAACACCCCTGTATACACATCCCAGGATATGCAAATACTGCAATACATGTCTACTGTGCATCCCTAACACAGTACAGTCTTTTATAAGGACAATCTCAAGAAAGATTCCATGAAAGGATGAGGAAATCTGGGATCCAGGATGAGGAGGTAGAGATTCTCTGCAGCACAGAACAGTACCAGATTAGGAACATTCTAAATAACAAGCTCTGAGAAAAAACTCCAGTCATCCAATTATATAGTATCTATGATTGACATGGCATTCTCAAAATTACCATTGGGTTTAAAATCACCATGATTAGAACAAAATAAATAAATAAACTATGTTACATTTTACCACCAAAGCGCAAAGACTGAGCTATTACAGAATCTGTGACAGTTAAACAAGTAATCAAAACATAGCAAAATGGGGAGGAGGGGGGTGGGAATTGTATGGGGACTATAACCAAGATGAAAATGCACACATTGTGTGAAAATGAAAAATGATGTAAAAAAATATATAAAATTAAAATAATAATAATAAATAAAATAAAAACATAGCAAAATGTAAAAAGGCCAATTAAAAACAAGTCACTCAATCCCTCGTCGTATCTGAGATTGCAAAACTCAGGCAGATGCTTCACAAAGGCCTATGAACCCAAATTGATACTAAGAACTAGGTTAAAGCTAAATAAGCAAAGGTCAATATAGAGTTCCTGAGATTGAATTAAGATAAAACAATTAAGATGTCCTAAGGTAACAAGAGTGTCACGCAATATATGTCATGCAGGCTCTGGTCCAAGAACAGTATAATGCCCAGTACAAATCTATTTAACAAAAAAAAAAAAAAATTACAGAATGAAATCAATGTAAATTAGAAATAAGAAAAACTAAAATTAACAACAAAAGATATGTGAAGAATAAAAAAGAAACTACTCAAAATATTGAAAGTCTATAATCAGAAACAAACACCTAGATCTCAGGAAATGTTTGACAATATGGGAATTAAATGGTAACTTTTATTTTATTTTATTTTTATTTATATATGTATTTTACATCATTCTTCCATTTTGTACAATGTATGCTTTCTCCTCTCAGGTGTAGTCCCTGTAGAATTTCTATCACCAATTCACCCATGCAAAAATGGCAAATTTTAGAGAAAAAATTCTGTCAACAAGTTCACAAAATCTTGCAGGAGAAAAGAATGTTTTAATACACTGACTTGGTCAAACATGAAAGCCAAATAAATAATTAAATCATCACACTGTACCAAAAGTTATGGAAAATGTTAAAAATATTCACATATTAGTTTCTGATTCCATATTCTTTAAGAAAAGCTTATATTCACAAGCAATCACCAGTTCCAAAAGGAACTGGTAACTACTTGGTCAATGGTTATCAACACAAGCTACATAGAATCATCTGAACAGTTTCATAGGATTACTGATGGATAACCCAAAAATCTAAGAAATCTACAAAACCATTCATAGAAATCACCAGTTCCAAAAGGAACTGGTAACTACGTGGTCAGTGGTTATCAACACAAGATACATAGAATCATCTGAACAGTTTTATAGGATTACTGATGGATAACCCAAAAATCTAAGAAATCTACAAAACCATTCATAGAACAAGTAAATGAGTTCAGCAAGGTTGCAAGATAAATATAAAAACTCAACTGCATTCCAATGTACTAACAATGAGTATATGGAAACCAAAATTAAAAGTATAGTTACAGTTGTTTAAAAAGTTATATGTAGAAACAGCTCCTCCACTTCAAATTCCTTTTGTGAATCTTGGTAGAGATTTATCAATTATATTTTTCTTTAAAAGAACCAACTTGTTTCACTGATCTTTCTTTGTTCTAAATTTCACTGTTTTCTGTTCTTTATTATTCTCTTTCTTTTGCCTGCTTTGGGTTGATTTTACCTTTGTTTTTCTGACTTCTTGGATTAGAAGCCTTGATTAATGATTTGAGACTTTTCCTGTTTACTAATGTATTTCATACTATTAATTTCCCTTTCCACCTTGTTTTAACTCTACTACAAATTTTAGTACTTAGCATTTTTATATTTTTCAGTTCAATGTATTTAAAAAAAAATTTCCTCAAAACTTCCTCTTTGACCCACAGCTTATTTAAAAGCTTGTTGTTTAGTTTGTAAGTATTTGGGAAGTTTCCTATTGTCTTACTTATATTGATTTCTAGCTTGATTTCATTGTGGTTGGAAACTATATGATCCTACTTCTTTGAAATTTTGTTGAGGTAAGTCCAAGATGCAATAATTCTTGGTATATGTTCCATGAACACTTGAAAAACAAACATGTACACTTCTTTTTTTTTTAAATTTTATTTTTATATTCCCCATATTTATATTTATATTCCCCTTATTTTGACCCCAATCCCTCCCCTCCCCGCCCCCCATCCCCCATGGAGTGTCTCTGGTTCATAGTTTTTGTTGATTTTGATTTTTACTTTCTTATAGTTATTCATTTTCCTGGTCCCTTATTTAAGTTTTCTAGACTCCTGCTATGAGTGAGACCATCCAGTATTTTTCTTTTTCTTTCTGGTTTATTTCGCTGAGCATGATCCCTTCCAGCTCCATCCATGTTGCTGCAAATTGCATGAGTTTATCTTTTTTGAAGGCTGAGTAATATTCCATGGTGTATATGTACCACATCTTCTTGATCCAGTCATCTATTTTTGGACATTTGGGTTGTTTCCAAAGCTTAGCTATTGTAAACAGTGCTGCTATAAACATAGGGGTGCAGGTGCTCTTTGGAATTGATGTTTCTGTGTCCTTTGGGTAAATAACTAGGAGTGGAATTGCTGGATCATATGGAAGCTCTAACAAACATGTACACTTCTATTGTTGAGTGAAGTGTTCTATAAATATAAAGATTCTGTTGACTGATGGTGGTGCTGAGTTCTTCTATATCTTGCTGATTTTCTATCTAGTTGCTGTATTAATTATTGTGAGGGAATGTTGAAGTCTACACTTATAACTGTGGATTTGTTTATTAACCCCCTTTCAGTTTTCAAATTTTGCTTCACATATTTTACAGCTTCTTGTTTGACATATATACATTTAGGACTGCTATGTGTTCTTGGCAGATCAGCTATTATCATTATACAATGGCTCTCTGTCTTTGGTAATTTTCTTTTTTGCTTTAAGGTCTATTGTATCTGGTAGTTATATAAACAATTAAGCTTTATTTTGATTAATGTTTGATTAATGTTTGATTAATGTGCATCTTTTCCCATCATTTTACTTTTCACGTGTTTATTTTATTAATTTGAAGTGAGTTTCTTATATATTGCATATAGTTGGGTCATATTTTTAAATCCAATCTTCCAATCTCTGTCTTTTAATTGGCATACTATGCCATTTACATTTAATGTAGGTACTAATATATTAGAGCTTAAGTCTTACATATTATGTCTTGTTTTCTGTTTCTGTTTTTTCATTTTTTTCTGCCTCCCTATGAGTTGAACATATTGCAGAGTTCCATTTTGATTTAGCTATCGTGTTTACGAATGTCTCTCTCTTTTTTCTAGTGGTTGACCCAGGTATTTTAATATATAAACAGTTCTACCCCCCACCCCCACATGGTCTCTCTTTCATGGTTTCAGTTACTGGCAATCAACTGTAGTCCAAAAATAAAATATATAATAAGATATTTTGAAAGACAGTGAGACCACATTCACATAACATTTAGTACAGTATACTGCTCTACCTGTTTTACTTAAATTTCTTATTTGCCTAACACAGAAGTTAAACATCATAGATGTAAATGTACGGGAAAAAATAGCATATATAAGATTTGGTATTATCCCTGGTTTCAGGCATCCCCTGAGGTCTTCAAATATATCCCACATAAAAAGAGGGCACTGCTATACATATCCTTCCTGGTTCTACTGTCTGTGAATACATCAAATCAAACACTAAAGAAGTTTAGTCACGGTTTTTAAACAAATAATAAGGATGTATATTATACTGCCATCCATTCATTGTGTATGAACACATAGTTTTCCAAAGCTAATGAAAATTAACATAAACTATAATGATACAGCAAACCCAGAGTTTAGTACAGCAAATATAAACAAGTATTGCAATAATAACTCACCATGAAAGAATCAAGGGTCCACAAAAAATCAAACTGAGGATCTAATTCAAGAGGCACATTAACATATATACTTTTTTAGCTAGGCTGAAAGTTTCCTATAGCAGCTACACCTAAAATATTTAATGCCCTTATATATCTCATAAGAAAATAGAAATAAATGTGTCTGTATACCTAGTCAAGTGTACTAATTTGGCATTATAATAGCTTTAAAACTCATTTACCCTTAAAATTAGGGTAGAAACAGTCTATCAAAACAAGAAATGGAAAAGCAAATAAAATCCACATACCATAAAACATATCAAACTGTATCCAGAATCTGACTGTTTCTCAACACCTTTATTTTTAACATCCTGGTGCAAGCCAACAATGTCTTAAAATGAAAAAAGTAACCTCTTCACAGATACCTTGCTTCTATCCTTGCCCTGCTACAACCCCTTCTCTACAAAGAATAAGCCTTTTAAATTGCATGCCACAGCATATCAATCCTCTGCTCAAAACCCTCCAATAGTTTCCAATCTCACATAATAAAAGCTAAAAAGCTCACTATAGTTTTTTAACACTCAAAGTGATCTAGTCCTGCTAGCTCTCTGATCTCATTTCCTACCTTTGTCCCTACTTACCCAGTTCCAGTCATATAAACCGCCATGTTCTCTAAACTTCAAACATACTACCATGTCAGTTTCCTTTGACTAGAACACTCTCTCCCCATATATTCACATGGCTCATTTACCTAACTCTCTGAGATATCTACTGAAAGTCCATTTATCAGACAGGCCTTTTTGACCATCCTTTAACTATTATCACAACTACTCTGGTGATTCTGTATCCCTCTTATACAGCTCTATTTTTCTTGCATAGCAGTTATCAGCACCTGATATGTTAAGTGTTTTTTGTGTATAATGTATTATCTCTCCCTATAATAAAAACACCTAAAAAGTTGAAACTTCATTTCATTCACTGCTGTAGCCCAGTGCTTAAAGCAGTGAGACTAGGCATTCAATATATATGGAACAAATTAATATTTAACAAACTCAGTCTCTCTCAGTTTCATTAAAATTATGAATTCCTATGAGGAGGAATTTTGATATTATGACCCCTAAGATACCTGTATAGCTTTAAAATCTATAAACCTAGCAAAAAGACAGAAGATAGCTAATTATAAAGCATAAAAATGTTGAGCTGGCCTTCTCAGAAGAAGGAAGACTTGACAGTAAATGATTAACTACCAAAAGAATAAAGTATATATGAGCAGTGTGTCCAAATAAACATGTGAAAAACTTTATAATAAAACTATATAATTAAGCACAGAGAACAAGACTATCTTGCCAAGAGTTGCTATCATTGGCAAAAATCCATATTAAACTCAGCTCCCCAATTCCAGATACAAATGGAATTGCGAATTTGGCAACTCACTGGAGAGAAATACTGAAGTACATTCTGGGTTCACATTAAAGTTACCTCATTCTTCTCAACTTAAGATCTAACCCAGAGGAAAATTTTTAACAGATTGTGTTGGACTAGTGCCATACTATACTCAGTAAAGTTCAAAATTAGCATTTTAGATGCTAACATAAAGGATTTCTATTTTGTTTCCGTAAAACTAAAGTGGACTAAAAATAAAATGAAGAATTATGAGTATAAAATGGGTATTTAAAGAAATGTTTTGTCAAGGAAAATGCATATTACAACACCAGTTCTTTCCTCTTATTTCTTTTTATTTCATTCATACAGCATCTTACCCAGGCTGAAGAAATGGTAGCATTCAAGCTGTTAATGGGTAAGAGAGAAAGAGTACTCTTCTTTCAAGGTTTATCCAAATTAGTGATACAGAGTATAGACAAGTCTACCTACTTATTAAAAAATGCAAGTAACAATGTACTTCAAATATATATGCACATTAACGACTTATTTTATACCTACTATGTCATTAAGCATTAGACAGCAAAGACATGAGACAGAAGTTACATCTGTGGCTCTCAATAAATTCATAGTATGGTGAAAGAGTCAGATAAAGTATGATAAATTCTATGATCATGGGGTGTCCCAGAAGCTAAGAAAACCCAGAAGAAAGGTTCTCAGTTTGGCTATACAAAAGAGAGATGGAAGAAAATGTAGGCACAGCAAAATAAACTGAGCAGAGGATAATAGTAAGAACTTAAAATATCTGCAAATACTTGAATAGCCTAACTGAAAGAGGTTATCACACAAATAAAGTAGGCAAAGCTATGCATATAGCACCCTTAAGAGTTTGGCTCTTAACACAGAAACAAATGAAAGTAATTGCTTTCTAAGTAAGGGAGTTAGTTACATGATCTGAATTTCATTTTAGAGTGATCAATCTAACAGTATCACAGAGGATGCTTTGGAAAGGGAGGTGAAAAGATACAATTATAACAGGAGATGGATGTAGAAATTCAGAAGAAAAATTATGAGGTCTAAAATAAAGATACAGTAGAAAGAATGGGATATATTTGGGAGATAATAAGCAAGTAATATAGATAGGAACTGGTGAATAACGAGAACTTGAATTGCTTCAGTGGCAAAGAAGGTGAACAAGAAGGAAATAAATTTAGGAGACAGCATCAACAGGAATTGCCAGTTGACTCATGCTGGAGGATCGGCCAGAGTGAGAAAAATCTCCAGATTTTCTACTTGGCAACTGTTGGATGGCAGCGCCATTAACCAAGACAGAAAATACAAACTTAAAACAAGTCTGACAGAAAAAGAAAAAAAAAAAAAAAAACAGTGAAAACATACTTAAAGATATTGAACTATCCCATGATAATACTAAAAAGATAAGTATCTAAAAAAAGAATTAGAAGTTAGTCTAGAACTTAAATAGAGGTAAGAGAAAAATCAAAACATCCCAGAAATAAAAAGCGGAAAGAGCTTTCAGGAGGAGAAAATAGTTTTCAATATCAAATAGAAGCAAAACTGTAAGCAATACAGCGGTGGGAAAGAAATAGCCAAAGCCTATTCAGAGACAGCAAGCAACCATTAATCTTTTTATTCATGGCTATGAAAGGAAGATGTGAAGCAAAGCAGCAGCTATAAAGTATTGATTCCTAAGGAAATTGTTTGTTTCATAAATGAGAACAATCTCAATCTATAAAGTTCCATAACAGAGAGAAGAGAAGGATAAAAGATAAGACATGAAGGGAAGGCAAAGCATGTCCTTCTACTAAAACGGGGTGGAGGGGGGGTTGCAGAAATGAGTTCTTAAAGTTATCAAGCCCATAACTAATGTATTTTCACATAATAAACATCCTGGCTATGGTAGCACTATTTTAAAAATGTTTTTGCTATGTAACTTTTGACACATTTATGTAATATACATAGTAGTAATTACTGGTATTATTATATCTACTCTATGCATGGCAATGTACTAAGTAACTACAAAAAATATTCCTTTTATTCTCAACAAAAAACCAATGAGGAATTATTGCTGCATTTATATATCTGGAAACCAAGGCACAGGGAGGTTAAAGAACTTGCTACAAATACTCCACAAATAAAGGGGAAAATTAGAAAATTAATTCAGTCAGTGTAATTCCAAAACCAATGTTCTTAACCACCAAGTTATATTGCCTCCCCACAGATAGATACGGAGCGCTTTTGGCTCACTAAATTAATCTGAAGACAACATATTTCCATCAGGAAGTATTCTTAACTTTAGAATAGAAGTGGGATATAACTGCATTTACCAATGAGCAACCTGTTACACTACATTTAACATATTAAGTAAGAGAATCTGGAGAATACATATAGCAATGGTTTTTAAATTTTACCACACATCAGAACTACTTAGAGGGATTGTTATATGCAGACTGCCGGATTCCATTCAGAGAGTTTCAGATTCAATAGACTAAAATGAGAGGCCCAAGAATTTGTATTTCTCAAAAGAGCTCAGAAGATACTAATGTTGCTGGTAACTCACTTTGAGAACTACTTTCTTATAGTAACTCTGTAAGGAGTAAGTGATAATGAATATAAAAACACCTGGCATATGGAATGCACTCAATAACTGGTACTGCAATTATTACTCATAATAAATATAATGACCATTACCATTATTTGCAATGGTAATGTGAATACTATTATTTTTATATCAATTTTTATTCAGACAATACAAAATTGACAAATTATTTTAAGGTCATAATAATCTGCCCCAGTTCCATCTCCCTCTGGTATCTTTCCTACATACTTCATGCAATACAGGTTAAAATATAAATCTGCATTTTAATGCTTCCCTCAAACCAATCCTAACCCGATTACTTATAAATTAAAGTACAAATTTCTGGCATGGCTTACAGATAATTCTCTTTGCCCCAAAGTTATTGTCTAATTATGCCTCTGTAAATTTGCTTGCAAAACATTATCTATTTTTTCAAGGTTCCCCTGATACAACTCACTAATAGAGTCACACATTCCCTCCATGATCCAAAGTAACTCCAAAATAATAAGGAAAAGAACAATGATAATGATATCAATCAACATTTGTTGGGAATTAATTCAGTCCCCATAAAAACTGAGGATAAAGGCTATATATAAATATAAATATGTCCTAAATAATAAAATCAGAATGTAGAAGAGCCAGGATTCCACCATTGCAATCATACCTTACTAATAATGACTAGATTGTTCACTATTTGTGTTGTTTAGACAACAGATTTTCATAAAAACTAACACAAATAATTTGCCTATTCATATTTATTTTATTTTTTTTAAGATTTTATTTATTTATTTATACAAGCACTGGGTATAGTCAGAAGTGCGGGAAGGTAAGAAAATTCACCAGAGCCAGAGTGGGGAGCAGAACAGGAAGACTGACGAAACACACTGCTGAGGGGAGCAGCGGGTGGCAGGAGAGGTCTGCGCGCCATGTGGGACCCTCGCCCAGGGGCCGGGGATCGAACCAGCGCTGCAGAGGCTGCAGGCAGCTTCGCAGCCCAGCGCTCAACCGCTGAGCCACCAGGGAGGCCCTGCCTATTCATTTTTATATTATTTAACTAATACTTACTGCCTATTATAAACCAGGAATTGTGTTGGGCACAAGCGCCTACTCTTTTGAAACATGAAATTTAGTGGGAGACAGACATTACACAAAAAAAATCACACATATTTTATAGTAAATAAACATTAAAAACAAAAAGTATGAGGTTCTCTGAAGTGATAATAGGAAGGCTTAACCTTTCTATAGTCTTTTTTATCTTAAGTGCCCTAATACAAGGGAAAAGTTATTCAAAATATAAGACTTTCGGAATGGTAATAATTCAGCTGTGATGACACTTTCAAAATTCAATCAAGTGATTTAATTACCAAGAGCAAAGCCACATAATTAAAATTTAAAATATATATTCATTAAAATAACATTTAGATTCTGCAGCTTTTTGTTCCCCAGACAAATAAAGCTATTGCCTCTGAAACAAATGTAATAATGACAAACCCACAAAAACTAATAAAATATTTGAAGGGGTCTTGCAATATTAATCATGATAAGGTAAAACAATATGCCAAGTTCCTGACAATCTTAGTAGTGTGGAAAAGTACTTCTGTTTCAGACAATGCTAACTTTCTCAAGATTAAATAGGCATTAGATCTATAACTTATTATATTCAGTTATAAAATTAAAAAAAAAACTTCCATAGTATGTTTCAAAGGGAAAACCAATTATTTTTTATAGGGGAAAAATGACTGAAAGCCCAAATACTGATCTTACAAAGAAAGACATGAAAGGTAAAATCAAGTATGAACCAGGTCTGGATCCCTGTATCTTCAGTTTCTATTTATCAAACAGAAAAATCTTTCCAACTTTCTCCTTTCCTGTATAAGACCAAAACTATGCGATATTCTGTTTGTATTACAATTACACTAATTCAATGCAGGTCACTTGCTTTTTACTGAGTCCAGATGACATTCAGTAAACTAAACATGGGCCAATTAGTTTTTTTAAAAAAAAAAAAAGAGAGAGAGAGAAAGAAAAAGGAAAAAGAAAGAAGTGCATTCTGATTGCCTTTGGGTAGGTCACACAGTGGCTACAGAGCATCTCAGCCTGAACTTCATTCTGGCTAACATCAACCATACGCTAACTTTAAGAACTAGCACTTTTCATGCCTTCAGAATTTTCACATTTGGAAATTCTAATTTAAATACATTTTCTGGTGAAAGTAAAGACTGAACTCCCCCACAATACTGGTTTTTCCCTCCTTCACCTCAAATGTCTTATTTTGGAGTTACTACGAAAGAATCTGCACATTGTCTAAGGATATATAGTGATTCTTTTGAAATCATTTTTTATTTACCACAATAATGAGTAAATATGGTTGATTTTATTTTTAACTTTTCACAGGAAACATTAGAAATTAAAAAACAAAACTAAACAAAAAAAAAGGATGTGACAAATCTAAAAAATGATCAGAGATTCAAATACATTTTAAGACTTCTTATTTTTCCCATTGCCTACTTTATTTAGCTGACACAACCACACACACACACTGAAAAATGTCTGAGGCTATGAACTTTCAAATCAATATTTGTAATCTTAAAGCAACCTAAACCACCATGTAATTAGGCTATGGCAGACTGAGTATTAGAAAAAAATATTCACTAACTAAAGAAGCAATAATTTTTTTAATTCTTTTTTAGGAGTCTGCACTCAACATTTTCTTTATAGACTATTATATAAAGAAATTTGGTTTACTGTTCCTTTTAAACTATGTTCACTAATACTGTTTTTCGAAAGCTTCAAAAAGTCGTAACAGTTAAGATGTGCATAAAATCATAATTTCAAATCAAATTGCACTTCTCAAAAAAACTACATTAATTCCTCAATAATTTACACTTTTACAGTTGCTGGTATTTCAAATTATAAACTATTCACTCACAATTATCACAAAATTACAAGTCTCCTAAGGATTGCAGTAACCTGATTTTTAAAATTTTGTCTTTTATAGTCAGCCTTATTTTTTGACTTGTATAAACTTAACTGAAGAATATTATGATCCAGCAAGTATTTATAAATAGAAAGATACAGTAATGGAGATGGAAATTATTTACTCTGAAAACCCTGACTGCATGACTGTTAAATCACTTACATACGGCCAAATGGTCTACAAAGAAGCAGGGAGGTCCTGAAAATTGTGTACTCATATCCATTTTCAACTACTGCACAGGTGACATAATCAATCAAGTCATTACTGAAACAGAATGTGAGGAGAAGGTACTTGGTGAGTATAGGTGAATTCTTTTTTTTTTTAAAAGATTTGTTTTATTTATACAAGAGCCGGGGTACAGGCCAGATGTGCGGAAGGGTGAGAGGATTCACCAGAGACAGGGCGGGGAACAGAACAGGCAGACTGACAAAATACACTGCTGAGGGGAGCAGCGGGTGAGGCAGGAGAGGTCTGCTCTCCATGTGGGTTGCTCCAAGCCAGCGGGGATGGAACCGGCACTGCAGAGGCTGTGGACAGCTTCACAGCGCTGTGCTCAAACGCCTGCACCACCAGGGAGGCCCTACAGGTGAATTCTTTAGATAAAATTAAAAAATAGACTCTCCCCATCTTGGATTAAAAAGTAGCCAACAACTATAAAGAGCATTTTCTTTTCTTTACAGCATTTAATAATATGGGTCCAATTTTGGAAACTATCCACATTATATTCAACATAAAGAATAATGCATTAAAAAGCCAATACATATTAAAATAATTCAGTAATAAAAATCCCCTGAAAGCAAAGTTTCTTTAACAAAGTTGATCTTCTCTATAAAATATATGGTGACTAAGGATAAAGAAACAGTAGCACCATCCCTAGCACCAAATTTTGAAAGGTTGGCAAGAGACCAAATCCACTCCAAGGGAAGAGCTCAACTAGGTGAATAGTGACTGGATGTTGGAGGAGTCAGGTGTGGCCACAAGTACAGGTTAGTGGAGTAGTAGCCATCTAGTACAACTGAAAAGGATGAGGAAGCCCAATCCTACCCCACCTAGAAAAGAATGACAAAGGAAGTGCACTGAACTGAACTACAATGAAAAACTATTTTTCATCCTTGCACACATCTCTAAAGCTCCTATCTTTTTTTCTACCCTTAACAATGAAATATACTTTCTAGTCTAAAGAAATGCAATTTTAAGTGCCTTGGAGCATAAATTTAACACAAAACAGGTCTACAGTTTATTTATTCACTTCTGTCAGTTAGTTAAGAATATTTTTATCCACATACCAAAAAAATACACTATATCCATGAGTGATCCTGGACCTCAAAACCTTTTCTGCATGTGGAATCAATTCACTGTCAACCAAAACTACTAAATGTTTTTTATATTCATATCTGTTAACCTATGGTTCTCCCTAGGTCCTACCATCCTGCCTATTCTCCTTCATTGGGGATCAGAGTAGGAAAATATTCAAACCTAATATGCATTTAATTTTATCTTCCTGGATTCAACCTATTACATCATTCCACCAGATATTTCGACATTCTGATTTTAGTACTTAGTAATACTTGCTAGCCTTTCATTCTTCTTTACATCTGCAAGTTTGAAAACCATACTTTATCTGAACTTGTCATTTATAAAAGATATCCAGTCTTTGAAAGAAACGATTAAAAACGCAATAGTTTATAATCTTTGACAAAGGAGCAAAGACTATGCATTGGAGCAAAGAAAGTTTGTTCAATAAATGGTGCTGGGAAAACTGGGTCGCTACATGCAAAAGAATGAAGCTTAACCACTACCTCACACCATACACAAAAATCAACTCAAAATGGATTAAAGAACTAGACATAAGACCTGAAACCATAAAATACATAGAAGGAAATATAGGCGAAACACTACGGGATTTGCACATCAAAGACATCTTTACAGACACATCACCCAAAGCAGTGATAGTGAAGGCAAAGATAAACAGCTGGGACTACATCAAATTAAAGAGCTTCTGCACAGCAAAAGAGACAATAACAAAAACAAAGAGAAACCCCACCAACTGGGAGAACATTTTTGCACCCAACACTAATGATAAAGGACTGATCACAAAAATCTGCAAAGAGCTGATGAGACTCAGCAACAACAAAGAAAATAATCCAGTCAAAAAATGGGCAGAAGAGCTAAAAAGAAACTTCTCTGAAGAGGAAATGCAAATGGCCAACAGACATATGAAAAAATGTTCAACATCACTTGTAATCAGGGAAATGCAAATCAAAACTACCATGAGATACCATCTCACACCAGTGAGAATGGCACATATTAAAAAAACTAGCAACAACAAATGTTGGCGAGAGTGTGGAGAAAAAGAAACTCTTCTGCACTGTTGGTGGGAGTGCAAACTGGTCCAACCACTATGGAGAGCTGTGTGGAGATTTCTGGACCTACTAAACATAGAGCTTCCATATGATCCAGCAATTCCACTCCTAGGTATTTACCCAAAGGACACAGAAACATCAATTCCAAAGAACACCTGCACCCCTATGTTTATAACAGCACTGTTTACAATAGCTAAGCTTTGGAAACAACCCAAATGCCCAAAAATAGATGACTGGATCAAGAAGATGTGGTACATATATATCATGGAATATTACTCAGCATTCAAAAAAGATAAACACATGCAATTTGCAGCAACATGGATGGCGCTGGAAGGGATCATGCTCAGTGAAATAAGCCAAAAAGAAAAAGAAAAATACCGGATGGTCTCACTCATAGCAGGAATCTAGAAAACTTAAATAAGGGACCAGGAAAATGAATATAAGAAAGTGAAAATCAAAATCAACAAAAAACTATGAACCAGAGACACTTTTTGGGGGTGGGGGGCGGGAAGGGAAGGATTGGGGTCAGAATGGGGCTTTTGCAATTGTATGGGGGAATATAAAAATAAAATTTATTTAAAAAAAAATAAAAATAAAAATAAAAACGCAATAGTTTAGTGTATCTACTTACCCACAATAGCTGAGGGAATGATTTAATAAAGAAGTAGATTATGAACTGGAGGAAATGTTAGTACTGTCACTTGGGCAATAAAATAGTGACTTGAACCAAGTAGTAGTTGTTGTAGATGGCACCTACTAAGTTATTAATATTAAGTTGAAGGAACTGAGATAAAGAAGCAAGGGGGTAGAGAAGATAACCAGCAAATATAAAGAAGCATAAATACATTTAGAATGTGAGACCATCCAAAATAAGTACTTCTGAATAGAAAACCAGAGTGGCTAAATAAGGCAAGACACACATCCACTATCTACTAACATTTTAATCTTTATCAAGTAGTCAAAGAATTGAACATAGAATATAGAAGGAGTAAGAAAAATGTCAGTTTCACTAAAATATTTATAAAAGTTTTTGCTTGTGACTAAATCAACAAACTGTTCTCAAAACCTTGGAAATAATGTAGACTGAAATGATGGTTATGTAAAAATATTAAAGTAGTAATTATAGTTTTAGAAAATAGAGCAAATATTTAAAATATTAAATGAAAAATTAACAATAGGTAAAATGGGATTAAAGAGTTATTATTTTAACTTTTACAGCTATAAAAGTTTAAATTACACTAGTCTTCTGAAAATCAAAATACAATATTAATCTTCCTAATGGATGAAATTTTAAAATACAATACTTTGTCTTAGTTTCAAAGTTAAAATGTGTTCTTCCTTGAAAATGAGGACACACTGAACATCTTATTTTAACCTAAGGTTTTGAGACCTTTACATAATAAAAATACTCTTTTAATTGCTCCTATCAGTGAAAAGGAAACTTTATTGAGGCTCCAGAGTCATAGGGCTTGGACAGGTAGCAGCCCTGCAGGAAGAGAAAGAGTCAATTATGGGACCTTATTTGTCTTTCTTGGGGAGAAGGTTGTTGGTGTGACCACCTTTTGGGAGATCTGACAGTGCCAGGATGCAGGTAAGCGGAGAGCATCTTTTTCACAGTTGTGTCTCTGGGTGACTGCATGCCACCATGCACCAAGTGCAGGTAGACTCTTTCTGAATATGGTAGTCTGAGATAACATTTCATCTGCTAGCTGTCTGCCAGCAAAATCAGACGTTGCTAGAGAGGTAGGATGAGGCCCTCCTTGGCTTGTACTATGGCTTGCACTATGTACTATGGCTTGTACTATGTCTTGTACTACTACATTCTCAGTGGCATCACTAGGCTTGACCTTGAGGGTAATGACCTTGCTCCTCACAGTCTTCACAATGATCAGGTTCTCTGAGTCAGCCCTGAGGACATGGCAACCAAGTGGCTTGGATGCCTCATTAAAGACAAAAGGTTACATACATAATGAATTTTTGTAATATATATTACTAGTAATCAGCTGCATGAGTACTAATGTTTTGGGGGAAGTTTGCTTTTTTGCTTCTTCATTTGATTTTCAAAATCATAGGTATGTAATAGTTCAATATGCCTCTATAACTAGGTTTGATCTGAGGTAAAAGGATTATCTTCCAACTGAACACTTTCAAACCTCAAAAATTTCTGACTTCCCCTTTTAAGTTTTCCTATATTATTCCATATTTCTTTTGTTCAAAATTGTGACAAGGTTCAGAAAGATATTTCTTTGCAGTTCTATGATCTAGTGGGGTGGGGGGAAATGAGGTAAAAAATAAAATATCTAATCATGCAATAATGAAGGATGCATACTATTCATTTCTACAAATGCTGACTTATTCTCAATCTATTTTATGATATCATTTTTCCTGTGAAAGTGTTTATCTTTAACATTTTCATTATTCCCAGTAATAAATATTATAATTATTAACCTACATTTATTATTAAAATACCAAATAAAAAACACCATAGGACCTCCTTGAAAGCAATAGTCCAATGTAATTTACTTCAGTTAATTATTCTTAGTCAATTGCTCATATTTCCCTTTTTATAAATGATACATAACAAATTCCTACATAAACATAGCACTAAATATTAAGCTTTAAAATTATTTTCAGAAAGTAAATATGAACACATGCTCAAATAAAAGTTCAATTATGAAAGCTATTCACTGAAAAAATAGGAAACAAGGATGATTATTTACCAATCTTAAATGTTTTAGATCTATACTATAAATTATCTCATGATTTTGTAAACACATTTCCTAATTTCTTTCACTTATACTTTAACTTTGTAGTTAACAATTCACAAATTTCACAGAACTATTCCTTCCAACAGGAGTATTTCCCTTACTGGTAACTACTACCACAAAATGTTTGAGTATCACTTAACCATAGATTGGTTACTGAATTTATAAAATATTTAAGTATTTGTTGTTTTCTTTTATCTCCTGAATTCTCACTTTATTAATCTGAAGATTCAAATTGGAATGTTCCTGCCTTCCAAACCAGGTACTCCAAAACAAAGGTGTCGGCTGACTACAAGTTCTATCAGTTGACCTACTAATTAAAGCATCAGTTCTAGACTTTGTCAAATCTTACCCACTCCACCACCAGAAGAATATTCTTAAATATCAGAAGTTTTATTTTTGGTATACAACATTCACTCATTCAACAAATAAAATATTGAATACCTACTATACTTAACTACTACTACTATTGTATACTTACTAGTACTTAACATAAACTAGTGAATGAAAGAAAAAAAAAAAAACACTGCCATCCTAGAGTTTATAGGCTTGACACCAAGAATACAAAGATGAAAACATGGCCCCTTCCTTAGGAACATTATTCTAATTATGCAACAATGACCTATCATACAGTGCTACAATGTGCATATGTAAAGTGCAGCAAAAGGATAAAGTTCCATGGAGGCAAAGATATTACTGAGTACACTAGCATAAACACCACGACTATGTCTCTATCAATCAAATATAGGCATTCCACCTTGAAAACATCAATCTCCAGAACAACAATAAAGTTTTATATCTAACTCTATGATATCTCTCCAGAGGTTAATTCAGGTTCACCTTACCAGACCTTCAAAATTTAGTTGCATTTGCATTTTCAATAATTAATGAGAAAAAGTAGAAAAATTCAAATATTTCCATTTTGCCAATTAAGTGGCCAAGAAAAAGTTTCCTTCAAGATGACAACTGAAACAATAAATTCCTATAAAATTTCAAGATTCACTATGGGCTTTACTAGTTCCTGACATTTTATCTCTAATTCATATGAAGAGATTACATTCTCATTTACTAAATGCTTTCAGCAGGAGAAGCACTGAGTAGATACTACACAAACATTATTTATAAGACTTACATCTCTAAAATGCAGGTATTTTTATTACCCCTATTTTGCAGATTAAAAAAAATAGGAGAGGATTCACCAGAGACAGAGCAGGGAGCAGAACAGGCAGATTTACTGAAATACACTTCTAAGGGGAGCAGTAGGTGAGAAAGGAGAGGTCTGCTATACCATATGTATAGCATATACCATATGTAGAGCAGTTCCCTGGCTGTGGATCGAACTGAGGCTCTAAGTAGTGATAGCACTGAGACCATCAGGGAGGACCCTATTTTCTTAAGGTGATACTGAGTTGGGTCAGAACACAAACCAAATCTGAACATAAAATCAGATGCTTCCAAAGAAAATTATGAATCTTCACACTATCTCCTAGCATCTCAGTCCTATAGTGTCTAACATAGTATACTATCATCAGAAATTGTTTAATCTATTCCACAGTTTTCTTACTTACAAGTCTCCAGTGGCAAGTATATATGCTAGTTGAGTGAATTATTTCAAAAAGCACAGCTAAAGAATAAGCAAATCTTCGTATCTTTGTAAGAAGTCTACTGCCTCAACTACCTCATCTGGAATGAACTGTCCCTCTGGTTCATTCCAGCCACAATACCCTCCAAGTTAAGTCTCAAAGAGAAAGGTATGTTCCCATTTCATACTCTTTGTACTCTCTGTTTCCTCTAACCAAAGAAATCTTCCCAGATAGTCACAGTTTGCTCCTTGATGTCTGTCAGAACTCTCCTTAAATATCTCCTTATAATAGGCCTCCCCTATCATATTTAAAAGCACAATCAGACCTTCACATTCCCCGCGAATATTTTCCAAAGTGTCTAACACCATAATACTATATATTGTATTTTTGTTTTATTTATTATCTGTCTACTCCAACTGGAATGTAAACTTCATGAAAGCAATTTTTGTTTTATTCAGTGCTATAACACTCAATAAATATTTATTGAAGTGAATAAACTATTATTGAAAACCTAAAGAGAAATTGAGTTAGCATGATTTTATTGCTGCTAGAGATTTCAATTAATGCTTCTTTAAAAGTATAATTCTGGGCCTCCCTGGTGGCGCAAGGAGTTAAGCACTACACTATGAAGCAATCCACAGCCTCTGCAGCATGAGTTCGATCCCCAGCTGGCCAGGAGGCAACCCACATGGCGAGGCAGACCTCTTATGACTCGCCCACTGCTCCACTCAGCAGTGTACTTCAGTCAATCTGCCTGTTCTGTTCCCCACTCTGTCTCTGGTGGATCCTCTCATGCCCCCCCACCCCCGCATCTCTGGCCTGTACAGCAGCTCTTGTATGCATAAATAAATATCTTTTAAAAATAATAAAAGTATAATTCTAATTATATGATACATATTGAACTGCCCTGGTGGTACATTTTTATCTCTTTATTCTTGCCAACAATCTTCTAGTCACTGCTTTTTTGTAGTTTAACATGCAATCAAAACCTTTTATTTTAAAAGACAAAGTCTGAATGAAACTACAGACACATCTATTAGTTCTCACTTCCACTGCTATCTAATAAACACAATCTTGGGAAATAAAAATTCACAAATTAAGAACTAGAATTAAGATCTTTGATGCTTTATGGTGTCCTTTATATCAAATAGGCATTGATATCCATTATATTGAATAAATTTACTATTTCTAAATCATTAGAAAAACTTCTGAGAAAACTGACTTCGTGTGTTGAATAGAGACACTCTGTGCCCAAATATATTTATTATAAGATAGTCACATAAATAAAGCATCCCAATGCAATAGAAATTACAATGCCACATCATACTTATACTTTAAACTATCAGTGTCTTCTATGTTTAACAAAGAATCTCTTATTCAAAGGTACTTATTATTTAAAAATCTTTTTTTCTGAATAATCTTTTCCCTTAAGGTAAATGAAGGTATATGATCCCCCCTCAATATATAATTTTTCATTACTTCAATTAACAAATTAACAGATACCAGAATCTTTTAATACCATCCCTTCACATTTAGAAAAAGTAAATAACCTAGAGATCAAAATACACAGTAAAACTGTAAGAACAGCAGTTTTTCATTGCCAGCTCTCTCTATATAAACACTGAATGCAATTCTATGAAAGTATGGCTCCACATATTAAGATGAGGAATATGTCTGTTTACATGTGTCTCTTTCCTGCTCTATGTTACACTGGAACCTATATGTGCCTCTGTGGTTAAAATTTACTGCATGTTCATATTAAAGTCCCATTTCCAACATTTAAACACACAGCCACAAAAACCAATTACAACAGTTATTAGTACAATCCTTGGTGTACCAAAGATTTGGGAGTTCATAAAACTGGAATTGATTGTTTATGGACAATTACAGGTACCCAGATTATTTAAAACATTTCAGTTTTTGTTTTGCTCTGCTGAGCCAGACAGTTTCATTTAAACAACAGAACCAGATGCAAAGATTTATATATCAACTTTTAATCAAAAATCACCACTAAATCTTAGCAGGGTGGCCATTCTCTTGTTCTTCAAAGAGTCCTTTAAAGGACAAGACCATAACCATATCAGATATTTTATTACTATTCTAAAATAAAAAAGTTGAAAAACAAAATGTTTTGTCTAGCATGAATATGTCACCTTGTCTTTCTGCTTAAAGCAAAACATAAGATTCAAGAATAACTGCATTTTTCAGATACTTATAAGTTGTTACAAGCTAAATGAGACATATACATTAAACATATTTTCTTGCTAAATACTAAATATATATTAATGGTGGTAAACGTAAATGAATGTAAAAAATTCAAATGAATATTTGCAAGTCTCTACATAGTCACACCTACAACTCTAAGCTATTTTAAAAGTACGGTTGATTTACTCATCCTTGAAATGCCAGTGCTTGAATAAAGGGTTGATAGTAAAAACTGAATGAATACATCAATAAACATAACATAAAGATAATTATGAAATATTTCTGGGGAAAAAACTATTCTCATTCTTTTCAATGTCAATTTAAGGAAAAAGAAAATTGTACCTTTCCAGCAATGTTTAAATACACCCTAAACTCCTAAGAATCAATGCTACAAGGAAGCACTGAAAAATAAAAGTCAATGAAAAACAGAAAGTCAACCAGCTGAACATCAATCACTTTCAAAGCACTATTACTAAATTCTTCACTGTTGTTTTTCCCCAAATGCTATCACTATGAAAACTTACTCTTGGTCATCTGCCTTTTCTTACTTCTCCTTGTGACAATAGATAAGTAATGAAAAAGTCAAGAAACCACTTTTGGTAAGAAGTACAGTTGTAATACTCGATCCACTTCAGAGGCAAGGTTCCTTTAAAACCAAACACACTCATAATTTCAGCCATTCTCTGCAGTGAACATAATAATTTGCTTTCTTCAGGATGATTTCTTTCTGCCTCTCCTACTAGTCTGGCTCCTACTGCCATGTCTGTTCCATAAATCCCTAGTACCTAGCCTGCTTCAAATCTAGTAATGAATGGTGATCCACCAATTCAATAACAGCATGCCAACTTCAGCACAAGGACAAGGGCAAAGAAAGCAGGAGTCTCTGCCATCAACCAATTGTCTGCCCTCAATCCTGAAAGCTAAAAGCCTCAACTATAAAATCAAAGAATAATATTCACTACATTGTAAAATCTAATCATTTCACTAGACACCTCTCCTCTTTCCCATGCATCTGTGAAAACTCAACTCTACAACATCAGTCTATTTTCCATTTCAAACAGTGGGGAGAGAAAGAGTTTACAAGGTCAGTTTGAAAAATGTCCAAAATTAGGTAGAGTTAATCCTGTTCTTCTTTCCCACTCCACATTTCCATCCCTAAAAGCAATACCTTCTAGATCCTTCTACCACTCTAAGTTGATCTGGAATTTCAGAAATGTTTGCTGCAAAAACATGCATTTATAATTTCATAACAAGAAAATGGGACCCTTCCTAAAGAATACTCAACTGTCTAGTTCAGCCTAGACACTTGCATACTAAACGAGGCCAATAAAAAACAAATTAAGTTTATTCTTAAAATATAAATGTACTTATCCTTTAATGAAATAGAACTACACATAGTCAATATTGTTAACAACTATCAATATAAAAAGAATATTAAGTTACATATAGTACAATTTTCAAATGCAAGTGTTCCTAACAGGTATTTAAACAAAGAAAGCATATTTTATCATTCAAGCTCCAACTTCTTCTATGGCTTATACAATATACCTGGCAGGCAGCTTGTTCCAGCAAGTACTACACCAGAATACTAAAAGGAAAAACCAGCTTGCTAAAGTTTTCTTACCCATTAATGTCTCCCAAAATTTAAATGTTTGTGCCTATTCCATTAACAGGTAATTCAAAGAAATTAACTCTTGGAGTGTTCCCAGAAGGTGAACTGGAATAATTCCTTTTTTCCCTTAAATTCTCATATGTTGCCCATAAAGAATTTGTTAGGAATTCCATATAATTTCAGCAATATTCTAACATGACACAACCTCCATTAACAAGTTATTTTTGTCCTCTTTATTTTTACCACTATCCAATAGCTATCATTTAGTAGTAAATTAAAAGATTTATTTTATTTATACAAGAACCGGGGTACAGGCCAGAGGCGCGGGAGGGTGAGAGGACTCACCAGAGACAGAGTGGGGAACAGAACAGGCAGACTGACGAAATACACTGCTGAGGGGAGCAGCAGGCAAGACAGGAGAGGCCTGCTCGCCATGTGGGTTGCTCCGAGGCCGGTGGGGATTGAACCAGCACTGCGGAGGCTGCAGAGAGCTTCACAGCACTGCACTCAACCGCCTGCGCCACCAGTGAGGCCCAAAAATCCCATTTTTGTTGAATGAAATTCTTGCTTCCTAAAAATACTTCCTTGAAATAATTCCTATTTCAAAGTCCTTTACTAGGTGAAAAGGACAAAACTCTCCTGTTTCATTCTCAGTATTACTTACCTCCTTCCCTTCATCTTAGCCTTTCTAAACCAGAATTCCTGTTGTTACTTCATTTACTTCTCCATATGGGTTTCACTTTGTACTTGACCTAATTCCCACAAAACACCCATTTTTCCTTTTCTAATTTAATATTTTAATATTTTCTGTAATAACACAGTTACATGCCTATTCAGGGTTAGCCTTATACAAAAGAAAAGAAGTGGGCTTTAGATGTAATTTCATTGATACAGAAGATCCCAATTCTAACACACACAAGCACACACATACTTGGTTAGAGACTAAAAAAGCACAGATTTCTTTAAGCACCTGCTACTTCTTCAGATCATTATCTCATTTCCTTCCTCCCCTCCTTTCTTCTCACTCTTTTCCTCCCTCTCTTTTCAGCTTTGCTTTATGCTAGTTCCCCCAAGGTAATGTAACTTTTTTTTTTATATGCCATGTCAAGTATGTCAGGGAATTTTGTTGGTTCTATTTTCAAAATACAACCCAAATCTGACCAGGTCTTATCACCACCAATGCTACCAACCTGATGTGTATTCACCATCACCTCTCATCTGGATTACTACAATAGCTTCCACCTGGTTTCTTTGCTGCTAACTTTGCTCACACCACACCAGTCTATTCTTTTAGAAAGAGAGAGATTTATTTTATTTATTTATGCATACAAAAGCTGGGATGTAGGCCAGAAGTGCAGGGGATGGGATGAGAGGATTCACCAGAGACAGAGTGGGGAGCAGAACAGGTGGATCTACTGAAACACACTGCTGAGGAGAGCAGCGGGCCAGACAGGAGAGGTCTGCTGCACCAAGTGGGTTAGCTCCAAATGGGTTAGCTGGCCAAATGGGTCTGCTGCACCAAATGAGTTAGCTGGCCAGGGATCAAACTTGTGCTGCAGTAGCTGCAAATAGCTTCATAGTGATGAGTCTTAACCCCTTTCTCCACCAGGGAGGCTCCACACCAGTCTAATCTTAACAAAGTGAGAGGAATCCTTTCAAAATGTAAATCGGATCTCATCTCTTTGCTGCTCAATGCTTGCAAGAACCTAAAAATATCTACAAGGCACTATTTCTGACCACAGCCATCACCTCCCTCACCTCTTTTATTTCTCTCATCTCCCGATTCTCTCTCCCTCCAACACTGCTCCAAATTCACAGGATCTCCTTGCCATTCCCCAAACATGCCAGGGTTTTCCATTAGCTATTTCTTCTGCCTAGGAATGAGCTCCCAAGATGGATGTGTGGTTCACTCCACAGGGCCTTTTTCAAATGTCTCCTCCTGAATCAACAGTTAATAACCATTAATAAACTATGGCTAAGATACCTAGAATAGGTGTGTTACAATTTTATCTTTTATGTATGTAGTATAAACCCAGTGTATATCTGAGGTCTCCTTTTCACCACAAGTCCATTTATTAGTGCACTCACAATAAGTGTTTTTACTGAGTCCATGTTCTTATCTTTGTAACTATTAAGTCTTTTCCCCATCCTACTTTCCCATTCTCAATCTTTCCTCTCCCCTACCTGACAACTCCAGGTGTATCACTCCAAACACTGATCTCCATGTATATAATAACATACAAACATTTGCAGAGGTTTGAGGATTTTGATTTGTTTCTTGGGAGCTGGGATTGTGCCCACAAACACTTGTCTGCACCTTGATTTTCTCATTTCATAGTAGACAGTGGAATATATCCATATCAGCTGGTATAGGTACAATGTCTTTTTAATGGCTGAAATGTAGCAAATGAATCAAATCAAGCTCTTTTCCCTCATTATTTGCAGTTTTCTTTTATCACTAATGAAAATATTGCAAAAAGAGTATTCCATAAAAAATACATACATCCGTACATACTGATGCTCTTATTTCTGTAAGTCTCAGGACTGAAACTGCCAAATTGCTTTTTAAAGAAAAAATTGTATAAATAAAACAAATCTTTAAAAAAAAAAAGGAAAAATTATAAATTTCACATTTCTACTACCAATGCCTTTACTCCAATTTTACACCAGAATCAAGAGTCAAATAGCCTTTAAATTTTATAATAGATATAAAAATATCTTACTGTTTGGTTTTTTTTTTTACTTTTTTATTGAGGTAGTAACACTGTTTACAACATTATATATGATTTAGAGGTACAGGATCACACCTCTTCAGGTATATGTTACCACATCACACCTGCCACCAAAGCACCCACAAGGCTCCACCACAGTACATTGGGTCCTATCCCCTCTACCTCAATCCTCTCCCTCTGGTAGTCTCAAGTCTACAGGTAGAATGCTAGGCTTTCTTTTGGTTTAGTTTTACCTGTTTTTTAGTTTTGCTGCCCACTGTGACTGCAATCTGTATTTCCAAAACTATAATTAATCATGTGTTTTTAGATATTTGGATTTGCTCTTCAGGGAACGATCTATTAATATTTCTTAACTTTCTATCAGTAAATTTTGTTATATTTTAGATATCAATCATATATCTGTTGTTTAAGATAAAAATATTTTCCCCCCAACCTACTGAGTTTCTTTATAGGCTCCCATACAAAAGTTTCTAATTATTATGTAATTAGATCTTTTCTTTCATTCCTTCTGGTTTTCCTGTGTTGATTAGACAATTTTCTCCAACTTCTAAAACATGTATATTGTAGAATTTTTATTTTTTCATATGTTTAAGTCTAGCACATTCAGAATTTATTCAGATATGAGACCAAAGATTCCCCTTTGCTTTGGATATACATGTTGTATTAACAATCTAATTACCCTTTTGTATCTTAATTAAAATGTTCACCTTTATCAATGAAATTCCCATTAATACTAGACTCTTTCTGACATCTATATTCATGTGTCAGTACCAAACTATTTTGATTATAGTAACTTAAGGGTACATTTTCATATCTAGTATGGCTACTTCACACCTGCTCTATTATTGTTATATTTTTTTAAGCTCTTAGTCAATTCCATTATCAGACTGAAGGGAAGGAATTTTGATTAGAATTACTATAAATGTTTTTTCTATTAACTTTGGGTAAACAGGAATTATACCATAGTGCTTAGATGGCAACATACTATCAAAAAAATTGTATTTTACAAAGACAGTCATGTCTTTGTAAAATTAAATTCATTCTGAAGTATTTTCTAGCTTTTGAAAATACTTCATTTTTTCCAATTATTTTTCTTAGTAAGATTATTAACATAGAGGAAGGATACTGATCCCCATGTGTTTTATCTTATATATGGCAATTTTATCTTACCAAATTCTCTCATTAATTCTGGCAATCTTTTTCTGGTTATCTTTCAGATTTTCTAGGCATACAATCATTGCAATAAAATAAAATACATCTTTCTTTTTTCTAATACTGTATTTACTATTCCCTTATTTTATTTTTCTGAACATGCTACAACACACAAAACACTGAATAACAATGATAGTAAAGGGCATACCTGTTATTAGAGATAACTAACCATTTCACTAAATGTTAAAATAATGTTTGGTCTTTTTCTTTGTTCTTATTATATTTATGTACTTAAGGAAAGCTGTTAAATTTTATCAAAATTTTTTTCAGTATCTACTGATATAACCATTTACTTTTCTTCCTTCAATTTGATAAACCCTAAATGCATTGCTCTTTTAATTCATTCAGGGTCAATTATTTTTGGCAAAAGACTTAATTAGTATATTATTTGCATTTCAAGAATTCTTATTTAGCAGTCTATCTATCAGTCATTTGGATTTGATATTATATTCTTTTTTTTTTTTTTTTAAATTTTTTTTTTTTAATAGAGGCATGTTTTATTTATTTATTTATTTATTTGTGTGTTTTGTTTATACATGCACTGGGTACAGTCAGAAGCACGGGAGGGTGAGAGGATTCACCAGAGCCGGAGTGGGGAGCAGAGCAGGCAGAAGGACCGAAGTACACTGCTGAGGGAAGCAGCGGGCGGCAGGAGAGGTCTGCGCGCCATGTGGGACCCTCCTCTGGTGGCCGGGGAGCAGCCGGGGATCGAACCGGCGCCGCAGAGGCCGCAGGCAGCTTCACAACCCAGCGCTCAACTGCTGCGCCACCGGGGAGGCCCTGGATTTGATATTATATTCTAAAAGGTTCACTGCTTGTAACTATTACATCTTCTCTTTATCATCTTTCATATCTTGGTTCTGATCCTTTTCTTGTTTGGTAGAATTTGTTCAACTGTTTTCCTCAAATGGAACAAATGAAAAACAATCTCATATTTGAATTATCTTCCATTCTGAGAGGCAAAAAGAATATTGGTTGAGTCACTTATTCATTCATACATTTATCAAATATTTACACTGTCTAATATGTCCTGTTCTAGGTACCGGAGACAGAACATGAAAAAAATAGTTCTTGTCATCAAAGAAAGTGTATTTAGGGAAGAAATATTTGTTGAGGAGACTGAAATTAAGCATTTATAGGTGCACACATATATATACAAATACAAAGTAGTTATTAAGAGCAAAAAGCCCAATAAGGTGAGTAAAGGAGAAGGATGGAGTAGAAGTGCTATTTTGTATATATTAGGAATCAGGAAGGACCTCTGTAATGATGGCACTGATGATGAGGGCAATGATAGCAGTCAACCACATGTATTATTTCCTAAGTACCAGGTACTGTGCTAAGTACTGAACATAAAAATAAATCATCTCATCTAAAACAACTCTATGAGAGTGTTAATGTTAAAATAAAAACTGTGTGATATACATAAGAGTAAATCTTAGAATATGTGCTTGAAATGATCATATAACTATAGTCCATACAATTTTAATGCAAAGACCAATTAAGAATATCATCCTTGGGGCCTCCCCAGTGGCGCAGCAGTTGAGCGATGGGTTGCGAGGCTGCCCGCAGCCTCTGCAGCACCGGTTCGATCCCCGGCCACTGGGTGAGGGTCCCACATGGCACGCAGACCTGCAGCCCGCTGCTCCCCTCAGCAGTGTACTTCGTCAGTCTGCCTGTTCTGTTCCCCACTCTGGCTCTGGTGAATTCTCTCACCCTCCCGCACTTCTGACGGTACCCAGTGCTTGTATAAATAGATAAATCTTAAAAAAAAAAAAAAAAGAATATCATCCTTGTAAATAAAGTAGCTCAAAACGTATTTTTTAAAATGTGATTGAAAAAACTCACATCTATAGAAACTTTTAATTTAAATGTTCTTTTTTTAAGATTTATTTATTTATGTATACAAGAACTAGGGTACAGGCCAGAGGTGTGGAGGGTGAGAGGATTCACCAGAGACAGAATGGGGAACAGAACAGGCAGATTGACTGAAGTACACTGCTGAGGGGAGCAATGGGCAAGTCAGGAGAGGTCTGCTGAGCCACGTGGGTTGCTCCCTGGACAGCCAGGGATTGAACTCATGCTGCAGTGGCTGCGGAGAGCTTCATAGGTTGCGTCTTAACCCCTTGAGCCACCAGGGAGGCCCTAAAATGTTATTTTTATCATCCTATCAGTCAAGAATTAATGAGATAAAGTACTCAGAAATAATGTGCTAAAAAAACAGGTATTGAGTACACCTGTTAATGTTATTAAAGCCCTGTTTTGAAAACTGTAAACACTAGAATTACACAAAATGTAGAACCAGACACATTCTCAATAAAAATGGGGATAAGAGTAGAATGTTTATATTCCATGTATACAATCCCACTATTGCAACCAACATTTTACCTGGATTCTTTACCCACAATCTCTTTTTTTGTTGTTGTTGTTTTTTAATTTTTTTATAGATTTATTTATTGATTTATACAAGCACTGGGTACAGTTAGAAGCACGGGAAGGTGAGAGAATTCACCAGAGCCAGAGCAGGGAACAGAACAGGCAGACTGATAAAATACACTGCTGAGGGGAGCAGCGGGCACGGCAGGAGAGGTCTGTCGCGCCATGTGGGACCCTCGCCTGGCGGCCAGGGATGGAACCAGCGCTGCAGAGGCTGCAGACAGCTTTGCAGGCCAGCACTCAACCGCTGCACCACCACGGAGGCCCACCCACAATCTCGTTTTAAGTCTTCCAATAAGCCCTATTATATCCATTTTATATATGAGGGAGGTGAAAGTTTAAGAGATTTATTTTCTTAACCTAAAGTCATGATGGGAGGAAAAAAGGGAAGAAATAAAAATATGAATTTGTACAGATGGTATGATCATCTAAGAATAGCAAAAGTAATAAATAACGAAGAATAAATGTGTTTGGTAAAGTTGTATGATACAGAGCAAATCCAGAAAAGTGCTTCCTTAGTGAAGAGGGATTGTGCAAGGAAAAGAAAAGGGGCTTTTGAGTCAAATATGACTGATTCAAGTCAAACACAATAGGCTAGGGAATTAACTGAAAAGCGTGTGTTACAGAGATTAGTGTCTACAGGATTACTTCTGTGATAACCCCAGTAGATGCACCAGTGACAAAGTTGCTCAGCAACAATAGCAATCTCAAGCAATTCTAAAATGCCTAATCAAACAGCTCTATTTCAGGTTCTGAAAGATCAAAGGCAACTATCTCAACTATGTAAGAAGTTGAGAAACCGAACTCCCTCTAGGTTCCAATTCTCTTCTTTTCTCAATAAAAACTACCTTTGCTGTGTTTTAACCTAAGTTGCTCTTCTTTCTTCCTTTACTTGTTAACCTTTCTCTCTGATTCTCCCTACTACCTCTACTTTTTCTATTACTTTAATCAAAAATCCCCTTTTGAATTGCTTTCTTCCTCTCACTAACAGAGTTGGTTTGGGGAGCATTCATGTTTACCTTTTTTACTTCCAAATAAATTTTGATCTCAAAGGCTCTACTTCTTCTACTACTAACAAATTTAAGGGAAATTTAGACAATTCAGCATGTGAAACAGTGAAAACTGGACAAAACCACTAACCTGCTTATGTTCAAATATTATTTGATTTAAAAAAAATCATGCCCTAAATATGATGTTATATAAAATTCACATAATTTTTAATTATTTTGCAAACTCAAGGAGTAAGCTGTACTTCCTTAACAAATTTAGTGGGTAACCAAAGAAAATTAGTGTCACAGAGAATTATTTTGCAAAATTCAAGAAGTAAGCTGTAACTTCCTTAACAAATTTAGGGGGTAATCAAAGAAAATTAGTGTCAGAAAGTTACTGCTTTAGTGTTCCTCAGCACTACATTTCTTTTCCATTCAAGTCAACTAACACCTCACATATATGAATGATACATAAAAGAAAGACAAATCACCAACAGTTTACTATCATGGTAATCACAAACTAATAATCACCACAATGCTTTTAATTCTTACCATATTACTAAAATTTTATCAGAAACAGATGTCAGCAGCACAATTTTGATGGAATAAATTAGCTTTTATTTCACTTTCATAACAAATTAAGCATTGCTCAGTTGAAAAATTATAATGTCATAAGCCTTGAGGCAATGTTAGGTACTATAATTTAAACCGGTGTAGTGCGAGGGTTTGTGTGCTATTGGAAAAGAATTTACTAGACTCTTACTGAATATTATTTAACTGGTAAAGTTCCAGTTTTCTTTAAACTTCCAATCAGTTAAATACCTAAGGAAAGCAATAAAATAACTAAAAGATATCTAAATGTAAATTAATATAGCAATATATAAATAAGTAATACAGCAGTAAAACAGGTGAAAAGAAAGCATAGCCATTAACATGACTTCCAAAGAAGTCAAACAAAAGGTTTATATCCCTGTAAAAGCTGAAACCTAGAGTGGTAAAAGAGAAGTCAATCCATGTTTAAAATTAAAAAAAAAAAAAAAAAAAAAAGGAGGATGAATGAATAAATGCAGTATATTCATATTGTGAAGTATTATTCACAATAATACTTAAAAAGGAAAGAAATCCTGGTATGTGCTACGATGTGGTTGAGCCTTGAGGTTATTATGCTAAGTGAAATAAACCAGTGACAAAAAGACATGTATGAATGATTCCACCTACACAAGGTATAAGTAGCTGAATTTTAGTAAGCAGAATGGTGATAATGTAGGGTTGGGAGTGTGGGGAACAATGGTAAATTGTTTAATGTGTAATTTTTCAAGATAAAAAAATTCTGGAGATCTGTTACAAAGCAAAATGAATATACTTAACACTACTGAACTATATATATAAAAATGATTAAGGGCCTCCCTGGCAGCGCAGCAGGTTGAGTACAGCTCTGTGAAGCTGTCCGCAACCTCTACAGCTCCAGTTCGATTCCCAGCCAGCCAGGGAGAAATCCACATGGCACAGCAGACCTCTCCTGTCTCACCTGCTGCTACCCTTAGCAGTGTTTTTGTCCGTCCGCCTGTTCTGCTCCCCGCTCTGTCTCTGGAGAATTCTCTCACCCTCCCATGCCTTTTGCCTGTACCCCAGTTCCTGTATAAATAAGTCTTTTTAAAAAATGATTAAATAAGAGTTAAGCATTTCAGTTCAAAAGGCCTCCTGCAGCTACTCTTATAGCAAGACTGCAAGCAGCAGTTTTGAATGCAGTATGTTTTAGAGGATTGTCTGTGTTTGAGTGTGTGTGTGGTGGGGGCATGCGCATATGTATATGAGTACAGAGTGTTGCAAACATTTTCAGTTTAACTTTTATTAATTTCGGAAGCAAAAATTCTAGAAAATTCTAGAAACTCTATATATAGAGAGAGAAGGTTTGAATATTTCAATTTTTTATGTCTCTAGCTTTCTAAGTTTTGGGCAATTATTCAATTATTCACTAGTTAAAGAGAGTGGAGATTAACTACAATAAAAGTTTGTATTTTTTTCCTCAAAATTTACAAATATATATAAAGGAAATTTTTTAAAAAATGATTAAGATGGTAAATTTTATATTATGTGTGTTTTATCACATTGAAAGCTTTTTTAAGGAATGGAGAATTGAAAAATGTAAGATCTATAGCAAAATTTTTCTTACTGGCTAAGAATTCTTACAGGTGAAACACTGTTATGTGTTACAATTTTAACAGTCAAAAGATGTTCAATTTGTGTGATACAGCAGCTCTTCCATATGAATACTGACACATACTATACCTAATTGATTTCTTAAAATTAGTTCTTCAATCATATTCATCTCTCTTCCCACCAAACTGCTAAGGTTCCAAATGAAGACCTGTTTTGACAGACTTACCCAATGTAATCAGGCCCCAACAAACAACCTGCCATCCACGAACAGCCAATCAAGACACATCAGGTACTTCCTTCCCTCCTCTCCTTATCCCTTCTTATCACTGAAGAAGTCATTGCTGCCTAGGACTTGCCCTTCTTCCTCAAAATAATTAGAAAATAAGACACTTTCATATATATATATATTATATTTCATATATATATATAAAGAGAATTCATGCTAACAGACAAGCCCTACAGGAAATACTGAGGGGAATTCCTCAGGCCAAAGTAAAAGGACACTAGCGGGTAACTCCAATTCACACAAAGAAATGAAGAGCACCAGCAAAGGAAACTATGTAGGCATATCTACCTGACAGTTTAATGCTGTTTTTGACTGTGACTCTACTTAAAACTTCTATAAATTTAAATTAACAACAACCACAGAATAAGGCTGCAAAAGGTAAACAATGGACCCGTTTCGGTAAGTGGGTTTTCTATTTCATTTCTGGAATGAAGACAGTGAAAAGAAAGTTAAACTAAATGTAACAGAGGTATCTTTAAAAAGAAGGAAATGTTTCAAAAACAAAGCTATCTGCAGCCACTGCAGCAAAAGTTCGATCCCTGGCTGGTCAGGAAGCAAACCACATGGTGCAGCAGACCTCTCCTGACTCGTCCACTGCTCCCCTCAGCAGTGTATTTCAGAAGATCTGCCTGTTCTGCTCCCCACTCCGTCTCTGGTGAATCCCCTCACCCCCCACACCTCTGTCCTGTACCCCCCAGTTCTTGTATGCATAAATAATCTTTAAAAAAAAAAACACTAATCTTATCTTTGGTTTTACCTCTTTTTTAAATTATCAGTATTCCTCTATTATTATTCTAATGATAGAGGGAGTGACAGTGATATTCTGTTACTTTTTTTTAAGTTTATTGTTAATAAAGCACTTTTCTTACATCACTGTTAATTTTTGGGCAGTATTCCATTTCTCCTCTCAGGGGCAGTATCCATAGTTGAATAGACTCCTTTCTCTCCATCACTACAGCTAATATCTTAATCCAAGATGTCACCATTTGTCATATGGATTATTGCAAGCTTCCAAATGGTCTTCCTAATTTCATTCCTCCAACCTAAACCATTCCCTACCCTGTAACCAAAATAATATCTCATCAGTTTGCTGCATTTTTTTTAATGGCTTCCCACAACCTTCAAGAAAAATGAAAATTTCCAGCATAAAATGCAAGGATAAATAACATGATCACTAAGTTTCTCTTCAGCATTAGCACCACCACCAATATAAATGATCTATATCCACTCACTATGCTACAGCCCTTGGGAGCCATTTAGGGTCCCAGAACATTTTACATCTTATTTTATACATGCAACTTTCTCTTATTAAAAAATCTTCCCTTATACGACAACCTCATCATCAAACATCCCAATGAAACTGCCTGTACTTAAGGACTCTAAGTCTACACCTAAACCCAACCTCATTCCCAATAAGGAGTTTTATCATTATCTAGATATCATTATCTAGATATAACTGCCACAGTATTTGTCAAAATATATAATAATAAAATACGTGCTTGTCTATCTCATAGATCATAAACTCTAAGCAAAAGAATTATTCTTTCATTCAAATCTATTTTTTATCCTGAAGTAAACATGCAGCACCTGGCTTGGAGTAGGTGGTTAATAAATGTTTTTAAAATGCATAAATGGTGAAGCAGGTTGCACAATAATAGACCTATGGAGAAGACATTCAAATTTTATTTCCTTTAACCAAATATCTAAATTAATGATCCAATAAAATTAGAATAATAACATTAATCTTTACTAATTCTATAATCAATAAGTAGAAAATATGATGCAGTTGTTAATTTTTGTAGCTCTCTCTTCAAAGCATTGTTTTCTATTATAAGAATGTGGAACCCAGTGAAAATGTGAAGAACCTTCCAAAAAGTTTTACAACCAAAAGCTGAGTCTCCTCCACATTCTGATCCAGAATCTCTAAGTTACCTTTCAGTAAATTAAACAAGACCAAATTCATACAAAGACCTTTATTCCCTATGTATAAAAGAATGATATATTAAATTTGCTTTATATTAAGGAACAAATTAACTATTAGAGGAATATTTTACTGCTATGGATTAAAAAAAAAGTTATACTTTTTAAACTGGAAAATTAAAGCTTAGATAATACTCTATCAAGAGCCTGTCTATGTGTTTAAAAACCTTGACATTTCCAGCAGACCTAAAAATGGTGATAAGATGCTACATTTCAGGTTATCTTTCTTGGTAGGAGAAAAGCTACATAGTCCATAGTACTTCCTCCTTTATATCCAATTTTTCCTTATATATAAGTAGGGTTACCAATAGTACCTTTCCATCAAAATTTTTGAAAGTATTAGAGTTTATGTATCAAACTTAGAATAGTGTCTATTACCTAATAAAAACCTAATAAACATCTAAGTATTATTATTACTATAATTATTATGACATGCCCAAGTCCCCAAAATTTACCACTGGAATATTCTTCAAAGAAAAAAGCATAGCTCATATCTACATTCATTAATCTAGCTACCAAATCTATTCACACTTCTTTATGTTGATCCCTAAATAAGTGAAGATTTCACTAATATTCTGCTATAGATTCACTCTCAAATCATGTCACAAGTGCAATGAAAACACAACAATAAATACCACAATAAAAGAGAATCAAAACTCAACTATAACCCTGGAGCATAAAAGAACTGATTCCTCTGTTTCTACATGTCTTCATCCGTCCAATGGCAATCATTATACCTATATGACCTCACAGGGTTAATTGTGAACATTAAAGAAAATAATTTATGTAAAATTATCTTCTAAATAAACATAAATGTCAATATTTATGAAATGTTTCATAAATACAGGTTAATAAAATAATATTATTGCTATAGAAAGGTCAGACACTAAATATATTCCACATTTTAAGCACAGATTGTCCTCACCTTTTTCAGCATCAGGTATTTACTTCTTATAGTCAACTTTATTGGGTTTAGGTACCTTATATAACTATGCATGAAAAGTATTTTCCAAATCTACTGAAAAGAATTAACAACTTCAACAAAAGCATAAATGATTAAGAGGAGATAGAAAATAAACTGGCTTAGAGGTTTCTCTTAGAAGTGTTTAAGTAGAGCATATTTAACGAGAACAATACCAGAAACATGGACCCCAAGCACTACTCTGAATCCTACCAGGACACGATGTTCTTATAATCACATGTATTCTACTTTCTTGTTAGGGCACACAGAACTAAGAAGGCAAATTCATGGAAAGAATAAAGGGTATCAGGATGTATATGCACTAATATTAATTTCTTACTGTGTGTCAAAACTATGTAAGGCACTTTAATGTAGTTTCTCATTTAGCCCTCAACAACCCTTGAGAAGTAGTATAATTTGCTCTGTTATCTATTATGTAACTTCAGACTTAAAGAGGTTGTAACTTGCTTATGTCATAGAGATAGTACATGATTGAGAGAGCTTAGAAAGCTATACTTAAAGATCTGAATTCAGGGCCTCCCCGGTGGCGCAGCGGTTGAGCGCTGGGTTGCGAAGCTGCCCGCAGCCTCTGCAGCGCCGGTTCGATCCCCGGCTGCTCCCCGGCCACTGGAGGAGGGTCCCACATGGCGCGCAGACCTCTCCTGCCGCCCGCTGCTCCCCTCAGCAGTGTACTTCGGTCCTTCTGCCTGCTCTGCTCCCCGCTCTGGCTCTGGTGAATTCTCTCACCCTCCCGCGCTTCTGACTGTACCCAGTGCTTGTATAAATAAATAAACAAACAAATAAATGAACGAATAAATAAATAAATACATCTTTAAAAAAAAAAAAAAAAAGATCTGACTTCAAAGTTAGTCCTTTCCATTTTACCATATTATCAACCACTGAAGCAGCAAAAATTTTTAAATGCCACCAGGGACATATACATCACTGAAGTAGCTGATTATATATGCCATCAAGGTTTATAGGGAAAATCACCACAAGTACTTCCAGTCCTCTGTAAATAAGTAAACAGTCAAACTTTCCTAATAACTAGTTTAAAAAAAATTTACCCCTCATTCAAATGTCATCCTACTAAACCAGAATGATCTCCTTACTCTAGTACAATGGTTTTAGCAAATGTCAAAAGAAAAAACATATTAAGGAAATATTGATTCATCCAAGGACATTTTCTACATTAGCCACTTAGTAATAAAAACAGAAAAAAGAAAATTTTGGCAAGAGGGGTGATTATTCAATCACATGTTTCCCATTAAAAAAATAAGAAAATTACATAAGAAAAAATAATCTTGGGCCTCCCTAGTGGTGCAGGGGTTAAAGACACAACACTATCAAGCTATTGCCAGCCACTGCAGCACAAGTTTGATCCCCTCCTGCCAGGGAGCAACTCACATGGCACAGCAGACCCGCTGCTCCCCTCAGCAGTGTATTTCAGTAGATCTGCCTTTTCTGCTCCCTACTGTCTCTGGTGAATCCTGTCACCCCTCCACCACACCTCTGGTCTACACTCTAGTTCTTGTATGCATAAACAAATAAATCCTTCAAAAAAAAATCTTATGGTTAAATAAATGAACAGAAGTTTCTTTTTAGCTCTGCTGCCCATTTTTTGACAGGATTATTTTGTTTTTGTTGAGTCTCATCAGCTCTTTGTAGATTTTTGTGATCAGTCCTTTATCATTAGTGTTGTGTGCAAAAATGTTCTCCCAGTCGGTGGGGTTTCTCTTTGTTTTTGTTATTGTCTCTTTTGCTGTGCAGAAGCTCTTTAATTTGATGTAGTCCCAGCTGTTTATCTTTGCCTTCACTATCACTGCTTTGGGTGATGTGTCTGTAAAGATGTCTTTGATGTGCATATCATGTAGTGTTTTGCCTATATTTCCTTCTATGTATTTTATGGTTTCAGGTCTTATGTCTAGTTCTGCAAATGGGCCAACAGGCATATGAAAAAATGTTCAACATCACTTGTGATCAGGGAAATGCAAATCAAAACTACAATGAGATACCATCTCACACCAGTGAGAATGGCACATATTAAAAAGACTAACAACAACAAATGTTGGCGAGGTTGTGGAGAAAAAGGAACTCTCCTGCACTGTTAGTGGGAGTGCAAACTGGTCCAACCACTATGGAGAGCTGTGTGGAGATTTCTGGACCTACTAAACATATGATATGATCCAGCAATTCCTCTCCTAGGTATTTACCCAAAGGACACAGAAACATCAATTCCAAAGAGCACCTGCACCCCTATGTTTATAGCAGCACTGTTTACAATAGCTAAGCTTTGGAAACAACCCAAATGCCCAAAATAGATGACTGGATCAAGAAGATGTGGTACATATACACCAGGGAATATTACTCAGCATTCAAAAAAGATAAACACATGCAATTTGCAGCAACATGGATGGCGCTGGAAGGGATCATGCTCAGCGAAATAAGCCAGAAAGAAAAAGAAAAATACTTGATGGTCTCACTCATAGCAGGAATCTAGAAAACTTAAATAAGGGACCAGGAAAAAGAATAACTATAAGAAAGAAAATATCAAAATCAACAAACAACTATGAACCAGAGACACTCTGTGGGGGGTGGGGGGGGAAGGAGGGCTTGAGGTCAAAATAAGGGGGTTGTAATTGTAAGGGAAATATAAAAATAAAATTTAAATAATAAAAAAAATGAACAGAAGAATATCATTTTTAATAGATGTTAAATATTTAGTATCTGTTGGTTCTATGCCAAGCAAGTAAGGTTTAGGGAGTCTGTCTTCTATAAATATCTTCAAGGCAGCACGGAATCTATATTGAAAAATACACAGGAAAATTTAAATAAAACAAAGATTCTCTGGTCTATACACTTAATTCCTTCAAAGTAAACCAAAATTTTCCCATGTGATTTGCCTTTGGAGAACTTAGGAATAAATCTCATTTGATCAAAGAAATTGCCAAAAAGAATATATGTTAATCTAACATGGCTGTCTTAGTTTGCCTTCTTATAAGACACTCAATTCTGGTCTCTGGATGTGGAAAATTAATCATTTTCAGCCACTGTTTTACTGCATGTAAGTCTCAATTACCCACAACTAAAACAGACAGAAGAATGACACTCCATGATGGCCCAAACACATGAGTCAATGATAAAATGGGGATGGGAGGTAAAAACACACTAGAAAAGGTAACATTTATGTAGTGTGTAAGCTCTACTTCTCTCCCACAGGAGTCTTAATGTTAACCTTAATTCACCTTGACTGCTCAGAACATTCCAGAAAAAAAAGATTATACTGTCTTTTTTATTAAATCTCAAGTGTCAGCAAATAAAAGAAAGGAAGTTTAGCTTTCCAAAATGACTTTCTAACTCCAGATACATTTTTCCTTGATGTTGTCAGTTATTTTTCTAATTTTTTATTCTAATTCTCATACAAAATTCAGCTTAACTAAAAAAGACAAACAAAAATTACTCAGGAGTTTTTATGCAAAACTTCCAATTGTATGTCCTAAACTCTTTTACTCCAAAGTCAGTTCACAAACTCTGACAGATGTTTTATAACTCTGTTTAAATATTTAGTCAGTAAAAGGATGAAATTAAAAAAAACTCAGAATGATTTCATTCTTTTCAAAAACCAGGGTGGTCTATAGGCAATTTTGGTACCAGTGGTGTTGCCGGGGGAACAAAATGAAAACAGGTGCCATCAAATTCAAATTAAAGATTTAGTTCTATTTTAAACCATCTTAAACAATGTTTCCATAAACTTTCTAACTGATACTACTATAAATTTGACAATATTTTATAACAAGAAAAGGATTATAAATTGTCTGTAGACCATCAAATTTTAACTGTAACAAATTTAGACTGATTGGCAACACTTCCTTTTTAAAAACTTTCTTTCATTGACTATGCAGCATCATTTAAAAAATGAAATGAATATATAATAAAAGGCAAGTCAAAATAAGGAAACAGCAAACATAAGCTTTGATAGTCTTTTCTGAAAAAAATTTACCTTGCTTTTAATGTACATTTCTAAAATTAAAAATCAAATAAAAAAATTAATTTTTTAAATTTCTGAAAAAATTTCAAACAAAAAATTTAATTCATAGTATGTCAGAAAAAGTTATGTAATTAATAACACTATGAAAATTTAATGTTTCCCCACAAGTCTGATTTTTTGCATTATTATTAAAACTGAATGTCTCCCTATAAAATATCCAATAACTTTTGTCTTATTTTAATATTGAAAAGAATATAACTACTTCGCTTCTACCATTAAACATCACTTTTTATTAACTCTTAAAAGAGATGCTGTTATTACTGGAAAAAAAATAGACATTTTTAAAATACATTTCAATATTAGACTTTTACTTGTTTCACAAGGCATCAATGACAATATTTGGTTCAAGTTTTATTTTAAATCAATGCATTTATAAGAAATTTTTTGATAAGTGATACGGCATATATTAGGTTGATGTTCTTATAAGAGTAAGAATTAGGTACTTTGTTCTCAAAGTAGATTCTAGATATATAGGTAAGATAAGATGCACATTATGCAGTATTATTAAATACTTAGAAAGTAATTTGTAATAGTTTTGACACTTGAAAGTTTTTAAATTTGTAGGGACATTGCATCTTGAACAGATGAGAGTTCCTTTATTCTAATCATAAATAATGGAATTCCATTGTCATTTCACATCTTACAGACAGTTCAAAGTTTTATTTTCAGCAGTGCTCTGGGGAAACATAAGTTGGTTCATTAGTGTGGAATCATAACTTAAGTCAGCTCCATTAGTTGGATTCTTTCCAATACTTAACCACACTGAGGATTTCATCAGTTAGTGTTCTGAAAAACCTAGTTTTCAGTATTAATAGAAAAATGTCTTTGAAACTAATATTGAGAGTTTGAAAATTTCTCCCATTAAACTACACTTACAAAAATAATAATAGAATCTTTTTTCAGATTAGCACTTCTAAGTATTTGAATGACAAAAGAAAAATATCCAGAATTATACAAAGTTGACCAATATAAAACTTCCTTTACAGTTATGTTAAAGTTTCAAATAATCTCATTTGTATATAATTATAAAATCACTGTCCTACTCTACTACTTACTTTCAAAGTAATTAATCAAAGTCAGAGAAAGCCAACCATCAACTAAAGCGTTTCAAATTTCCTCCTCAGAGAAATGTCAAAAAAAGATGAGTCAATTTTACTTTAATTAAAACCTTATTTAGAATATGAAATAAATGTTTTCTATTTAATTCCAATTATATTTCAATTGTGTCCAGCTTTCAAACTGCTTCTGCTACTTGATTACACTTGCCAAATTAATCTTTTCTTATGATTCATATAAACAGACTTAAAATCAAAGAAGATGGATATACAGTACTTTGTATCTTACAATAAGTCAAACAATACACTCAATAAAAAAATTAACTCTAAGCAAATCAGTCTCAGTTCATTAATGGTTTATCTCTTCAACAATATATTAGCTAAGAATACTTAAATTTTATTCTTCCAGTGTTAGAAATCCTAACATTTTACTTCCTCCCGCCCTTAAATTCGTTTCTACTTCCTAAAAGCACAACAAATCTAATGGCCTAGAGTTCTAATTTTGAATAGCTTTGCCACAAGAGTTAAAAGTAACACTTCCTGATAGCACCAGGGAATCTAATCATAAAGTACTCTAAAGCTCTGTGACCCAGGACAGACTCCTCAAACACCAAATGACCATAATGTCAAACCCACAAATACCTTTAGCTAAGTTTGGTGCACATTTGGTTGGTTCAAATGCAGGAAAACTTGTCCTTTGCAAATCCTCACATTCTTTGTGAAACCTTTCAAAAAATAAGAAGGCAGGGAAATCGATTCATCTAAAATATTTGTTTTACTAATAAGCTACAGTCTTCTAAAAATTGCAAATGGACACTTTAGGGCAAAGACACTCTATCATGACTTTTCAGGATGCTGCATAAAAAGTCAGGGAACTACCCCTCCCCCAAAATCAACAAGTAAGAGACTATAGACCCTACAACAGATTTAAGCAACATGTTGCACAATTAAAGGTAACACAACATTAGTTTCTACAACACTTAAGTCAAACAAAATTCTCTCCTCCCTTTCCATCATTTACCTCCTTTCTCCTACACTGTTCTATGTAAGGTCTAGCCCTTTCTTCAAAAGCATCTGAAGGCAAGAAAGATTAGGATGCCTTTCACATGAGAGAAGAAATAACTCACTGATGAAATGGTGGAAAGTTCAGAGAAGGCTCTACCTCCTAGCATCCTTCAATCATAAGCAATTCCACTTATATATCCAGTATATAACTATATTTATAGATAACTTTCCAACCTTCTTCAAGAGTTTAAAGTAGACACATATTTGAAAATTAGTACTTATTGCAATGTATTGAAAACTAAAAGAGAGAAAGATAAAGGACTCATGACAAAAGGTACCAGTCTACACACAAATAAAATCATTAGATTTAAGGTCAAATCTTTAGCCTCCTAAGCAGCTCACTAAAGCTAAGCCAGTCAGTGCTGCACACATGTGAAAGAAACAGTTAATTTGAAAGAACGTGTGCAAAATGCTAGAAATATAGACAAAGCAAATGAGATTAGAGACTGTATAATCAAGTTCTCTGGAATGAGAACCTTCTATTATACCCTTTCTGACAACTGTCTGAATTTTAAAAGTATTACTTATGAAATTAGAGGACAGCCTGCATGAATAGAAGGGCCAACTTTGCACTAAAATTACTGTGTACATCCATCTGAAGGAAAAAAAAAACCCTACCACAGGAAGAGCAAACCAAAGACTTAATTACAACTACATACAAGTGAAAATGCTATAAATTCAGTCAGCAGTCCATAAGAAAAATAAATTAGCAATGTCATTATTTGTATACCAGAATAGCAAATAAAATATTTTATATTATGTAAAACAAATGCTTAAGAATTTCTCTGATTTAAGTGTTGCAATTTTGGTATATATTGTCTGTATTGCTATTTATCTAGCATTAGAATGAAATTATAGATCAAAATTTTGTTTTACATAAATTCATTTACAAGACATCAAGTCAATTACTTGGATTACATTGCTACCTTCCATGACTACAGCAGATTTAGAAAATAAAGAGGCTAATGTTTTTATTTTGTTTTGTTTTCTTATACTCAGTGTTCAACTAAGAAAAGATGTACAAAAGAAATCCTTATTTTCTTTTATAGAAATGTTTCAAAGTAATTGCTTCAATAAATCAAAAGAATTATTTCTTTATTAGCAAAACCATATAATTTATGAGTAAAGTGTTATTTAAGATGATTTAGTTTTTTCTTAAGGAAAAAAAGTGGAAAGTTGGGTGATAAAAAGATTAGTGATCAGAATTCTCAAAACTATCCAATGCTCCTACATTCTGATTACGAAGCTACTACTATTGCAGGGAGCAGGTAATTATTCTTGAATTTTTTGTGCAGGCTTAAGTTTTACATAAAAAGACTCCAAACAATTGTTGTGAAATGCTTCAGAGTTCCCAGAAGAAGCTACCACACTTAATTGTGTTTCTTTTAAAAATACATTATTTATTTGGGGTGGTTTTTAGCTGTCCAAAGTATCAAAAAGATAATGTCTATAATGTTTGCTTTTCTATCTTATTTAAGGTCTCTAAACTTTATTATAAACAAGACCATTTTGTTACACCACTTAAATTTTCCCATTTATGCTTCAAGGTCACAGAATTCCCTTTTCAATTTGGTTCAGTTTTTACTTAGGACACATTTCATACAAAGATATATACAACATCATCTTACATCTAAGTTGAGATGCCAGGACCTAGAGTATACTGCCTAGGTTCTAATGCTGGTTCTTCCCGTATTAGATAACTAATGTATAATTACTAGCTACTTAATTTCTCTATACCTTACTTTGACCATCTATAAAGTGCAGATAGTAGTAATAACATCTACTTCATAGAGTTTCTTGTGAAAATTAAAAATAAGTTAGTATTCACATAATACATAGAATACAACCACAAAAAGGAATAAAGCACTGACACATGCTATTACATGGTTAAACTTTGTAAGCATTATGTCAAGTAAAAGAAGCCACACAAAAAGACTATACATGGCATGATTCCTTTTAGATGAAATATCCATTCCACAGAGATAGAATGCAGACTGGAAGTTGCCTGGGTTAGGGGTGGGGGATGGGGATGAGGATTAAATGCTTAAAGGGTACTAGGTTTATTTTGGAGAAATGTAAATATTTTAGAACTAGAAGGAGGTGGTAGCTGCACAACATCATGAATGGACTAATTGCACTCCAGTGAATGGTTCTCTTTAGAGTGGTTTTATGTTTCATTAATTTCATCTCAATGAATTTAAATTTAAAAAGAAAGAATAATAAACTCTATCGATGCCTTGAAAAATACTTAGAACAATGATATACAGAAAAAGCTAACAAATATCAGCTATATAATTACTATCCAAGCCATAAGAGTTGGTAAATAGATAGGATACTATGTTACATTCCAAAACGTCAAGTAATAGGCATAGGTTTAGAGTTCCATGTTTACTTTGAAGTATTCATTTTAACAAGTTATTTCTGTTAAATTCAGCATGAAATTATATAATTTATCTAGCAGAAACTCATTTCCTACCCAAAAAAAATTCACACAAAAAATACATATGCTAGATGGCAAATGAAAAATTACTTTGTATATTTACTAATCCATGTTATCCGAGTTATATATATATAATTCTGACATACAGTGTTTATGTGTTAAAATACCTAGAAAAAAAGGAACTAAATTATAAGGCAAATATACACAAAATCATAACAAAAGAACTGTTTTGTAAATTTAACCCCACAAATAAAAAACATTATAGTTACACTTAGATATTAATGTAACATGTAAAACATCACTAAAAGATTAACATATATTTATACGTGTACCTCTAAGGAAGTTCCATTTGTGATGAAATAGAAAAATGTTTCATAATGGAAGACAAAATGGGAACTGGATCAGCCCAGGGAAAGCAAATTAAAATTTATAAAGGACATAAAAATATATTTATGACTAGTCAGGATCACTAATTCATTTTTCTTCTTTAAAGTAAAAACAAGATAAAAGTAGAAAAAAAGTATTCCATGTTCTAAACTTAAAGCATTTATCCTACGGCTTAGGAAAAATGCATCAATAAATGAAGAGGTCATCATCAGATCTCAAATTATCAATTAGAGCAGCAAAGAGATTAAGCCTGAAAACCCATCACTTCAAATAAAAGCTTCACTTCTAGAAGCAACTATGAGAGACTTTCAACTAATATGTCAAAGGCCATGAAATATTTCAAAAGAAAGAAAATCATTCATATTTTCCATTTTTTGGCCTCACATATCTGTTTTACTATGATAAGGCTGTCTTTTTATATTCTTTGTCATGCTTAATGTTTATCTTACAAATTTCTATTAAATTTGTTACAAAGATTGCTGTTGGAAATAAATATATTTTAAATATACCCTTATGAACAACAAAAAAGAAAACCATATTAATAATTTATATATAAAATTATTATGATAAACTCAAATATTATACATTCACATTGCACATAACCATGTAAACTGGTTCAACAATACAGTTTAGGTCAACCTTTTTCAAAACAGCCAAATATTTAATAATTGAAGAAAATTAAGTATTAAGTGTTTTATTAAAAAAACTCAAATGTTTATAGAAAATAAAGCATTACATATCAACAACCAACAGCATTACACTTCATGTGTTATGAGAAAGAACTTTAAACTCTAAAAACTATTATTTTTTAAATATTTTCTTTTTCTCTGAAGATCTTTTATAAGTCAGAATCCTGGAATTACTTAAAAATGAGTCACCTTAACCACAGGTATAATTTCCTTAAATTTCATGAGGTAAAATATTTGAATGAAAATATACATTATATATGCCTTCTCATCTGTATATCTAATATTTAAAAAGTTGGGAGAGAAATGGAAAAGTGTGGCGGTTCCTCAGAACCTAAAACATAGACTAAATTAGCATATAGCTAGCAAGTGTGGTTCTATTGAATTTGTATATATCAAGAGAAATTCAAATAGATATTTATATACCCATGTTTACAGTAGCATTATTTACAATAGAAAAAAAGGTGGAAATAACCCAAGTGTCCATCAATGGCTAGACAAACAAATGTGGTATACACAATGGAATATTATCAGCCTTAATAAGGAAAGAAATTTTGACACATGCTACAACATGTATATGTTCAACCTTGTAAACATTATACTAAGTAAAAGAAGTCTGACACAAAAGAACAATATTACATGATTCCACTTCTATAAGGAGCTTAGAATAGACAAATTCATTAAAAACAAAAGTAGAATGGTATTAACTAGGGTCGGGGCCAAGGAATAGGGGGTTAATGTTTAATGGGTACAAAGTTTCAGCTTGGGATCACGAAAAAGTTCTAAATGTGAATATTGGTGATGGCAGCAAGTCTATTTAGTGTCACTTGAATATAAGTCTATTTAATATAAGTCTATTTAGTGTCACCTGAAAAAGGTTATAATGGTAAATTTTATGTCATATATTTTACCACAATATACAAAAAGAAAACAAATTTTAAATAAAGCTCTGAAAATGGATGGTGCTAATAGCTGTACAATAATGTCAATGTACATAATGTCATTAAACTGCACACTTTAAAATGCTTAAAATAGCAATTTTTATGTTATATCTATTTTCCAATTTTTTTAAGCTGGGTGAAGTCTTTCAGTAATTACTTTCACTATGAAAAAATATATGTAGAACAGGTAAGACTATTATTGCTAAGAGGCCTTGAATACTTTGTAAGCAACTGAACCACCACTGCTGATAACTGGCACACCTAACCAAGTATAGCAGGTCCTCAAATAATGTAATTTTATTCAATGTCACTTCATTGTAACACTGATAAGAGAGGGAAAATAAGCAAATCCTGGCTGGGACCAGCAGTAATGTGAGGTTTGCATGTTTTCCCCATGTCTACATGGATTTTGTCCAGGTACTCAGGTTTCCTCCCATATCCCAAAGATATACAGCTAGATTAGGCTCATTGGATTCTTTAAATTGTCTCAATTTGAGAGAGTCTGGATATGAGTGTGAGCATATTCTGTAATAGAAGGGTGCTAACTTTGTACTCGGAATTGCCAAGATAGGCTCCAGCTACGTGCAATCCTGAAGTGAAACAGGCAGATTAGAAAATGAATGAATGAATACAAATTACTGTTTTATGTTACAAGTGTTTTAGGTCTTTATTTAGAAGTTTGTCAATGTTTTTGTGACCATATGCCATATGAACTTACCTCTTGTTTGTATCAATCAACCTATGGTAAAATTGTTTCATTATACATCATTTTGCTTAAAGTAGTGGCTTCCAAGAACCTACTGACAACTTTAAGTGAGGACTTCATTTCTTTTCTTTTATGCTTAGCAAAAATACTACAACCCTTTAACCTACTAGCCCTTAGTGTTATGATGCTTCTGCCAAAATGTACTTTAAGACTTAAAATACAGCAGTTGACATTCAAGGCATGAGTATGTTATGAACAAAATATACCTTAAAATCTATTTACCCCATGCCTAATAACTACACTTATACCCTCAAATGACATGCCCTTCTACCCTGACCAGGGCTTGTTTCATATTGTCCTTGGTCCCATTCCTTACATTTGAATCCTCTCCAGATCCTTCATCTCATCCTAAAATCACTTAAGTCCCCTCAACCTATTAAAATCTTCTCTTAACCTTAATACCCTCAAAGGTTCTGCCAACTATTCTCTTCTTAGCAGTCAAACACCCCAAATAGAGTTTACTGGTGGTGCTTCCACTTCCCTAATTCTGATTTATCCCTTGATCCCTCAGGAACTGGCTTCTGCTCTACCACTCAACTGAATTATGCTCCTGAAAGTTAACCTTGGCCTCCAATCTGATAATCTCTCCTTATGAACCAACCTCAAGACAAAAAAGAAGATAAGCATTTGTAAAAGATCATCAATCACCTTCTTAGAACTCTTTTGCCCTGGCCTAAAATACTATATTCTCCAAATCCTTGTCTTACTCTCTGGCTTCTCTTTTATTCCCCTTCCCCAAGTTCCCAACTACGGATACTTGTTACACTGTTCTTTATTTTTCCCTTCTCTCCTAAAAACTTCTCAGAAATTTTCTTCTTCAAACTGAAAAATATTTTATAAATGCAGCATACCATTAGGACAAGAGACACCAGAAGGAATTAGGTAGTTGGAGAGTAATTCAACTCACCCCAATAACTAATTAGTTGGCAATAAAAGGAATGCTTCCCTACTGCACATGCATATATCAGTGTTCAAGGTTAAGAAAACCACATTTGTATTTTTTGGCAGGTGAAATACATTTTAAATGAAAAAAACATTTAGAATGTTTTCTTTTTAAAATGATTGCACTGCTAGAAGGAAGTATCTAACAATCTGTTCATTATTAATTGCATGTTTTCTGATATGGTTAATTATTTAGGCTTGATGCAATCATTCAGCTGGTTAAGACTGCTTACTGATACAAAGTTAAAGATAGGATGTATAAGTTGCAATGTAAATATCAGTTTCTTAAAGCTCAAAAATAATTTCCTCTAATAGAGAGCTTTTAAAATTCTATATAGAAATAATATTTGTAGAAAGGAAAGAGAAAAACAAAATCCATAGAGAATTGATATGTTATACTTTGAAAGTTGTCGAAATACTTATCTCCTTTAAAAGTATAATTTATGAGAAATAAATGGATAATAATTTATTGGTATGGGAAATTAAAACCAAGGATATTTTACATACTTCATGACTACTAACAATGCGTCTTAAATTTTTCCCTTAACCTTAAAAAAAAAAAACAAACTACTCATTTTATGGTTTTATCACAAAAGCAGAATGTATATGAAATTATTTCATCTAAACAATTTTTAAAATATTCTAAGGCTCAAAATACTTAAGAATATGGAGAAGTTATCAAGATATACCAAATGAAAAATAAAAATTACAATGTAATATGATCTCATAATTCCAATTTTGGACCAAAAAAAGTACTCATGGGGTGATATAAATGGTAGGCAAATGGTAGGCAAACAGGACCACATATAAAAAGGTTTTCTTTAAATCTCTAATCATTACAAGTACAAGTGATTTTTATTTTCTTCTTTATAATTTGCTTTCTTTCTTTATACCCTCCTTCCTTCATACAAAAAAATATATACATTATATTTATAGCTGGGTTTCCTAGAAGAATAAACTATATATAACATTAAATTTTCTATCTGGCTGGTATTTTTAGAGGATAGAGACCATCTTCCAAAGCTGCATAGAGTGGCTTTTAAGCATTTTCATGTGTTCTCATGTCTCAATCCATCAACAAATACTGCTGATTTACTTTCAAAATGTGCCAGAAATTAACGACTTCTCATTACCTTTACTGCTTCTACCATTCTCATCCAAGTCGCCATCATCTCTTGCTGAATTTACACAAGTCTCTCAAACCAGTTCATGTGATTCCACCCTTATAACTCTTGAGGTTGTTTTCACGTCACTCCTCCTTAGCAATCCTCAGTGACCTCTCATCTCTACTGTAATCCACAAGTCTCTATGATCTGTACCAGGAGCAGTCAGACACGCCCACCTGAAGACCACTGAATTTGTAGTTAGTTGCCTCTACTTGGTATATTCTACATCCAGATGTACTCATTTCCTTCCTTCCAAGAAGCATCTTCTCAATGAGGCCTTCACTGGCAATCCAACATTAATACATTAGTCACTCCACCCACCCGTTGAGATTTTTCTATCTCAAGTCCCTGCTTAATCTTTTTCTAGAACATACTACTATCCAATATACCAAATGTTACATTTATGTCTCTGCCTTACTATTTCTTGTTCTCAGGTCATGAAATGATGGTAACTCATTTTTTCACATTATGGAAATCATCTTTAAACAATGTTACAGAGAGCTAGCTACCTAAAGAACAGCTATGATTTAAAAAAAATAACAATGCAGCCATATTTTCTCAAAACTAAAAGGGAACATCTAGGACCTTCTTTTCAAAATTTAGGAATAAGATCATGATCTCATTTGATATTTCAAAGGATCTCTAAGATCACACTGCTATTATTTTTTACTCTAAAAAGCAAGCAATATTGTCTAAAACATACTGCAACTCTTCTAAGTTTTCCACTAGAATACTCAATTCCACTCTATGAGGCTGTATATAAAAGTTTCCTTATGTATAAACAAAAAGCAAGCTGAATATTGTACTACTATGCACCTGAGTATCTGTTATCTAAAATATCTTGGGATATTTTATAAACATCAATCAATGCTGTACAAAGAAAACTAAGGGGTAATAGGCAATTAGATATTGTGAAAAAATGGAGGCAATCAGAAGAAATACAGTCCATGGTGGCAGTGACACAAGCTAAGCAGGAGGTATGGATAATCTGGGTAAGTGCCATGGAAAAATAAATATCATGATTGGACTTGAGGCAAATGGAAACAGTTCAAATTGGCTTCGTACAGTACTCTGTGGAACATATGATGTCCATATGTCCATTACCAACAAACTGAAACATGGAAAATAACAAAAGCCAATGCTGTGATGGCTATAAGAACACACCCAATGCCAGTCTCTACCACACCACAGCAGCATAACTTACTGCAGCTGCCAGGTAAGTTGGCTAAGAAGTCAGAAGCAATAAGAAAAGAATGGGAAAGACTTAACTATAAACTGTTCTTTCCTTATAGAAGAAAAAACCAGAATTATATTCTAGAAAGTACAATGTGACCACAACAAAGACTGGTAAGTAAAGCACAATTTTTCCCCTAGAGACAATTTTCAAAAGAATAAGACACTTTAGAATTAAAGAGGTGAGGATTTTATAAAAATCTACAAATGATTTAAGGTCTAGAGAACTAAATAAAGTAAGATGAATAGGATGGAGTAGAATTCAAATTAAAAACTTATAAATGTGATCTTTCATTTTTGAGATACATAATAAAAACCAAAACCAGATTGGTCAAAAGATGTGCTTGGAATATATTGTGTTTTTTATGTCAACACTTAATAATAAGTCTATCAAATTTTCTTCTGATACTTTTTAACTCCCAAAGTGACTCATCCTCAAGATACAATCATAGCTGATATAAAAGAAGGCTTAGGCAAACGTCATGCAGGTCCAACTTATACTTTAAAGGCAGAACAATAAAAAAAAATCTGTAAAAAGCAATTCTTACAAAGGCTATCAAGTGTTCCTGACCTTTTCATCTAGTCACAACCAGATATTCCCAGCCAGGTGAACTGCATAAAATTAACTTCAGCCTTAATTCAGAAATACATTGGTTGTCACTCACTGAAACTATATGATAATAAAATCCAGCACTTAAAAATACATAACTACTTTATAGTAAATATCAATGTCATTCCTATTTCAACCTGAGTTCCCATCATACCCTTAAATCCCCCAAACTTGAAACCAAGTACAATTTCTTGAGTAGCTGGAGTGTGGTTAAGGAAAGGAAGCTATGCTTGTTTGTATGGAATCTGCCATTTCCTCCCTGCCAAAACACTTGTTTAAAAAGTCATGTAATATTTCTATTAAATTGTAAATGCAGCCGACAAGGAAATGGCCTACTGGCAGTGGATTACCTTTGTGGCAGTGCCAACGGGCCTACAGCAAAATAGTGCACATGATAATTTCAACATGCATTCCCAAGTAACAAAATTGTGCTTTACATAAATACCACAGAACCTGAGCAAGATCCAGAAAAAGCAATGAAAATTTGCCCAAGCTTTCATGCTTGCCTATATCAATTGTATGTCATAACTAAAGCAAAATAGAAAAGCATCTACATATGTCCAAGAAGCTTGTGAAGTTAGATCATATAACCCTGGGAAAACTATTGCAACTTAAATCTGTGTATTTCTTGTTAACCACTGTAACAACTCACTAATAAAAATTAAGAAAAACTGTGGGTATCAAATGAACCAAAATGTACTAACTACATACAAGTCCTTAAAGACCATAATGCAACTTATTAACAGGAACATATGTTCAGTGTAAAGCCACAATTGTTATGTTAAATTACTTCTTCCTTTGATACTATTCATTTGATTACAGAATTTAAGAGATTCACAAACCTTCCAATTAAAATGGTGACCTTCAGTTTGTAAGTCACTTACTGTAGTGCTTATAGTCACCTCTGATCATTTAGTCCTTACCTTTCATTATACAACACAACTACATGTAATTATGTTATTTAAATGATTCCCAGATGTAATGAAGATGATTCTATTTATGAAAAAGTTATACTGAAAACTAAGTTAACATAAGCAAATAATTAATCTGTAATTAGTATAGACTTCTAGGACAGATGAAAAATTCTGTTCTATGGGAATTTAACTAAAATACACATTTTTTAAATTAGGTGTATCTTATTTACCTTCACTTTTTTAAATGCTTCTCGAGCCATAATTTCAAAACTCCAATTTGCTAGAGATAAAATTTTCTCCAAAAATATTATGAACTTTTAAGTGTTAATCCCTTGAAATTATGCAATACCTTCCCTGAGCTACCTCCCAACATTCTACCACACACAAACCTAGATATTTATGTTTTCTAAAATAAATGCTGGCATAGGTTTCTAGCCTAAACGGTCCCTACATCTGATTTAAAAGCAAAACTTAATATGATCAATAGAGTAAACATACACAATTGCTTTTAAGACGCACATCTCCAGTAACCCAAAGCTACTGTCCAGAGGCCAAAGCTAAGGTACTCCTACTCTTTCTGATGTCCACAACAAGGAAAAAGGATCTAAAGTAACACAAAAAACTGGATGAATTGTGTCAATTTAAAATTTAAATTTTAAATAAACTGTTCTTACTAAAGTTTGAAAGTCAAGCCAAGTGATGATAGGTCTTTCAACTTGCATTTCATTAGCATTTACTTTCTTTTTTTTTTTTTAGTTTATTTCACTGACTCTTATTCTAAGTACAACATTTATTATTTTAAGAAAGAAGAATATGAGCTTGCCAGATTTCAATATAATACCACAGAAGTATCTTTGATATAGGAAATCTAGCACATATTCTACAAAAATATTTATTAGCTCTCTTAAGTAAGTCACTCTGCTAGGCTAACACACAAAGATGAAACACTTGCATTTAATTTTTTATCTTGTAGGGGAAATAAGGCAACTACATAATAATTATGATAGTATGTAGTAAGTTAAGTGCCATAAGAAAGTCACAGAATACTTTATATGAATCAGAGGCACAGAACCATACCTCCTCCGATGCACTATTACCCCTTAGATGCAGGTTGATCTGAACATTTGCCATCGAAATAAATGGTGCTATAAAAGAAAGTAAGTCATAGAATGGACAATTAGAGAATTCAGAGGAAGAAAACTTTTTTTAATCGGTCGCAGGAGGAACTTCTGACAATAACTAGACATACTTAAAACTAACCTTCCCAGAAGTTAAAAAGTGGTGATGGGTGGTATGGATCATAGATGATATATACATAATATATATATAAATTTCCAGACTAAACACAGACCAGTAATATGCTGTGAAAGAGTAAATAGTAAACAAAACCATATCCTGAACATACAATATAACAAGAAACTCCTGAGGGTCAGTGATATTTAGAGGCACCATTTTCAATCTTTTGGGGTCAGAAATCATTGTTTTAAAGAACCCTTTTTTTTCATTTGATGAAAATCATGAACTCTCTCCCAAGAAAAATGCCCATCAGCACAGACACTAATATTTATGTGCAATTTCAGGAAGCCTAATAACTGAATGCTCTGCCCCCAAAAAAGCATATTCTACTCTCATGAAAATCATGGTTTCCAACTTGCTGGGCTAGTATGTGTGAAAATGAAGTAAAAAATATCTGTATATCACATGGTCTGACCTTAAGTCAGAAAAGACAAAGTCCAAATGTATTTTTGCTCTCAGGAGTTCATTATTTCCATATTGTTTACAGCAGAAGGTACAGAAGTCATCTCAGTAGCCATGAGCAAGGGCTTACAAGCTTTCAGCAAATTCCCCTAGTTGGCAATAAATTCCTTTGGATACTGTATAAGGTTCCACTTTCTCCAACCATACTGGATACTCTAAAACAAAGTCAGGTGATAATGAAGCTTCTGCCTGATCCTTTCTACAGCCAAAATCTCCATAAGTGACAATGGTACATACTATTAAATAGGTACCCTCTACAAGAACTTGAACTAATTTATAGTCTCAATGTGAGGCTCACAAAGTAACTTAACAGTGCTATCAAATATTTCAACAGTATTTAATATTTTAGATGTATTGGTCATTTATATTATCTGATTTCACAACAACTCTGAAAAAAACAGAGAGTTCACTACAACTAACTGACAGATAACAAAAAATCGTTTCAGGATGCAGAAATTCTCAAACACCAAATCATACTACTACTATCTGTCAACAACAAAGCATTATGACATTGGAGGAATTCAGATTTCCAAAGACTAGTTCAATGATTTTTGCTCTACAAATGCAAGTTACACACCTACACTGATCAGAAAATCAATTTAATGAATTTGGACTACCGCTTATTTTTTATGAAAGAAAGAAAAGATGAGACGTAACTGTGATAGAACAGAAATCAAAGTACATTTCTGTGTTTTTGTTTCAGGTATTTATGTACATGTGTGTATGTATGCCTGTGTGCATGCATATGCACATACACAATGGATCACACTGTGATGCATTTCAACTGTGGATCACAGTCAAAAAAGTCTAAAATAAAGTGCCATTTTCAATTATTAATAAACCAATTTAAACTGTCTCCTTTAAATGCTCCCAGGCAAATACAGAGTAAAACTGTCTCTGTCAGTATCCGGGTTAAAATCTTTAAAAGATGGGTTATAATGCAATTCTTTCTCAATAATTCTTACTCTAAGCAGTACTTAATGGAAACTGCTCCAAAACTACAATTCATATTCATGTAATTTATATGTCAGTAGGAAAATGATGATTGCTTCCTCAATAGTTATCAAACTAATCATGTTTACAGAGCACTTGGCACCATGAACAGCAAGGTTTGAATATAAATTAACGGTGGGAATTTGTCTTCCCTGTGAAACCCTCAGGGGTGAAGCCAGCAGACTCAACCAAGAGAAGATGAGATGTTTATTGCGTTCGCCTTACATGTTCATCTCTTCAAGAATAATAACTCCAACTGGACAGAAGAGGTTGAAACTGTCACAGTAATAAACCTTAATCACCAATTTAGGAGCTGGGATCCCTGGTACTCCCCTATGTAGTAGGACCACAGAGTAGAAGCACTTTAGCTTTCAAACAGAGTGAAAAACCGTATGTCCTGGAAATAGCATTGAAATTCCCCAATGACCAAATCTGCCCCATTCCTCTAGATCCTTAGCTATTTTTTGATCTGAAAGTATGATTAACAGAATGTAATCTGTTTTTTGATCAGAAAGTATGATAACAAGGTTATCACCTAAAGTAAATACAAAAAAAAAAAAAACAAAGGGAGGGAAAGATAGGGAAGATAGGAAATATAAAAACAGAGAAAAGCAAAGGGAAAGAAAAGTAAAGGTGGGGAGGAAAGAGTATAAGCATTTGGAATAAGCACTGTGAGACAGAAGAGTCAAAGGAAGTAAAGGTAGAAGTGGGAAGAAGAGGGGGAAAAGGGAAGAGGAGGATAAGTTCAAAGGAGAAAAACAAGTGAATACAATGACAAAATAATAAAATTTACAACTACAGGCATATGATCTTATATAATTTGTAACATACATATTAATGAGTAAAAGTTGTTACAAAGTAGCTCTTATATTTTAAACAATGGAATATATCTATACACACACACACACACACACAGAGAGACAAAGCTAAACAAATCTAACATTAGATTCTAGTTACACTGAACTGGAAATCCAAAGGAACAGGAAACATGGCTATTCTATTTATCATGACAACCTCAAGTCCAACTGGTACATGATAAACATGCACTAAATATTTGTAGAAGGATATAGAAACAGAAATAAAAGAATACAGAGAAAAATTCCAGGGTACTTGTCTTCAAAAATCCAATATCCATACTTAGATGACATTTAATTTCTCTGATGCAAAATAATCAATGTACAATAGCAGATATACTCTCCAACTGTGCAATGAACAACTTCCCTGCCTCCATATTAACATATGCATTTCTTCCATTTGTCATTACTACTGATTACAAATATTTTAATTTACTAATTAAATTTTTTATTACTGATAACATGGCTATGCCCGTTGGTGGGACTGTAGACTAGTCCAGTCCCCATGGAAAACAGTTTGGAGGCTACTCAAAATATTAAAAATAGATCTACCATATGATCCAGCAATTCCACTCCTAGCTATCTACACAGAGAATGCAAAAACACTAATTTGAAGAGATAGGCACTTCTTTTTTTTTTTTTTTAAAGATTTATTTATTTATTTATTTATTTATTTATTTATTTATTTATTTATACAAGCACTGGGTACAGTCAGAAGCACGGGAGGGTGAGAGAATTCACCAGAGCCAGAGCCAGAGCCGGGAGCAGAACCGGCAGACTGTTGAAATACACTGCTGAGAGGAGCAGCAGGTGGCAGGAGAGGTCTGTTGTGCCATATGGGACCCTCGCTGGTGGCCGGGGATTGAACCAGTGCTGCAGAGGATGCGGGCAGCTTCACAGCCCAGCGCTCAACCGCTGCACCACCGGGGGAGGCCCAAGATAGGCACTTCTATGCTCATTGTAGCACTATTTACAAAAGCCAAATTCTGGAAGCAATGTTTATTATTCCAGATGAGTAGATTAAGAAGGTGTCAGATAGCTATATAGGTATAAATATACAGATAAAGATATATAGATATAGATATCAAAAGGACTACTATTTAGCTATTTAAAAAAGAGAACTCCTGCAATTTGTGACAACAATGCTAGAACTGGAGGGGACTGTGCCAAGCAAAATAAACAAGAAAGAGGAAAACAAATATCTGATGGTTTTGCTTATATGTAGAATACAAAGAAACAAAACAAAGAATCAGAGAAAATCAAATCAATAAAAAACCCTAGAAATTTTATTGTAAAACTGAGGCCGAAGAGAGGAGAAAAAGTGGAGAGAGGGTTCAATGGATGGTGGTGGAAGATATGGGTGCCTTGGTGGTAGGTACGGCACTATAACATACACATGAGGTGTGATTATATATTTCTGAATCATATACAGCATTGTAAACCAATTTATTTTTAAAAATACGAAGGAAATTGGGGCCTCCCCAGTAGCGCAGTGGGTTGAGCGCAGCGCTGTGAAGCTGTCCGCAGCCTCTGCAGTGCCAGTTCAATTCCCAGCTGGCCAAGGAATTACCCACATGACAGGGCAGACCTCTCCTGTCTCGCCCACTGCTCCCCTCAGCAGTACTTTTGGTCTGTCTGTCTATTCTGCTCCCAGCTCTGTCTCTGGTGAATCCTCTCACCTTCTCACGACTCTGGCCTATACCCAGCTCTTTCATAAATAAAATAAATCTTTAAAAAAAAAAAATACGAAAGAAAAAAATCATTTAATCAGTTTTCACTCCTTAGATGACATTACTACAATTTCTTTGTCCTCATTTTTTTCCCCAAGAAATTGAGTTGAATTAGGACTATATTTAGTTATGAAAAGATCAGTGCCCATGTGATTTAAAATGGAACAAAGCAACTGTGAGTGATTTTTATTGTTTAACAAGCTCCACAAAGAGTGAATCTTTTCCTCCTAATGTCTGTTTTAAACTTACATATACTGGGGTATTTATTGGATTTATTAAAATACTATTTTTCTCAAATATGGGTCAGGGGGAGAGTAGAGAGGCCCAGTTGAAAAAATAGTAAAGTTAAGGAAAAAGTTTCTTCAAGAAAGAAGATAACATCATCCATCAAAAGTAACTTATCCGTGTTGCAGTATCTACACACGCATAAAGACCTTTTATTGATATAAAATAACTTCTAATTTACTCTTAAACAGGGACTGTCAAGCTTTATAAAAGAGGAATGTCCTCAAAATTGCCAATTAAACATCTCCAATTGTCTTCTTAAATCACAGTTGATGGAAATCTTCCCAAAATGTACTACAATATATGTACATCTTACTTTTAAAAAGGTAATAAACACTCAGTATTATATTGTATAGAAGTAAAATCTTAGTTTTATTTTTATTTCCTTTCATTTATTTAATGTCAAAAAATCATCACTGCTCTCCTTAGGCTAACTGAACAGTTCTTTCCTTACCATTTTCACCATGCTGAGTAAAGGATAACTAAATGCAAAAACTTGTAAAGCAAAACTGTTCAAAAAAATTAATATGGTCTTGGTAATATTACCAGAATGAAGCACTTGGATTTGGAGGATGGGTAAGGCAGTGATGAATTTTTAGGAAAATGAAATTATTCACTCATTTCCTGATTTTTTAAAAAATATTTCCTAAAGGATTGAAAAACACAGAAGGCTGATCTCCACAGAAATATGTGGTTTACTGAACTCAAAATTAAAATGTTTAATCCTTTATTTCTTTTTTTTTTAAGATTTATTTATCTATTTATACAAGCACTGGGTACAGTTAGAAGCGCGGGAGGGTGAGAGAATTCACCAGAGCCAGAGCGGGTAGCAGAACAGGCAGGACTGAAGTACACTGCTGAGGAGCAGCAGACTGCAGGAGAGGTCTACGCGCCATGTGGAACCCTCGCCCAGCAGCCAGGGATCGAACCTGCGCTGCAGAGGCTGAGGGCAGCTTTGCAACACAGTGCTCAACTGCTGCGCCACCGGGGAGGCCCTAATCCTTTATTTCTTAATTGAGCAAAATAAACTCAGTGGCTTTGTATTTTTTTTTTTAATATTTATTTATATAAGCACTGGGTATAGTCAGAAGCGTGGGAGGGTAAGAGAATTCACCAGAGCCAGAGCAGGGAGCAGAAAAGGAAGACTGACGAAGTACACTGCTGAGGGGAACAGCGGGTGGCAGGAGAGGTCTGCGTGCCATGTGGGACCCTTGCCCTGCGGCCAGAGATCGAACTGGTGCTGCAGAGGCTGCGGGCAGCCTCGCAACCCAGCACTCAACCGCTGTGCCACAGGGGAGGCCCGGCTTTGTATTTTTCTTAAAATACAGTGGGTTTTCACAAAATTTGTTCAAATTAACATTTTGAGCAGATTTACTTCCACTTGCCATTACTCATTAAATTTAAGCTAACAGCTAGATAAAAATTTATAAGCACATTTCATTCCTCTGCCGTTTTCAAATCTATGTTTTAATGAATACTTTATTGTTGCTCTTTTCTAGACAGATAATTATTACTACCTACAACAGCAAAGACTTGGTTTGCATACTGTTTCTCTTTAAAAAAAAAAAACAGAGCTATTAAAATTAACAAATTTTGTTTATCCCTTCCCATCAAATAAATCCAGTCTTTTTTTAAAACTCTATTTACTAGGAAAGTCCTCCTTAAAACATCTGTATTCCAAAAATATTCTCTTTCAGTAATGATTAAAGAAGTAACAAAGTTTGGTACTTTCCAATTTAATCATATTGAGAAGGCTAATAAACACAAGGAAAAACGTTCACCAGCTCATCTAATAACGGAGGTGCTTAGGTTAAAACCATACAACATCTCACACCTGTGAGAATGGAACAAATCGATATTAGACCATCAACAAGCGCTGGAGAGGATGCAAAGAAAGAACTCCAAAACACTGTTGGTGGATATGCACACTGGTGCAGACATCTTAGAAAGCAATCTAGATTTACCTTTAAAAAACTAAATGAAAATACAATTCCTGGGTATCAGTCCAAAGAACATGAAACCATCAACTCAAAAAACTATATGCTACAACATTTATTATATCACTGTGTACAATAAATAGGACATGGAAGCAGTCTAAATGCCCAACAGAACACTAGACCAAGAAAATGTGGTATATCCATACTAAAGGAATACTATTCAACCATAAAGAAAGGTGAAATGTTTGCCATTCACAACAAAATGAAAGGGGTTCAAAGGAATTATATGTAGTAAAATAAGTCAGAATGACAGACAAATATTGGACATTTACACAGCAGACAATTCAACTAAGTAAAACCCTTACAAAAACGATTGAACATTAATAAATGAAGTAAAGTTTCTGAATCCCTGTAACATACCTGCAAGACACCCATTCACCAAAATTCAAAATTGAATCAAGGCCATAATATAATCTATTCCACCACTGAGCTTTCTAAAAGAATGTCTACAAACAAGGACTGATGACATTTCCATCCCTCACTTCCCAACTTTTGCTGGGTACTAAATAATCTTTCTTCTCTCTCTTTTTTATTTATTTATTTATTTTTTTTTGTGGGACCCTTGCCAGCGGCCGGGGAACGAACTGGCACTGCAGAGGCTGCGGGCAGCCTCGCAGCCCAGCGCTCAACCGCTGCGCCACCCAATCTTTTTTCTCTCTTAAAATACTTTTTCTTTTGTCTTCTCATCTCATCCCCCACCAAACTGTTCTAAACTTTGATAAATAAAACAGAAGAAATGTCATTAAAGTTTCACTTTTGAATATTTATCTTTTTAATAATCTGTGTAACTAAAAGGGAAACATTCATACAGTACTTGCCTTGCATACAAAAGAACACTGACTAGAGGACAAGTATTTGTATGACTGAATTGCAAGATAAGAAGCTGGAACTTTTTTGTTTCAAGGAATTCCACTTTTATGTGAAAAAATAACAGAAAAGCTACAGATTTTCAGAGTTGGTTATTTGACAGATGTTTTCTCAAAAACAAACTAAGTGAATATGTTATCTCAAGGAACTCTATTTGTTACCTACAATAAAATTTGAGCTTTCAAGGGAAATTCAAATTTTAGAAAATATATCTGCCACATGATCTTGACGGTTTCCCAACACTTATAGTCTAATTTATAAGGCCATTTACAAACATGAGCAAGGTTAAATAATGATAACATAGTAATCTAAATAACAACTTAAAACCATACTATATTTTGAGGGCCTCCCTGGTGGCTCAAGGGGTTAAGCACCGCACGGTGAAGCAATACGCAGCCTCTGCAACATGAGTTCGATCCCCGGCCGGCCAGGGAGCAACCCATATGGTGAAGCAGACCTCTCCTGTCTCTCCTGCTGCTCCCCTCAGCAGTGTATTTCGGTCAGTCTGCCTTTTCTGTTCCCCACTCTGTCTCTGGCGAATACTCTCACCCCCCCCACCCCCTGCATCTCTGGCCTGTACCCCAGTTCTTGTATGCATAAATAAATCTTTAAAAAAAAAAAACATACTACATTTTGAAATGTATCAGACAACACTGAATAAACTGTCTGCAGAATTGTAAAGTCAAGAATTGCCTACATCCAAATTTTAGGGGGGAAAAGAGAAATATACTTAGTTGATGACTTAAAAGAAAGCTCTATAGAGCAATAAAATCTGAGCTGGGACTTGAAAAATAGATAGGATTTAAACTGGTAGCAATAAGTGCCCTAGAAAGTCTGTTGACTGGCATGGCTGGCTGGTTAGATGGGTAGATTGGTAGTAGGTAGATAAAAAGAAAATAAATTTTAAAGAGAACACTATATTCAAGTATATTTTTACTGCTATGAATCTGTTCATTCAAACTGTTAAGTGATATTTTAAGATCCTGAAGATCGTGGAAGGCAAGGGTCACATATCACAATTCATTATTTGCTAAAGGGGCTACTTCAAGGTCAAATTTAATATGTTAAACTGTTAGGTTGGAAAAATAAGATTTATACAAGGAGAAAGCAGAACAATAATAATCTAAGTCCTAGTTTAAATCTCAGCTCTAGCACTTAGCTAGGTTGCCTTGGACAAGTGAATTACCCTTGCTAACTTAAACTCAAATACTTAAAGTTTGAGGATGACCCTAAATACATCTGAACTATAAGTACCACAGGTAACTAACAATCAAAGACGAAATAAGAATGTGTTGCTGATTTAAGCTTACCTTATTATTTTCAAACAATTTACGTCATCTTTAGTGCTCACTTTAGCAAAAGGAATTGAAATGCACAGGGAAGATGATACATATCTGTATATGTAACTGCACTACTCAAAGAGATCTCTTTAAGTATCTGGCAAATTTTTTTAATATTTCCCATATAATACACTATTACCTATATTATTAAAATTCTGTCCACAGTAGTTTTGTAATACCATATATCATTTCAATGTATTCTTCTTCAGATCTAAAATGCAGCATTTTTTCCCTCCCATCTACTTCACACATATCTCTAGTCACTCTGACATCTTCTCTACACATATAGACACTCTTGCTTTCTCTTCCTTTCTCTGTCTTCTCCCTTCTATTCCTAGATCCTTTACTTCTTGAGGTAGCTACAGCCACTAGAGGGCAATAAATTTACAGAGATAAATTTACTTATCTAAGATGAACTGAGATTTGCATATTAATAAGCCTAAAATCTGTATCAACACAAAATCTAAAGCACAAGCAATTACAGTTGAATATTTGAGGTCTGTTAATACTTCAAACTCAAAAATTATCCTGAAAAAGGAGTTCAAAGAAAGTGTATATTTATGTTCAAAAAAGGAATTCAATTTTCTCACTAAGCACTAACTAAAGAAATAACAGTAGTTCACGTACAGGTACACAGCAGTATTAGAAATGAGGAATTTTTAAATATTAGTCTCAGACCAGAGAAAAAAAGGGGGAGAAACATAAACATGGGAAAGCAGAATTTGCAGGGTGGGAAGAATCAATTTTTTCCAATGCCTCCCCTGCCACATTGAGAAAATAATGAACTGAAAGAAGAATGTAGATTTACTGACCTTTTCTTTTATTGAAAGCATGGGCAAATTTTTTAGGTATGTTTTTGAAGGAGGAAAGCACAAAGAAATATATACTTCTTTTCCTTCCAATTAAGGTTGGGAATAAGGGAGGAAAAGTTAACAGTGATGAATCTTTAAAAGATAATTTTATTATTTTTTGCACAGAACCTAAATTCAAGTGAATTTATTTAATTTATATTTACTTACATTCACATGACAAAACTATAACACAACATCATACTTTTAGCAAGCTATCATTTTCTTACCCGCATTGGATGTATATCAGCATAGGGAGGTTTTCCTTCGGCCATTTCTATAGAAGTAATGCCAAGGGACCATATGTCTGCCACACAGTTATAGCCAATTTCTTGAATTACCTCAGGAGCCATCCAAAATGGAGTTCCTATCACAGTATTGCGTTTTGCCATGGTATCCTGTAAAAACATAAATAGAAAGCTATAAATACACAAAAATTTAAAGAAATCTGTTTGTCAACATACTCTAAACTACTTTGTTAAAGTCTCAAATACTTCAGAGTATATCTAAAATTCACTATTTTCTCAAAATTTCAACTAGTTATGACATATTTAAGAATTCTGAATTATGAAATAGTCAAGAGTTCACAATTTACTTTATCAACTACCTTGATTAAAGACAATCATTATAGGCAGTACTATAATAATAAAGGCTACAAAATTTAGTCAATATAGCTTTCCTTTTAGAACATTTAAGCATTTTGATAAAACATATTTTCAGATTTAATCATTGTCTCTTACATTTTAAATAAAAATAATAAATACTCAAAATTATGGCTCCATCTCTCCAAGAACAATAAAGTTACTTGATTCTTCCCAAAGACATATAAACCCAAAGTGATTCCAAATTTATTGTACTTACTGTTAACTGACCAGCCACTCCAAAATCTGCCAATTTTGCATGTCCTTCTGTATTGAGGAGAATATTTCCAGCTTTTATATCTCTGTGTATTTTTCTCATAAAGTGTAAGTATTCTAGTCCTTTCAAAGTTGATTTCAGAATAGTTGCAATTTCATCTTCTGTCAGCTGAAAAGAAATATTTTTTCTTTTTTATTTAGGTAATAATTGACACAAAGCTATAGGTGATTTAGAGGTATAGGATCATACATTTCAAGTGTATATTATCACATCCCAACATGAAGACACTCTTAGTCCTCTACCATAGTCCATCATGCCCCTTCCCTACTCTGCTCTCCCCTTTTTATCACCCCCTGTGTAGCCTCAATTCTACCATCCTATTTCTAGGGTTTGCGGTTTGTTATTGTTTTGGTTCTATCAGACCCTTTGGTTTCTTTCTCTATATTCCACATAGAAGTGGCACCATCCAATATATGTCTTGGAAAGAAATACTTTAAAGACTAGATTGAAATACCATGTTAGATAAACTCTTCCAAGAAATCTAACAAGCACATCTTTCTAGTGACTACTAAAGCTCAAAGAAAAGACTAACAGGTAAAGAACCAAGAAACTCTTTTTCCCCCCACAAATATGCTTTATCGCACTTTACTTATGAAAGAAAATGTCATCATTAAATTTTTTCTTTCTTTAAAAATATCAATGTCCTTCCTAAAGCACATCATACCCCATATAAAGTGACCCTAATAAGCCACAATTTCCATACCTAACACTGAGGTGGCAAAGCATATAAAAAAGTAAACTCTTAATTGTGCTGCCTCCAATTGCTGATGAAAATTAAAACCAACAGTTTTACACAAAGGAAACAAAACAAGGGGTGCTGCAAGAATTTCCTGCAAGAAGCACTTACACAAGTACTACTGCTCCTGCTTCCTCCCAGGTGATTCCCACCCAAGACCTGGATTGCTGACCCATACCTCAATGAAAACTCAAAAATTATAAAGTCAGAATGACTAAGAAGATGGAAACACAAACAAAGGCTGTCAGGGGAAGGACAGAGAGGAAGAGTTAGGAGAAAAAAGACCGAGGAGGAGAGGAGAAGAAAAGGAAGAATTCTAAGTAGTGATGCAGAGCTACTAGATATTTACATGCAAAAAAATGAACTTAACCTATCTCACAGCATATATTAAGATTTACTCAAAATGGATCAACAACCTAAATATGAGTTAAAAACTAAAGAGACTTATGAGAAAATATAACCTTGGATTTGGAAAGAGATCTTTAAATATAGTCATGCACTGCTTAACATTTTTGTCAGTGACGATTACATACACAACAGTGGCCCTCAGTAGGATACACCATATACCCTAGGTGTGCTGTAACACCTAGGTTTGTTTAATTATACTCTAAATAGTTCACACATGATAAAATCACCTAACAATACATTTCTCAGAACATATCCCCATTGTTAAGTGATGTGTGCCCATACATTAAAGGTACAAGCAACTAGAGAAAAAGTTAACTTCATCAAAATTACAAACTTTTGTGCACTAAAGGACATTATTAAGACAGTGAAAAGAAAACCCACACAGAATGGGAGAAAATATATGTGAATCATACATCTAATTAAGGCCAAATATCCAGAATATATATGGAGCTCCTTCAACTCAACAAAAAGACAATCCAATCTAATTTAAACATAGGTAAGGAACTTGAAAAGAGATTCCTGCAAAGAAGAAATATAAATGACAACTCATGAAGAGAAATGTTCACCACAGCACTGTTAAGTCAATAGGGAATGCATACCAAGCCACACTGCAGAATCACTTCACACCACTAAAGTGGTTATTATGAAAAAATAAAAAAGAAGTGTTGGAAAGAACACAAAGCAACTAAAACTCTGAACATTGCTGGAGGAAGCGTAAAATAAACAGTGACTGTGGAAAACAATATTTAACTCCTCAAAAAGTTAAAGGGGAAAAAAAGTTAAACACAGAATAATCACATAATTAGGTAATTCACTCCTAGGCATACATTCAAAAGAATTGAGAGTTGGTACTTAAATATGTGCCTCACCTAATGTATCTATTGGACAATACTGTGCAAGAGAGGTTCCAGGAGGGCAGGGACCTTTGTTTTATTCACAGATGTACCTGTGATGTTGGAAGCATGACAGGCATACAATTAGCACTCATAAATAATGAATAAATGGGTACAGACATATTTACCAAATAAAGGAGATACCATATCTGATGTTTCCAATCTATCCAAATTAGTGGTTTACAGCCAAACAGGGGGAGCAGGAGGCAGAAGTGTTCTACAGTGTCACATCACTTTAGAAGGTGTGCAAGGTGGTGGCCCTGTTGCATGTGCCTGGATTTTCTTCCCTCTCCCCAAACCCCCCGCCTATACAGAAATGAATGGATTTGGGGTGTTAAAAATGCAGGACCATGGAAAAAAAAGAAGGGAATGGAGGCATCACACTTCCAGATTTCAAACTATACTACAAAGTCATAATAATCAAAACTGCATGGTATTGGAACAAAAACAGACACATGGACCAATGGAACCAAATAGAAAATTCAGAAATAAACCCACAGATTTACGGTCAACTCATCTTTGACAAAGGAGCAAAGAATATGCACTGGAGCAAAGAAAGTCTGTTCAATAAATGGTTCTGTGAAAACTGGGTTGCTACATGCAAAAGAATGAAGCTTGACTACTACCTTACATCATACACAAAAACCAACTCAAAATGGATTAAAGAACTAGATATAAGGCCTGAAACCATAAACTACATAGAAGGAAATGTAGGCAAAACACTATCTGACATGTACCTCAAAAACATCTTTACAGACACATCACCCAAAGCAGTGACAGTAAAGGCAAAGATAAACAGCTGGGACTATATCAAATTAAAGAGCTTCTGCACAGCAAAAGTGACAATAACCAGGGCCTCCCCGGTGGCGCAGCGGTTGAGCGCTGGGTTGTGAAGCTGCCTGCGACCTCTGCGGCGCAGGTTCAATCCCCGGCTGCTCCCCAGCCACCGGAGGAGGGTCCCACATGGCGCACAGACCTCTCCTGCCGCCCGCTGCTCCCCTCAGCAGTGTACTTTGGTCCTTCTGCCTGCTCTGCTCCCAGCTCTGGCTCTGGTGAATTCTCTCGCCCTCCCGCGCTTCCGACTGTACCCAGTGCTTGAATAAATAAATAAATAAATAAATCTTTAAAAAAAAAAGTGACAATAACCAAAACAAAGAGAAATCTCACCGACTGGGAGAAAATTTTTGCACACAACACCAATGATAAAGGACTGATCACAAAAATCTACAAAGAGCTGATGAGACTCAACAAAAACAAAGAAAATAATCCAGTCAAAAAATGGGCAGAAGAGCTGAAAAGAAACTTCTCCAAAGAGGAAAAGCAAATGGCCAATGGGCATATGAAAAAATGTTCAACATCACTTAAAATCAGGGAAGTGCAAATCAAAACTACAATGAGATACCATCTTACACCAGTGAGAATGGCACATATTAAAAAAACTAGCAACAACAAATGTTGGCGAGGATGCGGAGAAAAAGGAGCTCTCCTGCACTGCTGGCTGGAGTGCAAACTGATGCAAACACTATGGAGAACTGTGTGGAGATTCCTAAACCTACTAAAGATAGAGCTTCCATATGATCCAGCAATTCCACTCCTAGGTATTTACCCAAAGGACACAGAAACATTAATTCCAAAGGGCACCTGCACCCCTATGTTATATAGCAGCACTATTTACAATAGCTAAGCTATGGAAACCACCCAAATGCCTAAAAATAGCTGACTGGATAAAGAAGATGTGGTATATATACACAATGGAATATTACTCAGCAACCAAAAAAGATAAATTCATGCAATTTGCAGCAACATGGATGGAGCTGGAAGGAATCATACTCAGCAAAATAAGCCAGAAAGAAAAGAAAAATATGGATGGTCTCACTTATAGCAAGAATTTAGAAAACCTAAATAAGGGACCAGGAAAAAGACTAAGTTTAATAAAGAAAAAATCAAAATCAACAAGCAACTATAAACCAGAGACACACTACTAGGGGAGGCGGGGTGCAGGGAGAGGAAGGATTAGGGTCAAAATAAGGGGGGTGCAATTGTATGGGGAATATAACAAAAATGAAAATGCATACATTGTGCAAAAATGAAAAATGATGTAAGAATTATATAAAATAAAATATTAAAACAAAAAAAATAAAAAGGGAAAGAAATGCAGGAACAGTTCATTAAATGTGTCATTTTTAATTGCATACACTGATGACTTTTTCACTTACCTAGACTTCAGTTTTTATCCTGTTAAAATTACATTATTTCCAATAACAGTAACTTATCCTTCATTAACTCGTGGCTTTGTATCTCTGCTCCTATATGTCCTATATTTCAGAGCTATATCAGAGGAAGGTCAGGACTGAACAGACCTACTACATTTCAAAGGCTCAGGATCTGTCTGATTGCCTTGTTTTAAGGCATCTGCCAAAGACAAACCCACACAGTCACCTAAAAGATGTGCCAGAGAGATTATACTCTCTGATATTCATGAACTCTCTGGCTTTGGTAGATGATTTCAAAGGTTCATTCCAACTCTATGACTCCACACAAACTACATATTACTATAAGTTTGTAATATTGTAAAGTAGCTCAAACAATTAACTGAAGAATAAAAATATAACAGTTATGAAACAGCACTCAGTATGGCCCATTTTCCTTTCATTAAAATGAAATAAACTCTAAAGAGTGATGGACAAAATTTCAGCCTTATTAAGTACCATCAAGCAGGTAAACACCAGCAAATTTGAGGAATATATGCTTAGTTGGTATCATATAAATGTCAATGATATCTCAATTTGCTGAGATGCCAGAATTGATCCAAGTTATAGTCCCTTCAGAATGGCCCCCAGGTGATCTGGGGCTAGCCTCTGGAGGAGCAGGAAACCGTCCTCTTGTTCTCTCTTCTCATTCATGTAACCACCTTTCCTCTTTACAATTACTCTTATTTGGTAACTTTTTGGATAAGTATTTTTGAAGCCAGCATTTCTCTTTATATTTTTTTAAGGAATGTCTTGCTTTGGGGGGATGTAGGGAAGGAGAGGAAAGAGTAATTAAACCTGGATAATAATCTTCTGGTTAGTTGAGGTTTTACAGAGTTTTTGCTTTGTGGAGGGATTTTTTTTTTTTAATGTAATAAAATTTTAGTTAGAAAAAATTAAATATCAATGATATCAAATGAACTTTGAGCAAGTATCAATGTCAACATTTAATCATCCTACAAGTATTTTATGTCAGTAATGGAGAAGAATGAGAAAGGAAGGAGTTGGGAATTTTCTTTCATGGATACTACATGGTAAGCCTTGCCCTAAAAGTTTATTTTGTGTCCTCTGGAAATGTACTGACCATTTTTTAAGAAGGAAGGTTGGGTGGAGGAGTGGGAAAAAGGAGGGAAGAAGGGAGGAGTCATTTTCATAAATAGAGTTTTATTGTCAAACAACTTTTAAATGATTTAACAAATTTCATATACATAAAATACAGTTAACAAAAGTGACTAGATTTCTATTTGGCAACAGAGAGAATTACTTATTCCCTTACATAAAATTTAGAGTTGTATTCTATAACTATTTGATATAATTCTTTCTCTATGCTTATGAATATATACAAATCATATTGAACACATATAAAGTAGGATACAGCAATATATATTTCTAAATATGTATAGATTATAGTATTACAGAGAGAAATACAGCTCTCTATATAGCCACAGATATATTTCTCTAAATATTTTATATAATATTTCTATAATTAAGATTTTTCATCAGTTCAGATAGATCTGTAGCCAGGATCTGCTTCAATAGTCAGGTTATACTGAAAACACTTACAGAAAAAAAAAACATTAGCAAGAGATATGCTTTATATAGGAGGAGGTGACATAAAAGTTCAACCCTACAATGGGAATTCATATCAATTCTCAAAACACAGTCACAATTTTTTGAGTGGCATCTGTCAAGAATCCTTTCCCATAATAAATTTTATCAACAAATTGCTCCATTTATGAATTTAATTATTCTCTTCAATACATTATGAGCTTAATTTTATTTGTCACGATACAAATGGGGCAAAGTCATTTTTAAATCATTTGAATTACATTTTTTTTTTAATTTTTTTTTTTTTTAATGGCTAAGATTTTTTTAAGATTTATTTATTTATTTATATAAGCACTGGGTACAGTCAGAAGCGCGGGAGGGTGAGAGAATTCACCAGAGCCAGAGCGGGGAGCAGAGCAGGCAGAAGGACCGAGGTACACTGCTGAGGGAAGCAGCGGGCGGCAGGAGAGGTCTGCGCGCCATGTGGGACCCTCCTCCGGTGGCCGGGGAGCAGCCGGGGATTGAACCGGCACTGCAGAGTCTGCGGGCAGCTTTGCAACCCAGCGCTCAACCGCTGCACCACCGGGGAGGCCCCTGAATTACATTTTGTAGGGTTTTTTTTTTTAAGAGGATAGGAGATTAATAAACCATGAATGAAATACTCAGTAATCAAGGATAGAAATAAGACTTTTATAGCTGAGCTAATACATTAAAAGACGGAAGTCTACATCTGGTTTCAATACTGGTATGAATTCACTGGCAAATTTTAAAAGAATCTCATTGTACAAAAACAGAAAGATGGTTTTGATAGGTTTTAGTCCTCTGGTTACTTTTGTTTCTAAAGTCATATGATTAGTATAATAATATGATACATTTAATATGTTACTGTGTGTATGGTTTTGATAAAAATGTACCCACCAAATTGTCTCAAGGGCACATGCACAAGCTGTTTTAAAATATACACACTACCTTAATGTTTTTTGTCAGTAAAACCAAATTCAAGTGAGTTTGGGTAAGTTCATACAAAATAAAGAATTTAATTTTCTGAAAATGAATTTTTGACAATCTTAGCTAACCTCAACCTTTGGACATAATTATTTATGTAAGGGAAATAATGTATCAGTTCTACACTTAGTACGTATTATATATTAAGGATACAAAAAAATAAGACATAATTCCTTCTTTCAAGTGCTATACTCAGATACACAGATAACTGTAGATGTTTTATTATAAAACTTTTTCAGCTTTCAAACTCTTGAAAATCGTTGGATCAAAACTCACTGATATAACCCTAGTCTTTTAAAGACTGGATCAAATTTGGTCTCTTTCAAGAAATCACGCTTTATTTCCCGAGTCAGGGTTTACCTAGGCAGGGAAAATAATTATTTTATTGAGTCGTTACTATGCCAGTTGCATTATAGGTATCATTTTACATAATATCCAAACACAACCATAGATGGTAGACACAAGAATTTACTGAGAGGCTGTTATACCATCCCTGCCACGGAGCTCAAAATTTAGTGGGAAGTAAAGGGCACAGGAAGAAAAATTACAATACTAAGTAATACCTGTAAGAGCAGTATTGGGTAACAGTTTCTAATGCTGATTATGCATTAGAACCAGTAATTTCAAAAAAAAAAAAAATCCAAATCACAAGGCCATGAACAATCCTACCAGTCTTGACATTATTATATTAGCACATTATTCTTCACATAACAGTTCACTTCTGATCTGTCTTTTATACAACCAACAAGTTTTGTCAGGTGACCAAAAAGAGGAAGAAATACTAGTCATGTACAAAGGCAATGGACATAAAAATATATGAAGTCCCATACTAGTGAATGGTTCTTTGTGTTGAACGCAAAATGTGCAAAATAAACTGTAAAAATAGCTTAAGACCAAATTTTGCTTTATACATACTTAAAAAAATTTAAGTGGAAAGATGATGATGTGATCATATTTGAACTTTCAGAAAGACACTCTGACAGACTCCAGCAGACAATACAAGTAGGAAAACTAGTGTGAAAAATAATTAGAAATTTGCTTAAGATTCCAATGGAGACTTCTGATGTAAAATTAATAATGAATATCTCAAGTAAAATGAAACAAAATTATGGAAGATGAGGAATAGTCAGCGCATATAGTGAAGCTGAAAGCAAAATCCATTCTTCTTTCATAATTCAAACTGATATGGCCTCAGCCTGGAAAAAAAAAAAATCACAAGGCCATATAGGATCCTCTTAACCAAAAAAAAAAAAAAAAAAAAAAAACCCCACAAAATAAATGTATTCTATATAACACAGTAATTTCATGTCTTATAATGTAACCACTGACCATAACAACACAAGTATGCCAATACATACATACAAATGTGTCCTATATTTTTATTTATAACAACAAAAAACTAAAAAGTGAGAACTCATTTTATCCAGTATACTAAAAAAATACCTTTGTTACATACACACAGACCTATATATATTGGTATGGGAAGGTTTCTGAGATACATCAGTTTTTAAAAAGGCAAGGGGACAGAACCCCACATATAGTATGAATCCCACAGTAAAAGAACCCACAGTAAACTACTGACATTTCCCTAGAGGAAGCAATACTGAAAGCAGAGTGGCAAGGCACTGACTTCCTCTTCTGGACTATTTGGAACTTTTACAATGTGCTCATAGTATTTTTTTCCCCTAAATTTAATTAATTAAAAGAGGGGGGGGCTTACACCCTAGTTAAAAGTATAGAAAATTGTGCACTACAATTTTCAAAGGTCTCCATCTAAAATTAGTAAAATTAGAAACACGCCACCTAAGGATCTAAACTTCCATTTTCAGACCAAAGAAGAAGGCAGGAACAGCTATACTTATATCAGATGAAACAGACTTCAAATTAAAAAAAGTAAAAAGAGACATAGATGGACACTACATTATGATCCAGGGGACAATACATCAAGAAGACATAACACTCATCAACATATACTCACCAAATGAAGGAGCACCAAATATATTAGACAGTTATTATCAGCTATCAAAATGGACATCAAGAAAATACATATATAGTGGGAGACTTCAACACTCCACTCTCACCAATGGACAGATCAACAAGACAAAAAAATAAACAAAGACACTAGAGCCCTAAATAAAGACAAAGAACTCTTGGACTTAACAGACATTTATAGGACACTGCACCCAAAAAAATCCGAGTAAGCATTTTTCTCAAGAGCACACAGATCATTCTCCAGAATCGATCACATATTGGGCCACAAGACAAACATCAACAGATACATGAAGATCAAAATCATTCCAACTATCTTCTCAGATCATAAAGGCATCAAGCTAGAAATAAATCATGAAAAGAAAACAAGGAACCCTCCCATTTCATCGAGACTGAAATCCACACTACTGGAAGACCACTGAACTAATAAGGAGATCAAAGAAGAAATTAAAAAATATTTTGAGTTGAATGACAAGGAGGACACCACTTTCCAGAATGTATGGGATGCAGCAAAATCATTAATAAGAGGAAAATACATAGCAATATAGGCTCACATCAACAAATGAGAAAGAACTCAAAGAAACAACCTAATCTCACATCTCAAAGAGCTAGAAAAAGAACAACAACAAAAAAAAAACCCTAAAGCCAGTAGAAAAAAGGAAATAATAAAAATTAAAGCAGAAATAAATGAAATAGAAATTAAAAAAAAAACAATCCAAAAGATCAATGAAACCAAAAGTTGGTTTTTTGAAAAATAAACAAAATAGACAAACCTCTAGCCAGGCTCACAAAGAAAAATGGGAGAAAACACATAAATAGGATTATAAATGAAAGAGGAGAAGTCACAACAGACTCAGTAGAAATCAAAAGAATAATCAGAGATTACTGTGAACACTTACATGCATAAACAAATTCAACAACCTAGAAGAGATGGACAAAGTCCTAGAACGATATACTCATCCAAAGCTGGACAAAGAAGAAATAGAATACCTAAACAGACCAATTACAAGCAGTGAAATTGAAGCAGTAATCAAAACACTCCCCAAAAACAAAAGCCCAGGTCCAGATGGTTTCACAAATGAATTCTACCAAACATTCAGCAGTGAATTACTGCCCATCCCACACAAAGTCTTTCAAAAAACTGAAAAAGAAGAAATACTACCAATACATTCTACGAAGCCAACATTACACTAATACCAAAACCAAACAAAGACAGCACAAAAAAACAAAATTACAGGCCAATCTCCCTAATGAACACTCATGCAAAAATCCTCAACAAAATCCCTGCCAACAGAATCCAACAATGCATCAAAGGTTAATACACCACGATCAAGTGGGATTCATTCCAATGCACAAGGATGGTTCAACATACGAAAATCCATCAGTGTAATCCAACACATCAACAAAAAGAAAAATAAAAAACATATGATCACACCAATAGATGCTGCGAAAGCATTCAACAAAGTCCAACATCTATTTATCATGAAGGCCCTTGAAATTCTCAGGATAGAAGGAACATACCTTAACATGATAAAAGCCATATACGACAAACCTACCACCAATATTATTCTCAATGGCGAAAAGCTGAAGGTCTTTCCTTTAAGATCAGGAACAAGACAAGGCTGTCCTCTCTCACCACTGCTCTTCAATATAATACTGGAGGTCCTAGCCAGGGCAATAAGACAAGGAATCCAGATAGGGAAAGAAGAAGTAAAGCTATCACTATTTGCAGACGGTATGATAATATACATAGAGAACCCTAAAAACTCTGCAGAAAACTACTCAAAATAATCAACCAGTTCAGTAAAGTAGCAGGATACAAAATCAACACACAAAAATCAGTAGCCTTCCTATACACAACCAATCTGAAGAAGAAGAAATCAAGAAAACCATCCCTTTTATAACTGAAACAAAAAAAAAATCAAATACTGCAGAATAAACCTAACAAAAGAGGTGAAAGACCTATACAAAGAAAATTATAAAACACTGTTAAAAGAAATAGAAGAAGACACAAAGAAATGGAAAGAAATCCCCTGCTCACGGATCTGAAGAATTAACATTATTAAAATGTCCATCCTACCAAAAACAATATACAGATGCAACACTATTCCTATAAAAATCTCAATGACATTCTTCAAAGAAATAGAACAAATACTGATGAAATTCATATGGAATCACAAAGAACCACGAATAGCCAAAGCCCTACTGATGAAAACAGAGGAGAAAGGAGGTATCACACTTCCAAACTTCAAGCTATACTATAAAGCCATAATAATTAAAACAGTTTGGTACTGGAACAAAAACAGACACACAGACCAATGGAACCAAATAGAGAGCCCAGAAATAAAACCATACTTATATGGACAACTGATCTTTGACAAAGAAGCAAAGACTATTCAATGGAACACAAACAGTATGTTCAATAAATGGTGCTGGGAAAACTGGACCACTACATGCAAAACAATGAAACCAGACCACTACCTTTCACTGTGCACAAAAATCAACTCAACATGGATAAAAGAACTGGACATAAGACCTGAAACCATAAAATATATAGAAGAAAATATAGGTGAAACACTACAAGACACACATTGCAATAACATCTTTAAAGACTCATCACCCAAAGGAAAGAAAGTCAAGGAAAAGATAAACACCTGGGATTACATCAAACTGAAAAGCTTCTGCACAGCAAAACAGACATTAACCAAAACAGAGAGACAGCTCACTGATTGGGAAAAAATCTTTACACTCCAGTCAACTGATAAGGAAGTGATCACAAAGATAAACAAAGAACTCACAGGAGTCAACAAAAACAAAATAAATAATCCTGTTAAGAAATGGGCAGAACTTAAAAGACATTTCTCCAAAGGGAAATGCAAATGGCCAACAAATGTTCTACATCCCTTATCATCAGGGAAATGCAAATCAAAACCACATTGAGATACCACCTTATACCAGTAAGAATGGCACTTATCAAAAAAACAAGCAACAACAAATGCTGGTGAGGATGTGGTGAAAAAGCAAGTCTCCTATATTGCAGGTGGGAATGCAAACTATTCCAACCACTATGGAAAGCTGTCTGGAGGTTCCTCAGTCTACTAAAAATGGAGCTACCATATGACCTGGCAATTCCACTCCTAGGTATCTACCCAAAGGACACAAAAACACTGATTCAAAAGAATACCTGTACACCTATGTTTATTGCAGCACTATTTACAATAGGGAAAACGTGGAAACAATCCAAATGCCCCAAAATAGATGACTGGATCAAGAAGATGTGGCATATATACACAATGGAATATTATTCGGCAATCAAAAAAGATAAACTCATGCCACTCACAGCAATGTGGATGGAACTAGAAGGAATTATGCTCAGTGAAATAAGCCAGAAGGAAAAAGAAAAATATCAAATGCTTTCACTTATAGCAGGAATATAGGGGAACCAAATAAGATATCAGTGTAAAAAAATAATAACAACACAAAACACAACAAAGCAAAAACAGACAATTATAAATCAGAGACATACTGCAGGGGAGGAGGCGGGAGAGGGATCAGAGGGCAGGAGGGAGGAGCACAGGGGACTGAGGTGATAGTGCACAGGTGCACTGGTGAAGGAAACTCTATGGGGCCTACACCTGAGGGGGTGGGGGGAAGCAAATATTGTCTAAAAATGAATAATGATGTAAAAAATATATATATAAATTAAAGTTCCATTTTCTCTAATATTAGCATACATTTCCTAATATTAAAAAAACTTTGCTAGATAAGACACAACAATCTTTAATGTTTCTCTTATACCAAAGAATATTCACTACTTTAACAAAATACCATAAAATTCTTAGTAAATTAAAAATTAAAAACCAAATTTTAAGTTTTTGCTTTAACATAATAAAATAGCAAAATCCTGTAAATAGAATTTTACAGGTTGCAAAATGCTCTGACACTCATCATCTTTGTTCTTCACAAGAAAACACTGAGGAATGTAAAGCAAGTAATACAGTATTAGGTCCATTTTAGGACTAGATATTTTAAGTTAAGAGGAGCTACACAATGACCCAGAGTCATGGAGCAAATAAGTAACAACCTGGAAACTGAGGCTGGGGCTTTTGGCTTCACATCCAGAAGTCCTTCTACTAAACCATATCATTCCAAATAATCACTGTCACAGAATGCAAATGGTCAGTTACAAGACGGGAAGAGAGGGCTTATAGTAGATCTGGCAATGGCAGGCAGTCTTCAAGAAGAGGAATACACAATATTAAAATAAAGCGTATAAAGGTGGGCCTGACTGATGAAAGGGAAGTAGAACTGGGAGAAATGCCAAAACAAATAGCAACAAAGGTGAAGACTGGGCAGCCACCAATAATGAAAGCCAAGGAAATACCTCTGTAAGTTTAATTTACTTAGCTAAGGTAGAAGAGAAAGTCTATTTGAGGGACTATATTGTAATTAGGAAAAATCAAAGAGAAAAGTGCTTATAATCCAATCAAAAGATGTATAAAAGAAGTAAAGGAGCATGATGTATATGATGTATAATCAGAGATTAAGATGTGGCACATGACTGCTATTGAAAAATTCTCAGGGTCTAATTCTACAGTGCATGGTCATGTTAATGCTGTGGCTTGGAACTTTAAGAGGCAAGTATGAAATATACTTCCAACTCAATCTTACTCTACACGAGACAACAAATAAGAAGCACAAAGAATTCTTTCCACACAAAAGGACTAGTTCTCCTCAGATTCCAGAACTCATTCTTCTCACTGAACATTAGTAATTAGGGTGAGAAAATCCCAAACACCAGAACTACTATAAGAATCGGGCAACCCTGGTATAAAGGGAATCACTGGTCTTCAACCTTTACTAACAGACTTTCCAAGAGAATTGTTACAGCAAATATTTACAACTGACAAAGCAGAACAGGCACTACATGAAACATCAACCATAACTGTTGAAAAAGGGTTGAGTAGCCAACAGTTTTGACTCCTAATGACACTAAAATAACTCTTCTGAAGTTTAACATTCATTTTGTAAGCTATTTTAGAAGGGACTTCTTTGATTTTTTTTATCCCTGATATAACCTATTTTGATTTGGTTTTATATAATAAATACAGAAATACCTATTATTTATTGCCATTCTTACATCCCCTTCTCCTGCTCACATATTCTGATTTTCCTTTAAGAAATCATTACTTCCCTATGCTCAAACCATGTATTTCTAACAATCAACTCCATCCTAGTTCCTGGTTGGACACATGACCTAGGTCTAAGTCAACTACCTCATGATATTCCAGGGCCAGAGGATTTGCTCAGAGAAAGGCACATGACCCTCTCAGAGCAGTGGGGTAACAAGACTACCGGATTTCAATCAGAAAGGGAGAACCCAGCAACCGCTGGCAGAGATCTTCTAACTATAAGTTTAGAATTTGTGTGAGAGTGGAATCAATACAAAGATATCAACAAAAAGGTGAATTCAAGTAAATCTTTTTACCCTGCATCAAGCTATACATGAAACTAGCTCTGTAAAAACTTTTAGTTATGTGAGCAAAGAAATTTCCTTTTTTGCTTAAACCAGTTTAGTCTGGGTTTTTGGTAATTTATAACCAAGAGCTGAAACTGATGCAGTAAACTTGAAGTAGATACCAAAAAGAGGGAAGTTCCTAGAAAAGAGGTTTGTATAAAGTATAAACAACTGGCCAACTAGAAGTTATTCCAGGTATTACAGCATGAGATCTCTGAAGTTGATTGCTATTTCTTTCCCAAACAAAAAGAATATAATAATTGAGAGTAGGGAAACCAGGGTAAAGGTGTATTTTAAAAGGAACATGCAGGCATTTTTTTTAGGTATCGTTTTTGTTTTCATTTTCTAGTACTGCCTGGCCCAGGTAATGTTCAATCACTTCAAACTGTATTAATATTATATTTAGATCTCTCACTTTACAATGTTTGCTTCCATTAAGTTTTTAATGACACAATCACACACAACAGTGACCAAAATCCCTTGCTTAAAAAAAATCAATGGCTTAGAGAAACTTGGAGTCAAGTAGCAATCACTGAAACACTTAAATCTCAAAAGTTGTACTTAAGCTTATATGTAAGACTTTATCTGAACATTCATCAAGTCTCAGATTCCAACTTTTTTATAACCAAAACTTCTTCCCCTCTTACGCCTTTCCCTCTTGGGAAAAAGAATATATACATTTAATGGGGCTCTTAGTATTTAACATGAAGAAAATCCCAGGAATAACAATAGAGCAACTCCCTTCCAATCCTCGCAACTCTATTTCACCCTATCGGAAAAGAGGAGACTTGGCGAATAAAGCCAAGATTTTAGACAATAAAAAATTTATGGGATTCTTCCAGAAAACACAAATCTTCTCAACACAAAGTACATACATTATGAAACATAACTAGAATATTTTAGCCATTATTATACACAAAAGGGCAGAGAGGGGCTGTCTTTCATGAAATCTGGATTGCAGATGTCTGGCAAAAAATAAAAAATAAAAAAGATTAATAATCTATCACAAAGTCCCACAACTAGTGATTCAAAATGAAAGCTTTCACTACTTACACCATATGTAAATATACACATATACATGCTGCTTAGGAGCCCTTGATCTGAAGAGAAAGAGAATTGATACTCTACTGTGAAAATGGTCAGGGGCAGACATTTTAAAATCCTTTCCCACATGAAAAGATTCCTGAAAAAGAGATCAGAAGACAACAGAAAAGCACTCAATGTATATGGAGTTGTAAATCCCATATGAACTGGTATCTATTACACAAAGAGGGAACATGCAACAAAGTGATTAGGAAAGTCAAACATGAATTAGTCCAATAACACAGAGGCAAATATAAACCCCAAAGAGCACTTTATGGAATAAAAAGCCACACTTGTAAAAAGATGTCTATTATTAACAATGAAATAATATCAAACTTTGAAGTTCCAAATAATCTTAAATCAATAATGAGAAATCGGTATGGCTTCACCAAGGGAAAAAAATCTGTTTGAAGTAGTACATGATCAAGGCATAACAAATATTTTCAAAGTACAACAAATTTCAGACATTTACTAAAAGACTATTATGTGCAAGGCATTAATTCTAAGGGCACTAAGATAAAACATCCCAGTATAATTTGAATTTCTAATAAAGATATTTTCTTCATACCCAAAAATGTAAATTCTATCTTAAGCAGTGTATAATCTCTTCATGAACAAAGATAATTCTAAGTACAAATAGTGAGTATATCCCTACTCCTCCTGAAGCCACAATACATTTTTTCAAAACAATAAATAACAAAAGAATCAACACTGGGGAATATAATAAATTTGAAAGCATTTGTACAGGGAAAGAAAGGGTCTTCCACAAAAGGAGTGATTACCAAGGTAACTCCAGAGGAGTTCCATGTTGGAACCACTGGGTGGCAAGGATAGGAGAAGGGAGATGAAAAAGATGGCCAACTTTTCCACAGGAGTGGAAAAGAAAAGAGAGTAAGAATTGGCTCCTCATTTCAGCCTAACCTCTACCACATTCCTGTACATGCAGATTATATGGATTCTGGTCCCAGAGCCCACAAAAGGCAGGTGGAGGGGAGTGGCTTCTCTCTAAAGAAGGTGAGCAACTACTGTGGGTCCTTCCCCCTAGAACCTATGCCCAGCCCATTCACCTTAACATTATACCTGCACAAAGAACACTGTCTCAAAGCAACCAGTGAGCACCCTGCTGGTCAGTCTTGCAATGGCAAGATCAGATTAATAAAAGTGAAACACAATCCTAGATGAAAAAGAGATGATTCGGGAAGAAAATAACTTTTTTAAAAAAATGTACAATTCACATATGGATCAGAAAGACTTTTGCATCCACATCTCAACATCAAGATGGTATAAAAAAGGAACAATCGAAAATTAAAATATAAACTGAAAGTAAAAGTACAATTAAGAGTCAGAAAATGAAAACAAAATTACTCCCTCTATACCTCCAAAAAGACAAAAAAAAAAAAAAGAGGGAAAATCTAGAAGAAAAAAAAAAAGAAGAAAATTCAGACGTTCACCATCCAATGAAGATAATAGAGGGGGAAATATCAAAGAAATATTTCCAACACTGAAGACACCGATGTTTATTGAAAAGCAACTACTGAGTGTTGAGACTAACAAGAAAGACTCACACCTAAGAAAATCCTTGTGAAACATCTGTTGCTTGTGCAGTATCAGAAATATCGGGATAAAGAGAAAATCTAAAAAGTTCAAGAGGAAAAACCGACAAATAAATAAGATTCTGAGAGGCATTAGATATAATATTAGCAAGACTAGATACTAGAATATAATGGAAGAAAGCTCTCAAATCTCTGTGAGAAACTTACTTTCAATTTAAAAATGCTACACAGGCTAACAACTAAGTATGACAGCAAAATAAAGACATTTTCAGATATTATGGGTTCAAAATAGTTGACCTTTTTATTTTTATATCATAAAGAAGATACTTCAAAAAGAACAGAAAACAAGGGTGAAAGCCAAGGAAATAGGAAATATACAAGAAAATGATGACACTAACCCAGAAGTCCAGTGAAAAGAAATTCCAAGGATGCAGCTGTACAGCAAACCTAAAAAGCAATGAGTCCACATTAGAACAGAAAATCAAGAAGCTCCAAAGAACGTCTTCTTAAAGATGAATCACATAAATTCCAAGAAACAGATAAAATGAGTAAGAAGGTAGGAGACATTAGCAAAATGAAAAAGATGACATACTGTTTCTCTCAATGTGGAGGGGAAAAATAAAGGAAAACCCTAGGAAAAACAAAAACTTATACATCATGATCCTAATACAGACCCATTAAATAACCATGGCAATGATTTTGAGCAAATGACTAAGTATGAAAAAAGTAAATCCACTTAAATCAGATGCTGGGAACAATCACACTAGAGTTTTAGAAATACAGATATAATTTTAGCATATTACAGTTTCCTCTTTCAAGTTTTAGCATATTACAGTTTCCTCTTTCCTTGCTTTCCTGATTCATTCATTCATTCATTCATTCAACAAGTATTTATTAAGCATATTACATGAGAAGCAGTGTGTAAGGAGAGAAGATGAAACAGTAAAGACGAAAATCTTTGCCTTATAGAATTTGCATTCTAATGATAAATGACTCCTCCTATTTCAAGAATCCACTTAAAGAATTTTCTCCCCTATGAAGCTTTTTGTGAAATTCCATGTTTGGCTAAGTGCTTCATTTTTTTCTGTTCTAAAAAACTCTAACTTTTTACAGAATTGAACTCAGTTTCTTATATACCTATTGCCTCAACTAATGTATAAGCAAAGTAACAACAGCAACATTTGTACCTCTAGTGCATCACACTGGGCTTAGTTCAATAATTGTGTGTTCAACATTTCCATTTAACTAAAATGTAAACAAAACTGCCAAGTAAGGTAAAGCACTACACAAATGTTACTTATTATTTAACAGATGAAGAAGCTAAAGTACTAGACAGTTAATGATTTGCCTAGATCATAAAACTAGAGAGTCAAAATAACATTCATAGTGCTAGGTTGAATTAAAATAAGTGGTAAAATCAAAATGTGAGCCAAAAATGGGGAGAATAACCTTAGGCATTTTCTTAGAACATTTCCAAGTACACAATAAATGTCTAAGACACAGATTCTATTTCTTCCATATGTCAAGACATAACTTTACAATTATGTAAAGATCATTTTGAAAGTCTCTAATCAAAAAATATAATCTATTTTTAAAGAGCTTCAATTTCACAGAATTGTATATTTCTCCTTTGCAGAATTTAATACTTGAAATGCATAAATGTTTAGAGATGTTAAATGGTGTTTAATAAAATATACTTTTTATTAATTGCTTATAAGCAAAATTCCAAAATTATTCCAACATTTTATGTATTCTCATAAATACTAGATGTTTCCTTTTAAACTAAAAAACAATGCATATATTAACTTCCATTAACAACAACAAAAGTAGGTTTCTCTTTCACCATCCAAAGGAAGCCCATAGTTAACATTATCAAAATAGACATCTGTAAAAATAAGCAAAAAATTTAATTCACATATATTCATAACTTTTCTAAAAATCAGGAACCAATGTAACAGGTGCTGTTACTTCATGTGTTCCAAGGTTACTAGTAAACACATTTTTATGGCCTGTCTTTTATATAGGGCCATATGTGTTCAGTAACTTACATTATTAATACTAAATATTAGTAGCCACGCAAATTTTAGCTACCTACAAATATATAACACTGAAAAGGAAGGGTTGTTTTATATTCACAGGAAAAGCAGCCAAGGAACTGACCTGTTTAATTCAAAAAATATTTATCAAGGGTTTTCTAGATCCATTAGCCATTCCAGGCACTTGTAATATTTCCAATGTATATAAAATTTCCAATATATATAAAAATGCCTGCCCTTGAATAGCTTATAATGGAAGGCAACTGCAACCACTCTTCTTATAAACACTAGAAACTGACTATATAATGTGATTTCTAAGTACAGATTACCACAGCTAGTTATCTATATATACATTTCACCAGACATATAAGACAGTTTAAAATAATGCCAAAAAAAATCAGCAAATAAATACATATGACATCAGGACTTGACCTGCATTTGTGGGTTTGATCACAGAAATCAGGAGTTTAACTCAAAATTACTTATTTGTAGGTCTTCCAATTCATTTAAACCAAAACATTCAATGAATACTAACTAGTAATTTTAAATCATAATGCAACCATAAGACTTAGAAAAACTGTTATTGCCCACTGGAATATAGAAGTTTCACCTTACCTGATCTCTAACACAAGTTCTACAATTACCATTTTTTTTAATCAGCTCACATGCCAGTTCTGTGATCTGCCCCATGTTAAGCAGCAGCATTTAAGCAAGCACAACTCCAACTCATTGCTACTCAACCTCAGTTCGAAGCACTATAAATTGCCTAATTAAACCAAACTTAAAGGTATATGCCTTTTCCTAGATGTTTCCCGAAGAAAAGTTCAAGCTGGGCATAAAACCTATGAAAGAGATATTTTGAAATCCCTTCTTTAATATCCATGATAACAATCAGGTGACTGGTTTTAAAACTTTTAAAATAAAATGTGAAGTGCTTATATAACTATTAGCAAACATGCAGCCTTGCAAATTATTAAGAAAAACATCAACACAAAGCAAATGATAGATAAAAAACTGTACACCTGAAATTAAAATAATGTATGTAGTCTGGGCCTCCCCGGTGGCGCAGCGGTTGAGCGCTGGGTTGCGAAGCTGCCTGCAGCCTCTGCAGCGCCGGTTCGATCCCTGGCTGCTCCCTGGCCACTAGAGGAGGGTCCCACATGGCGCGCAGACCTCTCCTGCCACCCGCTGCTCCCCTCAGCAGTGTACTTCGGTCTTTCTGCCTGCTCTGCTCCCCGCTCTGGCTCTGGTGAATTCTCTCACCCTCCCACGCTTCTGACTGTACCCAGTGCTTGTATAAATAAATAAACAAAAAAACAAAAGAGTTCTCCTTTAAAAAAAAAATAATAATAATGTAGTCTGCCAATTATACTATAGTAAAACAGGTCCAATACACAAATGAAAATATGCTCAATCTACCTGGTAGACTGTAAATATGTAAAAATAATATGTAAAACAGAAATAAATTTATAATAATAGCAGCTAGCATTATTTGCTCCTTAAGTAAGAGTGACTATGAAACAAAGACTTAATTACTTAATCAACAACCAAACAGAAACTACCTAAAAAAATAGGGAAAGTTTTAAAGAGGAAATGACATTTGAGCTGGTGCTTTGTAGAAACAAATTAACTAGACAAACTGGTGGTGAAAGGAACACTCAAAGATGGAGAGGAGATTAAGGCAATAGCATAAACAAAAACACCAAAATACCAATCCAGTTTTTATTCTAGGAGTAGGCTCGAACTGTGAAGCTAGAGTCTAAATGCATAATAAAAGTGACAGGTTATGAAACTACACATAGGAAGGAGGACAAAACATCAATAGTGTTATGCAGAAGGCTAAAAAGAGTGAACACAAATTATTTTTTAAAAGTTTAGTCATATGCTTTTTTCCTGTGCCTTTAATTTTCAAGGAAACATTTGATCAAAAACAGTAATCAATAATTAAAAATCAAGAATTCTTCATCCCTAATGAGATTTCTTTCAGACACAAGCATAACGCTATACAAAGTATGTTGCTTAGGTAGCTTTCCTAAGAGTATATCTTCTTAACACAAATCAGCAAATCAAAACTCTAAAAAAAAAAAATTGCCAACCTAGAATTCTTTACCCAGCAAATACATTATTCAAAAATGACATTTTCATACCAAAAAAAACTGAACTTGTATCAGCATCATACTCACACACAAGGAAACACTAAATGCTAAAGGACATTGTTCTTCAGACAACTGAGAAACACAGAAAAGAATAAAGAGCAATAAAAACAATTAAAAATGAACACTGACAATATAAAACAATATGAAATCTCTGCTGCTTAAAATGTGAATTAGAAGAAACAAAGTATATGACAAAAAACAATAGAGGATACAAGTACTAAAAAAAGAATAAAAGATTTCCATACACTTAAGAAAAGATTGACTGCTCCGTGACCATAAAGCAATCAACTATTTGAGGGAGTTTTAATAGAACAAAGATGAGTTTCACTGTTCACATTTTTGAAAGTGAGCCCATCAGAAACAGCCACATGTCTGAAATTCTGATAATCAAGGGTATCACTCAGGTGAACAGTCCTGTAAAATGATGAAATATTTACAAAGTCCCAGCATTTTAAGAAAACAGGATAATACATATCTTTATATTGCCACCCTTCACAATAATGGTACTCTTTTTAGATAATACACAAATGATGGAATAATAGGATACAAATATTGTTGAAATTTAACAGGAGCCATTATCTATTGCCCAGGAGCAATATCCTTGCAGCTCTGTGTTCTTTTTCACATCTAGCACTCAGGCACTACCATGCCCAAGAATAACATTTCTGTGAGAGTAACAATTAAAACATTCCAAATGGATGACTTCTCAACATGATTAATGAATTGTGTTCTAAAATGTCAGGTGACCAGTATAAAACAAAATCTTTTCTCTGACAACTGATAAAGGAGATTCCTAAGGATAATGTTCCTATTTATATCCACTTTACAGGCCATAGAATATCTTAATAGTTTGTAATTATGGACAACAAGAAGTAAGTACTTACACCAAACACTTCCTATCTCATCAAAATTATATAATATTACTATTTAAAATCAAGAAAACAGATTTTCCATTTCACATACTTTTTCTTCATATTTTTACTTGGTAATTAAAAAACCCAAAGCATTTAGTTAGTCCTGAAATGGTTTTAAAATATTTCTCTAACTGGAATACAATTATTTTCAATTAAAGCATTGTTCTGCCATTGGAGAATCATCTGATTTACATAAATGTTAGTTAGGTGCCACAAAAATTCTAAAAGTCACAAATCATTTAATCCATTCCATCAAAACAGGGATTATTTTAACATCTGTTTCACTTCCTTTTAAAAGAAATCCTATTTATTTTCTCTAACCAAAAAAAAAAAATTAGGATAAACTTACAATGTACTTCCCCAATCAAAATTGAAAATGATCTGGTTAACCACAAATTGGCTCATGTAGTCAAGTATTTTCTGAATGTATTTTATTGAAACATGGCTGACAACATATAATAATGTCATATAGTAACTGGGTTACAATTCTACAGAATTACAAATTATTTCACTGATTATTCTTAGTCACAGATAAAAAAGGTCTTTTTTGTTCTTATAAATTATCAAGTAAACTTGATGCACTGCTAGCTAAACTGAGCAATTCGCTAAATAGCTCCTTCACTTGATGTTAAAAAACCTAACGACAGAAAGCTATTAAGTAACACATTTCACTAAACTGAATTTATAGAAATAAAAATAAAAAAGTCACGATCTCATTCTATCACTTTCAAACATCCTGGTAATATTTGTGAAAATAAAGACAAAAATTTTTTTTCAACTATTTTATTGAGTTTAGAAGCAAAATTTCGACGGTCTGCAAGTAGAAATTTTTCACATCTGGGAGTCACACTCTCCCATGCCACCCACAGATTATAATATAGGATATAATGTAACATATTCTATATGATATACATAACATAAAGTAATACCATCAATATTATGACCTTTAGATAAAATTCTAGCTATGATTTATTTAATTAACTATATAAAGAACCTAAACACTAATTTCAAATAAAAAAGAAGAGTACCATGGTAGTTTCTCAGTGACTTAACAAAAATTATACCAAAAAATAAATAATCACATGATTCCTAACTTTGCTATACAATGATATGTGGCTAGTTTTCATACCTCTCACACCAGATCTCTTTATAGTATAAGATCCTTTATTTCTTCACAATAATGTTTTCTTTGTAACAAAATACTACGTAATCAAATTCTAAAACAAATCTTTAGAAATAAGATTAGCTAAACAATTTAAAAATACTTACTGTCTTGTTTCGTAATCTAATTATGTCCGAGACAGAGCCAGCTCCACAGTACTCCATAACAATCCAGAGGTCTGTGTTCTTAAAGTAACTGCCATAATACTTTACAACATATGGACTAAAACAAATATAGAGACAATCAAGCTTAGTTAATTCTCCCCCCCATTGTTTCTTAATCCTAATACAAATTTTTAACATTTCATAATGCTCCAATAAGTAAACTTCTATTATACATTAAATTGTTTGTATGTAATATTCACCAACTGTGTATAATTAGCCTTCAATTCATGGATGAAATTTAACAGGATTACAAATCAGAGGAGGCCCAAATAAGGCTCTGTTTTGGCAGACCACTTACTATTTAACATAATGAAAATATTTTCCTTTAAAACATCTCAAATATAAATCTTCTAAAGAAATTTGTATTTAGTCAAATGTTAACACTCAACTTTAATACATTCTATATTTCAATGAGGCAAAAAAAATTTAATTCTTTCATTCTGGCTTCTGAAAATGTTGGAGAAAAATAATTGTTATTTTTTGCTTTAAATCAGACAATTAAAATTACTAGCAGCACAGAGTATTTCTGAACTGAGGGCTTGTATCCTTAGAGCATAATAAATAATGTTTATAGCCAAGATGTTTATTTAGGAAGACTTTGAAAGGGTGGAATGGCCATTTCCATTAATACTTTTCTGTGGCTTTGCTACATACACTGATTTGTAAAACATCTTACTCAACTGAAAAAGGCGGAGTATCCATATTCACAGAATCAAAAAAAGATGGAACATACAAAGCAATACAAACTAAGTAGCACACAGTTTAAATGCTACAAGAGCTCAAAGGGGGACCTGACTGGCCATGGTGAAGCCATCAGATGGAACTTTACAGTAAGGGTAGAATTTTTAATTATGAAAAAAAGGTTAGAACTTCAAACTGTAGATAATCTATAAGGGAGGAAGCATATTTTATAAATTATTTCTTTCAACAAATATTTGAGAAGTACCTACTATGTATAAATCAATCTGCTACAAAATGGTATAAAATTTCTAGAATTTCATTCACATTTCCTTCTCCTTTTATTCTTACTTTCCTTTCCCCTTAAAAGTTTAAAGTAGATAATGAAAAAAAGAATTCGATTTCTCCGGGGTTCCCTCAACCTATAATGCTCCTCATACAACCATATTCATTCAGGGAAAGCTTAATTAGGTTTGCCTTTTTAAAAAATCACTCTAGATTCAGGGAAGAATAGGCTAGAGAAGGCAAAAATGAAAGACACAATAAACAAATAGGGAGCTGTTTCAGAGCAAGCAAATGCACAAAGGTTAGTGGCAAGAGACACATAATAGTAGTATCTGAGATCCTGCCTTTCCTCAGTCACATTCAAATAAAATCTGTAAAGTACCACACTAGTCCCTGAACTATTTTTAACCATAATAATAAAATCACTTGCTGGACCCAGCATTATACTACAATTTTCCACACATCAACTATAGGGATTGTTATCGGAAATCTGGCGCAGCGAGCGCTGGGTTGCGAAGCTGCCCGCGGCCTCTGCGGCGCCGGTTCGATCCCCGGCTGCCCCTACCAGGAGGATCCCAGATCCTGCCTCTCCTGCCGCCACATTCAGCAGTGTACTTCGGTAAAGTGCTCTGCTCCCCCTCTGGCTATTTTCTCTCACCCTAATAATAAAACAGCGACATGCATAATAAAAAAAAAACAAACCAACAAAATAAATAAATAAAATCATGCCTCTATAAAAAAAAAAAAAAGAAAATACATTCTTATCAAGTGACCAAATTAATAGCAAGGACCGGGAAATCTTTGTAATTATCTATTCTGGTCTGGAGGAATATATGCATTATTAATACCATTTGAATTTCCAGTTACACAGTTTTTATAGGAAATAAACAATATAATCTAAATATATAGCACACTCTAAAGAAAAACAAAATTGAATAGACCCAAGCGACAAAGTTCCTCTAGTATTTATTCAGCCCTTAATTAGCTAGAGTTTACAGTATAAGGAACTGTTGGAAGACAAAGTTGTCTATGTATCTCTTAACAATAGAGTCCTGATTTGATCAGGGGTGACAATGTATCCAGATTCCCCAACAACAACAGTTCTAAAGTCACCATCTGACTCAATTTTGATGCATAAAACATAAGCTGAGGGTATCTAGGAAAGTCCTTTCTCCTGCTTCTCCCCTTCTCTCTCCTGCTTGGAACATACATAGAAGACTAGAGCTAAAGCAGCCCTCCGATTACTACAAATCTATCTTCATCTTCCTTGAAGGATTAGACAAGAAAGTCAGACAAGAAAACTAAAAAAACAATGCATTTTACTATTCATAAATTCATTAAAATGAAAATAAATTTAAAAATTGCTTCATACCTGTCACATTGCTGCATTATTGAAATTTCTTTGATTATTTCCTGAAGATCTGATTCAACAGGTACTTGTTTAATTGCCACAACTTGACCAGATTCCTTATGTATTGCTTTAAATACACTTCCATAAGACCTAAAAAAAACAGACATTTTTAATTTTCCCCTTTCAATCATAGTTATCAGAGAAAAACGTGTTTCTTGAGTACTTTCTAGTTTAAAATAATGTTTAATGGTGACAAATAAGTGAATTTATATCTTTGCATAATTGTCTCAATTATAGATTTTAAAATCTATTAAAATCACTAAGTTAATGTAAAAATTTGTTATTCTTATGAATGAAAGAAACAGACTTACGGTTTGTCAACTCAAACAAATGCAGCATTAAGAAGATATAAATGGAAATTTAAGTAATGAAATGTAGATAAAAACAGCTAACTTCTCAAGTTAGTAGAAATAATTGATCTCACCTTAAACAAAATTATCCCCAGATATCAAAGTCCCAACCCTTTTCTATTTAGGAACAACTGAAAACATCCACTAGGGACCACCACAGGACAACAAAGTCAAAGAAGCAGTTTATCTTCAGTCATCTGGTCCTTGACTTATTGTTTCAAGGTCTTTTCAAATGCGTCTTTCACTATTGTCCTCTCAAAAGCAAGACAATACACTCATTAAAAAAATGAGTAGTAGAATATAATGGCCACTTGCCAGAAAGTCTCTGCTACACCTCTTGAAACTTTGCTAATTAAACATTCATGTGCTTAAAAAAACAAAAATAATAAGGAAAATATCTGTACTTTTGAATGAATTTTTAAAAAAAAGGTAAAAACTGATACCAGTTATTAAGCTTTCACTGTAAACCGGGTACTATGCTTGGTATTTTACATATATTATCAAATTCAACCCTATCAACTGTGGGATAAAATACTACCATAACCATTTTAAAAGACAAGGAAACAGAGACTCTGAAACCAATAACCAACAAGGCCAGAATTCAAACCTATTCTAACTCCAATGAATATGTTCTTCTCACTACATTATTTACTTCTACAGAAGAAAAAGAAGAGCAAGTCATTAAGGATATGGAATCTTTCCTAATACTAGGAAGCTACGTAGAATCACCTTTCAAATTTATAATTTTTCAAAATAAGTGAAAAAGTAAAAAATAAGTAATAAAACAGCCACATTAACAAAACAAATTTTATCTTACCCTCTCTTTCTCTGTAATATCTGAAATAATTTACTTTGATACCCAATGTCACCTTTGGGATGTACATGCACCCACACGCAAAAGTCATGTGTGTACCTGTGTTTATGTTCCTCTGTATATGTATGTATGCATGTACATATACATGCATATACGTGTTTGCACATCTATATGAACACACACATATAAAATAATGTAGAATTCAGTGCCAAATTATCTACTATCAATTAAGAAACACCACCACTCTCTTCTAAGATCTCAGCACTACAAAAGAGAAGCTGGAAACCACTTCCCAGAATTTCCTTCTCTGAATGAATCCTAATTAATTTGATAATGGAAACATGTATGAAATCTGAATAACGAAAGTTGAGGAGAAACCATCATTTTCCAAATGAGGTTGCAGCAGATGCACTGGCAGATATGAGAAACACGGTGGCTTCCAGCTGAGCCTGTTGCAAACCACTACAATGCTGCAGCAAATCTTTTCAAAGATTCTTAAGGAATCCAGCAGATCCCCAGATAGCATGTAAGGAACACCCACTACAGTGCTTCAGACTGAGATTTTCACCTTTAGCTTCTCTGACCTTCAGCAGCAGCTTCCATGACCTTTGCATCTCTGGCCCTTCTACAAGTCATTTAAGCTCCCTAATTTTATATCAACTTTTTACACCATAGTACATAGACTAGCTTCTTCTTTCCTGACCAATTCCTCCCACCAATAATCTATAGCACAGGAAAGGATTGGTTCCAAGAGAAAGAATCTTAAATACAGAAATCTTGGATCAGATCTTTCTTAGATTTGAATAGTGACTTCAACGCCAGTGTCAAATAGAACACTGATAGTCTATAGCATCCAGTGGAAAAACTGCTATCTTTTATTATTGCCCTTAGTTCCCGAGAGTCTAGGCAAAGCTTCAGAAGAACAAACACTGTATCAATAGAATGTTATGGTGAAAGTAAGAGTGAAAGGACTACAGAATGAGCTCATTACCCCTTCTTACATTGAAAGTTACAGAAGAAATATAACAAGGTCAGGGCCCAAGTTCCCAACTCAAGACTAAGAGAACAGACAACTTCCTAATGACCCCTACAAGTTTCTTAATTCTTTTGGGCAAAGGGCTGAGGTTTCAAAAAAGCAAACTCAAAAAGCCTAATCTAGTTAGAATTTAAATTGCAAAGTACACTGCAAACTGAATTCACAATATCACATCTGTTATGTTAGACTTTTAAGTGTAAAAAAAAGATTTCCAGAAATGGCATTGGAATTTTAGGCAGCTTCTTATTCATCTTAATACTGCAAAACCCCAACCTTAACAAATCTCCTTTGCCAGCAAAAAACTATCTTAACTCCCAATTTGAGATTGCATTCACAATGCCTAAAGACCTCACATCAAGCAGTCACTTTTCAGGAAAATGTAGATCCTCCTCTAGACCACCCTACCAAATCTCTCAGTGCTTCTAGAACAATAATTAAACTTGAGTCCTCACAGACAGACAGGAAGATGAGTATAAATCTGATCCAAGAGCAGCTACTCTTCACACCAAAGTGTTATAAAATTTTGCCAGTTTTTATTAATAGAACCCTAAAAAGCAGGTATGGGAATGAATTCCAAGATTTCCAGGGAGAAAAGAATTTATTGATATAGATCTAATTCCAGAAATTCCAAACTCAATATATTAGCACTAATAGTTGAGAGCATCCCCAATAGTTTGGTAAGCAAGTTAACTGAAACCTGGATGCAACAGTGGCCTACTTACATGAGATACTAGTGATCCTCATATACATTACAGGAAGATCAAAGGCCCAAGTAGATGGACTACTGAAAGGCATTTATTATATGCAACTTGCTCATCTACACCCTTATTAGGTTCACTGAAAGAGTCCAAAGGGTACTATCTTTATGGGCATCATTGAAAGCTCTTTAATGCAGGTTAGAGATAGCAAAGATGCCTACTCTGAAATGAGCTCCCTAAATTTAATGGATGATGAAATTCATTAAGAGGAGGAGTGGTAACACCTTCTTTGAGACAAAGCAAACATGATAAACACAAGGAGTAGCAAAAGTAATTATGGAAAATTATTTAGTGATTGATAGGAGTATTTAGTCATTTAGGAATTAGGTACTAATACTTGGCTACAATATGGATAAGCCTTGAAAACCTTGTGTTCAGTGAATGTACAAAACGTTCTAAACATTTTAAATGTGACGATTAGTGCAGTCACAATGTTAGATGACCATTACTACTGTCTAGTTCCAAAACATCTGCAATCTGTTTTCTAGGTCTATGCATTTATCTATTCAAGGCACTTCGCATAAATGGAGTCACACAATATATGACTTTTAGGATCAGGCTACATTCACTGACTAAATTATTTTCCATCATAGGATATATCACATATCATTTATCCATTCATTAGTTGATACGTATTTTGTGACTTCCACATTTTTGGTCATTGTAAATACTGCTATATAAATTGCTATCTTTTTAAATTAGTAGATAGATATTTAATCATCTTTCCATCCTTTCTATGGTAATTGATCTATTTAAGTTTTAACTTCTATGGGGTGAGTCACATAATTTATATTTTATTAGGAAATCATGTACTTTAAAATTTTCAAATGAACTGTTATAGAGCAGGATATAATCTCTTTCTTTGTCAAATCGTTTTTCTGTCATTGGTTCTATCTTCTTTTATTCCAAATCTTCTAGTTTTTGCTCTCTTTTTTCATTAGTAAAATTTGAAGAGGTTTAGCTATTTTATTGATCTGCTCAAAGAAACAGCTTTGTGTATATTTATCATTTCTACATTTTTGTTTTCTATTTTATTCATTTCAGTTATTTCTTTTATTAATTCTTCCTAGCTTCCCTTGATATATATTTTACGTTCTTTAAATAAGAACTTATTTCTCTTAATTTTTTTGTCTTTCTTCTGTGGTAATGAAGGAATTTTAAACTAAATATTTTCCCTGATTATAGCTATGCTATTCTATAGATATTGCTATAATATGACTTCCTTATTATTGTTTTTTTGATAATTTGTAATTTCCTTCTCAAACATAGGTTACCTCAGATTATGTTTTATAATTTCCTATTAGTGCAGGTTTATCATATTGTAATAACTTATTTCTAAATTTTGTAGACTATAATCAGATATGTGACCTGCAAAATCATTTTAGAATATATTAGATTTTTTTTTTAAGATTTATTTATTTATGCATACAAGAGCTGAGGTATAGGCCAGAGATGCGGGGGGGGGGGGGGTTGCGGGGTGCAGTGAGAGAGGATTCACCAGAGACAGTGGGGAATAGAACGGGCAGATTGACCAAAGTACACTACTGAGGGGAGCAGCAGGCAAGTCAGGAGAGGTCTGCTGTGCCATGTAGGTTGCTCCCTGGCCAGCCTGGGATTGAACTTGTGCTGCAGAGGTTGCGGATTGCTTCATACTGCAGTGCTTATAACCCCTTGCGCCACCAGGGAGGCCCTATTAGATTTTTTAAATCAATGGTCCACAAACATACCAAAAAAATAGAAGGAATGCAAAAAAAAACATAGATATACAGATATATAGTTATTTAAATATAGACATGAATACCTCATAATGTATTTACATATATAATTAAGTTTACTGATTATAATATTTAACCCCTCTGTGTCTTTTCTCTTTTTTTCTATTATTCCATACAATTCCACGAGACAATAATGTCAGGACTCTACTTTTGTTAGAACCCCCTGACATTTCTAGTGTTTTTTACTCTCACAGTGTCTGACACATATGTATTTCATTATAACTATTAGAGCTTGTCCTTCATAACATTACCTAATGTCCCTTTTTATTCAATAGAGATCTTTTAGCCTTGAGTAATTTATCTGAATATATACTGCTATTCCCCCGTTTAGTATTTTCTTTTTTTGCTGTTCTAACAGATATCTATGTCATTTTAATTTGCAATTACCTAACATGGTTAATGATGTTGAGCAACTTTTCATGTGCTTATGTGCCATTTGTCTATCTTTGCTAAAATCTGCCCAGATTGTTCATCCATTTCATTTTTAAATGATATCTTTGAGATGTTTTTGAGAGTTTTAAAATACATATATTCCAGATGCAAGTTCTTTGTCAGAAATATGGTTTGGTTTGCAAATATTTTCTCTTTGTCCATGGCTAGTCTCTTCATTTTCTTAATAGTACCTTTTGCTAAGGAAAAAACTTTCAACACTAAGAAGTCCAACTTTTTAAATTATTTTTACACAAGGAAAAAAATTTTTTTAATTATGTATTCAATCCACTTGGTGTGTTTCAAAAGGTGCAATACTTTTCTTCATTTAACAGTGAAAGAAGTTAGAAATAAACTTCAAAAAGGAAAAATCAATGGCAAACAAATTTCCTCACAGTCATATATAATGCATCCTAGAAAAGCATGAAAGACCCTTACAAATTCATTTTGATTGCTACAGAATATACTCATGTTTTACCATTATTCAATTCAAGCATGTCTTTTAGTGAAAGATGAATATGACATAGTATTTTGATTTTTGTCAATCATCTGAATGCTACTTTCATATTTTTTGTACTTACCCTTCTCCAAGCTTTTCTAATACATCAAAAACTTCTTCAGGTTGCTTAGTCAAACTATCTTCACTCAGCTTTTTTAGCTTACTGATGAGAGAAAACAAAAATAAAATATTTCCTCAAGATTGTTTATAAAATTTTCAACTTTATTCTTACCAGACAATATATTAGATATTTCAAAAATCAAACAACATAAGCATGTATACAGTAGTCACCTTCCAATCTCTGTTCTTTAATCTGCCCAGAAGCAGCATCAAAAACATTAAGTCAATCCACAAGGTAATTTACATTCCTACTAGGAAAATTCTATAAATCCCTTAAACTCAAACAAAGCCCTGCATCAATAATGTTATTTACAACGCCAAGATTTCAATCAAAAATTACTAGACATATGGGCCTCCCCAGTGGTGCAGCGGTTGAGCGCTGGGCTGCGAAGCTGCCTGCAGCCTCTGCAGTGCTGGTTCGATCCCTGGCCAGTGGGGAGGGTCCCACATGGTGCGCAGACGAGACATCTCCTGTCACACCTGCTGCTTTCCTCAGCAGTGTATTTCTTCAGTCTGCCTGTTCTGCTCCCTGCTCTGGCTCTGGTGGATTCTCTCACCCTCCCGCACTTCTGACTGTACCCAGTGCTTGTATAAATAAATAAATAAATCTTTTTTAAAAATTACTAGACATATGAAAATTCATGAACTATGACACAAAGGGAGAAAATTTAATCAATTAAAACAAACAGAAATGATAGAGATGGTAGTGTTAACATGTCTCAAAAAACATATGAAAATAGATATTCTATCAAACGTTTCTCAGATCATAATGGTGTAAAGCTAGAAATTAACCACAAAAAGAATCCTGGAACAAACCAAAACCTGCGGAGACTGAATAAAATATCACCTCATCCCTATGAGAATGGTTCTATCAAAAAGAATGGAAACAAATACTGGTGAGGATGTAGAGAAAAAGGAACGCTCATCCAGTATTGGTAGGAATGCAGTTTGGTGCAGCCTCTATGGAAAAAGGTATGGAGATGCCTTAAAAAAACAAAAATAGAAATTACATATAATCCAGCAACCACTGATAGGTAATAAGCAAAAGAACATGAAAACACTAATACGAAAAAGATTTATGGACTCCATTGTTCACAACAGCACTACTCACAACTGCCAAGTCATGGAAGCAACCTAAGTGCCCTACAATAGATGACTGGATAAAGAAACTGTGGAAAATATACTAAGTGGAATAATACTAAGTTATTTAAAAAGATAAAATAGCTCCTTTTGGAACAAAATGGATGGACTTTGAGATGATTATGCTAAGAGAAATAAGTCAGAAAGTGAAAGAGAGATAACAGATGGTTTCATTAATCTGTGGAATCACAGCAAAACACAGCAAAGCAACTTAGACTCTGGGAAACATACACTGGTTACCAGAGGGAACAGGCAGGAGAAAGGAAGGACAAAGGAGGGTTAGTGGAAGGTGAGTAAAACGTGAACATATGGAGATGAGAAGCTGTTAACCTCAAAGTTCAAGAGATATGTAAATGACTGACAAATATGTATCAATTTTTTTAAAAAGGCATGTTTCTGAATACATAAACTATATGTAGATAGCAGTTTATCATTTACCGCCATAAAATACCTAAAAATATATTATAAAAAGTTAAAATATACCAAAACATTTATGCTTATGCTCACAAACACAGATACTATACGGCCATCAGCAGTCAAGAAAAAAGTACGCAAATCAACAGCGGGGTATTAAGTTTTGGAGGAGTGAAAAGTTACATGGGGTGGGGGCAACCTTTTGTTCAAGAGTGAACTGTGTTTGAAATAATGGTGGAAAAGGGAAGAAAAGGGTGGAAAGGGGAGGAAGAAAACCCATTTGTGAATTTTAACTAAGATTCACAAATAGCACTGCAGGATTTGAGATCAGAAGTCATGAATTTTAAATGGCAACTACTAAGGTTGCATATTTTCTTCAAAACCACTCAGAAATCTTAAGGTAAGCAAGAGAGACAGCAGACAACAGAATTAAGTGTTTTGTTAGGCAGAAGAACATGGCCAGAAAAGAATTCTGCCATGCATAGAAGAATGAGATGAGGGAGTTAAAGATATTGACAGAAAAATGTCTGATACATGGGACAGGCAGAGAAAGAAGAGTGAAATAAAAAGATACAATGAATTTTTTTAAAAAAAAGCATATTCCTACCAGAAAAAGAAGCCTGTCTCTTCAGCAGCATTGATACTGTGTCTCAAAAAACAAATTCACTTCATGTCCTTTATGGCTAAGCAAACACAAGTAGCTCAAGATGAGCCATGCACAAGATACAGCAATGGAGGCAGCATATATTAACAAATCACTTTAATGCTAAGCCAAAAAGTAATCTAACCACTACGCAATTCTTCAGGAGTTATAAACAATTTCTTCAAAGCAGGTTCATAATCTGGTTTACTTTAAACAAACAAGTCATAGGTCCCCCAAATGAATCTAGGAAACACTTAATGAGAATTTAGTCCACACATCTCATTTTCTCAACATGTGGAACAATTGAAATGTTATTAATTTAACTTAGGCAAAAAAATGGTCTCTGGGGTGTTTGTCAAATGAAAACACATGACTTATTTTGGTAAATGATTCCTGCTTTATGTCATTTTGTCTTTATTTTTTCTTTCCTTTCTGGTGTTTTAAATGAAAACTGATCATTTCAGTTATGGTTTAATTTTAAGTAATTCTTATATTGTCTGCTTTTCAAACCCTCACAGTATAAAAAATATCCTATATATACACGCAACACATTTTCCTATTTTCCTGTCTTGGCAAACACAATATAATAAACATAATTTCATCTGTGTTTGACATATTATGGTTTTTAACACCTCAGAATTTCATCATAACTACTACGTTTTTAATCACAGGTCCAAAAAAATTCTCAACTATACACTCTTCCAGGTGCTAGGGAATCTTGTGAGCAAGTCACCCACTCTTATAGCTCTCTAATGGAATATGATATTACATACCCAGGCAGACATATTCTAGAACTGGTTTTTGTTTTTAATAAAATTTTCCTGATTTACCATTGTTATACAAACATTTAAATTTCAAGATTATAGCTTCACACCTGGATATGTGTAAATGTCTCACCACACCCACCACGTGTAGGTTAGACATTCTGGTTTCCCTGTCATTTGACTTTATTCATAAAATAAGAGATAAGAAGATAATCTGTGTAGGGTAAAGAAAATATCAGGCTTTTCTGCCCTTCCGCCATCAGGATAGATGATGGATCCTTGTCCTGAATGCATGCCTGATGGTGGGCACCTGAAGTGGGTACACCTGAGCTAAGAGACTGATTTATAAGGGTGGTGCAGCAGAGTGCGGTATGGTGGTAGTGCCGTGTTTAAGGGTGGAGGAGTGGAGTGTACGGAGGAGTGCGGCGACTACAAACCACAGCGAAGAGCATGAGGCTGCTAGAACCATTCATAAACCTGCTCAGAATGGGTTGGTTGCTTTACAATTGGCGTAAGTCGGCAAGATGATCCATGCAGACGGGTATTGGAGCCCTCCGAAGACCTGGAGGGACTAAGGAGTAACAGTGTTTGCCTGTGACAACGCTGAGGGCGCCATGGGGCACAGAAGATGGATACGGTCCAGGAGCTGCAGGACGGGACCTGGCATGAAGGAGACGCCCAAGAGGACCAGCCTACGACACCCGAAAGGACCGGCCAACGACCCCTGAGGCAGCAGAATCGTCGGGGAGGAGAGGACCATGATACAGCGCTCGCCGGTGCTGATGCAGGGAGAGGCCAATGGACTTCAACTGATGGACATGGACTGATAAACTTGGACTGACAATCCCGCCAGAAGGCGGAGGACCTTGGCAGGTTATGTTTTTTTTTTTTTTTTTTGAGAATCTGGGGGTGGCCAGTGGGCCTTGATGGCCAAAAGCAGCCTGTGTATGCCCAGCAGCCAGGTGGAGGAGAAAAGCCAACTGAGAAGGCAAAAGCTGGTACAGATGCTAAGTTGAGAAGCCCTGAGTGGCTGTTAAGCAGCCTTAGTATGCTGAAGACCTGTGAGTCTTGTAAAATCACCTGTGGGTGATGCCCTGCTCATTCTTGAGTGAGGGTGAGGAGCTGAGGAACATGTCCTTGGGGGATGGGTGGGGAACGTGGCTTGGGGTAGAGCCCAAGCCAAATGTAGAGTTTGGATCCCCGACCCATGTGCTTGTGCAGTGGGCTGGCTTGAGTGCAGGGGTCTTCGAGTCGCATTGGTGGCTGTGAAGGCCGAGTGTTGGAGCGACTGCAGACAGAAACCCTGAGGGTTGGCGATTACCCCCAACAGAATAAAATTGCCAGTCCCAGAGCTAGTGCATCCTGGGGGTGGATGCTGTGTGTGGCTTGTAGCCGAGACTACAGTCAGAGAAGGCCAGGAAGTCTGACGGCTCCTGGCATGTTGCAATAGATGTCGTGAGTGATTCCCCTCCCTTGTATGAGCAGTGCCTTCGGCAACAGATTTGGTGGCTCATCTGCTGGTACCAATAATTGTCTTTTGCACTAGGTTGGTGCCCTGCCTGGACTTATTTGTGTTCTGTTGTATTTTGTTATATTTGATGTATTTGCCATGGCTGCATTGTTTGATTGCTTAGAAAATTGTATATATATGTATAACTGTATGGCAGAAAACCCTGAGGGGGTGGACTGTAGGGTAAAGAAAATATCAGGCTTTTCTGCCCTTCCGCCATCAGGATAGATGATGGATCCTTGTCCTGAATGCATGCCTGATGGCGGGCACCTGGAATAGGGTGTGGGCATAGGTAGACGGGATTCACCTGGGCTGAGACTGTGCTTTTAAGGGCGGCGTCACGGGGACGCCAGGAGCAGCAGCAGAAGCCAAAAGGGAAGCTGAGAGAGAAGCAGAGAAGCAGAAGCAGAGAATGCCAGAGAGCCCAGATAGAGTGAGGATTTGCGGAGGGGCTGGGAGGACTGCCAGCCTCCCGGCCCCCCAGCACCCCTGCCTGCCATATGCCTGGTGAACCCCAATAAAAGACCTGCAAAAACCCACTAAGGACTGATTCCTCCTTTACCTGGTCTGCATGGGATCAGAAAACCTGCACTGTGTCCTGTTCCTGACCTTACAATCTGTTACACTGTCATTGTTAATACAGTGGGGGGGAGGGGAAACAGCCTTCTCCCACATTGTTCTCAAACATTAGAATTATTTTTCAGCAACACCCACATCGCTAATATTTCAAACATTTAAATGCCCGCTATAATTTTACTATAAACTTGCTTAACTCACTTTTATGTTTTCTGTTCAATGTAAGAATTTCTGTTAATAATTTTTCTAGGATGTCAGAACAAAATTTTCCAAGTCTTCACTGTAGTATGGGGAAGGAATCCTTTTACACAGACTAGTCCCAGTTTTCTCCAAATTCTCCTGAACATTTTATTATATTATTATGATTATTTTATTATTTTAAGAATATGTTATCCTTAGATAATGGTACTGTTTAACAGTCTTATATTAGAGATACATATTGAAATAGTTAAGAAGCAATGAATGACACCTGAGATCACTTCAAAATAATAATGAGTAGAGGTGTGGGATAAAAATTACACTTGACTGATCAGAAGTTAAAAATAATGAAATGAGTTAATAGGTACAGAGAAGTTCATCCTCTCTTCTATACAAACTATGTTTGAAGTTTTCCATCATAAAAAGTTTTATTGAAGAGTAAATTGCAGGAGTTAAATCAACTAAAATTGTTCTTTGAAATAACTACAAACAAAAAAGCATATATCCACTGTAAATTATTTGGAATAAAATCTAAAAGTAAATGTCCAAATATGGATAATAATGAATTATGGAACATCCATTCAATAAGATAACAAAGAGGACCAAAATGTTGTAGAAATCCTATTTATCTAAAATAATTTTACAATACACTGCTAAGAGAAAAAAGGTTATAAAATATGCACAAATTAAACCATTTTCATTTTTCCTTTTAAACATGCATGTATCTGCATATGTGTGTGTGATGCACGTACCAGCACCTAAATAGTGACAGACTTTGTTTTGTTCACTGTTACATCTCCAACACCAAAAACTGTCTAGGACGTAACAGGAATTTAAATACTTGTTGGAAATAAACATTACAGCATTCTGGTAACAGGTCTTGAATTTTGGGTGGCTCTTTTCTATGCTTTTGTTTCCTAAGATTTTAACATACTTTTTTTCTGTAATTGGGGAAAATTTCAAATTATATCTTATAACAACATCAAATTATACATGCATTACTCAATAATTATTCCATAAAATCATGTTATTCACTGAAAAGAAAGGCTACTTCTAGAGGTTGAATTAATAAACTGGCTGAGGTTTTCAGAAATAATAAAAATAATACCTTTTTAATCAATCTTATTCTAATGAGCAAATTTCACAAATGCTTAGGAAATATTATCTCTAGGAAAGCTAGTCTTTCTAAAACAAATCTTCAACATGGGTACAAATAATGATAAAACCAGTTTTATCATTTAGCCATATTTATTCAATATACGCAAATTAATTGTGTAGACAAGGTACAGAGTAATAGAAATAAACTTAAGATTTAATCCTTGACAACCAAGAGCTCCCAATCTAGAGAGAAAGATAGATAACAAAAGTTGTAAACATTAAGGCCTTGGTGTGGCCTTACATTGAGCATATCAGGATTTTCTCATTTAATCTCTATATTAACTCTTTTAGTGGTTACTCTATAATACTCTCAGCTTTTAGATAAGAAAACCAAGGTCACTCGGGTAATAAATGACACACAGAATCAAAGCAGTGACTGTCCAAGATACAGCGTGCTTTTCACGTTAGCAAGCTACCTAATACTTATGCATACTCAATAACTTCATTAATTCCTACATCAAGTTTTACAAATCAGTGACCTCTTTCAGGTGGCTATTCATTCATAAGTGTTCCCAGGAGTTAATTTAAGTCAAATAGTTATCTGAAATGTACTATTACAGTTAGTAAACTGACTGAACTCCTAGAACAGGATTTAGCACATTCTTTTTTTCTCCCAGGACAACACTGTACACTCAAGAGATTAAAGAAATGAACTTTTAGCTTGTTTTCGGTTTCTTAAATTCCCAATCACTATACCATATTCTGTAAAATGACTGATGATCTAGGTAAATAGATAAATTTAAATTGTTATTAGAAAAATGTATAGGGCAGCATGTATAATGAAATTCTGAAGTATATTTGTTTTAGTTATGTTAATAGTGGAACAATGCTAGCTGTATAAAACAATATACTCTTCCTTCAGACTCTTCATCCCCATATTTTCAATGTCCTATAAATCAAATTCCAAATAAAGAAACCCAAAATTCTGCTAATAAGGATCTGGGCTTAAAAATTTAAGAGTGAAAATGACTGGAAAAAATAAATTCAAGAAATATTTTAAAGAAGAATCACGTCTCATTATATACAAGATAAACAATCTTAACTAACCATAAAATTAAAAATTCTTCAGTCTCCTCATTTCCATTACCTATACTCTAGCCACAGTGGACTATTCCTTAAATGTCCTAAATTTTCACATATCACATAAAAGATCATATAATCACTATAATTTAAGTATATAGTATATAGTTACATGTACATTATACAAGAAGTAAACAGGAAAGCATAAGAGGAAAAGATGACACTCAAAAATGTGTTTTAAAAATATACAAATAAAGGTAATTATAGAAGGCCTTCATCACTGACTTGAGAAGGGATCTGACAGTTAAATTACTTCTTTGTGATGAGGTAATGCCAGTAATGTCCATCCTCTCTTACATGATCTTTCCCCTTTTCTCTGCCTATTTCTTCAAAGCATGTTGACAACACTACACACATTTTTTAAACACTTTGGAAAGCTGTCTTCAGAGACGAATGGTTCACAATTACTATTTTATTTTAACTTCACAAAACCCAAAGATGATAGATTTTTATCTCCTTTTACAAGTGAGTATATTGAGACTCAGAAAACTAACTTGTGGCAAAGCTGATTTTAAACCTGTTTTAGCTTTTTTTGTTTCAACAATAAAACATGTGATCTGCTGATCACATAGTATATTTACTTTTATAAAATTACATTAAAATTTATGGGGGGGGTTAATTAATTTGGCACTAGAATAAGCTGAACTCCACCTAAGATTTGCTCTGCGATGAACAGAAGACTTTTTTAAATTAAATGGAAGTCTTATTTTTCAACTCTATCATAACATTTCCTCTCAAGTTGGGTTCTTTCCCAAAAGTACTCTAATATCATAATTTCCTGGCAGACAGCTCTAAATGAAAGCAGAATTTTCTTCTTTCTTCATCTTTGCAATCTCTTATTTTTAATTTCTAAGAATTTTTTCACTTAGCCTCAACAAGAAGGTGATGATTTTTTTTAATCTCTTATAACAAACCTACACAAGGTTAACAAACACTGCAACATACACTCCCCTAGTACTAAAAAGTTATTTTTACCATATTCATTTTGTTAATAACTAATTTTTTAAAAAAATAAAGATCCAGACGATGTAGACAATGTAAAAGTGCACAGTTAAAAATCCTCCAACATATCCATGTCCTACTAAAAAAGTAAACTGGTATGAAATATGCAGACCCACAAGTTTCATAACTTTTAACAGTTTATTATAAAGACTTTTAAATACTCAACAGCCTTACCAAGTTTTGACAAGTAAAAAAAGGAGGAAACAGAATCTTTAGTTGATTAAAAATAAAAAAATACACTACTCCTACATGAAACGTGCCACCCAAATACTTGCCATATAGAAAAATCCACTACAATTTGTGCCAAAAACACACCACCTATACTTAAAAACTAGATCTACTCATATTTTCTACCTTACTTATTTCCCTATATTTCAAGTTTTAAAAATAAAATACATTCACAACTCATCTCTCCTATCCTCAGAAGGATACTAGAATCACAATAATCCCAAACTTTAATACATCAGAGGTACAACCATTAATAAAAACATAACTTCAAACTAATTTCTGACAATATTAAGACATCTATATCCTGCAATGTGTTCTCTACTCTGACTTCTGCTTTCTTGTTCATAAGCATTCTTGAATAGAGATGGTGGGTAATGTATGAAGTAGCTGTTTTCCACTGTTTGCACAGATGGACAAATGTGCTTTGATTTCACAGCATGGTGTAATTACACAGCAACAGCACATATGAAGCCATTTCTCAGTAAATAAACTAAGGGAAAGAGACTGAGAAATAGTTCACAATCTTAGTGTTTTTTGAAAATAATTTTTTTTTAAATTGGATTTTTACCTGCCTGGATTTTTTTAAGAAATAAAAATTAAAATTTAAAATTCCATCTGTGTCTAATAGAAAAATAGATCATTATAAGACAGACAAATAGCCTGAATATCTCATCCATAGAAATTAAAAATAAACTACTGTACGTGTAATGCTTCTGTATTTGAACAGGTATAAATGCCATCTGAAAACTCCAATTTTCTTTGATAATAACATGAGTCCTCAAAATTTAAGTAGTGCTTAAATGACAGAAACGTTCTAACTTGGGGATTTTATATAATTTTTAAAGCAAAATCTTGTTCTTTTTTGATGCAAAAGTTATTTACATATTAAATTTTAGAAACTTATAACTATGTTTGAATTGATTTTTTTCTCTCCACTGCATAACAATGTTCTTTAGTGAAAGATATTTTTGAAATGTTAACTATGAACAGAAAGTAAAGGGCCTCTAGCAAACAGAAATTGATACAAGGAGCATGCACTTTTCTTTAGAATCAAGAGAACTATTTCCTATGGGATTAGATAAATAATTCTAAATTAAGTAGCAGTTCAGATAAGAACAAAGCAATTAAAAGAACCTATAGCAATAAAAGACTAGACTAGGTTTAGGGAAAAAACAGCTACATGCAGCAACAAAGCCTTAAACACACCAAAAAAGTACCCTTAACTATTTCAATGAATCTAGCTATGAACAGTTCTATGAACTATCTCCATGAGGATTTTTGTAAACTAAAATTCATAAAATATAATGAGTAATCAAGAAAGCAAATGATCAATCTCAGAAGACTTGGTAAGTTGTCTTCATTATGGAATACTTTCTGTCAAAACTAATTCTTTTCAAATGATTTTTTATTATTTTAAAAGTATAATGCTTGGGCCTCCCTCGTGGCGCAAGGGGTTAATCACTGCACTATGAAGCAATCTGCAGCCTCTGCAGCAAAAGTAAGATCCCCAGCGGGCCAGAGAGAAACCCACCTGGCAAGGCAGACCTCTCCTGTCTCGCCCACTGCTCCCCTCAGCAGTGTATTCCAGTCAGTGTGCCTTTTCTGTTCCCCACTCTGTCTCTGGTGAATCCTCTCACCCCCCCCCACATCTCTGGCCTGTACCCCAGCTCTTGTATGCATAAATAAATAAATCTTTAAAAAAAATAAAAGTATAATGTGTAAGGTAGGTTTATTACTTCACTTATTCAGAAAATCTATCACATGGTATACCAGACTTTCCAACGCTGCTAAATATCTTTAAAGTTACTACCTTATTTCCTTTTTAGTCCTCTCTTTCACAACACTAGTCAGCTTTTAACTAAAAGAAAGAAAACTTGGGCATATACAATAAGAATAAAGAACAGAAAAGGAAAAATCAAGATATTGTCTTCTGAAGAGTTTATTACATACATGTTTAATTTCCAGTGGAATTTTTTGGAATTCCATTGCTTCTAATAAAGAGACTTGTTCTTATAATTCCTAGAGATTAATGAACAATAAATTTTATTCATAGCAATGATTTCTCTCCAATGTCTATGATCCAAATTTCACTGGTTATTAACAATAGTAAGTTAACAATGGTTACTGCAAGATAACAAACTAATCTCCATTATCAATTTATAGAGCTATCTAGTATGTTTTAACAGAAAGTAATTACATCAAAACTAATTCTTCTAAACATATGTGACAGTGACAAACACAAATTACCAATTATGTCAATGAGACATATAACTATTTACTTAAAAAGCCCAATAAAACTTAACAAAGGAGGCTAATAAATTATAAAGTAGTAACACATATTTTTTTTTAAATAATAAATTTTATTTTTATATTCCCCCATACAATTGCAAAAGCCCCACTCTGACCCCAATCCTTCCCTTCCCGCCCCCCACCCCCAAAAAGTGTCTCTGGTTCATAGTTTTTTGTTGATTTTGATTTTCACTTTCTTATATTCATTTTCCTGGTCCCTTATTTAAGTTTTCTAGATTCCTGCTATGAGTGAGACCATCCAGTATTTTTCTTTTTCTTTTTGGCTTATTTCACTGAGCATGATCCCTTCCAGCGCCATCCATGTTGCTGCAAATTGCATGTGTTTATCTTTTTTGAATGCTGAGTAATATTCCATGGTATATATGGACCACATCTTCTTGATCCAGTCATCTATTTTTGGGCATTTGGGTTGTTTCCAAAGCTTAGCTATTGTAAACAGTGCTGCTATAAACATAGGGGTGCAGGTGTTCTTTGGAATTGATGTTTCTGTGTCCTTTGGGTAAATACCTAGGAGTGGAATTGCTGGATCATATGGAAGCTCTATGTTTAGTAGGTCCAGAAATCTCCACACAGCTCTCCATAGTGGTTGGACCAGTTTGCACTCCCACCAACAGTGCAGAAGAGTTCCTTTTTCTCCACACCCTCGCCAACATTTGTTGTTGCTAGTTTTTTTAATATGTGCCATTCTCACTGGTGTAACACATGATATTTAATATCTGGATTTGTTTCATTTGGTAACTGATCATACTGTTATCAGTCAGGGTTGTACTTATAAAGCAGCTTCCAGGGCCTCCCTGGTGGCTCAAGGGGTTAAGACACAACCTATGAAGCTATCCGCAGCCACTGCAGCACGAGTTCGATCCCCGCCCAGCCAGGGAGCATCCCATATGGCGCAGCAGACCTCTCCTGACTTGCCTGCTGCTCCCCTCACCAGTGTATTTCAATCAATCTGCCTATTCTGTTCCCCACTCTGTCTCTGGTGAATCCTCTCACACACACGCCCCCAACCCTGCATCTCTGACTGTACACCAGCTCTTGTATGCATAAAAATAAAATAAATCTTTAAAAAATAAATAAATAATGCAGCTTCCAGGTTCCCTGAATGTTGTCTGTACACAGATATATTTTGTATGCAAGACAAAGGCTGAAAGTTCTACATACAAAATAAGGCCTGAAAAGTGATAGTATCACTAGTGTTATTATTTTACGACTACCTTATGATTTACATCTTTTTCATTTAAAAAAGAAAGTAGATCACCAGAAACATTGAGGTGAGAAAGACTCAAGGTTGGATACAAAGAATAATGGGTCAAAGAATAACCAGAGTAAGATAGGGAGAACATGAAGACAAAAGCATACTTAAATGTCTACCTCAGAATGTGTCCATACATGCCCAATTTCTGACTCAAATAAATACACAGTGGAAATATAATTAGGGAAAGAAAGTCAAAACTGCAAGCACCATCACATTTTTGATAGAATATCCCATAGTTTAAAAGAGTGAGTTTTCCAATCTGTAAATAAAGCATTTAAAAATGAAAGGATATTACAGACGGTTTTACTTATAGGTGGAATACAGAAAAACCAAACAAAGGGGCAGGAAAAAGATGAAACTACCAAACTGACCATAGATCTATGGTATACAACAGGGAAGGGGGAAGAAGAAGGGTGGGTGTAGACTGGGAGGGGACAAACACAAGGGACTATGATGATGGTTCACAGGTGATAATGGTGATGGGAGAACAACAGGGACTGCACCTGAGGGGAGAAATCAATTACTGTACAAAAAAAGAACAAAGATGTAAGAAAATAAAAATGACAGAATTATTAGTGCCCAAGTTAGGGTACTTCACAGATTAGGGTACTATGAACAATAAATTTTATTCATAGCAATGATTTCTCTCCAATGTCTATGATCCAAATTTCACACACACACAAAAAACAGGACTTCTTGAAGAAACGGTTGATTCCAGATCTGGGGCAGGAAATGGACAAAATGAATCCTGAATATTTTATCACAATAGAAAGAAAGGAAGCTATCAAAGACCACTAGGATCATGTTATCTCCTGAAGGGACTCCCACTGACCAGAGATGGAACAGTTTGAGATTCAGTAAATGCAAGGAGTAATGCAATGAATTTAAATCCACCAAGTATTTTTAAATCCTTTAGCTCAAAAAGGCATTATAAAAAAGACATCTTTCAAAGAAAATAAGAAGCTAATTCAATATCTTAACAACTGGTAAATAAAGAGAAATAAGCAAGCTTTTTTCCTGTCTTTTCATAAACTATACCACTGGATAACCAAACAAAAGATCAGGGAAGTGACAATAAAAACATTTAAACTAATAAATGAAAACAAAATGAATTTCACCATTTTGCAACACCTAATGATTAATAATAATTAAGCACTAACCATCAACAGTTGCTAACATCACAAAGAAAGATACAATTACACGCTGACTCCTAAGGTCTTATAAGTGTAAAAGATATTGCTACCCTAAGAAATTTGAGTCTGACCCAGTCTCTGAAATCCACTGTCCATTTGCAGTTAATACATAGAACAAAAAAATACGCTGAACTGCACTTTTAGTAAGCAAGCAGCAAAATTCAGGCTGTGGGAAACTACAATTCCAATAACCTGGGTTGTTCATCAAGAAAAGGAAAAGAAAACTGATGGCAGACTAAAAGATTAAAAGTGACAACTCGTATCAAAACTATTTCTTTAATAGGCAAAACTAACTTAGAGATTCCAGCAATGCACATTTAGGTTCTTAATATGAAAGTCAGGATAATGGGAAAAGGCAATGACAATTTGGACAGAGCACTCAGGGGTATCAGAGAGGATGCAAAGTACTGCTTCTTAACCTGATAATTACACTGTGTCTGCCTGACAGTAACACATCAAATATAATAACTCATCAACCATTCATCTGTTACCTACTGATGTTTTATTTGTCAATAAAAAGGTATTTATAAAATACCAGGTTACCAGGGACACCTGGAAATTTCAAACACCTGGGAAAGACTAGATATGTTTCCTTTTTGATAGTCTACGATAGTAGAAACAAGCAGTTAAAAGAGATCAGTGCTCAACATTTCCTACTTACTTGCTTAGTCTTCTAAGGTCACCAACTAATATCACATTACGGGCCAATCAAGCCCACTTTCCTGGGAGTTTGAAATCCTAATAAAGAGACTAATAAAAATAACCAAACCTGTTTCTCCCCTACTCAGTCTTCTCACAATCCTCAAGCTGAAAACTCAGGAGGCAGGACTGAGTCTTTCTTCCTCATTCCCCACATGTAGTCTCTCCTTTGTTACATGTAGGAAGGCCTTTGTTTCTAACTCTAAAATATTACTCAAATATGTCTATTTCTCTCTATTCCTAATGACCCCATCATCTCTAAGCATGAACTATTGCAACATTCCCATAACTTGTTTCCCTGCTTTTATTCTTAACCCCCTACAATTTATTCAACCCAAAGCAACCAGAATCTTTTGAAAGCATCAACTTCTTAAAACCCTGCTTAAAACTCTTTAGTGACAGCCTGCTGCACTCTGACTTAAATCCAAATTCCTTTCCAGCGTCTGTATCATTGAATCTCTGCCCATGTCTCTGATCTCATCTCCACCACTTTCGCCCATTCTACAACCAAGCCAGAGGCTTCATTTCAATTCCTCCCACACACACACTGAACAACTCCCTACCTCCAGGCATTCTCAAAGTTTTTCCCTCTACCTAGAATACTCTTCCCCTACAACTCACACTTGTCAACCTCATGTCACAACTTATGTATTATCTTCTCAGAGAAGCTTCTTCCAAATGCCTTATTAAGCAAATTCCATTTTTATCTATACCAATAATGGTTATTTCTATCCTTCATATATCAAGCTCCAACTAGAGTGTATATTCTGAGGGCAAAGATCTCATCTCTTTCATTCAACAATGTACCCAGAATCTGGCACTTGAAAGGCAATTAATATTGAAAATATGAATAAATAAATGAATGAACTAAATGCTGGCAGCCATTTTATGCCATGCATTTGGGGGTGGGGGGTTTCTCTTTTCTTTCCATATACACTAATTCTATTAAAGTGCTTTCACACTAAGGGTCTGTTTTGTCTTTGTGCACATTATGCGATGCATTTAGATTGGTGATTTTTTTTTTCAAAGGCCAGTTTTTACAAAGAAATGAGAGAATGGGACAACCAAGCAGAGATATGGGGAGATTATGTGGTTCCAGAAAGAGTAAAGGAAATTAGCTATTACTTTTAGTGTTTACTTTCTTCAACTATATAAAAAGTCCCTCCTAAACTAAAAAATAACTTTAGTTTACATTCTAGATCCCTTAAAAACCAAAATCCTAAAAATGAAAAGATGATCTGGTTAGAGAATATTCCATATTTTGAATATAGAAACTACCTCATCAATAGAATTACAAATGCTCAATGTAACAACTTAGATGCAGAGACTTAGTCCAGGGCCTTATAGGTTTGTTCTCTCTTTCCTGGCCTTGGCTGCTCCCGCAATCATGCTCTGCCAGGTCCTCAGTCAGGCAAGAAGCATCCTTATTTTGATGCCCCCTCTGTAATTACTGGAGTCAAAGGTGCTGGATCAGCAATGTATCGTGTGTGGTTTTGTTCAATCCAGATGTCAGTTGGGACTTAAAGAATAACCCAAAACCATGAACCAACTGGGTCTCAATGAGCAATACAAGTTCTACTCAGTGAATGGGGATGGCAGCAAACTGAAGAAAGGAGGTCTAGATTTCTAAATGAAGTATTTCACTACAAAGCGCTTAAAATTTAAGTCTTCCAGAAGCCATCTGCACAATTTTCCACTTAACTAGAAAACACTGCCCCTTAAAATGTACTAAATCATGTTGGTTTATCATGTTGGGGTATACACCAATTAATATCTGAAACGTGAAAAAATAAACCATAAGTGCTCAATGTTCTCCAATTTTATAAGAGTGAAAGTGTGTTAGAAAGAGTGTTTGTCTGTGTATCAAGATACTGATCTTTGTGTCAAGATAGCTGGAAACATCTGAAAATCTGACTCAATCACTCCTTCACTAAGAGGCCTAGTATGACATAAATTCTATAGCCTAATTTAGAATCCACATACAACAGTACCACATGTACATCTATATTAACTATATTATTGTTAACTTTCTGTGATTTTGCTTTTTGTTTCAAAGTCGTTTTCAAGATATATACCATTTGATGTACTTTTAAGAAGTTCAAGATCTTAATATACATGCACGCAGGTACCTTATTTTTAATATTCATACATGCCTGCTTACATATTTGCTACTTTCTTCAACTTGAGACTGTAGAAAGACAGCTGTAATAAAACATTTTAAATACAAAATATCTGCTCTAGAGTTAAAAGCTTCTTGATATTATAATACTCCTAGTATGTGAGGGAGTTCAAGAAAAGTCACAACAAAAAAAGAAAGTTGAGACAAGGAAGAAAGTTTCTGTCAAGGAGATTTTCTCTTTTTAAGAAAAAAAAATCTGAAAACTTTGGTAGTTAGAGAGGGTGGAGCTGGTAGGGAGTCAAAAATTGAGGTCATCATAATTATAGCTGAATGTTTCCAGTGCATGGACTCATTTCCACACCAGAAGGCAAATGAACCTTTGCCTGGTCACATCTTTCACATATTACATTTTCCTTTGTAAACTCTGCCAGACATCATAGATAATCATTTGCTTTTTCCCTTAATTTAACTGGGGCACATATAAAGTGTTCAAAATATAGCTTTTAAACATCTGTTTTTCTCTCCCCTTCATCTTTACCCTTTCTAGAATCTTAAAGACTATCTCTATGATATACAGGTTGTTACCATCACACCACTCTGGATTCCTTTTGCAATGTCACTAGCACTTTTAAGCATCAGAATGGAAATGAAATGTTTCCCATCTGTCACAACTACATAGGCTGACAATACTTTTTCAAACTGTAGGTCACAACTCATTAGTAGGATATGAAGATAATTTGCTGGGTCATGAACAACAAGCAGTTCAATGAAAATAGAACAAAGAAAACAAAAATACCAGGAAGCATCACACAGTACATTTCATGAAACTTCTATCTCAATTTTGTATGTGTGTGGGTCTGTACTGGGTCTTGTTATCATTATTTTCTTAATTTGAAAACCACTAATATATATGACCTGAAGTAATAGCACATCTAGCTCATCTAGACAACTCTGAAACCAGAAAAATTAAATTCTAAGCAATTTTCTGCACTTGCAATCCAAATAAGATGTGTTTGATTGAAACCTGTTTTTTTTTTTAAAGATTTATTTATTTATTTAAACAAGCACTGGGTACAGTCAGAAGTGCAGGAGGGTGAGAGAATTCACCAGAGCCAGAGCAGGGAGCAGAATAGGCAGAAGGACCAAAGTACACTGCTGAGGGGAGCAGCGGGCATGGCAGGAGAGGACTGCATGCCATGTGGGACCCTCACCGGGCTGGGGATCAAACCAGCGCTGCAGAGGCTGAGGGCAGCTTCGCAGTCCAGCGCTCAACTGCTGTGCCACCAGGGGAGGCCCAAACCTATTATTAAAGCTTTACTCATACACATTTCTAGAATGAGATTACTTCAGAAAAACAAATTTCAACCTAACTGTTTAATGTATGTTTACCTTTTTCTTTACCTTTTCGAACATTTCTACTAATAAATGCTATATCCCAGTCTCTTAAAGAACAATGGACCCGCTGCTCCCCTCAGCAGTGTATTTCAGTAGATCCACCTGTTCTGCTCCCCACTCTGTCTCTGATGAATCCTCTCACCCCCCGCATCTCTGGCCTGTACCCCAGCCCTTGTATGCATAAAAAATGAATCTTAAAAAAAATTTAAAAAAAAAAAAGAACAATGGATAAATTAACCACTGGCAAGAGTTAACTAAAGACTGAGTTTATCTATCTTAACTTGAATTGAAGTTTGCTCACCAGGAACTACTCAGATTTTACTGTCACACTTCCTTCTCTCTCTCTAGGAAAAAAGACTCTATTGACTATTTTCATCACAGGGCCTAAATGAATTCGACAAAGTTGTTGCCACCCAAACTAACCAAGAAGAGTCAATAGAACATATGCTTTAGGGAGGACCAAGTGATTATGTAAAGAAATGCTCCTCATTGTTCAGTTTTTTCCCTTGAAATGCTCATAATACTTCTTCCACTTGTCTGCCTCTAAAACTGAGAATTTCCCTCATGGCCTCCTCCCTGAAATTATGGACTGTTTTTTAAGAGTTCTTAAGAGTTCACCTTCTCAAAGACAACTCTAGCTCCATAGTTAGTAAATCCCTCTGATAAGAACACAAGAATTTTACTTTCTAATATTCCAAAGATACATAATATAGACAAAATAAAGTCCACCCCTATTTTGAGTGCAATGTCTTCATTATTTTGCTGATACCCTATTTTCCTACCTTGTGTTGTTTTGTCCTATTCAACTCAATTTCTAAGAGCTGAGAATTCACTTCTACTTTCCAGTCTAATGTCAGGGCTCTACCAATTCTACAGGCTAATGTGGGCTCTTTGTACTGAAGAAATATTAATACTTTTTACTACACCCTTCTATGTCCTCACCCCTTTACCTCTGCTTTTGCATTTAATAAACTATCTTTTACTGATAACCCATTCATTCACAGCAATGTTTTCCCTTATAAATTTTTTTTTACCTTCACTTTTCATTTCATAGACTTTGTAACCTAACATTTTGAACTCAGTCTTCAACTTTACTTCTTCAAACTACCATTTCACATTATTTAAAAAAAAAAAAAAAAAACAGAATACAGCTATAGCTTAAATCAAATAACTCCTATAGTCTGTCTTAAGAGTAAGCTTCCGTATCTTTCTCTCTCATTATCCCTTCCTGTGTTTTTACTGTTTTACACCAACTTTTCTTCCAAGTACAATTTAATCAACAAATCTTAAATAACTATTAATCTATATTCTAATTGAGGAACAAGGCCAGTGTGGTAAAGTATTACCTCCCCAACAATGATATTATTTTCTCTTTTTTGACAAGTGCTGTGTATAACTACCTGGTCTCCAGCAACCAGATTTCTCATGTCGTCCACCTGCCTATCAGAGACCCACCTTCCCACCTATAAATTATTTTACTTGGTGAAGAGGCCATGTTTTGATCATTTCCCTTTCTACCTATCAAAACTTACTTATTCTGTGGCCATTCTTCTCAACTAGTAGTTTCCCTACAAAGAAATCTGATAAGCTCTACCTATCAAAACACTTGTAATTAATAATTATTTAATGGATTTCCCTTCCCAATGGGACATCATTTTAATAATGACTTCTGAAGACTTCTGTGACCTGTTGAGGAAATTTGGGGAATGTAAAAGTCACTCTGGCACCTCAAGTCAGTGACATAGGTGACCACATCCATTATCAATCTAACACAAGCCCCAGAAGGGATACCAAATCAATAATGTGAGGGTAAGAGGGGCTTTACAGAATGGTTAGGACTCTAGGACATGATTCTCAGATCTGGGTGCTCATTTCCAGCTCCCAGTAGAGAAGAATGACAACCAAAGAAGTCAATTTAAAAGTCAGTGACTAAACTGGACCTATTATCCAGACTAACATTATGTCAGCCTAACACTATATATAAGAACAAAATGCTGAAAATATAAAATAATGCATGGGAATGAAAAAATATCAATCCGGGACAGTGATAACCCTTAGGGAGTGGGGGAAAATGCAGCTGAAAAGAGATAAGCTAGGTGACATCAACTAAATGGGTAATATTTTATTTACAAATCTAAGGGGTAATGCATATGTATTTATTAAATTTGCCCCATTATCTTTTGCATGTCTAAAATATTGTGATTAAAAAAAAGGACCAATATGAAGATGACATATACTCAAACAGATGTAGATGAATATTAGGAATACAGAGAAATACCTTATGTTAGAAAGCACTCTAACAAGATACCTTAAGAAACAGACCTTAAAGAAGAATAAAATATAGATTACTAACAAAAAAATTACAAACTTTTCTAAAGGAAAAGCATGAATAAAGTACCCACAGCATAAACCTGAATAAAGATCAACAGGGAAAATTCATGAGGATAAATATACCCCGATGGGAAAGTCTGGAGATTAATTAAGGTTGATACCAAGTGATGGAGACCTTGGGCCCTAAGTAGACTAATGTGTTCCAATCAAAAATTTAAAAAAAAAAAAAAAAAGCAGCCTGACTGAAGTTTCAGCAAAACACATCAGAAGCAATATGTAGGATGAAGCTATATGCAGGATGAACTGTTCTATAGAACATTAGGAGCAAAAGGGGAATAGACAGTAAAGGGCTAGGAAACAGGTTCTGATGTCCTGCCCCTACTCCCAACAGAGTCCTTCTGCTGTTAAAATGTTTCCACTGTTAAAAAAAAACCTTTAAAACCACTGGACTATAGCATGCCCAATTTGAATTATCGCTGTTAATCAGGTGTGAGGACCATAAATCCCTGGAATAGGATAGTTGTAGGGGGAATGAACCTGCAAATTTTCTGATGGAAAATTTGATAGTGTCCAGTGACAAAAAGATGGAACAATGAAAGAGTGGATCCAACCTGGAAAAAAAAATACCAACTGAGCTACAGACTTGAATATGAGCAACATAAAAGTGGTGTTATGATAGATAAGGCAGAAAAGTGACATTCTCACAGGACTTAGGAAGAGAACATGCAAAGGGGACTAGAAGAGTATAGAAGGAGATGATCACACATTACAAAATACTAAGAAAGCAAGTGAGAGTTTCATAGAAGAGGCATCACTGTACACAACCTTTGCAGCCAATCAGACCCAGAGTTCAGGAAGGGCCACCTGACCATGTTAGTTATTCTCTCTTAACTTCATATAACAGGGAAAACATAAACTAACAACAACCACTACTGAACTCATTTAGAAGCACTGTGCTTTACATATGACCTCATTTAATCCTCATTTCAAAGATGAAGCAATTAAATTTGGAACAAGCATAGTAAGTTGTAAAGTCAGGATTCCTATGTCTTAGGACAATAAAAATACAGAAATGTGTGTATAAAGTTCTAGCAAATAGTATGATCTAAAAAATGGTAGCTATATTTTATTATTAGAAGGTAATGATCAATAGAGGCAATGCAAAAACTCACTGTTATCCTTGTCATGGCCTTCCATGTGGAAACTCTCTTAATGTCCTCATCTATAAAACATGACTAATGCCTGTAATATAACCTATTCAACAGGGTTGTTATTAGTATTAAAATGCATTATGTAAATGAAAATGCTATAAAATGTTCTACTTGGTGCACTTTTAACCCTAACTTATAAAGGATTAACGTCTCACATCTTTGCTCTTCAGAAATGTCTTTCTGAATCAACAGAAGTCTCTCTACAGGGTGCTAAAATAAGTCTGTTAAAGGTATAACCATCACTTTCAAAAGTGTATGTCACCACAGAATGGTGATATACCATCTACAACACACCTTCTCCTGATCCAGGTACATTAGGTTACCTAATGTCAGACGTTCTCCTACACCCATAAAGAAACTGATAGCTTAGAGTAGAGGTTTCTAATCACAAGAGAGAAGAGGTTCCACTTCAATTCAGTGTTGTTCAATCAGGTCTTAATATGTATCTCAGAGGTGGCCCTTTACAGTCCCTTCCAAAACAGAAAGGGGCGGGAACAGTGGGGGAAAAAAGTGATTGCAACTTTCCTCTATAGTATTAAAACTGGGAGCCCAGTCAATACAGGAATTTGAATACTTTACAAATGCCAGAGAAGACTCTCCTTTTGCTAACTGGTCTCTTTTGAATCTCCACAACTCTCTTTTTTCCACCTAAACAGATGGTTGCCAGGTCTCGAGGCTCACATGTCCAGTCACGCAATTCACAATAACCACGTTCCTACCTTTTTAATCATTAATGATTATTAATTATTTTAGTACTTATTTAATAAATTATTGTGTCCACGGATACACCACTTTTCAGCTAAAGATGACTAGGTATCAGAACAGATGAAATCTTTAATTTTCACAAAGGCACTATTTGGGAACAAAACTATTACTCTTATTTTAAAATTGAAAGTGAAAAAACTGAAGTTAAATGTTTTATCTAACAACACTTGGTTGGCTGATTCATTCTTGGGGGAAATGCACATTAGGAACTTTTATCAATGGACAACCTTAGCTTAGCTTCCTAAGATTATTTCAAGCACTAGTTTCAAAGATCAGTTCAAACTTACCTGCTGTAGACTCATACACTTCCAATGCCTCAAAGATTAAATATAAGCTCACGTTAAATACCAAAGCATCACTATTTTCACATGCTAAAAGAAAAAAAAAAAAAACTATAGGGGGTAGGGGTTCCAATTTAAGATCACCACTGTCTTGCACCAGAAATACTTCCGAACTTCAGGGGGGCGGCGGGAGGAACACCTGTCAGTTCTGCATATTCTCATTATTTTACAGCTGTGTAGCTATTAATATATTTACTCATTTTTTAATACACTTAATCTGTAAACAACTGTTTCTTCAAAGGGGGCAACACTACGACAAACACAAAACCTACACGGCTGTGAACCCCCTAATTTCCTCGTTTTACGTCTCCGAGGCTTCGTGAAATTGCCACGAGGTAAAACTCTGCCCAACCCCAGGCCGCGGGCCGCGGGGAGTTGGCTCTGCCCAGCGACCGTCCTCGCGCCAGGCCCCGCCGGCAGCCGAGGCGAGGCCTCCCCGGGCCCCCTCGGCCCGCGGACCGACCGCGCCCGAACTCGGACCTGCCCCGCGACCCTCAGAGCGCCCGGCCCGCGGCCGGCCCGGCGGAGAGGGGGTCGCGGCCCCGCCCGGCCTGGCCGCCCCTCCCCCGCCCCCTCCCCGCGGCGGTTACCTCTTGGGCGCCGGCGGCTGCTCCATGGCGGCCCCGGGCAGAGGGAGGGACCGGTGGGCGGCGAGGCCGGAGGGAGACAAGGGGCCGGGACACCGGCCGGCCCAGCCCGGCGGAACAGGGAAACTCCAGGAACTCGGACCAACTTTCCCGTAACTCCGCGGCGGATCCCCTCCCGCTCCCGAGCGCGGCTCCTCCCGGCCCGCCCCTCCCCTCAGCCGCCGGCTGCGGTCTAGGGAGGGTGGGAAGGCCGGGAGCGGGAGCGCGGGGCGGGGCGGCCTCCGCGCAGGCATGATGGGCGGGGCCAGGCCCTGGGGAGGGGGCGGGGTCTGGGCCTGGGGGAGGAGTCGGGGCGGGGAGGGGCGGAGTCGGGGCGGGGGAGGGCGGAGTCGGGGCGGGGGAGGGCGGGCCTTCTCGCCGGGAGGGGAGGAGGGGGGATGGGGGAGCCGGGCTGTGACCTACAGCTTCTCTAAGCTGGTGTTGGGTACCTTCTTTTGAGCTGGCCCAGAGCATCTGCTCCTCACTTGCCTTCATTGCTTTTGCCCCAATCCGATGTGCTCATTTTTCTGGATTTCCCAAGGACACATCTGAAACATCCTGTGAAGTCTTTTGAAGTATTTCTAGCTGCCCACGCGTCCCCCTCCAGTTCTGTTTATAATTACTGGTTTGGATTCCCGCCTCCACCCCCGCCCCCCCCCCTCCCCAGACAGTTGACATTTGTAGCTACAAGACAAGGGATACTTCTGGAAATTCTTGTTTGATTTTGATTGTGGACAAGGTCCTCGGTACATTTCACAATAATTGCATCTAATTACAAAGAAAATATTTACTGCAGTGAGCTCTCCCATTGCACCAAAATTAACACAGTGTGGTCTTGCTGGGTAGACTGGCAAACATGCCAAATGTTATGGTGCATGGAAAGTACTCAGAAGTTTGCTTCCTTTCCTATTGCAACCCTCTTCCACCAACCTGCTCCCAAGACCCTTCCCCACTGTAATGTGACCCATTGATTATCCATGTTTATGTACCATTTAACCTTAAATTCCATATGTAGATATGGTTCTTATGAGTGCATGCAACTGCTATGTAATGAGTTTGCTTGTTTTCATAGAAATTGTCAAGCTGTAGTGTCACAAAGAGTTTTCTTGGAGATTAGAATCAAGAATATGAAAAGAATATTGATTGACTAATGGAATTTTGTAAAATCAACGCAAATTAAATTTCCCTATAAAAGATGCTCCTCTTTTTGCATTAAGTTCCAGTATACAACTCATGTGATTTATTTTCAAATCATTATAGTCCCCTCTAAATTTATTTTATTTCATTAAAAGCATTCATTGAACCCTAAAATCAAGTTTGTGAACAAGAATAATGGTTACAATATTTTATTCTCCTTCAGATTTTTGAAGCTCACCAGTCTAACAGTTCAGAAGTAACAAAATAACCAAAAAACTAAATAATCAAAACATTACACCTCAGAGGAAATTTTGAAATAATTTCATTCTATCTCTCTCATCTTCATTTGCATGCCCTATTTCCAACTTCTTATGTTTTATCCAAAAAAAAAAAACTCTATTAGAAAAGGTCATTTCATCTTTTTTTTAATATTCCTTCTTTTTAATGGACTCAACATCTCATACTTTAAAAGTCTCTGAGTTTTGTTACCAAACTTATTATCCGGGATTACTTTCCCACTCAAACCACCAGCAGCAACACCCACCACTTCCAACATCTACGTCGTGAAGGAGTTACCACTCTTATATGTGCCCATAACACACTGTTCTGGCTTTTGTATGATGCTTACTACAGTGAAGTTCTGTTAATTTGATGGTCATCTCACCCCAACTGTGAGCCTGCTGAAAATTGTACTGTTTTTTATTCTTTCTATTCCTTGCATAGCAAGGACTCTGGGTTAGATAGCTTCCTTTTGCTCCCCCAGATTCTTCTCCACCAGCTCCTTACTCTCTGCCCTGCAGGCCTACCTGTATGATTGCCATCAGTGGATTCCCAGTTCTCTGGCTTATGGCTAGTTGTGATGATATGGAGACCCAGCAGGAGAACATCTGAGGGAGAAAAGATCATTAAGTCCGCTATTTATTTCCCTTATTGCCCGCTGTGAAGGCACCTAGTAGGGCCCCAGTTCTCTCTCCCCCTCATCCCTTGGGTGATGGGGTAGTGACTACTCTGCTACTCATTGGAGTCTTCTTCCATTACCTTAACCTTAATCTTCCTATACCTTAACCTGCCTCAAATTACCCTTGGTAATGTAAATCCTCCTCACATGACTCGAATTTAGTGTAACTTCAAGAGGGTTTCTGACCGGAACCCATTCTGAGACATGCATAAAGTAAGTTTGTGGAAGGAAGAGGAATAATATCAAAAATAAATAAATATTTGAGACCTCCTCTCAATTTGAAAAGAGAAAACACTAACAGTTGTGTGACTCCAATAGGACCAGACACTAGGTCTACATTATCGCATTAAACCCTGAAAATTACCTTATTAGGCAGTTATTTCTACTTTATAGGTAATGAAACTGGTTCAAAAGGGGTGAAGGATGTCACCCTAGGTCAAACAGATTATGAGCATTCTAATCCAAGCCTTTATAACTCCAAAGCCAAGTCTTATCTCACTGTATATGAGTCAAATAGTGAGCACGTAGGTAAGCCAGGTGCTGTTGCATGTGCTGGAAAGCCAACAGTAAAGAAAATAGACAAAATTTACATTCTGGTTAGGGAAACAAGATGAATAATTAAACAATGATGTTAGGTGTTGAAAACTCATAAAGAAGAAAAGTAAAAAGGGGGAAGGGAACAGAAGGTGGAGGGAAGGGGTGAACTTTAAATAGGATGGCCAGGAAAGATCTCCATGGGAGAGCTGGTTATAGGAAGAGAACTGAATGACCAAGGGAACAGTAAATGATAAGGTCTAGAGGCAAATGCGCCTGATGTATTGTATATTACTGAATAAAGGGAATTGGTTTTCTCCTGAATTACTCAGAAAAGAAAAATCCCAAACCTTCGTTTTAGTTTGTCTGTGAAAATTCTGTCTGAAGATTCCAAGAAGGAAAGCATAGAAATCATCATTGAACCTACAAATAAGAGGCAGCAACTTTCATGATACACAGATGAGGGTCACTCAGTTTCACTTAACTGTGAAAGTAGGGTAATCTGTTTCTGCTTCCAACTGTTCCAATTGGAATCAAGATAAAGCATGCACTTTAATTATAATAGTAAACAGCTCACCAGAATTTTCAACTGAGTGCTCTTAGAATCATTAAAGTCATTTGTTGTCACTGAATACATACTCCACTATGTTTTATGGAAAAAAAAATCTTAAGAAAAAAATTTCCTTGTTATACCACTTACTATTTACTGAAACTACAAAGTTCATATTTTTCTTCTTTCTCATTTTTATATTTATTTGAAAAGCATTTTAATTAACAATGGTTCATATTTTTCACTTTTACCTGGGCAAAAAGTAAGCTCTGGTCCAATATAAAAAACATGATGTTTTATTTGCAAGGAAATTTGGAAGTGTCTCCTTTCAAGAGGCAACTTTACGAAGCATTTCTCTTGAACTGTTACCCCTTTCAGATTTAATATTATAGTTAAATGGGACTTAATATGTTGCACTGAAATTCAACTGCTATCCTTTACCATAGGAACCTTAAACTTTTATTTCACTTGTTTGCTTCACTGACCAAACTGCAAGCCGCTTGGGAATAAGGACAGTGTCTTATTCATATCTGTCATCTCAAAAATCTACCAAATAAGTTAACTGCAAGGTACAATTCAAAATGATTTTTAAGGGCCTCCCTGGTGGCGCAGCGGTTGAGCAATGGGTTGCTGCCCGCAGCCTCTGGTGAATTCTCTCACCCTCCCGCGCTTCTGACCATACCCAGTGCATGTATAAACAAAACAAACAAACAAATATATAAATAAAACATGCCTCTTTTAAAAAAAAAAATTAAAATAAGAATCCTAGAGGTAGGTGTTTGTAAGTTTGATTAATTATTTGCTTTACTCTTGGCTTCCTGCTCTGTGTGCATAGAAGATCTTTCAGACTATCTCCCTTCCTCAAAGTCCCAAGATGGTCACCAAAGTTACAGTCATCACATGGACACATAGTAATATCCAGTATCAGAAGCATCTTTTTTTTAAATCATGTTGTTCTGTCTTTAAGTATCAATACCCTTCCATCCAACAATGTTACCTAGAAAGCATTTCACTGGCTGTTCTGTTTTTGTTGTTTGTTTTTTTTAAAGATTTATTTATTTATTTATACAAGCACTGGGTACAGTCAGAAGCTCAGTAGGGTGAGAGAATTCACCAGAGCCAGAGTAGGGAGCAGAGCAGGCAGAAGGACCGAAGTACACTGCTGAGGGAAGCAGCGGGTGGCAGGAGAGGTCTGCGCGCCATGTGGGACCCTCCTCTGGTGGCCGGGGAGCAGCCGGGTATCAAACCAGGGGGTGGGGGGGGTGGGGGGGTATCAAACTGGCGCTGCAGAGGCTGCAGGCAGCTTCGCAACCCAGCGCTCAACAGCTGCGCCACCGGGGAGGCCCAGGCTGTTCTGTTTTTGCCAATTTTCTGTCTCTCTTTTCATCAATGGTGAGGTAGATAATTTTTCTTCAGGGAAGAGAAATCCATGGTTTGTTGCCTTGGCCAATAACAAAAATTTCTGGAGAGCTGGATGGAAAGTTGTTGCCATTGGCATCTTTCACATGGACTACATCAAAAGAACCTACAGGTCTCTCTCTCTGTGGGTGATCACACCTATTCTTCCCAGGTTAGCATCTCCAGTCACACCGCACAGGTTACCAGTGTCAAACTTTATGAAATCCTTAATCTTGCCAGCTTCCAAATTAGCTTTAATGGTATCACTCACCTTAATGATGGGAACAAGATAGCAGATGGTACAAGCTGTATGGGTCACGAGATGTAGTTTACATCCATTTGTTGTTACTGCAAGTCTTTTCCCACAGAGAATAATCTTTTCAATTTTGTAGCTCTTCTAGTTCTACTTATCCACTTAACACACATAGCTCTGGGAGACATGAAATGGAGGATCCTTCTGCAAGGGGCAAGGAAAGCAGAAAGGAATTTTCAGACTTTATTATTTTTGTGCCTATCAACATCTATATATTCTTTTAATCAACATCTATATATTAAGTTGCCCAGTTCAGACAATGAAGTGTGATCCCTTCCCTGAAACTGTGGGACTTTCCCATTATAAGCCTCCCTTTGCTCGTTCTTATGGATTCCAGTCCAAAGGGAGTGATTCCCTTACAAAAGGTAATTTTTTGCTTAATGAAGTGATTATTTTACAAAAATTACCCATGGAATACCTTTACATGGTTAATTTCCCTCAAGCGTTAAAACTCTGATTTCAATTTCAGTCTTCACTGAGAAAGAGGGTGAGATAACCACTGATTCTATACTTTCTTTGGAAACAAATAGTCAAAGGTATCAGAAAAAGTTATTTTAAGAGAAGCTTGCTAATAAATCATCACTCAAAAAAGAATGTTGGATTATCTGTTGATACTTAAACACAAAAAGGGGGGAGAGTAATAAGGAAGCTTCTGGACTAACAGATTTGTGTTTGGTAAACTAAATTTTTTTTAAATGCAATTCAAGAATAAGAACATTGAAAACAGGTAAACATAATTTATTAATTTCTGTAAGTATTAGTTTTATATTGCTGCATAACACATTACCCACAAACTTAAAACATTGCATAATTATTATTTTTTAATTCTCAAAAAGATATTTTATGGAATTTAACAACTAATTCTTAAGTTAAAATGGAAGAGAAAATACATGAAAAGATCTGAAAAGTTTTTGGGTAAAAAAGAACAATGAAGAGAGACTTGCCTTACCAGATAACAGGTGTACGAAAAAGTTGTGGTAATTTAAACAATGTGCTAATCAAGGGACTGTGGAGATCGATCACAGGTCCTATGGTGGTGGGAGAACTATAGGGACTATACCTGAGGGGAGAAATCAAATACTGTCCAAAAATTAACAATGATGTAAGAAAATTAATTAATTTTTTAAAAATTTGAAAACTAGTGTTATTAATTCAGAAATAAATTAACATATGTGGTGAATAATATGCCAGAAAAGAACCATTTTTATGTGAAAATATTGTGTGTGATAAAGTAACATTTTAAATGAGAGGGATAACTGAATTAATAAATTATCTTGGGACAACAAACTATTTGGAAAAATAGGTTAATATATAACATTATTTATATACCCCAACATCAGACTTTCTATATTGCAATTAACTGAAGACCCAACCCCAATTGCCTTACACAACAAATAGCTCATCTGACTGAAGATCCAGAGATTGAGCCATTGATTTAATGGCTCAATACTAGCATGAAAGACACTGGAGATTTTTGGTTTATTTGTTTTTTTTGTTTTCTTTTCCTGTCGCAGGGTTCTGACTTTTGCAATGTTAGCTTCATCTTAAGTCTAAATGGTTATTGAAGTTCCAAGTTTCAAATCTGTACCACAAATTGCCCAATGGATAAAAAAGTACTACCATTGGAGAGCTCCATTAAAAGAAGTTTCCCCCAGAATTCTTCAGTCTCTATTTTTATCTCTGGCTCAAAGGCCCAGTTTGACCATACCTCAATATGCAGTGACTTGACTTGCTCCTGAATGAATTGGCTTATCTGAATAAATCAGTGTGATTAGTGGAATGGGAATTCCCTGTCTGGTCTAAAACAATAGGGCTCTCTCCTGGAGCTAAAGATGGTGTTGATTTGTACTATGACTACCACAAATGAAAGAAATATCTATTACATAAAAAAGGGGAGAAGGAAATAGCCTCAATATCTACTATGACAATATATCAGAATGAACTCCAGATACAATAAAGATCCAAATGGTTAAAAACAGAGAGATTGCTCCACTCCCAAAGAAGTGGAGCCTAACTCCTTATGCCTAAATGGAAGCTACACATAGACTTCCATTCAAAGAGTTAAGTGTGAGAAGGGGAGTAAAACACAGTAACTTTTCAGTAGAGAACCACAATTTCAGTCTGGTGAGCAAGGTCAACATCAACAGTAATTAAGTCACATTGGTAATATGTATTCTTGATATGATATGATGAGAAGGGCACTTTACCTCTGTAGTCTTCCTCCCCAAAGCACAAACCCTAGTCTCGTTATGAGAAAAACATCAAACATTCTATGAAACACATAACCAGTACTCCTCAAAGCTGTTAAGATAATCATCAAAAACAAGATTCTGAGAAACTACCACAGATCAAAGAAGGCCAGTGAGATAGTAGACTGAACGTAACAAGGTAACCCAAATTTATTGGAAGTCCTTGAACAAAAAAAATGGTTACTAGTAAAAACTTTAAGAAATCTCATAGGGACTTCAGTTAATGGCAACATTGATATTGACGCATTAATTGTGACAAATGTACCATGCTGATGTAAGATGTTAATAATTAAGGAATTTGGGTTTGAAATCTATGGGTACTCTTTGTACTGTTTTGTACTATTTTCTAAACTAGGAATTTTATTTTTAAAAAATTTTAAAAGAAATACCTCCAAGATATAAAAGCCTTGTAACAGAATATAAGATAATAGTTTTTATAATCTTGGGATAGAAAATTGGATAAGCAAATTTAAAACTCAGAAAACACACCAAAAAAGCTAAAGATTTGATCACATAAGAATTAAAAACTTCTTTAAGAAAAATAATAACCAAAGATAATAGATTCTGATAATAATAATAAAAGTATCTGCAATATGTATATCAGATGATGGATTCATAGAGAACAGAGAGATAAAGAAACTAATTAGGAAATGACAGTCTAAATGGACACATGGGCAAAACATCTAAAGTGACAAAATCACAGAAAAATTTAAAATAATTAGTGAAGGGCCTTCCTGGTGGCACAGGCAGTTGAGCACCACAATGTGAAGCTGTCCACAGCCTCTGCAAGGTGGATTCAATCCCAGCCGGCTAGCAGCAAGAATCCCACATGGTGTAGCAGACCTTTCCTCTTTCACCCGCTGCTCCCCTCAGCAGTGTATTTCATCAGTTTGACTGTTCTGGTGCCCGATCTATCTCTGGTGAACCCTCTCACTCTCCCGGCCTCTACCCCAGTTCTTGTATAAAAAATAAATAAATCTTAAATAAATAAATAAATAAATAAATAAATAAATAAAATAATTAGTGAACAGGAAAAGATACTCAATCTCACCAACAATGAGGGAAATGCAGATGAAGCAACAGTGTTTTGAAGTCATCAATTTGGGAAAAGGAAAGGAGGGAGAAGGATAAAGGGATGACAGCAGTAGAGAATACAGGACTGACAGAGAGAGAAATTTCTGTTTATTGATTTTCAAACTGTAAGATTGAAAAATGTACAGATGCTTTAAGACCTCAGAAAGCCTATGAAGAACAAACTGTAAAGTGTGCTGCAAAACTTAATACAGAACTTAGCAAGGTAGAGTGAAAACAATTGCTACCTTTGTTTAGGAAAATATCTTGATAAAGTTCTTAGGGTTGGGAAGGTGCTTGCTCTATAAGGAGGCAATAAGTAAACAAAGAGAACTGGAATCAGAATTAGAAATGTATATAAATTCCAAATGTCTTGGACTCTAGAAAGAGATTTAGTAAAGCACTAAAATAGAAACAGAATTAGATTTAACTGCCATACCATTGAAGTGTTCTCAGGAAGACACTAAATGGCCCTTGGATTAGGCTTACTTTTAAACTTAAGTTGAATTTCATCTTTCCTTAAAAATTAAGTGCTGGTAATTAATAGCTAGTTAATATTTATTCTGAGTTTGGAGAGTAGTTATTTTTATTAAAAAAATATACTAGTGGAAAAGTTTAGGCAGCAAATCTTAGCTGTCCACAGCTGGAGGAAGCTTAGCTTTTGGCATGCAGCCATGTTCAGGCTCAACCACTTACCTAAGGGCACCAAATTCTAGGCATGGTGCCTAGGAGGAAATAAATAGCCTCATATGTTTTAACTTATAAAGTCATGGCAAGCATCAAATATGGATAGGGTTAATTTAAACTTACTCCATAAATATAAGATAAATATAAGAATATTAGCAAGAGAGGATGCCCCTTCAAGCTTCAAGAAATAATATTAATATTGCTGTTTTATAACAATCCATGACTCAAATAAATAAAAATATTAACAGATTTAAGAAGGATTTAAATGTTGTTACCACTGTAGTTGTCTCTAATATTATCATAAGCTACAGAGCCATCATAAGCATCTTGTCTTTAAGGAGAGGGAAATTCCAAGCATACTCCAAATATCCTGAAAGTGTCATAACAGAGAATAATTACTTTCTCCCCAAAGCCCCATTGTAGTCTTGAAAACTTCTCCATGGTCAGTACCATCATCTTATCATCACTACCATCATCATCAACACTTATTGAACACTTACTCTGTGCTGAGAACTTTACATGAATTTTCTTGAAGTGTCAGCTCTTTTAAAAATGCAAATATCTCTGGATGCAATTCTCAGTTTAAACAATAGCAGTGATCAAAAAGCAAGATCCTTTGGGGGACAAAAACACAAAATATAAACCTTGAGAGCTGAAGGAAAGGTGGTATGAAAGGTTGGGAAAAAAACTAATTTTTCATACTTCACAATTTTATGGAAATAAGAATTAAATGTATGCATAATGCCAAGAGAGTCCAAGATGTTTGTTATACTGTATTTTTAATTGGTTTCTTTTTATAAGATGCCTTAAGAGTAGTCATCAGAATCGACTGCATACATAATTGAGAACTCTTTCCTAAGTCCTAAAATGATTGAATTTTTTTAAATTAGAAAAGTATAATTTTCATTTAGGAAAACATAAGAAAGAAAGTAGTAAGTAAGCTAAGTAAAAGAAAGTATCAACAGTTCTAACTCTCAAATCCAATTGCTACGAATATTTTGCCAAAACTTTTAATGAAATCTTGTCATTTTAAGTATTATTTTATCATAAGCATTTTACATTTTATTGAATAGTCTTTGCAATTATCATTGTAACAATTATCATTGCACAATTTATAACATTTACTTGCCCTATTTGAAAAATTTAGGTTGTATCAACTTTCTCACCATTTCATATAATGTAATAGTTCAAATATTTCTATAGAATTTATTTCATGTTTTAGAATTATTTTCTGGGATAAGCATCCATAAACAAAACGAACAGGGAAGGAAATGTGAGCAGGTTAAGGCTTTTGACACACTATTTTCAAAAATTGCCTTCCCAAAGATATTTTTACGTGCTCATTTGGAAACATAAATTATTATAGACTTTTTGGAGGGTAATTTTACAGTATCTTTTGGAATAAAAATGCATATATGCTTTGAAACAGCAATCCCACTTCTAGGAATCTTTCCAACAAAAATAGTTACACATATACTCAAATATGGATGTACAGGACTTTTGTTTTAGCATTGTTTGAATTAGGAAGAAAATTGGAAATAACCTAAAGGAAAATAGTCATATAAATTGTGTCATGGGTATATTATGGGAAATATAAAGATGTTAAGAAGAATTAAGTGGCGCTACATTTATTGACGTGGAAAGATCTCTTTAAAAGATTAGTGGAAACAAAAACTAATAGATGAATAGTCCAAATGATTTCATTTATACAAGAATAAGTAATTATAACAATTTTAAGATGCATTAAAAAGCATTAGGGATTGGTGGATGCATAACGTAATAAATGTATTTAATGCAACTGCACATTTTAATTGAGAATTGCACATTTAAAAATGAGTAAGATGATAAATTTTACGCTATGTATAGATTACCCCAATTTAAAAAATAAATATTACACATCTGTAGCTGAGACTGCTCATTGTCCCACCAAGTCCATTCTTCCCCTCTTCCACAGTAATAGAATGTCAAGTTTATTTATTTATTTTTTAAGATTTATTTATTTAGGCAAACAAGAGCTGGGGTACAGGCCAGAGGTGGGATGGGTGTGATGAGAGGCTTCACTAGAGACAGACTGGGGAACAGAACAGGCAGGCTGACTGAAATGCACTGCTAAGAGGTGCAGCAAGTGAGATAGGTGAGGTCCCCTGGCCGGCTGGGGATCAAACTCCTGTCACAGAAGCTGCAGAAAGATTCACAGTGCTCTGCTTAACCCCTTGTGCCACCAGGGAGGGCCCAGAATGTCAAGTTTAGCTGGCACATTTCCCCAGCCTTACTTGCAGATAGAATTGGCCATGTGACTAAATTATGGCTAATAAAGTGTAAACAGAAGTGTTTGTGGCAATTCCTGAGAATCCTCCTTAAGAAAAAATTGAGGGCCTCGCCGGTGATGCAGTGGTTGAGCACTGGAAGCTGCCTGCAGCCTCTGCAGCGCTGGTTTAATCCCTGGCCAGAGGCTGGGCAAGGGTCCCACATGGTGCGCAGACCTCTCCTGCCGCCTGCTGCTCCCCTCAGCAGTGTATTTCGTCAGTCTGCCTGTTCTGCTCTCCCCTCTGGCTCTGGTGAATTCTCTCACCCTCCCGAGCTTCTGACTGTACCCAGTGCTTGTATAAATAAATAAATTAATAATAAATAAATAAATAAAGCTTTTTTAAAAAAAAGAAAGAAAAAATTGATATACTTTATTAACTAATTCTGACTAGATTAAAAACAGCAATGTTGATTCTCACAGATCTGTGGAGCAGCTGGAGCAACTGTGTTCTACCTTCATTCAGCCTGGATCTCCAGATGAAGGGACAACAGCTCACAAGGGAATCTTCTCTTCTGGTGGCAGTAGGAGTGTGGGAAGGCCAGTTGAGAGACAGAGGCTTTTAAGGCACAGGCTGGGAACTGAAACACTGTTACTCTACTCTATGTCACTAACCAACCAAATCACATGGCCAACCCCAGAGCCAAGAGGCAGCAAGTATGGTTGGTCCATGGTGAGCCCCTGACAAGGATGTAAATGTGGGACTGGGTTGGGGGAGTAGGACCACTTGGATCTATAATATACACTTTGCTTAAAGATACTCAGTTAGGCCTCCCCGGTGACGCAGCGGTAGAGCGCTGGGTTGCGAAGCTGCCCGCGGCCTCTGCGGCGCCGGTTCGATCCCCGGCTGCTCCCCGGCCACAGGAGGAGGGTCCCACATGGCCCACAGACCTCTCCTGCCGCCCGCTGCTCCCCTCAGCAGTGTACTTCGGTCCTTCTGCCTGCTCTGCTCCCCGCTCTGGCTCTGGTGAATTCTCTCACCCTCCCGCGCTTCTGACTGTACCCAGTGCATGTATAAACAAAACAAACAAACAAGCAAACAAATAAATAAAGAAAAACATGCCTCTATTAAAAAAAAAATCTTAAAAAAATAAAAATAAATAAATAAAAAATAAAAAGATACTCAGTTATTTGTCTAAGATTACTTAGCTAGTATGTGTCAAAGCCAGGAATTCAAATCTAAGTTTACTAGATCCAAAACCTATGTTCTTCTCATTATATCACTATGCATTTTTGTGATTTTATTCTGCTTTAATTCTGAAAGGATAAACGATGCAAGTTTGTCATCTTTTTCTTTGTATTCTATTAATACAAATGAACTTTAGAATCATTTTGGCAAATCCCAGAAATCAAATAAGACAAACTTAGTAACAGTAAGAAACAAACTGGAAATAAGCCTATAATTTGGGAACTCCTGACAGCTTTAAAATGGTTAGTTTGTCCTAAAATAAATGTGTTGTGCCATCCCTACCAATGTTATTAATGTGTCTGGCTTTGTTAATATTCAGAATCTTTTTAAATCTTTTAGGTATTCATCATTTCACAAATATTAATAATGTATTTTCTAACATTTGAATTCTGATTTCTGTTTCCTACCTTTGCATGTTGGATAAAATTTCCAGGAAAAAGTAATGGGGGGTTTAATCATCAAAAAATATGATGAGAGCCTCCTTGGTGACTCAGGTGGTTGAGAGGAGCACTGTGAAGCTGTCCGCAGCCTCTGCAGTGCCAGTTTGATCTCCGCTGGCCGTGGAGCAACCTACATGATGAAGCAGACCTCTCCTGTCTCGACCGCTGCTCCCCTCAGCAGTGTATTTCGGTCATTCTGCCTGTTCTGTTCCCCGCTCTGTCTCTGGTGAATCCTCTCACCCTCCCGCACATCTGGTCTCTACCCCGGTTCTTGTATAAATAAATTTAATCTTAAAAAAAAAAATAGGGGGTGGGCCTCCCCGGTGGCACAGCGGTTGAGTGCTGGGTTGCGAAGCTGCCCACAGCCTCTGCAGCGCCAGTTTGATCCCTGGCCACTGGGCTAGGGTCCCACATGGCACGCAGACCAATCCTGCCATCCGCTGCTCCCCTCAGCAGTGTATTTGGTCAATCTGCCTTCTGTGCTCTCCCCTCTGGCTCTGATGAATTCTCTCACCCTCCCGTGCTTCTGACTATACCCAGTGCTTGTATAAATAAATAAATAAATCTTAAAAAAATTTAAAGAGGCAAGGTTTAAAAAAAAAGGGGGGGCCTCCCTGGTGGCGCAAGGGTTAAGACACAACCTATGAAGCTGTCCGCAGCCACTGCAGCACAAGTTCAATTCCTGGCCAGGCAGGGAGCAACCCACATGGCGCAGCAGACCTCTCCTGACTCGCCTGCTGCTCCCCTCAGCAGTGTACTTTGGTCAATCTGCCTGTTCTGCTCCCCACTCTGTCTCTGTTGAATACTCTCAATCCCACATCTCTGGCCTGTACCCCAGCTCTTGTATGCATAAATAAAAATAAATCTTTTAAAAATATATGATGAAAGCTTAAAAAAATTTATAGCAGAGTCCTATACTTATTAAAAGTGTTTACCTTACAGAAATTAAGGTAGAATTAGAATTTTTTTAAAGATTTATTTATTTATGAAAGAACTGGGGTACAGGTCAGAGGTGCGGAAGGGTGAGAGAATTCACCAGAAAGAACAGGGAGCAGCACAGGCAGACGGACTGAAGACGCTGCTGAAGGAAGCAGCGGGCGACACTAGAGAGGTCTGCCACGCCATGTGGGTTTCTCCCTGGCCGGTCAGGAATAGAACCCGTGCTGCAGAGGCTGCGGACAGCTCCATAGCTCTGCGCTCAAATCGCTGCACCACCAGGGAGGCCCAAGGTAGAATTATAATTTAATTTAATTAGAATTTAATTTATCAGATGTTTTTCAACAATCATTAAGCAACCATTAAATATTTTTCTCATTATCATTAAGATATCCTAACACTTCTGCTATTATTGAAACACTCTCAGATTCCTGGGACATACACTATTAGGCCAGTGTGGATTAATATTTAAGATTTTGAAATCTGACTTTAAAATCTAGTAAAGATTGTTTCAAATGCTCACTCAATGGTTTGTGAGAGTGAAATCATCTTTATAAGGTCTACAGATTCCCAGGGATGTTTATATTTCCCGGGTATCCTCGAACTTTAAGTTCCTACTTTTGCTCAATGAGTTCAGATAATGTATGGCCTGGACCCACTGCTTCTTACTTCTACTGTTCTGGACAGTTAATCTAAATGTGCAATTCAACGCTTTTCTTGGATTTAGCAAAAAATGGAAACTATATATAATTCCAAATTAGATACTTCTGGCCTAAAAGTGCTTTAACAATTTTTGGAACTCCAGTGTCCTGCTCCATTGCTTAGACCCAGACTTTCTCCATGTTATTTCCCTAGGTCAATCTCCCTAGACTAGAAAAAACAAATTCTCACTTTCTTATACAAGGAAAGCTCTCTTTAGTTCATACCCATAAACTTAAGTTTTATTGTCACTTTAAATATCTAACTAAACTCATCCAACTAAACTCTCACACACACCCACAAAAGTCAACTCATGTGTGCTAGATTTGCCGCAGTAACAACTTGAAATCTCTATAGCTTCCTCAAAAGACAAGTGCTTATTTATTGCTGCTCATGGTGCATGGCTATTGTTTTCCTGGGGACCAGACTGAAGCAGCAGCTCCTGTTGGAAACATGCCATTCTATGGTAGGGGAAAAGCAGATCAGTTGGTAAAAAACCTGAATGTGTCTTAAAAATTCTGATTAGCACTAACATGTTGTCACTTCTTCTCATTTTCTATTGACACAAGTCACATGGCTAATTCAGAAAATGGGTTGGGAAAGTGTGCTTCATCTATTCTCTTATAGAGAAGAAAAGAGCTGGACACACAATATATTACAATGTAAGAAGAGTCACCTTGCTTACAATTAATTGTAAATAGCAACTTTATTCTTTCCTCATACTACATTCATTATTAAGATGGATATGATGGATGATGAGTTTTGAGTTTGGGAGGACAACACCACCACCCCAACTTGTCTCTGGGGGTAGGGTTAGGCATGTACATTTAGCAAAGGACCCTCAAGTTATTTTGATACTTGCCATTCTCATCTCATCACTGAAAAAATGGGTTTTAGGAGATGTTTTTTATCAATTTTGTCCACACCATTCCTAACACTTTAAATAGGATGAGTCCTCTAATTCCTAAGGCTGCCACAAGCACATAAAATATAGAGGTAGGTAATAATGCCTGCCTCAGATAAACAGCCAGGATTGTTCTTTTGCTAAGAGAAATCTTTTACATTGCAAAGGTTGCAGAGGTTTTCTACTTTCAATTAAAATTGGGTAATATATTTTGCAAACACTCAATCAAGAAGAATGTGACTTAATATTAGATTGGACTGAGTTTGTCATTGTGGATGCACTTACCAGAGGTGATGCAGGCAAAGCTCAAGCAGTTGGGTATCTACCTGGGCTGGGTTAGGCAAATTGGGCTTATACACACACACACACACACACACACACATCCCTTGGAATATATACAAGAAATAAATTAAAGATGTCTTGAGATAAGAATGCTTGGAATAGATCCATTGTGACTATCTTGCTTGTCTACACATAACTGTTGTCTAGGAAGGGCTAGAATGACTATCTCTTCCCCAAGGTCTTTGAGACCTGCGCTGCTGAGGGAAATTCCAGCATCTTTTTTTTAAAAAATGGTTCACTCTTTCCTTAATGTTGGAATTATGGGTGGAAATGTTGCAATTGAAATATGTACTTGAATTTCAACTGGGAGAAGAGAATCTTGGGATTGCAGGGTTAAGGAAGCCTCCTTCAAAAATTGTGCATGATTACAATAAGCAGAAAGCTTGATAATAAGAACAGTCTCACCTGTTGAGATCTTTGGCTATGCTTATGTGAACAAAGCATTCCCACTGAAGTCTTGTATAATCTAAATACCCTAGGTGTGCAGAATAAAGGTCTCACCTGAACCAAGTCAATAGAATCTTCTCTCTTCATCCAATTTCTAGAACTTAATCTAGAGTTTCTTGAAAGGGAGACTAAGTACCATGTCATAACAGTAAAGGTTGGTTCTTTGTCTACTATTCCTCAAGGCCACTCAACAGAATAACCATGTCCTATAATGAGAGAAATAATGAAGGTTTTGGGAAATTTTAGATACTTGTTCTGAGCTAATATTAATCTGTTTCACAAAAATTTACTGAAACCTACCTATCAGAGTAAGGGTATATCTAGGTCAGATAAAAACAAATGAAGTTTGACTCAAAATCTAACCCATTCATTCTGTGGATAGTTTTCAGTTCCTGTCTTGGATAGAATATTTTCAACTGGCAAAAATCCCCAGATTTTTTCCCCTGACTATTACAGTAAGAAGAACCAAATGGAAGACACTAGAATTCCTTCTCCCTGTTAAAAGAGTAAATCAAAGGCAATGCTATACATCCCTAGGGGCATTTTCAGATATTAATGCCACTGTTAGTGGCCTACCCAACAGCTGTTTTTGCTTGCTAAACACAACGCCTTTTTTATTTTAAAGTTATAAGACAACCATGTGCCTCAAGGAGACTGAACTCCTCCCCATTACCGGAGGGTGAATCTTAATTTGACTAAGCCCAAATCGAAATAATTCCATTCTCCTTGCATTAATTGGTTTAGGTTTGGGAATATGATGCCATCCAGCCAATGATACATAAAGGAAAGCCTGCCAGGGGCCTGAAAATATATTGACACAATCTTGAAGGAGGATAATAGATTACTGCTAGCATGATCACAGGGTGATTCTAGTTGCAAGAGCTGTTCCACATATGTATGGGGAAAGATTCTACAACCTCAGCCACTGGTATACAACTACTGAGCTAGGAAATGCTCATTTCTATTTTCTAGTAAGCAGAGCAAACAAGAAACACTTTGCTTTTATCTGACAAAAACTAATAATGATTGTAGTAAATCATTGCAGCAATAATGACTTGAGATTGTCAGTTAGTTCCTTCTAGATCCCTAGACTTGCCCTGGTTACTCTTCTAAGACATGCTTCTTTCATTTTTCTTTAGAATCTGTGGCTGACTGATAGCCCCCTGACAAATTTCTTTTTTCCCTTAAGTTAGAGTTCATTTTTATTGCTTGCAAAGAATCCTAACACAGATATACCATCCTATAAAAACCCCACATATTTCTTTCCCAATTAATTTTGTTTTGCATTTGGTCTCATACTGTTTATAAATTTTATTTTCATATGTTTATTTGGTCTTCCACAAAGAATACACTTTCTCTTCCAAAAAAGAAGAAATCCCAAAACTCATCAGTTACCACTTCATAAAGACCAGGATTTCAGGTGCAAATATAACTCATCATCTAACAACCTATGAATATATAAGAAGTATAACTACCCCAAATATAGTCAATATTTCAATACATAGAATAAAACACAAAACTATAACACAAATTTTTATTTGAAATTGGGAAGCCGGGCCTCCCCGGTGGTGCAGCGGTTGAGCACTGGGTTGCGAAGCTGCCCACAGCCTCTGCAGCGCCGGTTTGATCCCCGGCTGCTCCCCGGCCACCCGAGGAGGGTCCCACATGGCCCACAGACCTCTCCTGCAGCCCGCTGCTCCCCTCAGCAGTGTACTTTGGTCCTTCTGCCTGCTCTGCTCCCCGCTCTGGCTCTGGTGAATTCTCTCACCCTCCCGCGCTTCTGACTATACCCAGTGCTTGCATAAACAGAACAAACAAACAAACAAATAAATAAATAAATAACATGCCTCTACTAAAAAAAAAAAAAAAAACTTTAAAAAAAAAAAAAAAAACGAAATTGGGAAGCCAACTTTCAGTGGCCACCATGCTACAGTATCTAACCTGATGGAAGAAAGAGCGAACACCATGCTCTGGAAGCAGAACCAGTTCTATGGCATCGTCAACCTCGTGGCTGTAATGAAAGTCAGAGACGTGACAGGGTCGTGATTCTTAAACCTTAGCCCCCAAACCAGTGCTTTTTTCTCTTTCTTTTTTTTTTTTTAAAGATTTATTTTATTTATTTATGCATATAACTCGAGAGGTGTGGGGATGGGGGAGGGTGAGAGGACAAAGACAGAGCGGGGAACAGAACGCACCAGAGACAGAGCGGGAAACAGAACAGGCAGACTAACTGAAATACACTGCTGAGGGGAGCAGCGGGGTGAGGCAGGAGAGGTCTGCTGATAGCTTCATAGTGCTGAGAGACTTAACCCCTTGTGCCACCAGCGAGGCCCGCTTTTTTCTCTTTGACACAGACTTTTATGCTCCGCATACCTCCTAGTCCTCCATTTAACTATATTTCTGAGGAAGCAACATGGGGGGAAAGAAGAAGAGAAAGAGGAGGAGTTAGCAAAGAAGGAGAAAAGGAAAAGAGGAGTAAAAGGAAAAAGAATAAGAAGAAAAAGGCCGAGCCAAGAAATGGAAGGCACAAGAGTGGTGGATAGCATCCAGCTACCTCTCATCCCTTAGAGTCTGAAATTATGTGAATCAACAAGTTACATTTGGAACTAAGTGTGTTTATGTTGTTTTTTTGAATGTTCAACTGAAAAAGCCCTAACTTTTTAAATAACAAATGTAATCTTGGGCCTCCCTGGTGGTGCAAGGGGTTAAGCACCGCACTATGAAGCCATCTGCAACCTCTGCAGCATGAGTTCGATCCCCAGCTAGCCAAGGAGCTACCCACATGGCACGGCAGACCTCTCCCATCACACCTGCTGCTCCCCTCGGCAGTTTGTTTTGGTCAGTCTGCCTGTGCTGTTCCCCACTCTGTCTCTGGTGTATCCTCTCACCGCCCCCCTACCCCACATCTCTGGCTTATACCCCAGCTCTTGTATGCATAAGTAAATAAATGTTTAAAAAAAAACAAATCTAATCATCTAGCTATATACATATCTATTAATATATTCTTTAAGGAAGAAGTTCACAAATTCCCTTGTCTAATTCTTTTCTCTCTTTTCTACCCTTCTCAGAGTTCTCATCCTTTCCTTCAGATTTTTAAAAAGCCAGAGGGTAGAAAAAACTTTGTAGGGGTGATTCTCAAGTTTATTTTTGTTGTGTTTCTCTCAAATCTCCTTACATGTTTATGTTAGATACTATTGTGGGTCTCATGTTATCCACAGAATCTTAAAAGGGATTATTAGCATAGCTGTGGCTTTCTCCCTTTAAAATAAACCCCATCTTACTTGGAATTTGTATTCCTCAAGGGATGCCTTTTTCCAGATACACAATACTAAATATTTTAATCAAATATGTGATCAAAAATATTTTCCATTTTGCTTCTTTTATTTATTTAATGGATTCATGTTACTCATGCTTTTGGAAAAGAATTAATTTGAAATAAAGGCTCAGCATTATATTCTAAAATATGAGAAAATAATTGCTTATTTCTGGGATATATAAAATATCAGTCTAAGTGTGCATTGTGTGGAGTAGTCATGTTAGTTCAGTGATGGATTTTTAAATTACATATGCTAATATTAAATTAAATTAATTATTCTCTTTGAAATATCTCTGTCATGGTTAAGGGCTAGGGTTTCAGGTTCTCCCTTGAGCAGGTTATATAGTTTCTTTTATGCTTCTCCCACTATTTCAATTCTCTTCTTCACTCATTTTCCACTGTGTTCAAATAGTCCCACATTTGAATCTCAGGGCACCAAACTTAGGAACTGATTCCTGCCTTCACTACCAGCTCAGAAAATCTCCTGCGTTGAAACAGAGGTTCAGTACCAGGCATTAAACTCTGTTCTTATGCTGTTTTCTGATCTTTCTGCCTAAGTTTTGGTCTGCCTTTTCTTTTATTGCTGATTTCTTTTCCCAAATTTGCACACCTCCTGATTCTTATCTTCCCTCTGATGTCTAATCTCTCATTGATTCTATTTCATGACTGGTCCTGACTTCCCTGCTAAAGCACATGCTGGCTTCTATTGCATTACAGGTTGCTGACCCCTGACTGATTTTTATTCCTTTCAAGTGCTGCAGCTGGCCACACTCATTTTTGGTTCCCGGTCCTGGTGCGATTCATCACATCTGCTGCCAACACTTAGAGAAAATCAAGTGGAGAAGTTCAGAGGGAGAATCAGGAATCAAGAGAAAAACACAAACTACTGAAACTGACTCAAGAATAAACAAAAAATAAGATTATTACTATAAGTGAGGAGATTGGACCAGTAATCCAAAAAAAAAAATAATGTCCATAAAGAATATAGGACAATTTTACCACTGAGTTCTACCAAAACACTTAGTGAGGAATGAATACCAATTCTTACAAATTTTTCCAAAAATCATAAGAGAAGGGAACACTTTCCAAATCATTCCATGAGGTCAATATTACCCTGGTATCAAAAGCAAACACATAAAAATAAAACTATAAAAATATCTAAATGAAACTAGGCAAAAAAAAGAAAAAGAAAAAGAAATAAAAGGCATCCAGATTGGAAAGGAAGAAACAAAACTTATTTAAAGATGACACAAGCTTGTAGAGAAAATTCTAAAGAACCCACTAAAAAACAACTAGAACAAATCAATGAGTTCATCAAGGTTACAGAATACAGGTCAATACATAAAAGTCAGCTGTCAAATGGGCTATATATCTATTTAGACATATATTTAAAATAACTTTTAAAAAAACCCAACTCTTCCAACTCAAAAAATATTACCTCAGTAGAAAAGGAAAGAAAATTTAACAACTCAAGAGTAAAAAGACAAATACTGCAATAAAAACTGGGCAAAAGAATTGAATGACATTTACACAAAAGAGAAATACAAACAGCTAACAAGCATATGAAAAGATACTAAGCATCACTTGTTATCAGGGAACACAAATCAATGCCACAAGAGGTACCACTTTACACATACTAGGATGGTTAGAATTAAAAGGTCAGATAACAACAAGCATTGAAGGGCCTCCCTGGTGGCATAGCGGTTGAGTGCTGGGCTGCAAAGCTGCCCACAGGCACTGCAGCGTCAGTTCGATCCCCACTGCAGCATCGGTTCGATCCCCGGTCCACATGCACGACAGACCTCTCCTGCCACGCCCGCTGCTCACCTCAGCAGTGTATTTCATCAATCTGCCTGTTCTGTTCCCTGCTCTGGCCCTGGTAAATTCTCTTACCCTCCTGTGCTTTTGACTGTACCCAGTGCTTGTATAAATAAATAAATAAATCTTAAAAAAAAAAAAAAAAAACAAGCATTGAAAAAAAATGGGAAAATTAGAATCCTCATTCACTGCTTGTTGGAATGTAATATGGCATAACTACTTTGGAAAACTGTCTGACAGTTCCTCAAATGATTAAATAGAGGATTACACTGTGGCCCCTAGATGCCCAAGAAAAATAAAAATATATGTTCACACAGTAACTTGTACACAAATGTTTATAGCAGCATTATTCCTTATAGCCAAAAGGTAGAAACAATCCAAACATCCATCAATTGCTCAATAAATAAATGAAATATAATATATACATGCAAATGAATATTATTCAGTCACAAAAAGGAACAAAGTGCTGGCACAGTGCTACAACATAACTGAAATGAAAGTTAATATTATGTTAAATGAAAGAAATTCAGTCACAAAAGACCATGTATGGAACAACTTCATTTATATGAAAATCCAGAGTAAGATTATCTATGGGGGAAAAAAGTAGATTATTGGCTGCTTAAAGTGGGCAGATGGGAGGTGGGAATGGAAAGTAAGGGGATGATAACTAAAGAATAGGTGGTTTCCCATTCAACTGATAAAGGAGTGATCACAGAGATATACAAAGAACTCATATGACTCAACAAAAATAAAATAAACAATCCAGTCAAGAAATGGGCAGAAGAACTTAAAAGACATTTCTCCAAGAGAAAATGCAAATGGCCAACAGGCATATGAAAAAATGTTCAACATCCCTCATCATCAGGGAAATGCAAATCAAAACCACATTGAGATACCACCTTACACCAGTAAGAATGGCACTTATCAAAAAAACAAGCAACAATGCGGTGAAGAAGGAAGTCTCCTACATTGCTTGTGGGAGAGCAAACTGGTCCAAACACTGTGGAAAGCTGTCTGGAGATTCTTCAGTCTACTAAAAATGGAGCTACCATATGACCTGGCAATTCCACTCCTAGGTATCTACCCAAAGGACACAAAAGCATTGATTCAAAAGAACACCTGTACCCCTATGTTTATTGCAGCACTATTTACAATAGGTAAAACCTGGAAACAACCTAAATACCCAAAAATAGATGACTGAATCAAGAAGACATGGTATATATACACAATGGAATATTAATCAGCAATCAAAAAAAGATAAATTTATGCCATTTGCAGCAACATGGATGGAGCTAGAAGGAATTATGCTCAGTGAAATAAGCCAGAAGGGAAAAGGAAAATATCACATGGTTTCACTTTTCTAGCAGGAATTATAGGGGAACTAAATAAGACATCAGTGTAAAAAAATAATAACAGTACAAAACACAACAAAGCAAAAACAGACAATTATAAATCAGAGACATACTGCAGGGGAGGAGGAGGGAGCAGGATTAGAGGGGGGGAGGGGGGCACACAGGGGACTGCAGGGATGCATTGGTGGTGAAGGAAACTCTATGGGGACTACACCTGGAGGGATAAGGGGAAGCAAATATTGTTTAAAAATGACCAATGATGTAAAAAAATAAAAAACTAATCAATAAAAAATAAGAAAAGAATAGGCTGTTTCTTTTTGAAATGAAGAAAAAAAATTTGAAATTGATGGTAATGGTTGCACAGATCTGTGAATATACTAAAAGCTATTGAATTGACTTTACAAGGTGAAGTATAAGGTATGTGAATTACATCTCAATAAGTCTGTTAAAGAAAAACAAACAAACAATCTTCAGATCTACTCAAGGGTTATATTTGATGACTTTTCAAAACAAAATGCTTTGAAAGTCTAGTACAGATTCCTGAAGGTCTAGCTGCAAGGATCTGTTTATTTTGCAATTAATGTAAGTTAAAGGAAATTTTTTAAAAATCATTACTTGGGAGCTTAGAATTTTCAGTTGTGACTCCAAGCATAAGTACAGCACTGATTATGTCTTTCAAAGGAGAACTTATTTGCCTTATTAACAAATCAAGTGTACTGAGTTTCTTACCAAGGAGAGTAGAATAAAGCAAAATGAGTAAATGTTTTATTTGCTCAGGTTGATTAGAAAAGTATACTAGAGAATAATAGGTTTAAACTTCCTCAAGAAGTTCTTATAAAAGGAATTTCAAGTTTTTATACAAGGAATAATGCATTGAAGTCCATTTAAAACTCCTAAGAGTGACATTGATGACCATAAAGTAGGGCTGAATAAGTATTTCAAGTTAAAATTCATTGCTAGACCAACTGTTTATAAGCAATGAAACTAAACACAAGTTATTGAGGTAGAGATAAAAGGGAAAGAAAAGTATAAAGCCTAAGGAAGGAGCTATAACAATATATGAATGGCAGGATGATAGCAGAATTAATTAGGAGATAAAGCTAGAGAAAAGAGAAAAAGGAAAAGAAACATGACGTATCTAAATAGGTGCTGAACTCATAGCAGGAATCTAGAAAACTTAAATAAGGGACCAGGAAAAAGAATAACTATAAGAAAGAAAATATCAAAATCAACAAACAATTATGAACCAGAGACACTCTATGGGGGGTGGGGGGCGGGGAAAGGAGGGATTGGGGTCAAAATAAGGGGTTGTAATTGTATAGGGAATATAAAAATAAAATTTAAATAAATAAATAAATAGGTGCTGAAAAATCTGATGAATTTGACCAGATCACTTTTACTGCTTTTCCCATGTTTAACAATGGATGAAAGTACACGTGAAAAATAAATTATTATCATATAATAATTTATATGCCTGGTAATTTTTAAAAATGCTCTTTCTACCTGCTTTGCAAAGAAGGGCTAAATTGAGGTTCCATATTTAATCATTATTTGCTCAAACTTTGGAGGACATTAAACTTCTGAAAGGGAGATATCTGCACATCAGTGGAACATGAATGAAATCTCGGATTGTTAAACATTTGTCAATATCTGTTGGCTTGAGGGTCTCCCCGGTGGCGCAGTGGGTTGAGTGCCCCATTGTGAAGCTGTTTGCAGCCTCTGCAGCTTGGGTTCGATTCCCAGCCAGCCAGGAAGAAACCCACATGGCGCGGCAGACCTCTCCTGTCTCACCCCGCTGATCCCCTCAGCAGTGTTTTTGGTCTATCTACCTATTCTGCTCCCTGCTCTGTCGCTGGTGAATCCTCTCACCTCCTGTGCCTCTGACTGACCCCAGTTCTTGTATAAATAATTAGATCTTTAAAAAAAATTTTGTTGGCTTGAGAAAAGCCAACTCAGTTTCTATCAGAAGAAACTGTTTATTCCTGAATCTATGGACTTCTTTCAGAAGGACAATAAATTTGTAGAGAAAAGGGAAATAATGAGTGTGTTCTATTCTTGGAAAAACCTTTTAATTTTTTTCACACCAGTGACAGTCTTTTAACTGAATTACCCTAGGATGAGCTAGACAGTTTTATCATGAATAAAGAATATCAAGGCCAGAACTTTCTTAAATGGAGAAATGTGAGTTGTGGTATTTCCCAAGGAATCTAGTCAAACTGATTTAATGGTTTATTATGTTTTGGAAAAGAAAGTACACAGTAAAATCTCTAAATTTGAAAATGATACTAAATTTTTACAGGGAGTGAAATGCCTAAAGAACAGGGATAAACTATACAAAGTGAAAACGACAGATGAATTTTGGCCTAAACACATTAGTAGGAAAATAACCCAAGCTCTAGTTATAGATAGATTTAATTGCCAATTTACCACAGGGACCTAGGCATCACTGCAGCTGTTCTTTAAAGACATCCTGATGTGCAATTGAGGTTCAAAAAGTCAATACAAGGTTATAAGAAACATGATAATGTACAGTGTCGATTATCCTATCCATGAGCAAACCTGTCATGACCACTCTCAGCACATTTGTTTTTGAGACCCAGAAGATGACTAGAAGGAGCTGCCTTGAAGGATATGCTTTCTATCCTGTGCAATGATTAGATTATCACACAGCATGACAATGTTTATCCATAAATAGAGAATGCCAGGTTGGCTACATCATTTGGAAACACCCAAATGGTATTTCTTGGGCTCCATTGGCCAGGAGAAGTTGGAAGGAGCTTCTTAGACACTGACTGAAAAACTACAATGTGACAGGTTCTCCACTGAGTGCTAGAGAAGAAGCACAAGATACATTTAACAGAGTCCTGCCCATTTGAACTTCCGTCTACCCAGATAAGACTTGTGAAACGAGTCTTGTGAAACCAGTTTTCCAGAAGATTTTCACAAGACTTGTGAAACCAAACACAAGTATTCATTTATTCATTCACTCAACTAATGTTTCTTGAATACTACTCTTCATTTATGTATTACATCAATTTACTATTTATTGGAATTTTGGACATCCCAGTGAAAAATAGATTTTTTGTTAAGGGGCCAAAATAATCCTGAAAATGTCAGATAGGAAAGTGCTATGAAGAAAACAAAACAAATGTGATAGAGCGACTGGAGGTTGGTGACTTCTTTACTTGGATGTCAGAAAAAGTATCCCAGAGAACTGGCATCTGACCTGAGAACTCTAGATGAGAAGAACCTATCATGTAAATATACAAAGAGCTGTCTAGGTAGAGGGAGCAGCAGATTAAAATGTCCGGAGGTGGAAAGGAAGTTGTTATGTTTAGGAAACAGAAAAAGACCAGTGAGCCTGGAGAAGTTAGATCAATGAGGCTGGAAGAAGGCTTGGTTCTTCCTTCTGAGGATGCTTCACAGCCCAAGTGAAAGAAAGAAACCTTCTGAAAGAATTCCATAGATTCAGGCATAATTTCTTCTGCCATAATCTACCATGTAAGCCATTACATGATACATTAGTTACGTTAATTTTATTTTAAATGTGAAACATGAGTTAAAGATGATAGTTCATGAATTGTAATTTCATAAAGTGCTAGGGACATAAAAATGAAGAAGAAGGAGATGGGCAAGGATATTAAAAACACACAAAGTTCCAGACTTCAGGCTAAGATCAAGCTATATTGTAGGGAGAGAAGCAGTAGCTAAGAAGAGCAATGAAGGTCCTGTCCAGAACCAGGAGGCTACTAAGCTTCTTACACAGTAGGAGTTGAACAACCCCTGAAAGTTTAGACAAACCCACCCTCCTTCCACTGGAGACCTTTAAGGACTCACTGAAGTCTCAGAGTTTCATTCACTTGACTAAAACTTTTGTCCAATTAAACTGCAAGGACTCCTGGGAGGAGAAACAATAGCTAATTGCCTTGCAGTATATTATTAGTGCTTCATTTATTTGGGAAGTTTATCTTCAAGAGGTCTGTTGTAAGAGGGAATGATAGCACCTTGGTATGGGTTTGTGTAGATAATTATAGGTCTTCCATTTTGTAATGAGGCAGGAGATAATTATGAGGCACTTGCATCTTCTCAATCAGAAAAAATCAAGAGTTATAGGGGGACAGCAGTGAAGGCCATATGAACAGAGGTTGAAAGTCTGGGTGGACTGGGTGGCAAATTATTTAATTTGTGTGGACCTAGGGCAAATTATTTAATTATTAGGATTCCCATTTGCCTTATCTAAAATAATGCCAGTCTAAGAGATTTGCTGTGGAGAATTAGGTGAAAGTGCCTGATGGACTCATAAATGTTTAATGGTCTTTCTCGCTCAAGCCCATGAGGCCCAAATTAGAGACATGCAATGGTGTTCAGGGAGTCTGGATAGAGCGCAGGGAGTCCATAGATCTTAAGGAGAAAAGGAGAACAAGGAGGAGTCACTAGAAGAATCTAATGCGTCTTACCAGGCAATAATGAGAAGGTAGGTGTAAGATAAAATTTAGCTTTATGTCAAAAAGAATTCTGAGGGCCTCCATGGTGGCACAGTGGTTGAGTGCTGGGCTGCGAGGCTGCTTGCAGGCTCTGCGGCGCCGGTTCGATCCCCGGCCACCAGGTGAGGGTCCCACATGGCGCACAGACCTCTCCTGCCACCCACTGCTCCCCTCAGCAGTGTGTTTCATCAGTCTGCCTGCTCTGCTCCCCGCTCCGGCTCTAGTGAATTCTCTCACCCTCCCGCGCTTCTAACTGTACCCAGTGCTTGTATAAATAAATAAATCTTAAAATATATATATATATTAACCATCATTATAAAAAAAAAAAAGAATTCTGAGTATAAAAACTATGGAACTTTTAGACTAAAAGAATTTTCCCCCTCTTAAGGCAGGAAGATAACACAGATACTAGTTTTAAGGATGTTAAAATATAACAGGTCTAAAATTTCTTATTGCCAGAATTTTTGTAACAAAATCCCAACATAAGAAATACTGATCTTATTTGCCAGAATTTAAACCCAGTCAACCTCAAATCAACCCACCATCTATCCAAAGTCAGAAAATATTTATACAGCCTAGCCAGGGAAACAAACTTTAGCTCTATAAATTCATAGGCCTCTTTAATACACATTAATTTAGGTTCACATCAATTGTTTCTTGCCAGGAAAATGTTTTTTAATTGGATTTTCAGTTGGAGAGGGTTCAATGCCAGACTAAACTTTGTTTTCTGGAGTCTTTAGAACACTCAGATGTCACCAGTTATAGTCAATGCAATTTAGATCATGGCATTTCATTAAATGCAATTATTGAAAGAAGAAGGCAGAAATAAGGATACTGGTATCAGAGACACCACAAAAGCCATTGAAATGGCATCCACTGAAGGAGTCAGGTGACCTGTGAGAGGCTCTTAGTTCTATTAATAAATTAAATGTAGGACTTAATTGGATGAAGTGACAGATGTCTAATATTTTTCATTCTTATTTACACAGAGCAGGTTCAAACCAGTCTAGCACAAATTCAAGCAGTCACCCTGCAGATTGGCCAATTTAGTTTGAGGCAAGGAGGCACTCCCAAACATACCAGACTCCTTGGAAGTATGTTAAGTGGTACTGATGATGGCCAGAGCTGCCAAGGTTGTCAAGTGCAGTTAAAAGAGTCCAGGTCTATTGCTCCCTGGGTGGGGATACAGCAGATTTCAGGAAGGCATGATTTCTTTTCATTGGGGTGTGCAGGAGACATGTAGCCAAGGATTTCATCCAACACAAAGTAAAAGATACCGCAATGCAGTCATCTTTGCAAAAATGCTGTACTCATTATTAGTAGCTTTTGCCTTCTCCTTTTATTCTCTCTTTTTAAGCTTCTTCTAGGAGGGGCATAACAATATTGAGATGAAGAGCAAATTCTCAGCTAGATTCATTGGATTTGAACACTGACTCTACCACATGCTAAATGGATAACGCTGGGCATTGCCTAAAATAACCTCTGTATGCCTCAGTTTTCCCTTATCATATGATGGAGATAACAAAGCACCTACATCAAAGACAAATACCAGATGGTATCACTTACATGTGGGATACAGAGAAACCAAACAAAGGTTCAAATAAAGAGAAGCTGTAATACTAACCCTTGAAAGCTGACTGTAGAACAGAAGCATCCAGAGGGGGAGTGGGAAGGGTATTAAGAACATGGGGAGGGAGCAAAATGGACCATGATGTTGGACTATGGTTGATTTGGTGGTGGGAATCCTCTACCTCCAATATACTAACAACAGTGTAAGGCAACATTAGCTCAATTAAAAAAAGAAACCAAAACGAGAATTTTTTTCTTTGAAGAATAAAATATAGACGATTTAAAGCAGAGCTGGCCTATGACCTATGGTAAGTAATTAATAAAGTTAGCTATTACTACATTTTTCTCTGTGGGAGATTACTACTATAACACGTATGTAGAATAAAACAATTAGTACAAAAAATTTTTTTTAAATGTAGACTACCCATTACCACCCATTATTCTGACTACCAACTATCCACAGACAATCTAAACATTTTGGGAAAGAAGTAGAAGGTAACAGTGGTGGCAACAACTATTTGACTACGCAGTATAATTTTTCCTTTCTTCCTTAGTAACCACATTCTGATTTTGTTGTGGGTGACCTTGCAAATAAGACTCATTCATTATGTGCCTAATTCATGACCAAAGAGATGATAATGGAAGTTGTTGGAATGGGGTTCTAGGAACTTTAAAAGAGGGCTGATCAAGCATAGACTTCTGTCATATATACTATTTCTCTTAGCTGCATATTTAAATAAATTCACCTTTCCTGTTTCAAAAAAAAAAGAAGTAAATAAAAAAGAAGAGGGCTGACTGATTCAGTTGGCATGCACCATTTTGTAGTCAATCCTTCCTTCTTCCCGCTGCTTGAAACATGGTAGTGATAGCTGAGGTTCCTGCAACCATGTTATAAACCTGAGGGTAAAAAAATACACCATAGGGAGAAGGGAATGAGAAACTAGAAAAAAGACTAGCCCATGAGAATATTCTAGAGTAGTAATGTTAAGGGGAAATGATGTCCTGAGGTAATCCCATACAGGCTTTGTGGACTCCACTCCCAGTCCAGACTAAAGCCATCAAGACATTGGGAAAGAAAAATCCCATCACCACCAAAGGGAGGGTGGCTGGGACCTGAGGGTGGAGTTGGGTAGCCAGGTTGGATATAAAAACCAAACACGTGGGCCTTGGGGGGCTCGCTGTCGCTCGCCTCCTGGCTTCATGGCTCCTGGCTCGCGGCCAGCTCTCAGAGCGCCATTTGGGATTCCTGATCGGCGGATCGGGTAGGACTCATTTAAAACTTTGTCTCCCACTTTTCTCCCTGAGCTGTACATTTCCTCATTTCCCCTTCCCTTGTAAATAAACCTTTTATTAACCTTTCACGTGTGCCTGCAGTAGAGCATTGATAAGTCCTTTTAAGTGCGCGGGTGAGGACCCATAGTCAGGCACCCCGTTTTGTATCGGGGTTGCTCTACAACACTTTCTCTTTAGGACATGACCCAGAAGTTTATATGCTTCTCAGCTCTCATCTCCTTTGAATACCTGGTCACAGCTGGTGACCATGATGAGAAATACAGTCTTCTTGGGCCTCCCCGGTGGCGCAGCGGTTGAGCGCTGGGTTGCGAAGCTGCCCGCAGCCTCTGCGACGCCGGTTCGATCCCCGGCTGCTCCCCGGCCAACAGAGGAGGGTCCCACATGGCGCGCAGACCTCTCCTGCCGCCCGCTGCTCCCCTCAGCAGTGTACTTTGGTCCTTCTGCCTGCTCTGCTCCCTGCTCTGGCTCTGGTGAATTCTCTCACCCTCCCGCGCTTCTGACTATACCCAGTGCATGTATGAACAAAACAAACAAATAAATAAATAAACATGCCTCTATAAAAAAAAAAAAATTAAAAAAAAAAAAAAAAAAAAAGAAATACAGTCTTCTTCAGAGCAACCCATAGAAGTCATCTAGCATTTAACACTGTAAAAGAAAGAAAATGACTACAGGGAGAATAATTTTCCCACACTTTACATGTCTGGAAATGAAAATGTTGTATGTTCACATTTGAATCGGAGTTTTTGATATTAAATCTGGCTTGAAAATATTTCTTCCTCATAATTTTAGGGGCACTGCTCCATTATCTCTAACTTGAGATGTCATCCTAACCCCCTTCATAATACTTTCTAAAAGAAAGAAAATCTTTTATTAAAAAGACATGACAGGGCCTCCCCGGTGGCGCAGCGGTTGAGCGCTGGGTTGTGAAGCCTCTGCGGCCTCTGCGGCGCCGGTTCGATCCCCGGCTGCTCCCCAGCCACCGCAGGAGAGTCCCACATGACGCGCAGACCTCTCCTGCCGCCCGCTGCTCCCCTCAGCAGTGTACTTCGGTCCTTCTGCCTGCTCTGCTCCCCGCTCTGGCTCTGGTGAATTCTCTCACCCTCCCGCGCTTCTGACTGTACCCAGTGCATGTATAAACAAACAAACAAATAAATAAATAAATAAATAAAAATTCATGCCTCTTTAAAAAAAAAAAAAAAAGACATGACATATCTAAGAATATGTTGAATAGGATCTATTGAAGCTGAATAAATGCAATCCTTTTCTTAGGTATATTTTCTTGCTTGCTTGCTTGCATTTTTTTTTTTTTTGCATAAACAGAGCTAGAAAATAATTTTTATTTTCTTAAGTCATTAGAGAGAGCTTGCACTGATCCTTAACCACTGTATACACAATTATCTCTCATTTGTCTCATAATTAATTAAAGAAATAAGCAAGATCCCCTCTACCTCAGAAGAACTTTAAGAAGTAGATATTAGTCTCTTCATTTTTCAGGTGAGAGAATGGAGACTCCAACACATCAGGATCCCTAGAAAAAGATGGGTATTATTGATGCTAGTTCCCAACTTATGATTCAATTCTGTATTATTCAGGCCTGTAGTTGTGATAATCACCCAATTCAAACTAACTTAAGAGAAAAGAGGAACGTTTTAGTTTCCCATGTCTGAGAAACTATGGAATGTACTTAGTTTCTAGTATAGTCGGATCCAGAGTCTCAGGTTCTTTTGAGGTTCCGTCTCATCATCTCTTGGATAACCCTGCTCTGTGTGGCAAGATGTTCTCCAGAATCTCCAGTATTGGAGATCAAGATCTCCAGTATTGAAATCTCACCAATCTGGTCATCAAGCAAAAAGCAGCAGTCTTTCCTAATATGTCTGGAGGAAAACTCTGGAGAAATCTCTCTGATTGACACAAATGTGGACATGTCTTCATCTTTGGGCCATTGATGTACCAAGGAGGAAAGTCATGTTTTCACCCTTTGTGGCTAGAGGAGACAAAAGTACTGCCATGCAAATGTGTGAAATAAACTTCCTGCATGGAGAGTGTTTCTATTACCCAAAGAATGGGCAACAATAACAGACTTTCATGATAATGCCTAAGACAGATTTCTTGGGAATACAAAAATTATTGCCCAGTGAAAGTTTAAGAATCCCTATTTCTATGCTATAAGTTCATACCTTACATATCACCTCAGAGCTTTGAAATGAATGTTCTCATTGAATTCTTTCAACAAATGTAGAGGAAAAAATATGGGAAGAAAAATCATGTTAATTTCAGTGGACCCAATTTCAAACCATATCAATCCTTCCCCAGTACTTGTATCCTCTTCCCCATATCTCTCAGCCTCACAAATAAGTAATACCACGTGGCCTTTCTTTTTCATGTTAGGCTTATTTTAGTTATCTTAATCAATTATTTTTAAAGCATAGACCATTGTCCAGGGCTATTCTCTAATAGATACACCACAATGCCTTTAAAACAGCAGCAGGCCAGTGCCATTGGCTATAGAATATCTTTCTAGGCATCAAAGTCCATCTTCACATTGCCTTGCAATACAGTGAAGCATCAAGCTTCACTGTAGACCTGGTCCTGCCCTGCAGGGACCATCTCATGGAACAGCCCTCCAGCTTTTCTGCAAGGTCCAGAGGCTGCCCACAGGATAATGCACATTGCTGTCTCAGATTGTTTCTAGTCATACAGTTCCCTAACCTGGTATGGCCAGAGACAGCAAACAACATTTTCAGTATATAGGACATGTCCTCATGACTGTATGCTGGTGGCTGCTGTCTAAATGCTGTGGCATTTAGGCCATGTGCTTAGATTTCTCAGGCATGTTGCTGATGATGCAGAAATTCTAAATATTGTGAAGCTTTCAAAGCGCTTACTGTTAAAAGAGTGTCTGTATCTAGTTTTTGAATTCCATCTATCTGGAATTCTGAAAACCGAGTGTCCATTCTTCAGGGTTGGTTGTAGCCTTATGTCATCAACAACACACATTCACTGAAATCCTTCTTTTTTTTTTTTTTTTTTTTTTTGGTGGGACCCTCACCAGTGGCTGAGGACTGAACTGGCACTGCAGAGACTGAGGGCAGTCTTGCAACCCAGCAATCAACTGCTGCGCCACCAGGGAGGCCCTGAAATCCTTTTATGTCTTGGACTGTGGGCAGCTACATGATGGAACTGGGTTTCCTCTAGAATCATTCTCACTCTGTAACCACTTAGTTCAGTCTAGAAGGTTACATCCCCCAGCCCCATCATGAAAAAAGAGACTGAACCACAGCTAACCAGCTTTTGGCAAAATGATTGCCAAATTTTAATATATAGGGATAGTCAGAGGCACAACATGTTCTGGGGTGGTATGGCATTGATGTGGGATGTATATGAGGTTTGTAGGAAATCTGGAAAGAATTTATTGAATGTGCACTATGTGTCAAACAATGTACAGCCATGAACTATTAAGATCAGGTTCCCTGGGAAGCAGACTAGGGGATGGAGGGTCGGTCAATGGGAAATGATCATAGCACCAACAAGAGGGAAAAAGCAGACTTGGGCAGAAGAAGAATTGGGATGATGATCTAGTTGCAACAGAGGCCTTATGCTGACCCTCCTGGTAGTCTCTGGAGCTCAGAATTATCCTAAATGGGAGGCATGGGGTAGGGCCTTCATGCCCTCCACACACACATTTGATTAAGCCATTGGCAGCCAAATGACTCTGGAGAAAGGACATAATTTGGGGTGACTGAGTCCCTTCAACTAAAGGCAATTTCTGGAAAAGGCTTGGCATTGAAGAGACAACAGGCAGGCTCCTGGCAGCAGAGAAAGGAAGGGAATTGTGCCTTGGTCCTGAAAGGGTAATATGGGCAGCACAGCACAGCATCCCCTGGCTTGTACTACTTCAACTATAATCCTATAGTTATTATAATCATAATTTTAAAACAAGGAAACTGTAGCTCAGAGTTTCCCTAACCTGTTTAGGTTCACATAGACAGGTTCACACAGATCAGATTGATGGAAAAAGTCATATGCTTTCTACCATTATCACCCTTCCTCAGAGTAGAAGCAAAGGGAAAAAGGAGGAAATGGGGTAGTACTGGAGCCAACCTCACTTGGCAGTTATATCAGAAATGGATTAGGAAATGCAGGAGAAGTGGTGAAAAGCACAGTCTCTAGTGTTTTCCTGGCTGGCCTTGAATCTCACCTGCATTGTTGACCATTTCACTTCTCTGTGCCTCCATTATTTCATTTATAAAATGAAGATACTACCAATATGTACCTCCTATTGTACCTTAATATATACTTCAGATGTACTTCAGTTTATTTATTTTTTTAAGATTTATTTATTTATACAAGCACCTGGTACAGTCAGAAGCGCCGGAGGGTGAGAGAATTCACCAGAGCCAGAGCGGAGAACAGAACAGGTAGACCGACGAAATACACTGCTGAGGGGAGCAGCAGGCGGCAGGAGAGGTCTGTGCGCCATGTGGGACCCTCGCCGGTGGCCGGGGATCGAACTGGCGCTGCAGAGGCTGCGGGCAGCTTCGCAGCCCAGTGCTCAACCGCTGCGCCACCAGAAGAGGCCCTGTACTTCAGTTTAAATGAAAGAATAACGGTAGTGAATGCCAGGAGCCTAGCACTGTGCCAGGCCCATACTTAGCATTTTGTAAATGTTAACTATTATAACATTTCCATTTATGGTAACATTTGACAGTGAAGGAAATGTTCTCTTTAGGACTCTACTGAGTGTTGGACACAAACTCCAAAGAATGATGCCTCTCCCTGCACATCGTGTACAAGGCCCCTGGTAATGGTAACTCCAGAAATCTGAAAGTAACCTGGTGCCAAACACATCTATCCCTTCAACACATAATCCTGGAGGCAGAATCAGTAGAAGAATCAGTTTTACACAGTCAGAATAAGTTTTTTTCCTGGGTTTATCTGATAAGAATGGGTTTGAACCAGTTTGATCCAGTCAGTACCAGTTTGAATGGTTTGATTTGGTCAGAACCACTTTCAACCACCTTTATATGGTCAGAATAAGTTTGAGTCATTTTCAACTGGTCACAATGGCTTTCGTAGTTTTTTTTGCATTTAGAACCTGTCTGAATAAATTTGAACCAGTTGATCCAGTCAGAACCAGTTTTATCTGGTTTATTCCAGTCAGAACAGGTTGACCCATTTTTTTTCTCATTCATAACTGGTTTAAACTGGTTTTAACCAGCCAGAACCAGTTTTATCCTGTCAGAATCCACTTGCAATGATTTTATCCAGTCATAACTGGATAAACCTAAAAACTGTTAGATCAGAACAAGTTTCAACTGGTTTCAAATAGTCAGAACAAAAATAAAAAATCCACATATTCATAAAAGCCAGGCAATATATTTTACAATGAAGTGAGTCCTATGGAAGATATTCAGGCATATTGGGTGATGTGGGAAACAGGGAAAAGCACTCTTTTCTCAAATTGGTGGTCCAACTCAGCTCTACTCTTTATTGTCAAGGAGAAGTCAGGCTGAATATTACTGAATTGGATTTTTCAGGGGATATGGAAAATTCAGATTTTTTAAATGCAACCTTTTGATTTGTAAATGTGTGTCTCTAAATCAAATTCTCTTAAAATATTTTTCAGGTCAAAAAAAAAAAAAAACAACATAGAAGCTTAGCCCTCTAGGTTTCACTTGTGATTTAGACCTTCATAAATAAAGGCCATATGGCTCTTCCCAAAGGGTAAAAGAAATCTAAGCTTCAGAACACAATGTTTAGGCTCCTTTGTTGCAAGAGATAGGGAAAATTCCTCTCATTCTTTGCTGATGAGCCCACAGCCTTGAACACAAGATACAGTTAATTTTGTAATAAAGTTACTCTGCCATATGATCTTTTTCATAAATTGCCTGCTAAGTCCTGCACTTTGCCAGGCCTATGGTAAATGCTCAATGAATAGTAGCTATCATCATTTATATGATGGTGAATTTTCTGTCTCATTTTATAGTCTAAAAGTAGGATAAATGGTGACCAGAAAATGGTGCAAGAGCCTCTACTTCTCATGTCACTTCAGTGTAGATACATATCAGCCAGGCCTGCAGCAACTGTTCAGAGACAAGTGACCCAATCTCCTCCTTTACTCTCAGTCCCAAGCAGCAGTGTGGGCATCTTCCATTGTCACACCAAAAGCAACAGATTTTAGAGCTCACTATATCCCCCAGCACTGATGGTCCCTATTCCCATCAGAAATTCAGTCCTTTTGGAAACAGCTAATCCATTTGTCCCCCTTCAGCCCTTGGGGCCACTTTGCATTTTGGATAATCCAATGTCAACATTTCTAGAAGTCTATGGTATGGGGGGTTCTAATGCCCTCCCCCTAAGAACACAAGCAGAACTACCTCCCAGGCTGCTTGGCAAGGCGAATCAAGGACCAAGAAAGAGAAATTCTTCTCACTTTTTAATATATGTTTCCTGGGCCTCCCTGGTGGTGCAGCAGGTTGAGCGCCACGCTGTGAAGCTGTCCGCAGCCTCTGCAGTGTGGGTTCGATCCCCGCCTGCTCACAAGAATCCCACATGGTGCAGCAGACCTCTCCTGTCTCGCCTGCTGCTCCCTTCAGCAGTGTGTTTCTGTCCTCTGCCTGTTCTGCTCCCTACTCTGTCTCTGGTGAATCCTCTCACCCTCCCGCGCCTCTGGCCTGTACCCTAGCTCTTGTATGAAAATAAACAAATCTTTAAAAAATAAATAAAATAAAATAAAATAAAATGTTTCCTTACTACAGGAAACAGAACAAAAATTAATTCCAATGGATCAAGCTACCACATTATAACATTAGGGAGCAATGCCCCTAAATTTCAGAATTTAGGGTCGGTGCAGGAATGAGAAATCACTAATCTTTGAGTGCTATTTACAAAACTAACAAGTCAAATAGAGCCCAGGAGGTAGACCAACAGTAGAACAGAGACACAGATAAGAGAGACAAGGAATTATTTATATTGGGAAGCCACCATGCTGGCTGCTCAAAATTTTGCTCTCCAGGGTCTAGACAAAAGTCTCTTGTGACAAGGATATGTAGAACTTCCAGGCCTGGGACAGAGAATTTCTCCCAGTGGGGCCCAGTCAGGTTTGTTGCTTCATCCTCTTTACGAAGCTATATGAAGGAGAGAAAGCCAGGCCTGCTCTCTCTGTTCCAGTGCTTTCTCTGAAGTGTGACTTCTCTAAATGTGACTAACACCCCTGCCCCTTGCAGAGAACTGTTATGCAGATAAAAAGAGAAAAATAACATGTATTTTTAAATGTAAGCAACATGCTTGTAAATTTGTATTTTGAAAAGTTAGGAATGCCCTTGAGTAAACTGCCAGCTCCTCACAGAACAGATAAAGGGCCTTTCATTCTTCCCAGAACAAAAAGATCCTAACAATTCTGTTAAAGCTCTAACACAGCCTTGGAGTGTTATCTAAGAATTTGTTACACATTTTGTAACTTTGTTGGCTAGGGGTACTTTGATTAGATAGATAACTGTGATTTAAGATTATAACATTTATTTCAAAAGGTTTTTGAAACAACATGCATTACTATATATTGTAACTAGACTTTCAAAGTGAACAGTTGTTTTTTTTTAGTATGTATAGGCTACCCAATGACTGCTGCCCACAGTGAAATGCAAAAGGGTATTCTGATAACAAACTAGTATGAGGTCAGCATATATAGTGCAATTATATTTCTATTCACAGTGGGTCTGAAATTTGTAATAATATCGAGGCTGATAGTCTCCATACTATTTCTGTTCTAGCTCCAGAGACTGTACAGTCAACTTTTCAAATTTCAGAGCCTAACATGTTAGAACAATGCTTTCAACTGGTTTTTAGACTTTTAATTCTGAGGTATACTTTCAAATTTCAGTCATTTTCAATAAATTCAGTCACTTCCAATAAATTCAGTTATTCCATGTGTTATGAAAAAAATAACTTGGAAGATATTGGAATAATTACTATGTTTTACTTTTAAAATGCTTTCCAGACACTTTTAGATCTAATAATAAAACAAGACATAGAACATGAGCAGACCTGAGAAAACTGCTTAATTCTCTAAATTTACAGATAAGAAACTAGGCCCAGCAGTCTGTATAAACTGACCTGCCCAAGCTGGTATTACTTAATCACAGTTAAACTTATTACAAAGAAATCTATAGATAGAGCACTCTTTTAAAAAAGATGAATATTATAAATTAGTGTAGTTGTGCAAGAACATCCTTCTTCTTACTGCGGCTCAAGTAAATCTACATAATACTGTTACAGGGCAAACCCCGATATAAAATGGGGCTGCCTGACTAGGGGTCCTCACCCGCGCGCTTAAAAGGGACTTATGAATGCTAAACTGCAGACACACACAAAAGGTTGATAAAAGGTTTATTTACAAGGGAAGGGGAACTGGGGAAATGATTAAGTCAGAGAGAAAAAGAGGGAGATAAGTTCGTAAATGTATCCTACCTGTTCTGCTGACCTGGAATCCCAATGACCTGCCCAGCTGAAAAAAACCTAGCACTCCTCATGGCCAAAAAGGGGCCACCCCCGGCCACATGGCCAGTTAAATACCCAAACCACAAGCCTAGTTGTTTAACTCTGCCCTCAGGTCCTCGCAATCTTCCCTTTGGTGATCACGGGATTTGTAGTTCCCAGTGTCGTGGGGGTGGATTATGGAGTTTGCTCAGGACATCCTTTCCCCCTATCAATACAAGTCTACATAATACAAAAACATAACTCAAATATTGATACATTTTGAGCTTATAAGGTGAACGTCTGACTGTATAAAATAACACAATTAGAATGGGTCACCATAGAACATACCAGAAATGGGTAGAGTTGCCCTAAGACCCAGTCTATGGTTATCCATATCAGAATCATCTGGAACAGTGGTAGTCATGATTGTTTGTTACTCACAATGTCCTAAAGTAATTTTCTATATAAGTTTATGTTGCTGAAACATATGCAATTTCTGACATATTATAAATATAGACATTCTCAAATAAAATTGTCACATCAAATTTAAATGTACCTAAAATAATACAGATACCGCAATATCTGGTTGCCATTAGGTATCATAATTAAAAACAAAGACCTGAACAAACCCTGCTTTTGTATTTTAAAATTGTATGACTTTCTTTCCTCTGAATCCTCCATAGAATTTTATCTCATTGGAGTCTACTATTTTCTGTTAAAAGTCTTTTACAAATCACCCTCTCATTCATCTCTTTAACAAGAATATTAATGTAAATCGAGTTTGCAAATTGCATCTTGTTTTCTGTGTCCGTAATTGTCTTCTGACCACAAAATTTTTTTATTTGTTCCATCATTATAATTGCTATAATTAGAAATCCTGTGCTTATTCCTATAATCACAAATTCTATAATACTTACAATTAATAGGCCTTAGTATAATACAATATTTGATTAAATCTCACTGAACATTTAAAGTAATTTTACTAGAAATGTTTCTCTCTTAATGAGATTAGAGTTTCATTTTTTCATTAGTTCATAATCTATGGATTAATATAACTTATTGTTAGAATATAAGAGTTTTATATCACCTTTATTCCTTGTTTCTTTAAATAAATGTAAACACTGAGAATTCTTGTTACATTTTCAGAAGGAATTTTGTTATTGTAATGTCAATCAAATTTGAGTTCCTTCAAAGTTAATTTCAAAAATCATAAGACATGTCATCAAGATGACGTTTAGTGATCATCACCTGGACTAGCTTCTCCTTCAGAAGGATGAAAGCATCAAATTGGAAATTGCCTAATTTGCAAAAGAGTTTGTTAGTCACTAGAGTCACTTACTTTCTCTATTTCTGTAAAATCTCCCAGAAAGACTTTCCCAGGTCTCTCTAAATAGCCAGTCATTATAGTTGCCACCTTTTCACTTAAAAGCATCATGTTTAATTCTTTAAATTTAGGGTTAGGAAAACTAAATCAAGCATAACTTTATTACATGTTAGCCAATTCAATTATTTGTCAGTAAATGTTTTTAATCAACAAACATTTTAAACATGTTATTATCAAAACTTGGAGCAATGAGTATAGTATGTTCAGCTATGGAAAATATCTGCCAAATAACCTAAAGAGCTAGTTCTCTTTGTCAAACCAGTCTATTTTTTTTTCACTTTCACAAAAGGCCTGGTTTTGTATTTCAGGTCAAACAATATGTAAAGTCATATTTCAAAAAATCACAAAAAACATTGAGAAATATCTTCAGGAAAATATCATAGATGGTCATTAAAAAAAGATAAACTTGACATAACTGTAATTTAATTATAATGTGTTATTGAAACACAATAAGAAGGACCTCCCTGGTGGCACAGCGGTTGAGCGCTGGGTTGCGAAGCTGCCTGCAGCCTCTGCAGCGCCGATTCGATCCCCGGCTGCTCCCCGGCCACCAGAGGAGGGTCCCACATGGCGCGCAGACCTCTCCTGCCGCCCGCTGCTCCCCTCAGCAGTGTACTTCGGTCCTTCTGCCTGCTCTGCTCCCCGCTCTGGCTCTGGTGAATTCTCTCACCCTCCCGCGCTTCTGACTGTACCCAATGTTTGTATAAATAAATAAATAAATAAATCTTTAAAAAAAAAAAAAAACCACAATAAGAAAATAAACCAATTTGCTATTTTTCCTTTATTTGGTTTGTAAAAGTATAATAAAATGTGTTACTAAATGTTTAAGTTATTTGTGAAATGAGCAGTATCTTAAAAGGTATCATATTCTTGTAGTAAATTTATTGGTATCATACTCTCCTGAAGGCAATTAGGAACAGCCAAAATGAGTACTGGCCAATACTGATATGGAGCCAGATTTTCACAGGAGGAAAATTAAGTTCCTAACAAATATCCAGAAAGATTCTATTAAAGCTGGTGAAATGGTTATTTTTAAAGTTGAAGAATGAGACACTCTGACAGTTCACATAGTAATCAAAGTTCTGAAAAAGATAACAGACATCAAATCCCTGACTAACAGGGGTAATAATGAATTTAATGATAAGGTCTTGTACAAAGAAGGTCAGATCTTGCTGGATAAGAAGGATGTGGTGGGAAGAGCCAGAGGGTTTTTATCATGTTGGTAAGGTCACCACAATAAGAGGTTACTTTCCAAGACTGAAGTATGCTCTTTGGTAGTAACAGGAACATATGTGTTACTGAAATGTGAATCCTAAAATGAGAAGCAATTCCTGGGACCAGATTGAAATGAGTCTTATTGAAAAAGAGAAAATCTAATATATTGGAAATGTTTCACTTTCTGTATAAAAGGAAACAATGTAGACATGTTTCATCTTATCCAAATAAATTATTCATCCTCCCAAAAATGATGATTTTTCATTTCCATCATTCCTTTTGCATGCATTAGCCGTCATTTACCCATTATCTAGTTTCAATGATAAACATACTACTTTAAAATGTTAAAATACTTTATTTTTATTCTTTGGAACAATTTTTTTCTTTCTTTTTTCTTTTTTATATTAATATTTTTTTCATTTTTTTACATCATTTTTCATTTTTAAACAATATTTCCTTCTCCCCTGCTCCCTCAGGTGTAGTCCCCATAGAATATCCTTCACCAATGCACCGGTGCACTATCACCTCAGTCCCCTGTGCTTCTCCCTCCCTCCCTCTCACCCTGCTTCCTCCTCCTCCCCTGCAGTGAATCTCTGATTTATAATTGTCTGTTTTTGCTTTGTTGTGTTTTGTACTGTTATTGTTTTTTTTACACGGATGCCTTATTTGGTTCCCCTATATTCCTGCTATAAGTGAAAGCATCTGATATTTTTCTTTTTCCTTCTGAATTATTTCACTGAGCATAATTCCTTCTAGTTCCATCCATGTTGCTGTGAATGGCATGAGTTTATCTTTTTTGATTGCTGAACAATATTCCATTGCGTATATATGCTACGTCTTCTTGATTCAGTCATCTATTTTTGGGCATTTAGGTTGTTTCCAGGTTTTATCTATTGTAAATAGTGCTACAATAAACATAGGGGTACAGGTGCTCTTTTGAATCAATGTTTTTGTGTCCTTTGGGTAGATACCTAGGAGTGGAATTGCCAGGTCATATGGTAGCTCCATTTTTAGTAGGCTGAGTAATCTCCAAACAGCTTTCTGTAGTGGTTGGACCAGTTTGCTCTCCCACAAGCAATGTAGGAGACTTCCTTTTTCACCACATTGTTGCTTGTTTTTTTGATAAGTGCCATTCTTACTGGTGTAAGATGGTATCTCAATGTGGTTTTGATTTGCATTTCCCTGATGATAAAGGATATTGAACATTTTTTCATATGTCTGTTGGCCATTTGCATTTCCTCTTTGGAGAAATGTCTTTTAAGTTCTTCTGCCCATTTCTTTTTTTTCTTTTTTTTTTTTAAGATTTTATTTATTTATTTATTTATTTATTTATACAAGCACTGGGTACAGCCAGAAGCGTGGGACGGCGAGAGAATTCACCAGAGCCAGAGCGGGGAGCAGAGCAGGCAGAAGGACCAAAGTACACTGCTGAGGGGAGCAGCGGGCGGCAGGAGAGGTCTGTGCGCCATGCGGGATCCTCCTCTGGTGGCCGGGGAGCAGCTGGGGATCGAACCGGGGCTGCAGAGGCCGCGGGCAGCCTCGCAACCCAGTGCCCAACTGCTGCGCCACCGGGGAGGCCCTCTTCTGCCCATTTCTTGACTGGATTGTTTATTTTGTTTTTGTTGAGTTGTGTGAGTTCTTTGTATATCTTTGTGATCAGTCCCTTATCAGTTGACTGCAGTGCAAAGATTTTTTTTCCCAATCAGTGGGGTGTCTCTCTGTTTTGGTTAATGTCTCTTTTGCTGTACAGATGCTTTTCAGTTTGATGTAATCTCAGGTGTTTATCTTTTCCTTGACTTTCTTTGCTTTGTGTCTCTAAAGATGTCATTGTGATATATGTCTTATAGTGTTTTACCTATATTTTCTTCTATATATTTTATGGTTTCAGGTCTTATGTCCAGTTCTTTTATCTATTTTGAGTTGATTTGTGTGCACAGTGAAAGGTAGTGTTCTAGTTTCATTTTTTTGCATGTGGTGGTCCAGTTTTCCCAGCACCATTTATCGAACAAACTGTCCATATTCTCTTTCATATTCTTTGCTGCATTGTCAAAGATCAGTTGTCCATCTAAGTGTGGTTTTATTTCTGGGCTCTCTATTTGGTTCCATTGGTCTGTGTGTCTGTTTTTGTTCCAATACCAAACTTTTAATTATTATGGCTTTGTGATATAGCTTGAAGTTTGGAAGTGTGATACCTCGTTTCTTCTTTGTTTTCATCAGTAGGGCTTTGGCTATTTATGTTTTTTTGTGGTTCCATATGAATTTCACTATTATTTGTTCTATTTCTTTGAAAAACGTCACTGATATTTTTATTGGAATAGTGCTGAATCTGTATGTTGCTTTCGGTAGGATGGACATTTTAACAATGTTAATTCTTCCAATCCATGAGCAGGGGATGTCTTCCCATTTTTTTGTGACTTGTGTTTCTTTTAAGAGTGTTTTATAATTTTCTTTGTACACGTCTCTCACCTCTTTTATTAGGTTTATTCCCAAGTATTTGATTATTTTGTTTCAATTATAAAAGGGATGGTTTTCTTGATTTCTTCTTTTTCACATTGACTGTGTATAGGAAGGCTATTTTTGTGTGTTGATTTTGTATCCTGCTACTTTACAGAACTAGTTAATTATTTTGAGTTTTTTCTGTAGTTTTTAGGGTACTCTGTGTACATTACCATATCATCTGCAAATAGTGATAGTTTTATTTCTTCCTTCCCTATCTGGATTCCTTGTATGTCTTTCTCTTGTCTTATTGTCCTGACTAGGACCTCCAGTATAAAATGTTAAAATACTTTAAAATGTTAAAATATAAAGCAATTCTAAGACACTACATCATATTACCTTTAAATACTTAAGTATATATTCCAAGCACAATAGGACATTTTTATATGTATGCCCAGTTATCACATAAACAATATTATCAATAATTTCTTAATATTGCATAATATATAGTCCATCCATGTTTATATTTCTCTGATTATTTTTTAAATGTCTTTTCACAATTTCCCTGAAGTTCAACACGATTCCATCAAGACTCACATTACATTTGTTTATTAAGCTTCAATCTATATGCTGAGAAAGCTTTCGACAAAGTGCAACACACCCATTCATCATAAAAGCCCTTGAAATTCTTGGGATACAAGGAACATACCTCAACATCATAAAGGTCATATATGACAAGCGAACAGCCAGTATCATTCTCAATGGTGAAAAGCTGAAAGCATTTCCATTAAGATCTGGAACAAGATAAGGATGTCCACTCTCACCACTGCTTTTCAATATAATACTGGAAGTCTTAGCCAGAGCAAAAAGACAAGAGAAACACATACAAGGAATCCAAATAGGAAAAGAAGAAGACAAACTATCACTATTTGCAGATGATATGATAATATACATAGAGAACCCCAAAAACTCCACAGAAAAACTAATTCAACTAATCAATCAGTTCAGTAAAGTGGCAGGATACAAAATCAACATGCAAAAGTCAGTAGTCTTCCTATACACAAACAATAAATATGAAGAAAAAGAAATTTAAAAAAAAATCCCTTTTATTATCAAAAAAAAATCAAATACTTGGGAATAAATCTAACAAAAGAGGTAAAGGACCTATACAAAGAAAACTATAAAACACTGTTAAAAGAAATAGAAGACACAAAGAAATGGAAAGACATCCCCTGCTCATGGATTGGAAGAATATACATTATTAAAATGGCCATTCTACCAAAAGCAATATACAGATTCAATGCTATTCCAATCAAAATTTCAATGTCATTCTTCAAAGAAATAGAACAATTATTGATGAAATTCATATGGAATCACAAAAAACCCCGAATAGCCAAAGCTCTCCTGAAAAAAAAAAAAAGAAGGGAATGGAGGCATCACACTCCCAGACTTCAAACTATACTACAAAGCCATAATCATCAAAACTGCATGGTATTGGAACAAGAACAGACACACAGACCAATGGAATCAAATAGAAAATCCAGAAATAAACCCACAGATTTACGGTCAACTAATCTTTGACAAAGGAGCAAAGAATATGCATTGGAGCAAAGAAAGTTTGTTCAATAAATGGTGCTGGGAAAACTGGGTCACTACATGCAAAAGAATGAAGCTTGACTACTACCTCACACCATACACAAAAACCAACTCAAAATGGATTAAAGAACTAGACATAAGACCTGAAACCATAAAATACATAGAAGGAAATATAGGCGAACCACTACATGATATGCACATCAAAGACATCTTTACAGACACATCACCCAAAGCAATGATAGCGAAGGCAAAGATAAATAGCTGGGACTATATCAAATTAAAGAGCTTCTGCACAGCAAAAGAGACAATAACCAAAACAAAGAGAAACACCACCGACTGGGAGAACATTTTTGCACACAACACTAATGATAAAGGACTGATCACAAAAATCTGCAAAGAGCTGATGAGACTCAACAAAAACAAAGAAAATAATTCAGTCAAAAAATGGATTTTTAGAAGAGCTAAAAAGAAACTTCTCTGAAGAAGAAATGCAAATGGCCAATAGGCATATGAAAAAATGTTCAACATCGGGCCTCCCGGGTGGCGCAGCGGTTGAGCACTGGGTTGCAAAGCTGCCCGCAGCCTCTGCAGCACCGGTTAGATCCCCAGCTGCTCCCCGGCCACTGGAGGAGGGTCCCACATGGCATGCAGACCTCTCCTGCCGCCTGCTGCTCCCCTCAGCAGTGTACTTTGGTCCTTCTGCGGGCTCTGCTCCCCGCTCTGGCTCTGGTGAATTCTCTCACCCTCCCGCACTTCTGACTGTACCCAGTGCTTAAATGAATAAATAAAAAATAAATCTTAAAAAAAAAAAAAGCAGACAGTCCTTTAAAAAAAAAATGTTCAACATCACTTGTAATCAGGGAAATGCAAATCAAAACTACAATAAGATACCAGTAAGATGTAAGATACCATCTTACACCAGTGAGAATGGCACACATTAAAAAAACTAGCAACAACAAAGGTTGGCGAGGGTGTGGAGAAAAAGGAACTCTCCTGCACTGTTGGCGGGAGTGCAAACTGGTCCAACCACGATGGAGAGCTGTGTGGAGATTTCTGGACCTACTAAACATAGAGCTTCCATATGATCCAGCAATTCCACTCCTAGGTATTTACCAAAGGACACAGAAACATCGATTCCAAAGAGCACCTGCACCCCTATGTTTATAGCAGCACTATTTACAATAGCTAAGCTTTGGAAACAGCCCAAATGCCCAAAATAGATGACTGGATCAAGAAGATGTGGTACATATATACCATGGAATATTACTCAGCATTCAAAAAAGATAAACACATGCAATTTGCAGCAACATGGATGGCACTGGAAGGGATCATGCTCAGCGAAATAAGCCAGAAAGAAAAAGAAAAATACCGGATGGTCTCACTCATAGCAGGAATCTAGATAAGGGACCAGGAAAAAGAATAACTATAAGAAAGAAAATATCAAAATCAACAAGCAACTATGAACCAGAGACACTCTATGGGGGGTAGGGGGCAGGGAAGTGGGGGATTGGGGTCAAAATAAGGGGGTTGTAATTGTATGGGGAATATAAAAATAAAATTTAAATTAAAAAAAAGTTTCAATCTATAACATTTTGTCCATCACCACCCAGTTCTCTCATTTACTTGTTAAAGAAACTGGGTCAAAAGCCACCTCAGGTGGTTTTCCTTTTCTCTCCCATTTCTTTCTCTTTGTCTCTTATTCTACTTGCTGGGAGATTTCCTCAGTTTGTCATCTATTGTGTATTTTCTTGATAAACATGTCTAAATTTCACATTTTGTCTATTTCATTTATCATAAAAACTTGTTCATTTTCATGATACACCATCTTCTCTTAGCTCTCTAAAACGTGTTTTTTCTCATTGTTTCCTTCCTCCTTTCCCCCATCCCTTCCTTACCCTCCCTCTTTCCTTCCCTTCTTTCCTTCCTTCCCTTCCTTCTTTCCCTTCCTTCCTTCCTTCCTTCCTTCCTTCCTTCCTTCCTTCCTTCCTTCCTTCCTTCCTTCCTTCCTTCCTTCCTTCCTTCCTTCCTTCCTTCCTTCCCTTCCCTTCCCTTCCCTTCCTGCCTGCATTGTTTCTATTACCTCTGTATTTCTTTGTTTCTATCTATTTGCTTTCATGTTTGTCTTTCTTGTTGGAAGCTTTCTTCAAATGTCTGTTAATCCCTGGCTATCTGTCTTCCACATTTAGGAATAAGACTCTCAGAAATTGATTGTGCATGGATAGGGCTTCTTGACTTGTGTGCGCAATACAGAGAGAGTGGGCAGGGACCTAGCCTTTTTGCTGTTGTTGAGGGATCTTCAATTATCAGTAACTCTAGGGCTTTTCAATTTAGCTCCTAAACCATCCAGTCTCCTGTCTGGAATGCATAAGTTCAGCTGTCCCTGTCTGGGGAGCTGTTTTACTGTCAACTATGCAGTGTCTACTTTGGTCTCTTATTTGCAGGATGGCATTTCATCCCGCCTCAGCTGCACCTGGTGTCCCTAGGGCTAAGGCCTCTGTGAGTCAACCTTGCCATCAGGTGAACCTTTTATCTTCTTCTGGGATGTAGGAGCAAGAGGCTATCAGTTGTGTTCAGAGCTGGCAAGGCCATTTGGAGGTCTAACTCTTCTTTTACTGATTTTCAACTAATCTCTAGTGTTTTTCAGGCCCTGCTTGTCTCCCGCCTTTGGAGACCTGGAATATTCTATTCCTGGAATTTTCAGAGGCTCAGTGGGATGATTCTTCTTGTTCTTTATTGCCTTTCTTCCTTGCAACCACTTACGTGTTCAGTTTCTTCTGTTAATAGTTGTCACTTGTCCATTTCCTTCCAATTTCCAAACTGTTATATTCATTCTTTATTTTTATGGTCTTTATACTGTTGTGTGTGTTGTATGTGTGTGTGTGTTCTTTTAGGTTTATCCTTTTTTATTCTTTTACTATCCATTTACTGGGATTTCAGAAGGAAATTAAGGCAAACGTGTGTTGAATCTCTTGTCTTACTAGAAATCCCTTATACTCCTTTTTTTGTTTTAAAGATTTATTTTTATTTTTATATAAGAGCTGGGGTGCAGGACAGAGGCACGGGAGGGTGAGAGGATTCACCAGAGACAGAGCAGGGAACAGAATAGGCAGACGACAGAAATACACTGTTGCGGGGAGCAGTGGGCGAGACAGGAGAGGTCTGCTGTGCCATGTGGGATTCTCGCCGGCCGGCCGGGATCAAACCCACACTGCAGAGGCTGCAGACAGCTTCACAGCGCTGCGCTCAACCCACTGCACCATCAGGGAAGCCCTCTTATACTGCTTTTTGAAAACACTTTATTTTGAAGTAATTGCAGAAAGTTACAAAAACAGTAGAGAGTTTTCATGTACACTTCACACAGCTTCCCCGAATGGTAAAATCTTACTTGACTATAGTACAATATCAAAAACAGGAAGTGACAATTGTAGAAACTATATACATTATTCAGATTTCATCAATTTTATATGCAGATGTATGCACACGTGCATATAGCCCTGTGCAAATTTATCACATTTAGATTCATGTAATCATCCACACAGTTGAGGTACAGAATTCTGTAACCACAAATCTCTCATGCTGCACCTTTATAATCATGCCCATTCCCCTCTACTCACCCCCAACCCCTAGAAATCACTAATCTGTTCTCCATCTCCATAATTTTATCATTTTGAAAATGTTATATAAATGAAATCACATAATATATAACCTTTTAATAGGATTTTTTCACTCAGCAAAGGTCCCTTGATATACATCCATGTTGTTGTGCAAAACATAATTTGTTCTTTCTTCCTGCTGAATGGCATTCCACATTTGGACATGCAACAGTTTGTCTAACCATTTACCCAAATGAAGGACATTTTAATTATTTCCAGTTTTGGGTTACCGTATGCACATGCATTGCTTTTATAGTGAATATAAAACATACAACATCAAATTCAAAGAAGCACCACAAATGTTGAAGATGATGTCATCTTTACTTTTTTAAGAGAGAGGGGAAATTTTGTCTCCACCATTCCTAGTCACTGGTAAGTTCTTGGTCTGAATTTTTTTTTACTCACCACTCAACATGAACTGTGTCCTCCCTTAATAAGAGCACATCTGTGCTGGGGGTGAGAGGCAGACCTGGTCATGTTTGAGTTGATTAGCCAGTCATGTTACACCCTTGGCAAGATCATATTCTGTATATTATGAGAAGTTAAAGTCCCTAAAGCCATTCTCCATAATGATGTGGTCAGTCACAACTGATTTATAGGTGATCTATCCAACACATTTCTCACTGTTAACAGGTTAGTTCAATTGTTTGGAATTTATTTAATCTCTTTTACAAAGAGTGTCCAACCACACAGGAAACATGGTAGATGATATTATAGCATTCTTTGTAATTTTAGGCAAAAATATTTCATTTAACAGTGTTTCCCAGGATCAAAAACTTTTTAAATGGTTCGTATATTCAATTGAGCACATAAAATGAGCCAGACACTATTTTAGGTACTGGGAAACTAATGATGATCTCCCTGAAAAAAGACATAGTTACTGCCCTCACGAAGCTTATACTTTAACGGCAGAGACAAAGTAAATTCTATATGGGAGAGGCACACACTATATGAAACTATATAATGAGAGTTTTGATCTAGTTGCTACTGGATGTGGAAGGGGAAGTAGAGATCAAGGAAGGCTTTCCTAAGAAAGAGAAAGTTGAGCTGAGATTCAGAGGAATCGAAGCCCAAACCAGGGTGGATAATTTAGGAGATAAATTGCCTGATTTAGGACCTGGGGTAATATAGTGTAGAGCCCAGAAATTAGTGCTAGTGATGAGAGCTGGGAACACAAAGGAAAAGGTTGTGTGCAGACACTGGAATCTTCCATTACTTTCCATTGACCAAATGCAGCTAGAAGCCAATGGGAAAGGAAGCCATTTTAATATGGGCCAGTCCCCTACTATGTAGAGTAGGAGGGAAGTGGAAAAAAGATCTGAGCAAATGACTGGGGTGTAAATGTGCTTGGGGGAGAGGTGGAGGAAGCAGCAGGGGATAGGCAGATGGTGACATATACAGAGGCCCAGTGGCTAGAAAGAACACTGTACAGCTGAGGAACTTGACAGAAGGCAAAGAGCAGGATGAAGTTGAGAGGAGGTAGGGCCAGACCATGCAGTTACAGCAAGCTATATTAAAATTTTGAACTTTAATGGAAAAACAGTGAGATGCCAATAAAGATTTTTAAGCAAGGGAGTTATTGTCATTGACAACTGTACTTGAAATAAGCTATTATCAGCTATCATGCAGAACTGAATCTATGTGTTATCAATAGGAAACTCTTATGAACACTAAGAACTGGTAAGACAAAAAAACTACCACTGATCACAGCAGAGGGTAACCAAATCAAATTGCCAGATAGCCAGAGAATGGGAAGCATAGAACATGATTATCCAGATCTAACTGAAGAACTCTGGAACAATGGCTGTAGCACTTTTGAGTACCTACTATGTGCTATGGTAGGGACTAAGGGAAAACAGGAGAAAGTAAAGGTTATTTTAATGCTCCCATCTGCTAAGTGATATAGGATACACTGCCCCCCACCCCTGCCCCCGCCTCCCCCATTTCTCTGTTTTGCTCTCTCTGTCTCTCATTTAATTTTTACAATGATCCTATGAGCTAGGTATTGTCACCCCGAGTGACAGATGTACAATCAGAGGCTCAGAATAGTGTTCTAGGTCACCAGTTGGGAAATAAAAGAGTCAGGATAAGAACTCAACTATCCCTAATTTCAAAGCCTAACTTTCTGCTGTGGTTAGTAAAGTCAGCCCCTGCTCAGGCTTCTGGTTTCTTACATAATCCATCAGCAGAGCTGAGGAATTATCGAGATGTTACAATATGGCTTCCTACACAAAGCAGCACTTCCTGCTGTCCTGTTTCCCTGGGTCAGGCATAGTGAGTGATACACACAAAAGCATGACACCCAGGTAGTTGTCATTTCTCTCTTTAAAATGGGACAACATAATTTATCAACAGAATAAAATAATGACTCATTTCTGGAAGAAGGATGGCCATTGGCTTCTCTGAAAAAGCAGTAGTAGAGAGAACTTCTGGGCAAGGACTAAAAAGCAGGGGTGACTCCATTCTGGACAAGGCAACAAAGATCATCATATTATATAGACCTGGAAAAATTACCACAAAGCCAAAAAACATGGAGAATATATAAAGCCTCCTCTGGCCTCCCTGTCTTTCACACAAGTACTTGGCAATTTGACTAGATGTCAGACAATTTGAGACCAGAAAGAGGTGGAGCAGAGGAAGCCTTCAATGGGGCAAGAGAGTTGAGTACCCACATGCTGAAGGAAGACCAGACTGATGGTCAAGTTCTGGAACTAGAGGAAATTTGAAGTCTAATGTAGCGAAAATAAAAACAAGTAGACAGCAGAGGTTGATGAAGGGTGGTCCCATGCCTCCAGTGTTTGAGGCTTACTTTGAGGACTACCAGGTGGACTATTTGATGTATAGGGTAAGGACTGGACTGTATATTTCTTGTCTGAACCAATGATTTTCAAATTAAAGCAGTGAAAGGTATTCTCCAAAGGAAGTCTGAAGTTGAAGAATAAACAACAAAAACAAATCAAATGGAATCACTGTAGTGGAAACCAGGGGTAAGGATCCAAGATCCTGCCAGTTTGGACCTGCTTCTCCCTTCCCAAGCCTCCCGGTGGTCCCATATGTAGATACTGAGACAAAAAGGAACTCACAAATATAGTCATAATTTTCTCAATTGAGAAGTTAGACTTGAACCCCAATTTTTAAGAACACAAATTAACCTGCATGCCTCAGGTCTCCACTGGATAGAATCTAAAAAGGGAAACTTTGAATTAGCACACCAATAATCGTTTTCAGTCTGCTCTCCAGGCAGTCCCCCTTGGCCTCTAATTTAACTAACCTTTTCCTTGGGGCCAAACAGCTAAACATGAACCAGGTGGGCTTAAATGCATAAACCAATTCAGAGTTTACTGTCCAAAGATGAAAGAGAAAAGTCAGACAGCATCTTCTGCTCATCCACTTAAGATTCTCAAGAGCAGAACTCAGCCTATCCCCTCCTGCTACAAATACACAGAGGAGAGGCCAGGCCAGTATAACTTCAAACAGAGCAATGCTGTGGCCTTCTCAAACAAATTACACCAAAATAAGCCAAAACGAAGGCAACTGTCTTTACCAGTTTCATAAATAATTGCTTGGGAACTATTCCTTTCAGACCTAATTATAAAGTCAGTTTTGAATTACAAAACAAGATGATATGAAAGCCAGCGTTCAACAAGCAGAACAAACAAACACGCAAAGACACAATGCAGTGAGTTTTTACCCAAGGGCTGCTGCCAGGGACTGCAAAAATGGCTCTCTTTCACCACATCTGGGGTACCCTGGAAAACTTCATACCTCTCCAGAAGGACAGCTCCTAAACCTTGACACCCCCTTTTACAAAGCACCCCTGTTATAAACAAACTACATTTCCCAAAATTCTCTTTGCTCCAGCCTGGGGCTCTATTTTAAGCCACTCTAATTCCGCCTCCCACGCCAAAAAAAAAAAAGTAGCTATGTTTTAAGGTGACAACATTTTGACACACAGAGTTGACTCAGCTCATTTCATATCTCATCACCAGTGCCCTTGGACATGTTTTTAAAAACAGAAATAGCAAACTGTTAGACTATACCAGAATCAACAAAGCATAACAGAGAAAGGGTCCGGTGCTATTTACTCTCAGTGTATATATTATGCTTCACTCAAACATCAGCCAGCATTGAAACCACCTGAAGGGTTTGTTACAACACAGATTGCTAGACCCCACCCCCATAAATTGATTCAGCACATCTGGAGGGGGTCTCAAGCATGGGCATTTCTATTTGCAACAACATGGACAGACTTTGAGGGGATTATGCTAAGTGAAATAAATTAGTAGGAGAAAGACAAATACCATGTGATTTTACTCGTGTAGAATATAAAGAAAAGAAAAAGGAAACAAATAAAAACAAACCCTTAGACTCTAACAACAGAATAGTGGTTACAAGAGGAGAGGGAGGGATAAGGAATGGGTGTAGGAACCAGTTGGTTGATGGGGGGCATGGTGTGATGTACAGAGTTGCTGAGGTGAGAAATTGGATACCTGAAACCCTATACAGTGTTGTTAACTTAGTTTTTTTTAAATGGGCATTTCTAGTAGGTTCCCAGGTGTCGGGTAAAGAAAATATCAGGCTTTTCTGCCCTTCCGCCATCAGGATAGATGATGGATCCTTGTCCTGAATGCATGCCTGATGGCGGGCACCTGGAATAGGGTGTGGGCATAGGTAGATGTGATTCACCTGGGCTAAGACTGGGCTTTTAAGGGCGGCGTCACGGGGACGCCAGCAGCAGCAGTAGCAGCAGAAGCCGAAGCAGAAGCCAAGAAGCAGCAGAACGAACACCAGAGAGCCCAGATAGAGTAAAGACTTGCTGGGGGCTGGGAGGCCTGCCAGCCTCCCAGCCCCCCAGCCAGCACCCCTGCCTGCCATATGCCTGGTGAACCCCAATAAAAAACCTGCAAAACCACTGCGGACTCTGACTCCTCCTTTACCCGGTCTGCATGGGATCAGAAAACCTGCACTGTGGTCATTCCTGACTTTACACCAGGTGTTGCCAATGCCACTGGTCCTGGATCACATGTTAAAAAACTGCTGATTTAGATGATCTACATGACCTTTTCCAAATCCATGAGGAAAGCAGACACACAGTTAAAAAATTTCCTTTTTTTTTTACTTCCATAAGTTTTGAACTAGTGCTATCTATGGAAATGAAGGGCCCAGGCTTCCCTGGCCGTCTTGGAAAGCGTAAAAGGCAAAGCAACCAGTTCAGGAAGATCCAGGTATTGACACTCCCTGGCCCAACAGTTTCCTTTACCCACTGAGGAAATTTAGGCTTAGAGAGAATCAATTTGCACAAAGTCTCCCATTGAGTTTATGCTGGGTGGGACAAAAAACCCAAATGTTGGGTCTCCCACTCCAGTGTTCTTGCCAATAAGTGGACCTACTGATACAGAACAAGGAAGCCAACATGATTCTGGTTCATACCCACTTCTCCATTGGCACCTACATTACTAGAGTCTCTGCAGAGGTCTAATTCCTTTGGAGATGAGAAGATGTTGACATTCTTTTCCCCCTAACAATGTGTCTTTAAGATGTGTCTTTACCAAAATAATGGCTTTCCCATATATCTGTGTTTTCAGATGACGGATTATGGTGAACCCTGGCCTAAACTTCACAAGGGTTCCATGTCTCCAGAATTAGAAAGATTAGTTTTATAGGCATTTTCTTCTTTTTCAAGGGATTCTCTTGCTGAATTCTCTGTTGTTCCAAGGCCTCTGGAGAAAGAGGGTAGTTGTGTGAATTAGAAAGTTCTAAAAAAGCTCCAGCACAGCAGTTCCTTCCCTCCCTTCCTTTCTTTATTTAGTTTCTTTGTAGCCTAAGACAGGCAGTCAAAATTAGGCTGTCAAGTAGCCTTTAAGTACAATGTGTGGAGGGTGAATTAATGATTGTAGAGCCATTTATTTACTGTCCTACTTTGTCTATGTGACAAGCAATGACTGAATCTTTGGATACACCAACCAAGACCTGCATAAATCTGCTTTTTCTCTATTATTGCAAAGAAGCTAGCCTGTAAGGAAAACTGTTTGGTGCACCAATCACTCTCACCAGCCACCAGGGGTCACATAAATTGAAGTTTTCTAGGCTTTTGTAATTCACGTAACTACCCTCTTCCTTCACAGACTTCAGTGAAACACAGAATTCAGCAACCAGAATCGTTTGAAGCAGAGAAGAAAACACCTATAAAACTACTCTTTTTATGATTCCAGAGACATGAAACCCTTTTGGAATTTAGGCCAGGGTTCACAACAATCCATTATCTGAAAACATAAATATACAGATAACCCATTATTTTGGTAAAGATACATCTTCTAACCACCACAGCTAGGCATTCTGTTTGTCCTTGAATTGAAGAATGATTACATTTTATTGTCTTAGCCTTGAGCATGGTTATCAATGCCAGTAACTGAGAGGCTGATTTGAAAGATGGCCATGCTGTTTGACTTGCAAATACCTTTTAAAATTCAGTTAACAGGGTGCTGGGAGTGCATGGGCTTATATACTGTTGCATGAGCAAAAAACCTGACTTCTTAACAGTTCTTAAAAATGCCAGTTAAGGGTCTTTGCAGGTCAGTCTGCCAGAGCTGGGCCCACAACCACAACCACAAGTCAAGCCCTTTCCAGCTCAGTGCCGCATGGTGCAGCTGTTGTACTGGTCAAAGAGTGTGCTGGCAGCCCCAGGAGAAACAGAGACTTAATTCACTTATAGAAACTTTCTGAAAGAGTCTTTTAAAAAGCATTTAAGGTAGACCAGGTGCACTTATTTTCTTTGAAAATCTCATTTCTTTGTCAGATATTCTCACGTATGGTTTTAATGCTCTTTATGTACAACCTTCTTTGTTATAAATTGCCACAAGATCTTATAAAACATACTTAATGATAATGATTTCTAGGTAGATTCCTTTAAAATGTAAATGTTTATGCTATAGTACTACACACACACACACACACACACACACACACACTTCATGGGTTGCTATTGAGGTTGCCAGGAATTTTGTTTAAATGTTGTCAGTCATGCATACATTTTTTTAATAAAGCCATTTTTTGGTATATGTGTGTAATACACAGTGCTCAGTTATAAATAGTTGGGAAAAAAGCTGATTCAATTCAGTATGTCATGCTGTTAAAGGACTTCCAGTTATCAACTGCTTCCATTGTAAACAGCAGGTAGAAAGAATGGTATCCAGAGGGAAGAGATATTTCATAAAGATGAAATTTCATAAAGTAAGAGACAGGGGAACTCAAGTCATCGTTTAGGTGAATATTGCCAACAACGTAAATAATTCTAGGAAATACTCTCTGTGGTTCTCCACTACACCTTGAAAGTACACAGGCCACAAACACTGCTGTGCTAACTTTGCAAAAGACCTCCCTAGGCTAGTGAGTACAAATGAGTGCCAGGGCCGTCCTTAAAGGTAAATATTTGGGGTAGGCAGCTGTTTGCATAATGTGATTTTAAGTGTGACAAGCATGTGCCCCACCCAAAAAATAGCTATGCTGCAGACCTGGGTCACGGATGCCTGCAATTCTGCCATTAAGGAGTATTTCCATCCTAGTCAGAAACTTAAGAATCTTCCTTGACTCCTTTCTCTCCTTCTTTGACCCTATATCAATCAATTACAGATTCCTCCTACATAACTCTTGACTCTGCCCCTTTATCTTCATTCCTTCTGACAGTATAATAGGTCGTCAACTCCTGCCAGGGTAACTGCACTGCCTCCTGACTTGTCACTGTGCCTTCAGTCTGTTCTCCACACTGCAATTAATGTGCTCTTTCTAAGATGCAAATCTGATTAAGACAATGCCCAGTTTAAAACCATTAGCTGGCTCCTCACAGCCCTCAGATCGAAGTCCAGCTTCCTTAACAAGGTTTATAAGACACTTACAGTCTGGCCAAGGCTGACTGCCCTAGGCAGACCTCTTGCCATTGCCTCCTGTCAGCACACTCACCATCTCTTGTCCCCCTATTCTTGCTTCTAGGGCTTTATTCACATTGTCTCCTCTACTTAGAACACTCCCTCCCACTCTCTACCCTTCTCTTCAAAGTCCACAAAACCTTACATCTATCCATTAGTTAGCACTTTCTTACTAGGTAAACTTTACCAATTTGACTGTCTAATATTTCCCCAATTAGACTATGTAGTTCATGGATACCAGAACTCTCAATTTTTCACTGATGTATTTCCAGAACCTGGCTCAATGCTTATTACATGATAGTCACTCAACACATATTTGCTGAATAGATGTAAGGATGAATTCTAGTAAAGGTCTTCTGTTCTATTGACATACTATTGTTGGAAATTCACATTTTAACAAGATTTTCCTTACTATAGCTTCCAAAAACGTGTTTGAGAAGGATGATGGAATAAAGGCAGAATTAGCTCTGAAGAACCAGGTGATAGTATAAAAGCAACAATTAAACAAGAGACAAAGGCACTGGGAAAAGAAGGAAAGAATGGCTACAATTGCAAAGGTTAAAATGACCCTTCATGGATCTAAAGAAGATAGCAGCCAAAACTTGAATTTCGTCCTTGAGCCAATGCATGGGTTGTACATAAGGCACCTGCAGTGGCCCAGTGACTTCACCCAGGGCTGGCCTGATGCCTGTGCACTATTCCCAGGCCTATAAGATAGAAAGCTGCCAGCGCAAGGCAGAGTGTACCAGACAGACACTGTTTCTTCCTGGCCAGTTTGATTGAACTTGTCTAGACACAGAGAGCTATGACTAAATTTTTTGGCTTATCACAGACTTCCCGAGAAGTATCCTCTGGAATATTTTCTACTCCACATATTTTCATCCCCAAGTATATTCTTTTATCTGTGACCTCTGTGAAGGAAGGATAATATGTAAGATTCATTTGTTTATTTTACTTCTGATCTCAATCAATCTATTACACAGTGATTTTTTTGGGCAAGGGAAGATGTATCTTTTTCCTTCCACCTCATGATTAGGGACATTCTCCAAGGCTCAGCCATAAGCTCTTGATCTTTATTCCTCTGGATACTTTCCTTCATGAACCAGTTCTACATCACGGCTCTCCCTTTCTAACTTAGGCACTACGTTAATGATGCCTAAATCTAAAACCTCCACTCTGATCTTACACACAGACTCCAGGCACACTGAGCAATTGACTGAGATCAGAAGTAAAATAAGCAACAAATTAATCTTATATATTATTCTTCCTCCACTTAGATAAAAGATGAAAATATATGGAGTAGGGGATGCAAATATATGGAGTAGGAAGTATTTCAGAGGATACGTCTCAGAAAGTCTGTGGTAAGCAAAAATCAGTCATTTTCTTTTTAATATCTCACCTAGACCTTCAACTCAAGAAGCCCAAACTAACTCTAAATCTTGCCCCCTCCAAAAAATTTAACCCACACCTGCAATGTTTCAATTTTCCCAGCAGTACCACCATTCTTCTAATCACATGTCAGAATACTCCATTTCTCCCTCCAGAACAAAAACTGCCACCTCCTACGCGAGGCCCATCTTGACTACTCCCTTTTAAAATCGGGACTCCACTCCCAGCAGGAACTGGGGCAGGTAGATGATGAACAGAACATGTCTAATATAATATTATATTTGGAAAGTGAAAATAGACCTTTTTTTATAATCTTAAAAATAATAATTATAATAATATAAAATTGCAACTCCCTGACCCCACCATTCTTGAGTCCCCCTTAATTGCTTCATTTGTTTCATAGAATTTATCACCTTCCTAAAAACTATCCAATTTACTTATTTATTTACTATTTTTTTATTCCCAATCCCCACTTGAATGAAAGCATCACTGAAGACAGGTATTTGTGTCAGGTTTTATTCACTGATGTCATCAGTGCCCAGATCAATACTTAACACAGTCATGCTCAGTATGTAATTGCTTAATCAATTAATTCACTTCACAAGAATATATATAACAAAGAATACATTTAAAAACACCTCTCTCCTCTAGTTAGAACTTAAGCTCCATGAAGTGGGGGACTTTGTTTTGTTCACTGTTGTGTCCCCAGAATCTAGACTAGTACCAAGTCTTATAGGTATTCAATAAAAATCTGTTGAAATAGTGAATGAATAAATAACTCATGAAGTAACTTTTAGTGCCCAATACTAAACTAGGTGCTTGGGATTCTAAAATAATTTAAACAACTATAATACAATAAAATAATTTTTAAAAATACAATACAGTATGATACAAGTAGGAACAAAAAAATGCCATGGGAGCTCAAGAGTGACAACACTGAATTAATTCTTCACCTTGGGTCTTGAAAAAAAAGTCGCTTTTCATCTGCTCTATGTGCCAAGGAAAAGCCCTAGAAGAGATTCAAGGGGAGAGTATGGGACATTACTTTTCAAACATCACTTAAATATGAATCACTTGGGGAATCTTGTTAAAATACAGATTTTAGTTGCGTGACCCTTAAGTGAATCCCTTGTAAGATTTTACATTTCTGATAAGGTCCCAAGTGATGTTGAGGCTGCTGGTCCTCAAACCACATAGTGGGTAACACGTCTACTCAACCAAGCACCCTCCTCCCGTAGTTCTGTCTAGTAGACCCCAGTTTTGTTCAAGTATCTAGTTTTCCTCCACTCAGTATTCAGAGGAAGTAACCCTACCCCAGCCCCAGGGTAAGATTGGGATCCAGCTCACAGCCAGTCAGCCCAAGACATTCTTCTAGTGGATCACCAAGTGAGCATGGGAATGAAACTAAGGATTTAGACTCTGTGTTTAGGGGAAAGCATCCCCTTTCTCTTCTGTTGTCTTTAAACAAAGAAGCATGAAGCCTGATCACCACAGGCAGCCATCCTGCAACCTGAGGATATCAGTATTAAGATGAAGCCAATACTAACGGAGCTACGTGGAAAGAGGGAGAATCCTGGTCCTCAGTGGCATTGCTCGGTACTGACTGATGAGCCTAGAACCTGCTCTACCTCTGATCTCATCTAATAAATGTTCCTATCATTTAGCCAATTTGAGGTCAAGACATCTCTCACTTGCAGGAGAAATCATTCTAATGGTTACAATGAGCTTTTTTCCTTGTTTTTAGGCAATATTTGTTGACCCCTACTACGTCACAGGCACCACCCTAAGAAACAAGACTGACAAAACCCTGCCTTCATAAGTTTATTGTCTACAGGATAAACTAACTTGATAAAGTGCAAGTTAATGAAAATAACAAAATTTCAATTGCTTATGTATTTATTTATTCATTTTATTGGATGAAGATTACTTCTCCTGACCTGACTCTCTCTCTCTCTCTGAAATGGCTATTATTAATCATCTGTTGCCCTGGTACAACTGCCCTAACCCTAAATCAGAGTTTTGTCTCCTCACAAATGAATTTTGCAACAATGCCATAAAACCCTTCTTCAATTAAATCTACAGACTAGGAGCCCATCAAACTTATTAAAGGATTAAATTTACAGGGCAAAACAAAACCTCCACAGAACTTTCATGCTTAAAGCAGTGATTTCAAGTTTGATTTGTTAAAGGTGGAAATAGTTTCTTGAAAGGCAAAAAATTTCCTACACAAAGCAACAATGATAGATAATGATAATGATAGATAAACCAGTGTTGTACTATTGATGTAGGGTGGGGTGAGGAACAGCAGAGTCTCACCTGATTCACTTCACCCTCCCAACACACCCTGACCCAGAAGAGTTATGGGTTTAATTGGTGTCATCATTTCACATGTTTTCACAAACACTGATCTTTTCATAGGGTGAACTCAAACACATTTGACATTCAATTACCTGCCTCTATTCTTGATTCACTTAAGTCAGTCTTCCCACACCCTTCAGACACTCACATTCATTCACAAGTCTTTGCTCAGGCTATTTCTTGCATCAGAAATGTTTTGTGTCCACTTCTATAGAAAACTAATCCACCTTCACAAGAAACCTGACAACAACGGAGTACATTGCTTCAGTACCCACCATGCAGACATTACCAATCAATCCTGATCCATCAAGTATTCTTTCCTCTAAGACTGGTAGCTTCACAACCTTACTCCATGCATCAGTCAACTACTATCAACTCAACAAAAGACAGGAAAAAACCCAAAATGTTATTTAAAATAAAAAATTAACAAAGTTGTAAAAAAATTAAAAATGCCTTTTTTTATCTTTTATAGTAAATACAGCTTTCATTTTGTCATTCTATAGGCTCACATGGTCATGTAACTATGAAATAATTTGATGTGTGTGCTTCCTCAGTTAGACTATAAATAACTGAAGGGTAAGATCTAAATCTTTCTACTGCCTTCTTAGTCATCATCTTTAGCCCCTTACTTCCTCATGTGTGGAAAGATCGACCTTAGTGAATTTTAGGAAAATTTAAATTTCATTATATTTGTGAACATGCCTGGAATACAGTAGTTGCTCAATAAATGCTGGCTAGTGATGTGAGTTGACACATGAAATACTGGAGTCCAGAGTGCTAACTCATAAGGAAACCTACTGACCAACACTGATTTCCAGTCTATTCATTTCCTTTTTTGAGTATCTTTTAAAAATGTTCTATTTAACATTAACAAAAGTGTAAAATGTAGAGAAAGAACAGAAAATCACCTGAAATCTCAGTATACCATTTTTTGGATGCTTTCTTCTTCTTTCCCATATATATATATTTTTTAAGATTTATTTATTTATTTAAATTTGTTTATTTATTCATACAAGCACTGGGTACAGTCAGAAGCATGGGAGGGTGAGAGAATTCACCAGAGCCAGAGCAGGGAGCAGAGCAGGCAGAAGGACCGAAGTACACTGCTGAGGGAAGCAGCGGGCAGCAGGAGAGGTCTGCACGCCATGAGGGACCCTCCTCTGGTGGCCGGGGAGCAGCCGGGGATCGAACCGGCGCCACAGAGGCCGCGGGCAGCTTGGCAACCCAGCGCTCAACCGCTGCGACACCAGGGAGGCCCTCCCACATATTTTTTGTGTGTAGGGTCAGAAACGGACACAGTGCAGGTTTTCTGATCCCATGCAGACTGGGTAAAGGAGGAGTCAGAGTTCTCAGTGGTTTTGCAGGTTTTTTATTGGGGTTCACCAGGCATATGGCAGGCAGGGGTGCTGGCTGGGGGGCTGGCAGGCCTCCCAGCCTCCAGCAAGTCCCCACTCTATCTGAGCTCTCTGGAGTTCGTTTTGCTGCTTCTCGGCTTCTCCTTCGGCTTCGGCTTCGGCTTCGGCTTCGGCTTCGGCTTCGGCTTCGGCTTCGGCTTCGGCTTCGGCTTCGGCTTCTACTGCTGCTTTCTCTGCTTCGGCTTCTGGTGTTCCCGTGACGCCGCCCTTAAAAAAGCAGTCTTAGCTCAGCTGAATCCCATCTACCTATGCCCACACCCTATTCCAGGTGCCCGCCATCAGGCATGCATTCAGGACAAGGATCCATCATCTATCCTGATGGCGGAAGGGCAGAAAAGCCTGACATTTTCTTTACCCTACAATGTTGTTATAATTTTATATTTTGCTCTTTTTTCATTAACATTGTCATAAATGTTACAAATAAGATTAATACCATGCTACATATAATGTATGCCAATTACAAAATAACTGGAACACTTTGCTCTTGATGTCACCATCAGGAGGAAGCGTGACACACTGATGAAAAGTTGGATCTCCAAGAGAAACCCAGAAATCATCAGCTCAATTTGATCCTCATGTGACTTTAGGAAAGTTTCTTCACCCTCTAAACCTGTTTGTTTGTAAAATGTGGATAATAATTCCGCCATCATAGTATTATCACAAGGATTAAGTGTGATAATACATATAAAACCCCTATGCTTTTATTATTCACTGTAAGTCTTTATTATTAACCATATCTATCCTTAACTCTTAGCTTCCTCTCCTTTCCCATCCAACAGAATTGCGTCACATTTTCAGTTAATCAATGGCTTTACAGAAATATGCTTAGAGATTACAGAGTTAAGAGAGGAGAGAGCATGGTTGCTGGGAGGCCCTGCCAGACCCTAGGACTGCAAGTCATGCCTGCCTTAGCCTCTCATGACTCTCAGCAGGAGCAGCAAGAGCTCCCAGGCTGAAATTCCTTTCCCAGGTAGCTCACAGGGCAGATGTGGTCACTGCTGGGATGTGTGGGCTGTGCCACCTGCTCCCTCATGGCAGCCCTATTCCAGGATGACTCCCTCGGGATGACCGAAGGCCTTGCAGCCTGGGATGGAGGCAGCTGGGGAGGGCAGGACTGCTTTATGTGTTCTGTGAGAGCCTCTCAGTTGTCTGAACTCCTCAGCTTTTCAAAGTAGGGCTGATCCCTATATAGAAATGTGAAACTGCTGTGAGTCCAATAAATCATTAATAGGCAAGCTGGGAAAGAACGGGCAGTAAAGAGGACAAAGGGTCAACCCTAGGCCTCCTCAAAAGGATTGACTTCATATGTGCTCTCTACTTCCTTCTTCCATTCACCCTTCAACTCACAAGATGAGTTTTGCCTGCACTCTTCCAAGGAAGCACCTGGGGCTGTGCCAGGAAAACTCCCAAAGCATTCCACCCGCTTGAATAGCATTCTTGAAACTCTATTCTCCAGGCTTCTGTGATATCATCCTCTCCTGGGTTTTCTCCTCCTTCTCCATCTCACCCTCCTTTGTCAGTCATTTCTTTTCTACTTGACCTTTAAACACTGGAGTTCCTTAGGGCACGTTTCTGATCCTTGTCTTTTTTTTTCCCTTGAGTCTTCGCTCTTACTAGGTAACCTCATCCATTCTCATGACTTAAAATATCATCTCTACCCTAGTGACTCCTAAATTTTTATCTCCAGCTCAGAACTCTCTTCTCAGTTCTACACCTAGATATCCAATACTCCAGATATACAAATCGCCACTTGGATGTGTCAGAAATCTGTAATTTAATGCATCCAAAATGTAACTTTCAGGGCTCCCTGGTGGTGCAGCGGGTTGAGCGCTGCGCTGTGAAGCTGTCAGCAGCCTCTGCAACGCAGGTTCAATTCCCGGCCAGCCAGGGAAAAACCCACATGGCGTGGCAGACCTCTCCTGCCTCACCAGCTGCTCCCCACTATCTCTGGTGAATTCTCTCACCCACCTGCGCCTCTGACCTGTATCCCATTTCTTGTATAAATAAACTTTTTTAAAAATGTAACTTTGCCAAATCAATCCTTCATCGAGTGTTTCTCTCTCAGAAAAATTGTCACTCCAATCTGCTTAGTCTTTCATGGGTACCTGCGACGTAAGAGTCATCCTTGACTTTTCTGTTTCCTCACCACCCACAACCAATTCATCACAATGTAAAGGCAGGAACGAACACAGTGCAGGTTTTCTGATCCCATGCAGACCGGGTAAAGGAGGAGTCAGAGTCCTCAGTGGTTTTGCAGGTTTTTATTGGGGTTCAGCAGGTACGTGGCAGGCAGGGGTGCTGGGGGGCGGGCAGTCCTCCCAGCCCCCAGCAAATCTTCACTCTATCTGGGCTCTCTGGCTTTCTCTGCTTCTGCTTCAGGCTTCTTCTCTTTCCGCTTCTCTTTCGGCTGCTTCTTCGGCTTCTGCTGGTGTCCCCGTGACGCCGCCCTTAAAAGCACAGTCTTAGCTCAGCTGAATCCCATCTACCTATGCCCACACCCTATTCCAGGTGCCCGCCATCAGGCATGCATTCAGGACAAGGATCCATCATCTATCCTGATGGCGGGAGGGCAGAAAAGCCTGACATTTTCTTTACCCTACACACAAATACCCCTCAACTCCACAGCACTCATATTTCCTGCTTCATTTCATTAGTCCAAGTCTTCTCTTCTGATGATCAACTAATTAATCTCCCTAAGCCCTCAATGTAGTGATCAGAGATCATTTAAAATATAATAAATGGGATTGTGTCACTATCCTACACAAAATACATATGACTTCCCATTGCACTTAATAATAGCTAATGTATCAGGTATTGTGCTAAGAACCTTACATGCAGTAATTGAATCCTCACAACCATGCAATTTTCATCCAGATTCATAGATTAAAAAAAAACAAAACTGGGGCTTGGAGAGATTAAGTTATCTGCCCAAAATGATAGTACTAGAATGACATAGTTAGAATGTGAACTTTAGTCTGACCCCAAAACCCCGGCTCTTAAGTTTCTGCTACATGCCTTTCACTTGATCCAAACTTCTCACCACATCCTGAAAGGCCCTGTGTGACCAGCACTCTGCCCCCTCTCCAGTGTCATTTCCTTCACCATCTCCACTGCCCTTTGTGTTCTAGTCATACTGTTCTTCTCTTCGTGTCTCTAATACCCTACTCTCTGTCCTGCTTCAGCGCCTTTGTACATAGGATTCTGAGGACACTTTTCCCTATAAATGGCCTAAAACCTCCTCATCCTTCAGGATTCAGTTTTACTATATTTTTCACCAGAATTTTCCTAATTCCTGATCTAAATTAATTTATGATATTCTGCTTTTTCATTGCATCTTGTACTTTTCTTTCACAGAATTTACCAAATTATATGTATATATAATTGTTTAAATGTTTATTTCTCTCATAAACATAAGTTCCATGAGAGAAGAGACGATGATTCCTTTATTCCTCACTGTATTCCCTGCACTGAGTATAGCAGTAGTGCTTAATTAATGTTAAATAAGTAAATTTACTAATCATTATGAGATAATTTATGCATATCAATAGGAAAAACATTACAGTCCCCTTTAGATAAATAGGTAAATGGTATCAATTGACATTGAACAAAATTGGAATAAAATAAACAGTTGGGTTTTCCACCTTAATTAGTAATCAATTGAAACAGAAATAAGAAATACTTCTTCATCTGGTTTAATAGTCAAAATGAAAAAATAGGGCCTCACTGGTGGCGCAAGGATTAAGACGCAACCTATGAAGTTGTCCGCAGCCACTGCAGCACTAGTTCGATTCCCAGCCAGTCAGGGAGCAACCCACACGGTGCAGCAGACCTCTCCTGACTCGCCTGCTGCTCCCCTCCGTTGTGTACTTTGGTCAATCTGCCTGTTCTGTTCCCCGCTCTGTCTCTGGTGAATCCTCTCACCCCCCTGCACCTCTGGCCTGTACTCCAGCTCCTGCATGCATAAATAAATAAACCTTTCTTTAAAAAAATGAAAAAAATAAAACTTCTTCACACGGATGATGAAATTGCCCTTTGATGATGAGAAAAATGTTAACTGGTTAAAGAATTAAAATCTTATTAAAAAATAATTTGAGGGCCTCCCCGGTGGCGCAGCGGTTAAGTGCTGGGTTGTGAAGCTGCCCGCAGCCTCTGCAGCGCCGGTTCAATCCCCGGCTGCTCCCCGGCCACCGGAGGAGGGTCCCACATGGCGCGTAGACCTCTCCTGCCGCCCGCTTCTACCCTCAGCAGTGTACTTTGGTCCTTCAGCCTGCTCTGCTCCCCGCTCTGGCTCTGGTGAATTCTCTCACCCTCCCGCGCTTCTGACTGTACCCAGTGCTTGTATAAATAAATAAATAAATAAATCTTAAAAAAAAAAAAAAGCAATGTTTAAAAAAAATAAAAAAAAATAATTTGATAAGTATCAAGTATCTTGAAATAGTTATATTCTTTATCTTATCACTCTACTTCAGAAACACTATTTTAAGAAAAAAATATTAAAACAGAAATTGCTTTTATATAAAACTACCTAATCTCAACATTATTTATAATAATGGAGAACTAGGTACACTCAAATGTCTAGCAATAATCTCTACTATACCCACTATATTATGAAGCTATTAAAATTATATTTGCCAAAACTTCATAACAGCATGATGAAGCAACTAGGTTGCAACACTGAGTGCATTAAAAAGATGGCATAATTGTTTAAATTACATATGCCTGAGTAAAATCACTTTGAATATTACACAATCTCAAATCATTCTAATGAAAATTTTAGAATTTTAGAATTTTAGAAATGGGGTGGGGGGGACTGGAATCTGTAAACTTTGAGCAATGGAGATGAAATATTTAAATATCTTCTTATAATTTTTATTACCTTATTTTAAAGTCCATATTCAAAAATCGCATATGAAGAAAATATACTATATATTTTTTATTTTTTAATTTTTTAAAAAGATTTATTTATTTATGCATACCAGAATGGGGGCACAGGCCAGAAGTGTGGGGAGTGAGAGCATTCACCAGAGACAGAGTGGAGAACAGAACAGGCAGACTGACTGAAATACACTGCTGAGGGGAGCAGCGGGCGAGTCAGGAGAGGTCTGCTGCGCCACGTGGGTTGCTCCCTGCCTGGGGATCGAACTCGTGCTGCAGTCTGCAGTCAGCTTCATAGGTTGCGTCTTAACCCCTTGCATGACCAGGGAGGCCCAGAAAATATACTATTTGAATTTGCTTCCATTCTCACATTTCATGAAGAAATTTTATTCAAACTCTTCAGGGGCATATTTGACTTCAATGTACTGATCATCTCTAAAGAGATATCTACCAATTTTCATCTTCACTTCTGTCTACATTGTTTGTAACATAGCACTTCTCCCTTAAAAAGTTTTTTGTTGTAGAAAATTTCAAACATAACCAGGAGTACATAAAACTCAACAATTATCAACTCAGGGTCGATTTTGTTGATGTCATCTTGTTTACCCACCTTCTCTTTCTGGATTGGTTTTAAGAAAATTTCAGATACCATATCATATTTTATCCAAAAATATTTTGATAAATGTCCTAAAAGAAAGGTCCTTTTTAAAAATATAACTGCAATTCTATGATAACACACACACAAAAAAATACTTCCTTCACATTATCACACATTTAGTAAGTGTTCAAATTTCCCCAGTTATCTAATAAATGTATTTAAATCAGGATCCAATCCAGGTGCAAACATTTTATTTGGTTTATTGGTGTTTTAATTCTTTTTTTTTTTTTTAATAGAGGCATGTTTTATTTATTTATTTGTTTGTTTGTTTTGTTTATACATGCACTGGGTACAGTCAGAAGCGCAGGAGGGTGAGAGAATTCACCAGAGCCAGAGCAGGGAGCAGAGCAGGCAGAAGGACCGAGGTACACTGCTGAGGGGAGCAGCGGGCGGCAGGAGAGGTCTGCGCGCCATGTGGGACCCTCCTCAGGTGGCCGGGGAGCAGCCGGGGATTGAACCAGTGCCGCAGAGGCCGCGGGCAGCTTCGCAACCCAGGGCTCTACCGCTGCACCACCGGGGAGGCCCGGTGTTTTAATTCTTTGTTGATCTATAGTTGTCTCTCCTTCTTTTGCCCATTTTTCCTTTTTTAGAGAATGTATTCATTGATTGGTCTTTTAGAGCTTCCCACATCTGGAATTTTGCTCATTCCACCTCAGTGGTGTCACATAACAGGTTCCTCTGGTTCCCTTTATTTCTGGAAACTAGAGACATCGCATTCACATTCTACTTGGTTGGTTGTGAGAATACTTCATTGATGGCATTGTGCACTTTCACCAGGAAGCACATAATGCCTGGTTATCTTTCTTTCTGTATATTTAGCCATTGGGACCATTCCTAGATCAAATATTTCATTAAGGGTGAAAAATGGTGATATTCTAACTTAATCATTTCTTCTTCATATATTAACTTGGATACTTCTGTTAGGAGAAATTGCTTCTCATCAACTTTTGATTACTCTATGGTACAATCTAAGGATCAATGCTTGATTCTATCTCTTTATCAGTTTTCAAAATGATGCGTTTAAAACCAACTGAAGGGCCTCCCCGGTGGCGCAGCGGTTGAGCGCTGGGTTGCGAAGCTGCCCGCGGCCTCTGCGGCCCGGGTTCGATCCCTGGCTGCTCCCCGGCCACTGGAGGAGGGTCCCACATGGCGCGCAGACCTCTCCTGCCGCCCGCTGCTCCCCTCAGCAGTGTACTTCGGTCCTTCAGCCTGCTCTGCTCCTGCTCTGGCTCTGGTGAATTCTCTCACCCTCCCGCGCTTCAGACTGTACCCAGTGCATGTATAAACAAAACAAACAAACAAACAAACAAATAAATAAATAACATGCCTTTAAAAAAAAAATAAAAAAAAAAAATAAAACCAACTGAAGATAGACAGTCAGACAGTCAAAGATCAAAGCTTTTATCTTTATTACTGGTTAAGGCTAGATTGATGAATGGCTTTAAATCTGTGCATACAATAGATTCACTTACATTTGTCCCCAAATCGAGCTTACCCATTTGCTCATGGGAAGAACTGGAAAACCAAAAGCTTTCCCAACAAGGATGGGATGTGACTTGCCAACAATACTATGCAGAGGGTAGACTAGAGAACACATTGTCACCATATGGTTAAGGAGAGTGAAGTTCAAAATGACTGAGCCATAAATGCCCAGTTCTTACACCCAAACCCTAATCACAGGTAGAGGGACAGAGAGAGACTGAGAAAGTTATGTTAAGGAAAGTCTTCTATATGGAACCATGAGACTAGTGGAAAAGAAGAATCTCAACACATCTGCAACATATAAATGGTAAAACTTCATTCAAATAACTATGGCTATGTGATCCTAAGAAGTAGCTTTGATTATTTTCAAAAATGAAGTAGTGGCCTCCCTGGTGGCACAAGGGGTTAAGCACAGCACTGTGAAGCTATCCACAGCCTCTACAGCACAAGTTCAATGCCCGGCCAGCCAGAGAGCACAGCACACCTCTCTTGTCTTGCCCGCTGCTTCCCTCAGCAGTGTACTTCAGTCAATATGCTTGTACTGTGCCCCACTGTCTCTGGTGAATACTCTCACCCCCATGACTCTGGCCTGTACCCCAGTTCTGTATGCATAAATAAATAAATCTTTAAAAAACTGAATTAATAAAATTTTGTTGCCAAATAAGCAAACACACATCAAAAAACATTAAATGAAAGAATCTCTTATATTTTGAAAAGTAAATAAAAAGCTTTCTTTTTAAAATGTGCAACAATATATATCTATTTGATTTATGTTTTTTTTCATATTCCACAAATTAGGTGTCTTGCTAACTAAATCTAAAATTAGATAAACATTGTCTTATCTAATAAATTCTAGTTCCCTAAACACTACATAGCCAGGAACAAAGAAATAAAAACTGCTAGAAAAGAACGTAGAAATTATTGTTTGTTTTTAAAAAGTTAGTCCAGTGTGTACAGCTGCTAAGGAAAACCCATCCTGTTAGCAAGAGTGGCAGAATCTTCAAAGAGAGTCCCTGAAGAGTTACAACCATGTATGTTGATTCAGTATCCACATTTGCTGGGCAAGACTATTGACCTTCATCTAGACTCCTTGGGACAAGCTGTCCACATGGGTCAGAGAGCTGCCAAAGAGATGCCAGGAAAGGAAGTTTTCACATAGCTGTTTCAGAGTCCCTGTGTCTTGTACCACATATGCCCACTTAGGCATTAAACCAAATCCCTTTCCACACCGCAATGTGGCAGAATCTGAGGAAAGGAATCTTCCACATTGGCCATAAACACTTAGGAGCAAATGGAAGTCCAGGAATGGAAACAGTCTTCCATTGCAATTGCCACTGGCAGTCACGGGGCCTCTTTTCAGGGAGACACCTTGAGCCTTGTTCACCTCTATTTCCTTATCTCAAAAATACAGAAACTGGATTTATCAGGCTGGAACTGTTTTGAAATGTTATGATTCTTCAATTTCTTTCTATTCAAATATTCTTACAATAATCTAATAAATTAAGGTGAAAATTACTTCAGCGGTTGATTAATCATTTAATGCTTATTTTTCAAAAAATCTATAAGGTGGGCTTGCGTGCATACATGCACTCACACCATTCACAAAGAAAGGAGCTCAAATTTTTTCCATTGTTTGTTCACACAGGCCCAAATTACTCAACATTGTACTTCACGTTGCTGCCAATGACATGTTAATTGTACCGGGTTGTTTTCAGTCCTTTCAAGCTGTCCTCATTTCTCTTTAAGTGGAATAGTTTTCTAAACATGGGTCCTCAAAACAGGATGGTTGAGCCAGTGCCATATGCTCGGGGGCATGTAAGAGCTCAGTGTACGGTACATTGAATATGTGGCAAAAAGATGGATATATGACCCAAGGACAAGGTGTAGTGATAGATTGAAGGGGAAAGTTCTGAAAAATTGAAGATGACTAAATCTTTCAGCACATATTAATGTGTTATAGAACAGTTACTTCTATAGGACTTTATTTTACTTTATTTTTTTTAAAGATTTATTTATTTATTTATACAAGCACTGGGTACAGTCAGAAGCGCAGGAGGGTGAGAGAATTCACCAGAGCCATGGCGGGGAGCAGAGCAGGCAGAAGGACCGAAGTACACTGCTGAGGGGAGCAGCGGGCGGCAGGAGAGGTCTGCGCGCCATGTAGGACCCTCCTCCGGAGACCGGGGAGCAGCTGGGGATCGAACCGGTGCCGCGGAGGCTGACTGGCAGCTTCACAACCCAGCGCTCAACCGCTGCGCCACCGGGGAGGCCCCAGATTAGGATCTTAAACCCTTGCTGTGAGCTTTGTTTCCCCTCTGAATAGTGTGGATAAGACACCCACTTTGAAGGGTGGTTGTGAGGGTTGAATAAGACTATGACAAGAGCCAGGCATGATATTTATTTTCTCAAAAGTTATTGGGATATGAAAATAATTATTTTATCATTTGAGGAATCTTTTTGAGTTCCAAATAACAATCAACACGTGTGTGTGTGTGTGTGTGTGTGATTTTAAAACCTATGTCTTATAAAAAGTATGTTCTCAGGTAAGAGTCATCATTCTGTCACACAGAGCACCCACCACTCTGAGGGGAAATGCTCCCAGACCCCCAACACACATACACATCCAGTACTTCTCCAAGGAGCAGTTCCCACCCCACTCTCACCCTCGGCGCTCACCCCTCAACGAATATAGTGCCTCACACTTCCTTTTCTAGTGACAGAAATCAGGAAATAAGGGATGATTTTATGCATGTTCGTATTTTAGGATAGCTTTTTCAGAAACCATTAAAAGTAGAAGAAAATTCTTCCTGAATTCGAAGACCGACAAAAAAAACCAGAAGATTCAACAAGGCCTCCCTGCCCTCTGCTTTGGCATAAGCTTGCACAAGCTCCACAGAAAAAGCTTCCACAAATAAAGGAAGTCTTAAACCTCCAGCTCCCAGTGCCTAGCTGGACATGCTAGAAGGATGCAAAAAATTTAAAAAGCAAAATAGGGAATAAGTACAGTGTTCTGAGTCAGTTGCCACAACTGAGACTCAGTTTCTTTTTCAGTAACAAGTTTGACTATCTCCCCTAGTTATTGGGAGGCTCATAAAGCATGAGTGACAACAAAAGTATCATCCAAATGGTATGCATTATTATTTACCTTCATGTAAAAACAAATACTAACTGAAATCACAGTTCAAAGCTCAAAGGATACAGCATTAAATAAGCAAAATGAGGTCTGTGCCCTTCTTATAAGTTCCTAAGTAATTGCAATATCCACTTTGGTATCAGTAGTAGGCAGAAAATAAACAGGGCAATGTCATTTTTTTTTAAAAAAAGCTGAGTGGAGGAGAATATTTCTAAGTTATTTAGTAAATATTATTCTCTCTGAGGATGGGGATTTTGGAGTTGAGTAATGGGAAGAACCTAGCCATGAGCAGCTTTAAGTTAGGAACATTTGGGCTACACAGGTCCTGAGATGAGCTTGGTATCCAATGGAAAGGGAAGATGGCAGTGTGGCTGCAGAGTGGGGAGCTAACAAGAGATGGTCAGAAGATGATATCTGAAAACAGATGGATACCAGAGTGTCTAGGTCATAGTAGGATTATTTCAGAGACCTGCTGAACTACTCACCCTTCTGAGAATCTGTTTAAATTTGCCCCAAACAAAATAGGTACTCAGTAAATATTTAAAGCACTTGATTTCCTAGGAATAATATCTAGCATATAAATCTGTCCTTTAACAGTCATCTAGTTGACCAGAACCAGGATGCTAAGCAACATGCGGATGTACCCACACAGCCTTTTCAAAGAGGACAACGATGTAGATTTTATTCCAGAAAGCAGAATCCAGAGACAGACTTCTCATCCATCACGGCAGAAGCCTGTCCCGTCCTGTTGTACATTCCAGATCCCACCCGCCCCTTGCCAAATATAGGAATTGAGCCCAAGTTTTGAGCCATGTCTTCTGGGTCTCAGGATTCAGAAAGGATGCCTGGAGGAGTGTGGTAAAGGTAAGGCCACCAGCTTGAGATCCCTTCTTTTCTCCTTACTAACTAGGATTGATTTGAGTAAGTTAGTTACTTTATAATAACACAAGTAAAGGTTTATGTAGTCCTTTCTGTGGACCAGGCACTGTTCTAAAGACCTTACTTGTTTAACTCATTTAACTTTCAGTTTCACTGCTGTAAAGAGGTGACAGTAATCATATCTACTTCATGACTGGAATGTCAGGTATAGCACCTATGCACAATATGTTTCTTCTGCACCCCCCCTTTCCTCTGAAGACTAAAATGACTGCCTTCAAATGCACTAGAAGAGCCCAAGTATATAAAGTGCCTAGTCCATAAGAGAGGCTCAACATATTCTAGCTGTAAAAAAAGGCATGTTCAAGTCTCCTCCAGTAAAGTGAAGCTCTAGTTTATCAGAAGGGTCAACGCCCTGCCAAGTGACTTATAGATGTCAGCTCTTCAGGCACATCTTCCTGCTAACTTTTGAGCCCAGAAGCTGATTGAGAGCCTGACAAATAATAGATAACAAATTTTTATTCTTTGCTGAGGCATGGCTTTACTATGAGGCCAAGAACTACATTAAAAGTTAGCTTTCCTGCTTCAGAGACAATAACTTAATATTAATTGTAGAAAAAAATCTAAATCTTTGTTTTGGGTGGCATTTATCAATGTTCAAACCCTTGCCTCAGCAGAGAAATTGATCATTGGAACATGAAGAGTGACGTCTGTCAGCCATGTCAGGGCTGATCTCAAAGTAAGAGGTAGTAGCTGTGTCAGGCAGAAGAAAGGGTCAGAGGAGCTGGTTCCAGCAGATGGCCTAAGCAGTTAGAACAAACCCTGGTATTGATGGAAGAAAGCCAAGACTCCTAAAGCAAGATGTGTCTGTATATTGGTGTAAAAGTCTTGTATTTTACCCTAGAAGCATGATGCACAACAGTCTTAAGGCCTAAGAGTTGAGGCCCCCCCCCCATATTTCTCTCTCACCCCAGATGACCACAAGACCTCATCCTGAAGGAGGGACTCTTTGGATCTAATGTCGATATCTCCTAAGACCTCTATGAAATGCCAATTGGGATTGATTTGAGAGGGGTAGCATACATCCATTAATATCTGCCAGTAAATGAGGAATGATGTATTGTCTCAGCAGATAAGCTGGCTCTTTGGAAACTTAGAATTCAGGGACACATATCAGAATAATCTTTTGTCATTTCTAAAACAAGTCAAAAAATAAAAACAATGGATGCTTGACTGGGAGGATTGACTGAGAAAGGTATATGATGATATTTTCTGGGGACATGGAAATTCTATATAGTTATGGGCTGTGATTTATATGGGTGACATATCCTTTGTCAAATTTGTACAGTTAACTACGCATTTCAATGTAACTAAATTTTACCTTAAAAACTGTGAGGAAAAATAAGAATGGGGGCCTCCCTGGTGGCGCAGTGGTTGAGCGCTGGGTTGTGAAGCTGCCCGCAGCCTCTGCAGCACCGGTTTGATCCCCGGCCACCAGGCGAGGGTTCCACATGGTGTGCAGACCACTCCTGCCGCCCACTGCTCCCCTCAGCAGTGTACTTCGGTCCTTCTGCCTGCTCTGTTCCCCGCTCTGGCTCTGGTGAATTCTCTCACCCTCCCGCGCTTCTGACTGTACCCAGTGCATGTATAAACAAAACAAACAAAACAAATAAATATATAAATAAATAAAAACATGCCTCTATTAAAAAAAAAAAAAAAAGAATGGAGTGGACAGAGTAGAGGTATAGGTAATGTAGAAATAGCAACACATGATCCATATAGGAGGGTTTATTACACTATTCAACTTTCTTTGTATATATTTAGAGTTTCCCATAATAAAAAACTAAAAAAAGTCTCTCAGGATAGACAATGTTAAAGCCAGGGGCCAGGAAGGAGCTACATGGATGAGGTCCAAAGGGGGAATTGTAAATGGCCTTGAAATGTTATTTGTCTCTTGCATATTTTTTGTCAATCCTACATGGTACTTTCATTGTAAGGATTTTATTAATCTGATCCTTTTCCACTGAATTTTTTAACTATGAAAGAAAGCTAATACTTTATGTATTTGCACAGACTGCTGTCTTAATAGTGACAAGCACTCCAAAGTAAAAGGTAAACCCTGTTCAAATGTGTCTCAGGCCAGTGAGAGACTTCAAAGGAGAGAGACCCACAAGCCCAAACTCAAATTGCTTAAGAACCTTCCACATGAAGATTGTTATATTCCCAGAAATGATTCTCGTCAAACAAAAAATTGGGGGTGGAGTAGGTTAGTGAATAGCCTTCATGTGTAAATGGATTTCTGCACCAGAGATGGAGCTGACAGAATGAAGCCTGCAAACTCATGGAAATTAGCAGTAATGAGACATAAACAGTCAAACCTCAAAAAAACATCTCTGGCCTTTAGAATCAACATAGTTCTCCTGTCAGCTTGCACCTGGCCCGTCCGGCTGGGTCCAGGAGCCAGTGGGGTTTTAGGCCTCTTTTAACAGCTGCCAAGAGTACATTACTCATGGCCAGGATGTAGGCCTTTTATGTTGCCACAAGTGGCCCAGCCGTTGTTTGGGCCTGGTGAAGTCCATTGACGGCTTTTCCCAGGACTGGGGCTTTGCTCTCTGATTTTTCCAGCAGCTCCAGTTTATCCAAAAGTTACCATGTACACTAAGCAAGCCCCCCAGGCTCCTGTGCTGGCCTGCAGCCATGCTCACTGCCTGGCCACCTCCTCTGGGCCCTGGAAAGACAGGGCAAGAGGCTGAAGTTAAAACAGCAAAGGGCTGCAGCCTCAGCTCACTGTTTCATCTGCCTTGTCAGCACCTGGGCTCCTAAAATGATGCAAACAGCTGGGAGGTGCCAGTTTAATATAAAAGCACCGACAAAGAACATACCTGAGAAGCTGCAAAAATGGCCTAAGTGTGATACTTGTGTTTTAAATACACCATTGAAATAAATGGGCTGACTTGTTGAGTGTGTGAGTGGGTACATCAAGCTAAAAGAATACCAGCTACATCGAGTTCATAGATAGTTCTGTATTAGTGGGGCCTGGTGTGATTAGGTTTGGGGATAAATCTTTTTTTTTTTTTTTTTTTTTTTAAAGATTTATTTTTATTTATTTATTTATACAAGCACTGGGTACAGTCAGAAGCGCTGGAGGGTGAGAGAATTCACCAGAGCCAGAGCGGGGAGCAGAGCAGGCAGAAGGATCGAAGTACACTGCTGAGGGGAGCAGCGGGCGGCAGGAGAGGTCTGCGCGCCATGTGGGACCCTCCTCTGGTGGCCAGGGAGCAGCCGGGGATCGAACCGGCGCCGCGGAGGCTGCGGGCAGCTTCACAGCCCAGCGCTCAACCGCTGCGCCACCTGGGAGGCCCTTGGGGATAAATCTTAATGAGGTTCTTTGTATCCGAGAATGACAAACTCATACTTACTTCAGTTGTGTGTTTATTGCCTAATTTCCCTTTCAGACTCCAAGTTCTTCAAGGGCAGGAATTGTGTCTGTCCTATCCACTGCTATATCTTCAGGGGACTGGCATAGAGAATATCATCACATTTTTATTGAAAGTTGAATCCTGCATCTTTAAGTTGCTATAACTGGTGAGGGCCCAAAAGCATTTTGAGCTGCACTAGGCATTTGATGGGCGGATAGTATTTGCTGGGGATCCAGAAGCCACTCCCAATCCCTTTCTCTCTCCCACTACAGAGACTGGAAAATTTCCCTTGCAGTCAAAGGTTTAGCCACTAAGGCACAAGAGGGAGTTTGCTGAGGGTACTTATAGGTTGAATATTTTGCTTTCTGATTTTTTTTTTTAAGTCAGACAAAAGAAGAGAACTCACTAGTAGTGCCTTTTCTCCCTTCTTTTTGCTCTGAATGTAGACTATAAAGCCAAGTACTGTAGCAGTCACCTTGTAACCTATAGTGACAAGCATGGGGAGGAAAAATGCAACATCTAAGCATTGTAGAACAGAGACATATAAATAACCTGGGTCCTTGGGCTTCACTGAGTCATCAAATCATTCCTAGATTAACCTACCTCTAATCTTCTTATTAAATGAGATGACAAAAATAGTTGTAATGTTTGAACCACAATTAGTCTCATTCTATTTCCTATTATGTACATACCAATACTTCATGACTGGTGCTTTCCTAATTTCTGTATCTGTGAATGATATTTTTTATTTAGTCATTTCTGCTTACAAGTGGATCTCTTAAGAATTCAAAAGTAACATCTTTGCCTTAGAGTTTATGACACCAGAAAAAGTTTCCACCTACAAGAAATAATTCATCCCAAAATTTTTAAATATACACTTTGATATTAAAAGCCTAATATCTTCATGAAATTGTGCTTTGTGTGGATTTTCTGCTCAGCAGGTAGTTACTGAGAAGATGAATAAACAGGACTCACCCTCGGCAGTCCCAAGACTGGGATCAAGCTCATCGCCATGGGACAGGACTGGGCCACACTCAGAGAGCCTGTGGGGGAATCCTGGGATTCCTCACATCAGTTTCTAATTTCTGCATTTGAAAGATAAGGCAAATACTGTGTTTTATTCATACTATCATTCTGAAGCATATAATTCAGTACCTGCACATAATAAAAATGCAGTAATTATTGAATGAATGAATGAGCTAAAAATAAATCAGGAAATTAATAAAGTGATTAAGGAATTTACTGAGCTCTACTACATGCAAGGTATCGCTGCTTGCTAAGAGAGGGCTGTAATTAGTATTAATTATTTAGAGCTCTAGTATTTATAGTGGTTACAAACTGTTGTGATTCTTGGTTTTCACCGTTTTATATAAATTGTGATCTATTAAAGTGCATGCTTTATTTGTTTTCTTAACGCACACAGATGTACTCATTCTTGAAGCTTGAAGAAAAGTAACTTTTCCTCCGTGATCCTCTATTGTGTTTATTGGTGGAGCCCTTCAATGAAATATGGAAACTATTTTTCCTCTTTGAAATTAGCTAAAATTGGTTCCGCCGAGGATTGACAAACTCTGACTGTTTGCTGACATCATTTCATTTAGAACACTAGTACATGTCCTATCCATGGGTTTTCAAAGTGTTTGATGTATGGAACTTTTAAATTTAAAAGAAATGTGGAGCCTTGATCAAATGGAAAAGTTTTAAATATATCTAATGCAAATTGTAATGAAACAAAATTTATACTTGCTTACAACCAATGACCCATGTTAGAAAAAAGGTCTAAAAGACCTAAAAAGGAACGGAAAAAAATGCAAATATTATGTTAATAAGTCTGAGTATTTAGTCTGTGGAAATTAAAATAGAATTCCTCTTCCTTTCATGCTAGTCCTCAGCAAGGCCCAAGTGAAACAAGTGTAGAAAATTTTCCATCAACAGGTGGCAACACTTGTATTGTCTGTTTTTTAGAGTGGCTCTTGATTGCATTTCAGAACAACTGCACTGATAGCTGGTGAAGCTAAATACGATATTTTTTTAAAGCAACCACATCCAGAAATAGCATCCACATGCAAACACAAAATGAGAACTGTGACAGAGAAATCATAAAAACAAACAGACATAGGCCTCCCTGGTGGCACACGGGGTTAAGACACAACCTATGAAGCTAACAGCAGCCACTGCAGCACAAGTTTGATCCCCGGCCAGGGAGAAACCCACATGGCACAGCAGACCTCTCCTGTCTTGCCCGCTGCTACCCTCTGCAGTGTATTTCAGTCAATCTACCTGTTCTGTTCCCCACCCTGTCTCTGGTGAATCCTCTCACCACCTGCACCTCTGGCCTGTACCCCCATGCTTGTATGCATAAATAAGTAAATCTCTAAAAACAAACAAACAAAAAAAACCCAGACCAGCCTAAAACCTATCACTACTTGCAAAGCTGGTCCAAGAAACCCCAGGAACATTTCCTTAAAGATTCTCCCTGGGCTGAAACCACCCAGAGTCCCACAGTAGGCGCATAAAAGGTCATTCACCTGAGGTCTATAAATAGATGGAATACGCTGTAGTCATTACAAACTTTAAGTCTGCAGTACCAGCCAAGTCATGGAAATGGACATGTGGAATAAAGTTAAGTGAAAAAAGCAGAACATGAAACTATGTGTGCACTCAGATTACAGCTCTGCAGGAACACATATGTCTATGCTGAGAGTGATGGGAGAGAAATTAGATCCACGTTGATGGTTTAATATTGAGCCAGTAAGCTCATTTTATTCCACCCCCCCCCCTTTGGAAGTTGTTTAGATTTATGATATGGGGGAAAAAATAAAAACTAATTTTAAAACAGCCCATGATGCCCAGAAAGAGTTGCCAGATCTTCTTAAGGGACTCAGGGATGTTTGAGGGATCAGGGAGCCCAAGTCAAAAAAGCAGGGAAACATTAAGACAGGGATGCAGGGTTTGCCCCAAAACTTGGAGGAGGGTCTCCTCCCCCCTCCACCAAGCAGGCCTCCCACTTCTTGTTTCTTCAGAATATAGTTTGAACAGGGACAACCCTTGTCTGTTTAATAAGTTTGTGAACAAAGGCTGATTGCTCCCTTGTCAATAAACAAACACTATCTGCTTCTGTTTCTCTGCTAAATTGAATTTCTGCTTATCCTAACTAGTTTTATAAAGACTTTATGTACACAGGAAAAAGAAATGATAAGGTTGTGTAAGCAGCACCCTGGGTAGAGTTGCGAAGTCAGTATAGTTTACTTCCTGAGGATCTTGCTTCTCCTTCAGGCATAATTTTCCCTGTTTCAAAGGCCCAAATGGCTTATGAAGCCACTATTTTCATCTTGCATCAACCTATCAAGGGACAAATGGATTTCTTCCTAGAATTCTTTAAATGAGAGAGAAAAGCAAAGGAACCAAGGAAAGAAGAAAGGGAGGGAGGGAAGCCATAACAAAGGGTATAGACAAAGAAATGAATTAATATAAACTGAATTTTGGGAATGGAAAATAGTTTAAATTTGGGAATAACAATCTTAAATCATACCACATAAGCAACAGTCCTTGTAAAAGTCAGAACTGAAGAACAAAGAAGTCAGTTAATTTGGGCCTCCCCGGTGGTGCAGCGGTTGAGCGCTGGGTTGCGAAGCTGCCCGCGGCCTCTGCAGTGCCGGTTCGATCCCTGGCTGCTCCCCGGCCACTGGAGGAGGGTCCCACATAGCGAGCAGACCTCTCCTGCCGCCCGCTGCTCCCCTCAGCAGTGTACTTCGGTCCTTCTGCCTGCTGTGCTCCCCGCTCTGGCTCTGGTGAATTCTCTCACCCTCCCGCGCTTCTGACTGTACCCAGTGCTTGTATAAATAAATAAATAAATCTTAAAAAAAAAAAAAAAAAAGAAGTCAGTTAATTTACTAGCTTAACAAGGTCAAACTAAAAAGAGGATAAGTCAGGATCAGGAGGTCTGTGGTGGAGTGGGTGTTACCCCTACTCTAGCCCCTCCTGCTCCTCCTGGTGCAAAGGGCCCAGAAGGCTGTGCCTGTGGTTCTGAGATGTCTCCTCAGAGCAGCCCAGCAAGAGCCTCATCAGACTCTCTCAGCCCCTGTGTGGGGTCTCTCCAAACTTCATGCCCTTCAACATCTCCTGCCAGCCCTGCCCCCATTATTTATGCAGACATAACTTTTTTTGGACAGAGTATTTGCCTCTGTTTTCCTGATCAGGGTGACCATCCACAGGACAAAGGATTAGAGCTTTCAACATGTCAGTCTGTGCTAAACAGAGAATTAGGCCCCAACTCGTCTCTGACTTGGCCAAAGTCCACAGGCTATCAAGGTTCTTTCCCCCCTGGGGCCCAAGAGTCAGAACAGAGGGCCTTGCTGGCTTTGGAGGCTAGGGGGAGCCTAAGTCTCCGTCTACCTGAGTCTGCATTAGGATGAACCACTCAGGGGCAGTCCCAGGCCGGAGGGGTGAGTGACCTCTGGCTGTGAGTCAGCATGAGTTTTGGGTCATTCCCAGTCAACCTCTGAAAACCCCAACAACCCAGCTCCTGAAAATCCCCTGCAGGTCCTGCCCAGCCATGGGGCCGGCATCCGTGCACCCTTCAGGCTGTTACAGGGCAGCCCCGATATAAAACGGGTTGCCTGACTGTGGGTCCTCACCCGTGAGCTTAAAAGGGACTTAATACCCTGCTGCAGGCACACACAAAAGATTACTAAAAGGTTTATTCACAAGGGAAGGGGAAATGAGGAAATGTACAACTCAGGGAGAAAAGTGGGAGATAAAGTCTTAAATGCATCCTACCCGATCCACCGATCTGGAATCCCAAATGGTGCTCTGAGAGCTGGCCACGAGCTACGAGCCTGAAGCCAGGAGGCGAGTGAGAGAGAGACCTCAAGGCCCACGTGTCTGGCTTTTATACCAAACCTGGCTGCTTAACTCCACCTTCAGGTCCCAGCCACCCTCCCTTTGGTGGTGATGGGATTTGTCTTTCCCAATGTCTTCGAAAGGGGGAGGTTCCCTGTTACATTCATGGCTTTGGTCTGGGGTGGGGATGGAGTCCACAAAGCCTGTATGGAATTAGCTCAGGACATCCTTTCCCCCTAACAAGGCCATTCCCCTCCTGGGTCTGCACTACCAAGGACTAAAGGGAGTCTGTCCAAGCTCTTTCCCAGTAGACTGGCCTTACACCCAAGTTGGGTTTACAGGCTCCTATTTTCTCCTCTCTGAGTTTTGACTCACCTGGTTTCTTCCCTGGACCTCTTTTCAACTTCTTGCACCCACACCACTGTCTTCAGGTGATTCAGAAGTGTCCTGGCTTTCTGGGGTGAGAAGGGGCTGATGCCCAGGCAGGGGGTGGGGGTGGATGTCCAAAGACCTGTGTCTACCTGTGTGGGTACACACAGCTTGGGAATTCCCATCTTTCACCCCTGTCCCCCAGGAAACTGGGAGGAGAAATGCAATGGGGAAAGGCCAGAAGCTCATTTATTCCCTCATGCAGACTGTGGGAGCAGCTGTAGTGCCTGCAAAGGAGCCTAGCACTTTTGCCGGTGGAGGAGATTCCCCTTCTGTTTGGGCTTAGCCCTGAGGGCAAAGATGCTTCCTGCCTCCTTTCCTCCTGAAAGTAAGCAGGAGGTGAAGCTGCTCTGGGAAATGGTATTGTGCAGCAGCTCTGCCCCTTTCCCTCCACACTTGCAGCCCTGAATAAGAGGGTCTGCCACCCAGAGTGCCTCAGGTCCCTGGGGGTTGGGCTTCTCATAGGCTTGCACCCGGCAGGGGTCCAAAATTATCTTCCTCCACCCCACCACTTTTTCCTGAGAACCCCAGAGGCAGGCAAGTGGTCAAGGGGAGTAGGTGTATGTCTGTTTTCACCCCATCTTACTTTCTGTAAATAATCTTCACTGATTAAATTGTGGTTGGTGGGGTGGAGATGGGGGGAGAATTAGGTCTAAGATAATAGTAGGTGGTCAGAGGGATGGAAATGAACCCAGGTCACTCTTCCCATAAGAAACTATGCTCTGGGACACATCCCCCCAAAAGCTGGGTCCTGTGGCCATAAAATATTTCAGGAATATTGCTGGTATAGTATGATGCCAGTTAGAAAGAAGAGGCGAAACCCTCTGATTTTGATATGTCAGGGACAGAGGAAACCAGGAGAGAATCTACTCGTACTGATCATTTTGATGAGATATTGGGTTCAGTGAGTAGGATTCTTGGGTTACCTCTGAGAAAAGTTTCAGCCAAATTCCCCTTTTAGCAGCACTTGCCTAGTTAACCCAGGAAAGGAAGATGTTTGCACAGACACAGGCAGGCAAAGGCAACATTTTAAAAGGACAGGGTTATTAGGGAAAGGAGAAGGGAAAAAAAGAGACATAGGCAGGCAGTCTTGGGAAGAGAGCTGCATTTTGCCAGTGCAGAAATTGTACTAACATAGTATTCTTATTTGGGGGAGGGGTTCATTCCTTTGTAGAATTGTTATCTATTGTTAAATAAATCACTTTTAGGGTGTGATTGGGTTAATTTGGTGATTCTCTAATGGCACTCCATCTCCATATTCTCACCTCGGGTCTGTGCCTCCAGATACTTTCTATAGCAGCCGACCTAGCTAAAGAGTCCTGCCCAGAAGGCCTTTTCATTTCTATAGCTGGTTTAACAACTATGTAAATCACTTCTACTCCCACCTCCAGTTTCCGATCTTCATCCCAAATTTTCTTCTCCCAGTCTCCATCACTTACCAGTTTTTCAAAGCTAGATTCTGGAAGGTAGTCCCGCAATGAGAATGATATTGCCAAAGTTCACACCTTCTCCAGGGTAGCTGCCAGAGGTGAGACTGCCTGGGTAGAGTGGATGCTCTCCAAAGTTATGCAACAGATTCTGACCATTATCCCTCGCTAAGCACCTAATGACCAGCATGCTCCTGACAATCCCTAAAACAAATCCTTTGTCCATCTTTTAGTTCAATAATCACAATCTTTGTGGAAGACTTAGTGATAGTGTTAGTGGGCAGGTTGAAGGGCACACCAGAACCCCCAAACCTGTACGCTCTAAATGGGTTCTGCCATCTGCTGCATAAAGACAAAATATACTCTAGCACATAAGACTTCTAATGGAAACGAGCTTTAATACAATTAGTGTGTAATAAAGAGAAGAGAAATAATATAGTTAAAATAGTTTCTAATTAAACACCCAAAGTTACCTACCCCCTGGTAGGTAAATGCCCAGCCAAACAGGATTGGCCAAAGCAGGATTGCTGAGGCCCAAAACCTTGCCACAAGTCTAAGGCACATTCTGGTGGGGACCCATAGGAAAGGGACAGAAGGGGCCAGGCAAGTCTGGAAAGAAAAGAGCAAAATCAAAACCCAAGTCAAGATAAAGGCTGCCATTGTCAGCCTCCCCACAGGTCTCTCATGCCCATCTCTGTCTCTTTCAAGTGTCTCTTTCCATGGAATTACCCTGGAACTGATACCGTAATTTCAGGTTTTCAGGCCTAGTCTCCAAGCCAGGAATGGATCCCAGGCTGCAATGGCAGTGCTGAGTCGCTGCTGCCAATAGACCACCACAGGTTGGTGTCTCATGGAGCCGCAGCAGGAACTTTGTTGATGCTCAGGCAAGCAAGGGAAAAGAGATTTGTTTAGAGAAAGAGAAAGTTTATTAGGGAGAAAAGAAGATATAAAGTGGGACTCCCAGGCTGGTGGAACCAGGCCAGGGAGGGGCAAGGAAGCTGAAGTGGAGTCATGCCTTAAGGAATACCTTCTTTCCCTAACTACTCTAAAGCTCCAGTAGTCTCTTTGTAATTGGTTAGTTTTCAGTGGTCTCACTCACTGTCTAAATGTCTCTGTGCCCAGAATTAAACCTCTGTGTCCCAGCCCTTATCTTAGGAGTCCTTTTTCTTTATCATTGTAGTCCCAAAATGTCCTGTTGCTTCTAGTCCTGGGCTGTTTGATTAGTCCCCTTTGGAATTTGTTGCCCTTGTCTATGAGCCCTCTTTATTCCTCCAAGGATTTTCCTATTCTATACTTTTTTTTTTTTTAAGATTTATTTATTTATGCATACAAGAACTGGAGTTCAGGCAGGTGGTGGGGTGGGGGTGTGTGTGAGAGGATTCACAGGAGACAGTGGGGAACAGAACAGGCTAACTGACAGAAATACACTGCTGAGGGGAGCAGTGGACAAGTCAGATCAGGAGAGTCTATTGCACCATGTGGGTCACCCCTCAGGTGGGGGATGGAACTCCTGCTGCAGTAGCTGCAGCTAGCTTCATAGGGCTGCCGTCTCAACCCCTTGCACCACCAGGGAGGCCCTTTTTTTTTTTAATAATTAATTTTTTTAATTTTTTACATCATTGTTCATTTTTAAACAATATTTGCTTCCCCCCACCCCCTCAGGTGTAGTCCCAATAGTTTCCTTCCACAATGCACCATCACCTCAGTCCCCTGTGCTCCTCCCTCCCTCTGATCCCTCTCCTGCCTCCTCCCATGCAGGATGTCTCTGATTTATAATTGCCCTTTTTTGCTTTGTTGTGTTTTGTACTGTTATTATTTTTTTTTTACGCTGATGTCTTATTTGGTTCCCCTATATTCCTGCTATAAGTGAAACCATTCGATATTTTTCTTTTTCCTTCTGGCTTATTTCACTGAGCATAATTCCTTCTAGCTCCATCCACATTTCAGGGAGGCCCTTTCTTATTCTATTCTGACCCTAAGGGCTTTCCGCTTGCCCTATGTCTCAATACAAATCCAATGCCTACAAGCAAGAGCAGCTTCTTCACATGACTCTCTCCCATGTGCCTCCTCCAGGTCCTCTTCTAGAGCTAATCCTTTCTTGCTCCTCAGCTCTACCCTTTTTTGGTGGGGGGTGGGAACCTGAAACCTTCCCTTTTTATGGATATCACACTGTTACAATAGTAGGTATTTGTCTTTCAATTTAAAGCCACAAAATCAGGCATTCAGGCTTGTGGTACCACATGGTATGAAAGGCACTTATTCTAAGTTTAAAGAGATATACATAAATATTCTGGAAAAACTCACAAGCTCTCTCAAGATCACAGAGTAGATCAGCAGCAGAATTGGAGAGAAAACTGTTCTCTGTACTATATGCTTCACTCACTCACTTATCCGAGAAACCCAGGTTTTGAGGAAATAAGTGATATAAAATGTTTAATATTTTATGGTATAGAAGGCAGCTCCATAACCAGTGTCAAAAATCTAAACTTAATCAAACGCCTCTAATTTTAAGAATTTTTTCAGTTCCCCTTTCCATCTGAAATTTGTATTGTTGTTGGCCCACATACCACTTTTTGATTGCCCTTGCTGCTTGCTGGGAATGTAATCTCTAAAGCATTCTGTTTAATCTTTGAATCAGCTTGGGAAGATGGAATTACCATCCCTGAAAACTGTAGTTTAGTTTCAAGGAACTCGCTGCAGCTGCAACAATAAGATGGAAATGTGACTGGTTTGGAGGAGGCAAGGATTAAAGGTATGGGATTAAGAAAGCTTTGCTGGCCCCAGTGAGCAGAATGATCACATAACTCACAGGCTGACCTTGGCTCCACTCAGCTCGTATTAAAGTATGTAGCATCACAGCCTCCCCGTAATTAGGATGTGTCATCTTGAGCATCAGGATGGAAGGCACAGATGCCAAAGAGGAGCCAGAGGGAGAACAGAGGATGAGGAAGAAATGAATAATTTTTGGTGACAGTGACTACTATTTTGATAGGAACCAGAATGTCTGCAATATTTCAAGAACCATGTGTAAGGGCAAGAGCTGTTGGAAAAGTGCCTTCCAACTTCAAAATGTGCCTGACCAAAAGAACGCTGATAAGCTGGGGGGGAGAGGGGGGGAGAGCAGCTGGAACTCTGCGGGCAGCTTATATTTCCTTTCTTTTTTTTTTTTTTTTCCTTTCTTGATATTTATTCCAAGATCACATTTACAGCTGCTTTTATCTGCTCTTTAGAAGTTCTTGTATTTGGGGAATCATTAATTGTAAAATAAATACCTCCTCGCTGACATGGAAATGTAATTTATTAGTCAGCTACAGATCTGGTTGTCTGTTAATGCATCTATTGTGAATCTGAAACTCTCCATTCTACCCAAGATGCCATTTATGGAGACTCAAGTTTATTGCACATCATGTTGCCTCCATGTTAGTGCTCTGGGCTAAAACATTAAAAATAATGCTCTCTTCAAGAGGAAAAATGTAAAATGATGTTACCCGGTAATATGGATGGGAACATGGGAATGGGTTTTTGAATGAAAGCCAGAGTCCTAAAAGAATGCCCAGCAGAGAAGAAACAGCCTGCAAATTCAGTTGAAAGGGCAATACTGTTGAGAGATAAGGCATTGCCGGAGATTGTTCAAATGGGACCCACACATTTGGGATTTGGGTCAACACAGAAGAGAGGTAGGGCAGAGGTGAAACCACAAGGTAAGTGACCCCAGGATATATAAGACACAATGTCTTAGGATACAGCAAGCTTAGGTGAGACTCAGCTGGCCAACTCAGCAGGTAAGATGAGGTGATGAGAGATTCTAGACAGCACAGTAGGTGGTAGTGTAGGTGTCAGAACCACAGTATTCATGGATCCAAAATCCAAACCAAGCTGTATAAGGGCCACAGCCAAGCCAAATGAAGTTCATAGTGTGTGCCACTTAAATACAGCACCAGGAGTTCTAGGCTGGTAACCAACTAGTGCTGAGACATCTAGATACACAGTCTTGAGAAAGTGAGGGTGATGGTGCTTCCCAAAGCTTAGTCTCTGAATGTGAGAACATGTTAGCAATCCAACCTCATTCCCAATCACACCGGAGGGCAGGTGTGATTCTGTCTTGTCATGGTCGGGATTGGACCAGGTGTTGGCCTTATAGTGGTTATATTATCGTTTTCTGTTCAACAACCTTTCCTTTGGAAATTACTTCTCTATAATTTAATGTGATTTGGATATTGCCCTCTCAGTGCACAAGGTAAGAATGTGAGTCATGTCTGGCCAATCAGATTACTAGATTCCTGCTTCTACAGTGATTTATCCAGAGATAGGCATATCGCATATGCTAAATCAACTCTTCTAATGAAGGTCTTCTCCTACAATCAGCATTTATTGAGTACTTAACATGTGCCAGAATCTGCTCCAAATGCTCCAGATATGTTATTCATTTAATCCAAATATCAATTCAATATGGTAGTGCCTTTATTATCTCTCCTCTACAGATAAAGGAACTGAGACAAAGATGGAGTAATTTGTACAAGAAGACACAGTTAGTTATTTGAGACAGACTATATAACTAGGCAGCTCTATCTGAGAGCCTGGACTATTTATGTGCAATGAAAGACTTACACTTTCTTCCTCTGGGATTATAAACTATAAAAAGTATGTAAACTAAAGATATGAATGACCATATTCCCAGGCCTTGGGGTGGGAGGTTTCTTTGTAGAAGCCATATATTATGAAAATGGTAGGAGGGAAAAAGGAGAGAGAGAGGGAGAAAGAGAGAGAGCCTCATAATATGACTTGAACTACCAGATCTACATGTACCTGAAGCTATTCAACCTGTGGACTTTTCAGTTACATGGGCTGGTAAACTTCCTGTATTGCTTGAGCTAGTTAAAGTTGTATTTCTGTTACTTGCAAATAAGAATCTTAACCAACACAAACTTGTCTGTGGATACTTCCGTATGGGCAGGATATACTAATGAAGATAAAAGTTGAAGAAATAAGTCAAGATGTTAAAAACAGCTTGGCCTTCTAGAACATGTGTTCAGTTGTGGCTTTCTCTGCTCCAGGTGTCCTCACATTACCCGTGTGCCCTGCCTCTAAAGATCTGTAAACACTTCGACTGTCCCTCCAAAGATATAGTCCACTGGCCCCAAGAGAGAAGTCTAAAAAGTTAAAGCAATACAGGGCTAACACCTCACCAGAAGAAACTGGGTTGCTAACTCTAAAAGGCCCGGTTTATAGCATACTGCAAATAACCTGTAGAATGCTGGTTGAACACGAAAAGACCATACCTGTGAAACTATGAAAGACATTTGGAATGCTTCTGTTTTGAAATACACCTACATGTCCCCTTCAAAATGTTGAGGAGTTGGGTGACCAGTTGGTTGGTTGGTTGATCCCTCAGGAACAACTAGATAGAGTTAATATTCATTCTAATTTTGACTAGCTAAAAGCTTCCTTTCTGGATTCCTGGGCTTGCAGAGTAGTGGGCATTGGGGTGGTTTGGCTTTGAGCTATTACAATGAAGCTTTTGGAACAGTGTCTGGAATGAAGTAACAACCATTCTTTCCTCCTTTTCTTGGTTTTCCAAAAAGCCTTCAAAGACTGGTATTACTTTTCTAATGAACAGATTCTGTGATAGAATGAGTGGGTAAGAGTTTAACAACTGGATGAACTATTGAAAGACAATCTCTTATCAATATTCCCATACAAGGACAAGTTTACAGCTAGGAAAGAGTTTTAATTTACAGTGGAAACTGGTGAAACCAAGTGAATGTTCAGGGTCAGACAATAAATGAGTACCGGTGTTGCAATTAAAAGGTGAGGGTGGCAAGTTAAATTGTGGCAGCTTTTAGGATGACATTGACAGTGAGAATAATCAAATCCCTATGTTTTTTGAGGGTATTATGATCAATTTTTAAAATCTGAATTAACTATCATTTTCTGTCATCAAATGATCTAGCTTGAAATGCAGAGAGTGTTTGGTCAGCAAGAATCTATATAACTTGTAGCTGAAAGGAACTTTAGAAATCAAATTGGGGTGGAGAAGATTGTATTAAAAAGGACTGTCATCTTTCTTGTAATAATTCTTGGAGCTTTGGTTGTGCTAACATGAGCTTTAATTCTCCAGTAAGGGACCTAGTATACAGTGTTTCTCAAACTGATTTGACAACTTTTTCCCCAGTAAAGTGTCCAGAACACTATTTGGGAGATGGAGTAGATATCCAGAGCCAATACATAGGCTCACAGTTTATTCTGTAAATCCTAATTATATTTCCCTGCCAGCTGAGTTTGCAGGGGACAAACTTCATTTTCTGCTCCGCACTTCTCAACCCCCCTCACTACCTGGGTTGCTCCTAGGACCTTTAGGTTTTTGTTTTCTCTCATGCTCTGTGTGAGGGAAAAGCCAGATTGCAGCTGCCGCTCCAGGCCCCCAAACTCCACTCCCAGCACCACCGCTTTGAATTCCCCCCGCCGCCGGGTGTGTAATTATAAAGTACGTGTTCAGTTATTTACTTCCCAGTTCCATGCAGAGTGTGTTACTAAATAATACAGATCACAAGTAAGCCAGCTTCTCTGCTGCAAGGTCTGAATTAAAAAGATTACAACCTTCTATCATTCCAGTTTAAAAAGAAACCACTATTTACGTAGCTTAAAAAAAAATGGAAACAATGATTGTCTGTGCTCTCAGCAACACAAGCAAAACTGTAGAATTAAGACGTTTACATGGATTTTGTTCTTTCTGATGGCCTTAAATTGCCTCATCTAGAAAGGTAGAAAATAAAATGTCCATGTTTCTCGAATTTCTAGGAACCGAGTCTGGTAGCTGATCCACCATAGTCTTCTAGAGTTTGAAGGAAGAAAAATTACAAGCAAAGTGGTGTCAATTTGCTCTATTTATCTTGGGAATTAACTTTAAAGCTTAATTGTCAGAGAGAGTGACCTCTGTGCTCACAAAAATCCCTAAAGAATTACAAAAGCAGACTACTTGAGTGGAACGTGAGTGTCATTCTGGGGTGAATCGTCTGTTCAGAGCCTAAGGGAAAACAGTCAGCCTAAGAAAGGGAAGCTGACCTCACAAGCTTTTGTACTTCTTTCTCAACACTTAGATCTGGGTCCTAAGCCACTGCTTCTGTCTGGCCCACGTTGCTGTCACTGAACTGGTCACAAAATTGCCTGTGGATGAGCTTTGCCCCACAGAGACTAGGTGTCTTGAAATAATGAAATTTCTGACCTCATTCTGCCCCTGAAGGCCTCCGAGGACATGGTAACATGGTCGTGGCAAGAGTTGAAGTTCTGCTTATTTAGGAAGGTTGCTACGTAGGATTTTCTTTAGAAACCTCTTCGTAATCTGGCAGAATTTGGAAAAAATGTTTGGCTGAAACCACATACTATCAAATTAATAGAACAATTGTAGGATAGAAAACAATAAGTCAGAAAACAAAAATGCAAGCAGACAGCTCATAAAGTCTACTTTATAGAGGTAGTACAATACTGCAAGAGTACACATCGTACTCCATGAATAACTTCCCCACCCCCACCCTGCCCCAACCAGATCCATCTTGCACATATTTGACTGAAACAAAAAAGAGAGAAGAGTATCATTTGAGCAAATAATGCTCAGGACTCTGTTATGGTCACTTGTAAGCTCAGATACTTGACAGATAACAGCACCATTGTGATGAAGTAACAGTGCACAGCCTGGAGAGGCACTGGATTTTGGTAATAGCCTTTTAAAAAAAATTATTCGTTTATTTATGCATAAAAGAACTGGGGTGTAGGCCAGAGGTGCGGAGTGGGGTATGTGTGTGAGAAGAATCATCAGAGACAGAGAAGGGAGAAGAAAAGGCAGATCCATTGAAACACTGTTAAGGGGAACAGCAGGCAAAACAGGACAGGTCTGCTGCACCATGTAGGTTAGCTTCCTGGCCAGAATCAATCGAACCCAGGCCCCAAGAAGGGCCATCGCAGTGGTAGCTCTGAGACTTAATCCCTAGGCCTCCAGGGGTTAAGCTTTTTTTTATAAGAACCAAAAACTTTATTGACTGACTTGGCCCTAAATCATTGCCTTGTAAGAGAGGATCCCATCTGAACAAAATAACACTGAACTTGGTTATACTCTAATATAAACAACAACCCCCCCCCTTTCCTGGGATTTTTTAGCACAAGTTACAAGTTTACTCTAAAAGATGGAGCATACTAATTGCTTTAGCCTTGACTCACTGGGAAAATGCTGTTGCCTTTGATGCAAGCACAACTTCAGGAGGGAGTTTAACCAGGATAGCCCAATCAATCCTTGTGATCATAGAACTATGAGATACAACTCAATGACTGAATCTCAGAGTGATCTCAAGAGACTCCCAGGACAGTTAGCTCCTGTTAACAGTAATAAGCGGGGAAAGTGGAAAAGGAAATTTGGGGATTAAGCAGAGTTTATCTTCTCAAATTTTGAGCAAGTTGAAAAGTCAATGGAAGGGAAAGAAATGAGAAAATATATAGTCCATAGAAAAATAGCTTTTGTTGTTTAGCATCTGAGAAAAATAAGCCTGAATCTTGTTTCTTTCCAAGATTTACTTAATCAAGTTACTCCAAAGCAGCATTTTTGATTAATTGTACTCAAATAGCTGATTTAAGGTTAGTCACCTCGGGAAATATTTAAATACCTAGATTCACAGATTTACCCATAAAGTTTAGTATATGACCAAAAAAAAAAAACCCTATTTCCCAGGTTTAGTAGATAAATTGAGATTGAATTTTAAAAACATTTGAATAGGAGCAGATAAGCATTAGGAAGCCATTAGAGGTTCTTAATGCACCAGAAGAAAATGATTAAACAGGTTTCTAAGGAAACAATCTGGCAGCAGAGGCACAGTGGTCAAATTTAATCTACAGACAAATCACCCAGGGGTCTTGTTAAAATGCAGATTCTGGTTACATAAGTCTGGCTACATTTCTACCCATCCCCCAGATGAGGGCAATGCTGCTGGTCCTCCAACCACACTGAAAAGCTAAGCCCATAGGATGGTTAAGGTTGGAGTTTTGGTGCTTAGAGGCTCTTGGTACGGCACAACAGGCATTGAGATCAAGTCGATATCTTTACCTATGGTGAAATTCCACCTTCTGTCTAGGTGAGATTGTTAGGGGTAATAGAAGGAATCCTCTTTTGAAATCAGGTGTCTCAGCTCTGGGCTGTGGACAAATCAGAAAACTTGAGAATATTATTTTCCACCTGAGGCTCCATGGCCCACAGGTAAAATGACAGGGCTGGATTATATTGTCTCTAAAATGCTATCCATGATTCTAAATCCTCTATACCCAATACATAGAATAGGGTCACACCAACTTAGGAGGCCTTTTCTAACTGCAGGTCATTCGTTGCCATTTTTAAAAAAGAATCAACATGAGTAATTTATATCCTTTTGATATGTTTGCTATAAAACATATACGTCTTTTCTGTACATCAATTGTATACATTACCATTTAGACATGTAATTACACTCTAAAAGGGGGAAATACATTTGTATGTGGGGGGTTGATAAAAGAAAATGCTATGTATACAGACTGAAAAACATTATACTTTATTTTTAAAAGATTGTAAGAACTGGAATAAACAAGTCATAACTTACAGATGTGTGTAAAAGCTGCATGAGTTGTGCACATTTACTATTTGGAGGGGAAAATTTTGGTTTTAAAAATTGTTTGGACTATATGTTCTTTTCCCTTTTAGCAGGGTAGGGAGCCAAAGGAATTAAATTACAGAGTAGAATATAAAATACCTCCTTTAAGGAAATAAATGTGTAATAGGAACTATCAAGCCAGTTCTCTCAGGCATGGGAATCCCCCAGGGCTCCTGTAAATGTGTATAAGTATGTCCTCAGTGTCACTCCAGATGTTTCTGCAGGGAAAGAATCCATCCCCCCACACACTGACATTAATGCTCTGCTTGTAACCTCCATGTTCAGACTTGCCTGAAACTAAGCAGCATCTTAAAGGGAGACTGAGGTGATACTGGGGATCCACAGGCCCCTTCTAATCCTTTCCTTCATACATGGAAGGTCATGTCTATTGTTAAGCATCCTTTTAGGCTTGGAGGGGAGAATCCAACCTGTGCAGTGTTAACACAGGATAAGTTAGAAGCAAAGTTTAACAGACAGACAAATCAGGCCAGAACAACTTTGAATAGTAATTAAGTCCCTCTATACTTTGGAGATTGTCCTTGGGTTCTAGCTGAGCAGGGCCTTCTCTGCTGTGTGGGGGACCTGCTTTCAGCTTTGACTCGGACCCTCACTGCAACCTAAGTTGCACATTTTGGTGCTGTGGCTGTTGAAGGCAGTTTTTGACTATTGCAGTTGCCCCTTTCGTCCAAGCCTGCATTACATGGTGACAGGGCCAGGAAGAATCCAGGGCTTCTGCTTTTCCTCTAGTATGTTCTGTCTCATTTCCCAGCACATCCACCAAGGGGAAAAAAAAAATGAAGTGCTCCTGCAGAAGACCTACTTATTTGGCCCACCTGATTTCCCAAAACCCCATCCTACAAAGGGCACACTGCCACGTGAGACAAGGCTGTTCTCCACAATCCACAACATCTTCCCTAGGCAGGCTCCTGACACCTCTTACCTCCCAACACGACCCACTGTCTTTTTTTTTTTTTTTTTAAAGATTTATTTATTTATGCATACAAGAACTGGAGTACAGGCCAGAGGTGTGTGTGTTGGGAGATGGTGGTGAGAGGATTCACAAGGGACAGAGCAGGGAACAGAACAGGCAGACTGACGAAATACACTGCTGAGGGGAGCAGCAGGCAAGACAGGAGAGGTATGCTGTGCCATGTGGGTTAGCTCCCTGGTGGAGGGGGTCAAACTCTGTGCTGCAGTGGCTGCAGACAGCTTCATAGTACTGCGACTTAGCCCCTTGCACCGCCAGGGAGGCCCAACCACCCACCTTCTTTTTTCCCTCTTCCCCACTCTAAACAGAAAGTCACATGCCAGCAGCCACAACTAAGAGCAAACAAGAAACAGGCAAATAGTGGCAATATATTAAGAGTTTCCAAAACAGAATCCTGCCACTGCATATAGTGCTTAAAACCCATAAAATCAGCTCAGGGAAGAGAGAACACTACCCAGACCAATGACAATGATTATGGTGCCAACACATATGAGATAAAATATGTTAAGAACCAATTACCCAGCCTAGGCATCCTGTGATAGGGGCTGTTGGTCATCCCTCAATATCCAGTCTCCTCTTCAGTAATATAAGTCCAAATTTTAGCAGGGCATTCAGTCACTGAGAATAAAGACTGAATTTCCCCAGGCTCCTTAGATGGATGGCTATGGACTATATTCCAGTTTCTGTAGTGTCTCCTTAATGAGAAGGGGCTTACCCTTCTTCACACCTTCCTCCTCACTAGCTGAAATGCAGCCATCTTGGACCACTAGGTGAAAGCCATTTCTTGAAGTTGATGGAACAAGATAGAAGGAGCCCAAGAATCTGATAATCAAGGATATTGATTATCATATTGATTCTGGGTTGCCTATGTATGTGTAAGATATAAATCAACTTCTCTTTTATTTAAATCCACGTTATTTTGGAGTTTCTGATACTCAAAACTCCATTTATTCTAACTGATACAACATCCTTCCTCTTAAGACCTCATATGACATTCCCAAATTAATTGCATTATTATTTCACTAGAGAATACAATCCAAAATAGTGCCTTCGAAACCTTAAAAAAAAAAAAAAGAATCTATTCATCACAGATCTATCAGTGTATTCTCTAACTGCAGTAAAATAAAATCACCAGAGAACAACAAAATAGAATGTGCAGTACAGTAATTCCACATTTTTTGTGAACAGTGAAAGATCTTTTCTCTTGATAAGTCTTGCTATCAAGGCAGATGCCATTTTTTTCCTAGAAACACTTGTTGCAGCAACTTAATTTGTATATTCATGATCTCTAGATACTGGGTCAAATTACTTCCCCTTAGTCTCTTCTCCTAGATCTTGGGAGGACTAGAAGGAATAATTTTGTGTTGATGAAATCAGTCCATGATAATGGGTAAGAAAAAATTCTAACTATTAATAGCATCAATATGCATACCATTTAACCCTCAGAATGCCCTGCATTTGCAGATTCAGAAACTGAGAGTTCAAAAGTGGCATGATTTTTTTTAAGATAAGAGACTATTTTTCCTAAGACTTATTTACTTATGCATACATGAGCTGGGGTACAGGCCAGAGGTGCAGGGTGGGGTGAGAGAGGATTCACCAGAGACAGAGTGGGGAACAGAACAGGCAGAATGACTGAAATACACTGCTGAGGGGAGCAGCGGGCAAGACAGGAGAGGTCTGCTGTGCCATGTGGGTTAGCTCCCTGGCTGGCTGGGGATCAAACTCGTGCAGTGCTGCAGTGACTGTGGATAGCTTCATAGTGCTGTGAGTTAACCCCCTGTGCCACCAGGGAGGCCCAGATAAGAGACTATTAACAAGGGACTTTTGAGCCAGGTTTTCTGATTCACACTACATGGTAACTATGTATTTACTTGTTTTCCCACTGGAGCATATTTCCTTAATTCATTGTTGTGTCCCAGGCCCTACAACAGAACCTGCCATACTAAACATCCTCAATAAATGCATGTTAAATAAATTAACAAGTCTAAAATCCCACCCTGCCCAATGGCTCTGCAAGGGTTCTACAAGCCAATGTTCTTAATATATTCCAGGTCACTCCCAGGCCATATGGTCTATCAAGAGAATGTGGTCAAGGATGAGACAGAGAGAAGCAGGACTGGTGAACACACCCATATGACACACTCATGTTCTCCTCCATGCTCTCCTGGGCCTGGGTGGGCCCCTCATGTAGGGTATTTGGATGTGTGCCTCATTGGCCTGGGAGACAACTTGCACTTTGTGTACTTTTCCAGGGTAAGGAAAAGGCAAATATGGTCTAACGCATGTTAGAAATGTTATTGCTTGGTGTTCTGAAACGATGGCGTCCACCCAGTCTGATTCCTGGAGATAGGCCTGCTTGCCAGGCATGGACTGTGGAGACTGTAGAGGGCAAGGACTTGAGAAGAGAGTTAGACGACTGTGAAATGAAGTATGTGGCTAAAACAGATAAAGTGGCAGGCGTTGTGGCCTAGAACACGGGGATGAATAGAATGGGACCTCTCAGCTTCTTGGTTGGGTACATCTCCAGATCCGTAGATCTTGTCTGCATTTTGGGCATAGAGGCATAGACAGTAGAGCTCGTCACTTCTGGTAAGACCCAGATTCTCTGAACCAGCAGGGTATGAGCTGGTCCTGCTCCAAGTTCTCCCAAGGAACACGAGAATGGCGCTGGAAAGTGGTCTGCCACTTCCTTTACCTCTCCCTCCAGCCAGGATGTCATGAGAAGTAGGTTTTTTTCTTTCTGAGGTTCCTTACAGTCAGGAGATGAAAACAAGTTTGAGTGAGAGCTATGGTCACCAATCATAACGAATCTACAGCTAAATTATCACCCGGCATGATGGAAATAACATTATTGTAAAATGTTGTCACGATATTAAGCTCTTCCAGTTGGAAAGCCAAAAGTTAAGCTGGTGCTGGCATTCGTTTTCCAATAAATGAGCTGGCTTAAACACTGACTTTCTCTCCTTGACTTGTAAAAATGACCTAACGTTGTAAGAGAGAGTTCAATAAATGTTTTAAAGATTGCTATTAAGTACAAATACTTTAACAATTTAACAAAACCAAAGGAAACCAACCTTGAAATCACACCTTCCTTACCCTTGCCTGCAATATCAAGTAAGGATGAAAGTTCAGAACCTCAAACAAAAATATATTTGTCTATGGAATTGGAATTAAAGTTCTAACCTAGTATGTGGTACATAGCATATATACAAAAATATTTGGTGACATGGAATTGGATGTGCTTTATGAGTTGGCACCTCACAGACTTTTAAGAGAGTTTGCTGACTTGGATTAGATTCAAGAATAGTATATTAATCCTCCAGGGAATATTCACAGGCAAACAGCTACAGGAATATACATTTTCCTTTGTTAAAACTTGTATCTGCTTCCAAATATTGGCCTTGGCATTTCCTAGCTAAGTGCTGGCTGCTTTAAATGTTACTATGTCAAACCATCTGCACTGGAAAGCAAAATCCTGTTAAGAAATATGATCACAGGTTGTAAAGAGATTATCATGTTCCTGACCATTATACATTTTATATTTTGAAAATCCCCGTATGAAAAGGTCATATTAAAATAGCAACTTTTAAGTGGAGATGAATACTTTAGGACTATAGTCAACGTGAAATTTCATTTTTGTTTTTGTGCACTTTCAGTGGCTTCCCTGCTTTGGCTGATGAAAGTAAAAACAATTTTTTTCTCAATCCCAAAATACATGATGACAAGAGGTTTCTATTTAGACCTGATTTTTGAGGAACTCGCCATTGTCTCTGAGGTACAGTAGCTTCTATATGCTTTCACTGTCTATCAGTAAATCTCAAAGGACACAAATGGTCCAGTCAAAAAAACATTTTGCTAACTAAGGAGAGAAGTTCCATTTAAGGTTCTAGAGAGAAGTGCAAAGTGAACACTTAAGGGAGGCCAATTTGAGGAAAGAAGACTAGAAAGACATGAGTTTCATTAGAATGTACACATGGGAGAAAGAGACTATTCTCTTACTTCCAAGAGAAAAGTAAGGGGATTTGATCTAATCTTAAGATGACAAGACAGCAGATGGAAGGTTATAACCTCAATGTCTGGGTACATCTGATCTCAGGCAGTTGGGCAGTACCTGGCAGCAGGATGGAAACAAAAAGAGAATGCAAATAAGGGAGCTTTGAGTCAGGGAGCCAGGGAGTCGATGAGCAGGTAAACCCACCATGCTTGTTTCAGCTATCCTAAGAGAAGCCAAGGGTACAGAGGGTTGGAGCCCCTGTCCAAACATGTTTCCAAGGATTGGGCCATTCCCTTACCCTTCTTGGTGCCAGGTACTCTGATCAAAAGCTACAAGGGCAAGTAGAGTGTAGGCAGTGTGTGGAACAAACACACAGAATTCCTGGGGTGTGGTGATAATACAAAGAGAATAAAGGGAGGGGAGGAGACTTTGGGGGGGGGGAGTGTCAAGATTCCCAAAAGCTCAGAAACTGTAAAATTAGGGGTAATGCTTCTGTTTGGTCCCTAACAGGGATATTCCTAAAATCAGATCAAATCTAGTACTGGACTACGAAAATAATTAACGAAGAAAACTGGCCTTGAAAGGAGGAAGATTCCTATACTTTCTCTACCTCTCTCTTTCCCATGCATCCCTTCCACAGCGTGGAAATGCTAGGTCATGTCTAGTTCACCTGAGATCCAGTAGTCTCCAAGGATGTGGGTGGTATCTTTGAAAGGAAGAGCATGGAATGAGTGAATGTGTGGATGAATTAATTAAGCTGCGGAGCCAAACGTTTACAGGAGCAATCTTTGTTGGGGCATGACAATGAGAGAAAGAGAGGGAAGAGAGACTAGGAGGAAGAGAGAGAGATAAGTCTTGCATGCCCAGGATTGCTCTCAAGTGTCAATTTGATGTAGGTCACTGGTTCTCAAGCGCTGACGTGCCTCAGAAACACTTGGGGCACTTACTCAAACACAGACCGCCTGACCGACCCCCACTCTCCGAATTTCTGATTCAGTAGGTGGGGCCAGAGAATCTGCATCTCTAACAGGTTCCAGACGTTGCTGATGCAGTTGGAGTACACATTTTAAGAACTGGGGCTCTAGATGGTAACGCTGGACCTATCCCAAAATCCCAGAGAAACGACTTTTGCAGCGAGAATTGGAAACTCCAAGGTAGTCCAGGGTCCTGTGTTTTTTAGATGAGAGAGAACAGAGAGCAGAGCTGCGCTGCTCCAGCTAGCTTCCTGCCTTGTAGGAATGGAGATCACAGGAAGTCAGAGCTGCGTTTGAGTGTTCCCAATGTTTAGGCAAGTTATCATGTTTTAAAAGCGATTTTTAAGTGAAAACCTAATAAATACAGTTGCGCAAACCTTGTTCCAGTCTTTTTTTGTGGAGAACGGGGGCAGTCTTAGTTGTGCAGGTGGGCAGAGGGGCGTCACCCACCGGGCCCTCCCTCCTGGGGAGCGCCAGGGCTTGTCCTCCGCCACTAAGCGGCTCTTCCTGGTCATGGACACTGGCGGCTCGGTTGGAAAAGCATGTCCATCTCGAAGCCGTGCTTTGACGCAGGAGCACAGGAGAGGACCTATCTCTTTGTGGCGAGGCAAACCGCAGAAGATTCACATCCCTAGGGGCACTGAACGACAATGTGCGCCCTGTTCCCGTGCGCCCTGTTCCCGTGCGCCCTGGGGTCCCGCGCCCACACCCTGGGCTGCAGGCGCCGGCCTGGCAGCAGCCGGGCCCCACCCACACCCAACGCGTGCTGGTGCCCGCCGGCCGCGGCCCCTTCTATCCCTGAGACCTCTTCGGACTCCGGGTGGCGCGAAGGTGCCGGGTGGATCTCCCTCTCTAGGGCGGCGCCCTGCGGCTTTCGCAGGGCTGACCACGAGCCGTGCAGCCTGGCGGGGGCTTTGGTTCTCACCGAAGTGGCGCGCGGGGCCTCACCCGGGAAAGCCGGACCGGAGTGGGACCCCGGCTTAGGGAAGTTGCTGTCCTAGCTGGGGCTACGCAGCCAACCCTCGGGTCGCGTCTTCGCACTCCGCAGGGAGCGCTCCCTTTTCGTCCAGTGCCCTGAAAGCTGGTGACTGGAAGCGCGCGCGTTGTGTTCTCCAGCGAAAGGACGTTGAATGAGGGACCCCGCGCAGGGAGGGCGCCATCGGAGCCAACACGCCCTCCACGCCCCCTCCCGGTCCCTAGAGATGATGGAGCTGGGTTTGACCCGGCCTCGGGCACCTGAAACTGACGCTCCGGGTGGAACCCTGGAAGGGGGTGGGCTTGGGCATCAGACGGCTGCAGGCGGTGTGCGTGAGTGGTGGTCCCGCCCCCAAGCCCCAGGAGGGTTTCCGCGCCCCCCGCACGCCTAGAAGTTCCTCTTCCCTGTCTGAGGCTTAGGAAAGCATCGTTCACCCAGGGATCCACTCCCACGGAGCCTCAAATGCTGGGGCGAAGAGGGGCGAAGGGGAATGGGGGGCTGGAAGAGGGGATTGGGACAGCCTTTCTAAATGCAGACTCGCGAGAAACCTCTCTTCGCTTCTCCCGCCGCCACTGCGTCCGAGACTTTGGGGTCTGCTCCATCAGCAGCCGAGTCCCAGCAAACGCCCTGCGTTGGGATCGGAAATAGTTTCCCCTCCAACTTGGGGAGTCAAAGCCACTCTGAGCGGCGTCGCGAGTCCGAAGATCCGTTTTAGAAAAACACTCCAGGAGAGGAGCAGCTTAGGGTCCAATGTATGTGTCCCTCACAAAGACCCCAGGGCTAGTAGGAATCGAACGACTTACTGGCCCTGACAACAGGCCCAGGCCCTCTCCCCAATGACCCTGCATTACACGCGACTCTTCCTCCGCGGCAAAGGGGCCCAGGAGAGATGAAAAGAAACAGAGGCGGGCGCGGATCTGGCTACCCAGCGCGCACACCCGGCCGCAGGTCCCCTAAGCGCTCGCCCCGGGCGCCCGCGCCACGTAGTGCTAGGTCCTTGCCTGCAGGGGGCGCTGCGGCTCTTCCCGCCGGCCGCTCAGCTCCAGCCAGCTGCTGCGCTTTCCTTTCCCAGCCGGGTTTGCAGCCCTGACTCGAACGCGCTTTTTAAAAAGATGCTTTCCCTTCGTTTTTGACCCTCGCTTCCACACCTTCATTCTGCGTCCCGTGCCCGCGATCTGGGCTTGGCCAGCTACCTCATTTCTCTGGGGCTGGAGTGCGCGCGCCCAGCTGGGCTCCTAACTTGTCGGGCTCCAACGAAAAGTAGCAAACCGTGAGGGAAGTTCAAATGCAAAAGGTTCCCGCCCCGCAGAGGCAGGAGAAGCCAGGGGAGAAAGGAGGCAAGTCCTCAGAGATCATGGCAGCTAGGGTCTCTGCAAAGTGATGGGGGTTCCAAAATTTGCATTTTAAAGGGTAAGAGTTCTTAGCATGTCAGCACCGGGCGGTCAGAGGGGAGAAGAAGCTCAGAGTCAACTCCAGAAAAGTCTATGTCCGACACCTGCTCAACTGGCAGGGCCTTGTGGGTGGGCCAGAGGCAAGGGGGCTCAGCTGCGGGCCCCAACCTCCTGCGGCTCCTCCCGTTTCCTCTCCCAAGCCTCGGTCCCTTAGTGTAGGGGCGTAAACTTTCGGCGGTTCGGGTGCAAGCAGCGACTGCTTGCGCGCTCCTCGTCAGTCTGCTAGCCATTTCCCTGGAAACGTCCTTGGTGTCGAAAGCCCAGAGCCGTGAGGACAGCAGATGACCGAGTCGGCGGAAATGTCAGAGGAAGCCGCAGCGGAGCTCCTGGAGCGCGCTAGGGGAGTGGACGCCTGCACAGAGCCTCAGCCCTCGGGAGCAGCGCGGCCGCCCTAGGCTCCGGGACTGTTGTCTTCACACCCCAGGTCCCCACAACTCGCCGTGGCCGACTGGCCTATCCTCTGTGCCGGGCGTCTTCGCCTGGGGATCCCGGCCGACGAGGCTGCTCCTATGTGGGCCCCCTCCACGCTGCGCTCTGGTCGCTGACGGGGGCAGGGGGTTTGCCCCGGGCAGAGCGTGGAGAAACTCAGGGGCCCGCCCCGGGTGGACGCGGAGGTAGTCCTGGGAGCCGTGCTGGCCGTGCCGCGCCAAGCTCAGGCTCTGTCTTGTTCTCGGCATGGGGTGAGCACCTGCCGGTTGTGGCTGCAGGGCCTGGAGGCTGCCGAGGCTCTGCCCAGCCTCGCGGCTTCCCCCAAAGCCCGCAGATCCCGGACTTTCCCCTAAATTTCAAGCGACAGCAGCGCTCCGGGGAGCATGGCCCAGGCTGCAGTGTGGAACTTCGGAGGCTAGGGTGGGCGAGGTAAACATGTTTATGGAAAAACTTGGGCTCAGGAGATTTGAGGGAAGAGGGCGCAGCTCTTGGGTGGCTGGAAATTCTGTCTACCCCGCGGGAAAAGCAAAGGGTTCCGCACGCAGCACTCACACGCACAGGATGGGAAGGTGTGAAGCCCGCCGCTGGGTAGCTGCCTTCACTTTTGTGAAAAGGAAATGGGAAGCTTAGAAACACCCTTCAGGTCACCACCCCGCGAGTGTGTGTCCTGGGGGTCTGAAAGAAGAGAAAGTTCCTCCAAATCTTCCAAATTGAGAAAAGCTGGGGAAGGAATGAGGTGGTTAGAGAGAGGGGACCACAGGCATCCCCATCTCGGGGGCGCAGGACTGAGCGCTAAAATGAAAGCACCCCCATAGAATACACTGGGGAGAACTTGTTTTTAAACCCTGAATTCTTAGGCATTCTGCTACTTCCACGCTGTTTGTCAAATCGACTTTGAAGCAGTTAAATACTGACGGCTATTATACAGCCCGGTCTGCGTTCCAAGCTCACTTTTTAATCTTTGTGAATTTGAATTTGGAAAGAAAGGGGGAAAAAAAGATCTGCTATTCCTAAGTTATGTTTTACCAAAGGAACGAAAAATTCTATCCATCTCGACAGAAATTATGTAGAAGGACTCTAACCTTAATAAAATATCTCACAGCCTATGCGGGGCTCCCTCAACACTGGTTAACCTTCTGGCAATTTTTAGTCTTCTGCTTGTATTTGTCCACTTCCCTGCACGATTGAGGTTATTTTCATTATTCTTTGAGGTGGCACACCCAAAGCCATCTTTTCGTGGAACACGTATAAATTGTACAGAGTTTTGCCTGAAAAAGCTGAGCCCCTCAAAGCATGGACTCCTCAGGCTAAAGCAAATTTCCTCTGGCCATTCTTCAGGGACAAAGGGCATTTTGCTCAGTATTGCTCGGGCAGCTTCCATCTGAAAAGAGACTTTAAAGCGTGTGGGTGACATTCCCTTTCTATCACTCGGTTCACCCTACTTTCAGAGTGGCTGAAGTGCCTTATGTAGTTACAACCACACAGGGCTAAACCTTCAGAAGAAGCCGAAAGATGTATCACTGCACTTCAAATTCGATTAAGTTTTTTGACCACTGAACAATGAAATCTATTTTTGCTGGGCATGAAGATACACATATTTTGAGAAGCTAGAATAGTGCTTTCCTAATTTTCTAAATGCTTGTTCTTCGCCCATTCCAGATGAATTCTGTATTGTTTAACAATGGGATGCAGATGCCCACCCCTTTAACCAAGTTGGTTAACTGCTTATGAAATGTACATTGGCTGATTAAAGCTTAAATATTGGAAGAAATTTCTCCTGGGGCATTCCACATATGTCTTTGCAGTAATTACGAAATTAGTCAATTGTCACCTCTATAAACAAACATCGTTTTGAAAACAGCTGGAGAAAGCAAACTACACTTATAGTCATAATTGACCAAAAGTATGTACAAGACTGTATTTTAAAATTGGGGCAAGGTTGATATATATTGGAGATTACAATCTAGAACTGATTGAATTTACCCTGTGAAGAAGACGGTTATGTTAAACATGTTAAGATGTGAAAATTAAATCAGTGAGCGTGCCAAGTGAAATTACAAAATGCCCTTTTGGGTTTCTCTGCGGGGGGTTTTAGAAGCAGAGAACCAGTTGTTCAGTTCCTCACATTATAAGGAAAAGTGGCATCGAGAAAGAAGGGGGTGGGCGTTGTGTGTGTGTTTTGAACCGAGATACCTTAGGCTCCGCTCTGTCTCGGTAACAGAGAAACCTCGAGCAAACCTGTGCCTTTAAGACTCAGTTGCTATCCAAACACAAGTAAACAGAGTGGACCATTAGCGGGCGCTGGGCGCGGAGGCGGAGCCTGGGCGCCGAGGGCCCCGCACGGCTGCAGGACGCCCGCCCGAAGGGGAGGCGGGGCTGCTACTAAAGCCCTAGACTCCCGGCCGCGAGCAGCCTAGGGGCGCGGGCGGGGACAGAGCTCGCGCGCTCGCTGCTGGAGTGTGATGGCCCTGCGAGGCTGCAGCCCTCGACCTTACCCGGAGTTGGCGGCGAGAGACTCGCGGAGGCGCAGGGTTCCGGGCGAGCTCTGAGCGCGCTCCAAGCGCCCCGGGACGCGGTCCACGTCCACGGGCTCGGACGAAGGCGAGGATCCACTCTCAGCTTTGCTGCTCGTGGTCTTCCGGATCATGTCCGCGGCTCCCGGGACTCCGCGCTGTAAAAGAAGTTTGCCCAGCGTGGACCCAAAGACCTTTCCAAGCCGTGCGTCTCCCTGCCTGGACTGGATCTAAACGCCACTGCCTAGACGAACCTTTCCACGGGAGGTGAGTGTCCTCTCTGGGAAGGGGCTGCAGCCACCCTAAGGAAGGAAGGGTGCAGGGGGCACTCAGATTCTCGGTCCAGCGTGCCGCAGGTTGAGAAATTGTGAAAAGAACTCGTACGGATGCAAGCCCAGGGCATTGTGTTTTTCACTTTATCGGATCCCAGGCGCTGCACTCCCAGCTAACACCCAACGACTCAGACTTTTACGTTCTGCTTTTAGTTTTGTTTTGCGACATTTTATCTAAGCATTCAGCAAAGCTTCTTATAAAAGCGGATCGACGTACTTTGAGATTTAAAAAAAAAAAAAAAAATCCAGCCCTATGGTGTTTCTGACCCTGCCATAGAATTTCTGGTCCACCAGCCCCGGGGCAACCGCGGCATCGCTGCGCGGACGTGACGGGACACACAGTGCCTGCCTAGCCAGCGCGTTTCAAGGGGGGAAAAGTAGTTCAATCCTAGGTAATCCCCTAATCTAGAGCTGGGGGTTTGATTTTCCTTCCACCCGCCAGGCCTGCAGGAGGGGGCCAGAAGGCAAATTTCCCCCGGGGTTTAAACCCTTGGGTTCTGGAGAAATAGCAATGGAGAGTGGAGTCGCGGTTGTAGGAAGGAATGAGAAAAAGGTGTTTGTGGAGTGAGCGCTAGATCCGTCTCTCTACCTGTTAGCAGAGAACAAAAGACGGCTGGCGTTTCCCGAGCGCAACGGCGCAGACAGCGACTTTCTCTACTAAACAAACTGCAGTCCTGAGTAGAACAAGAAAATTACTCACGCAGGGGGAGCGAGGGAGCAGAGAGAAACAGAACCCAGATTATGCGGAAGGCATCTTAATTTAATTAACTCCTTGGGAAGGCAGAGGCGCTGCGAGGGGGCAGGAACTTCGCGGTCGTTTTCCTCTTTTCACCTGATCCATTCTAGCCATTTACCAAAAAAAAAAAATTTTTTTTTTTTTTAAATTATCTCCGAAGAGTCCCTTGGACGATATAGCTCCCTGATATATGTAAAATTCTATTGTGACAGGGGCTGAAATTCAGCGAGGCTATCAATCCATCAGTCTTTTCTTGCAGACACCAACGGACAGGTTTTAGCAGATGACCCCTGACTGTATATTATTTTTAGATAATTCAGTATAATAACACCATTACCAAAGACCGAGACTCCTTATCGAATTACCACGTACCTTTTTTCTCCATGTTTTGAAAGCTTCACTGAACTGAAATTAGTTATGTACACATTTCACTTGTTGACAGCTAGTGAACTAAATTTTACAAAACTTATGTACATGCTTGGAAATTCCTGGGGAAAAGACTGCTGAAAGGAAACTAGTCTCAGCTTCACTGAAATATTTATGTCTATTCATTGGTTTAAGTTTCTTTCCTTGCAAAATTAAAAGTAACCAATGGTCCGGAACAGGATGGTGGAGCAATGACAGCAGACAATGATCACTGTTTCTGCCTGAAACTGAGTGTGGGAACTACATGCTCAGCTCTAGACAAAACGAAAGTACTTTAGATCTCTGCATTGACTTCAAATATCTTATGACATATATTTCCAGCAACTCAGTGGGAGAGTAGAAATGTAAAGTCCCAAACTATTTATGACAAAATTGTTTGTTGGCTATTTAGGATTGTTCAATTTGTAAATGGGCACCAATGGCGTGCTCTTCCTCCATGAAGAAATTATCCGTCCTATAAATTAAAACAAACGCATACTATAAAATAGCATTTTTGTCACTCCATGAAGCTGAATTATAATAGTTATTGATTTCTGTGTTATAAATCATTTGGAGAAAAGGGAAGGAAGATGGCACTCAACTGTCTACTGGAAGAATTAATGTGTAACCTTTATGGCAGAGTTCATGTCCTGCATTTGGAATTGAAATTGCAGGTCTTGGTATTTCTTCAATCTACAATCTCCCCCCCCCCCACACACACACACCTATGTACAAATACAAAAAATATGGTGAGAGTTGCACTTTGGCTCCTGTATTTAGTTCTAAGAAACCTCGTCCGGAAATATGCCCAAATAGTAATTTCAGTTTCTTTTCTATGGGGGAGACCACTTTTTAACACGAGAGTAAATATTTGGAAACTCTGGGAAATCCTTCTGCAAAAGGAAGGAAATAAGGTGTGTATTTATTATTTTTAATGGAAGAGGAAATAATCAGATAGATTAGCAGGAACCTTAGCCGAATTCTTTTTTCCTTACCTCTCTAGGAGAGTGCTTGCCGCGGAACAAAAATGAATCGTGATTTGTGGTGGGAAAGTTTGTTACTAATGGAGGTTTACAGTTTCGGTTGAATGGTCTGACTGAGACCCTCTGACTGCTACACACCTCTCATTAACTCCAGGCCTGAACTCCCAGACCACATACCACCAGGCAGAAGCTGTACATTAATAAATCCCTGTCTCTGAACTTTCCACAGGAAGAGGGAAGGTGTGGGCCCGACCCAGAAGCTGGGTTCTGCCAGGCCAGAGCTCAGTATCATTAGCGCAGCCCCCTATATCTGCCCTCAGAACCACAGACACCAGAAAAACGCTCTAGAGAAGAAAACCCAAGCGCAGAAAGGGATGGGTGGTGAGGGAAGGCTGGCCATACTTTCCCATTTTCCTGCTGGGTTCAAAAGCCGCGTAAAGGTTGCTGGCTCAGACTGGCCCGCCAGCCCCCCGTCCGCGGAAAGCGCTCAGCTGCGAGTTCGACACCTGAGCCGTGAGAGCCGCCCTTAGAGGCCAGGCCCAGGCCGCCGAGGAGCAAAAACTCGCTGCTAAAAAGGAGCTGGCATGAGGGGGGTACGGGGGGGGGGGGTGTCAGAAAGTAGGCTCACCCCGAATGCAGGTGAGGAGCCTAGGAGTACCTGGACCGAAAACAGCTCGGGGTTGCCATTGGGGCGGGCAGCAAGAAGGGAGTGCACGCTCCCTGCTTAGGCCCAGGCCGCAGACCGGGGGTCAGGCCTTCCCGGTGGTCCCAGCGCAGGTCTCCAGGTGCATTAACCAGCTCCCTCCAGGCGGGCCAGGCCCCAGTGAATGCGGCCGCTGTGGCTCCCCTGCCCCTCCTCTTTCCCGGTTCTCCGTTTCTTCCCTCTTCTTCCTTCTGTCCGGGCCTCCTGGGCGTAGGGGCCGCTCCTCGTGCCAGGCAGGGAAGCCACTCCGGCCTCCAGAGAGCTTGGCGCGCGGTCTGCAGGAAGGGGTTCCGGCCTCAGGGACTTCTCCGCCCGCCCCACCCCCCGGAGATCCTGAACCATCTGGAAGGGATCTTGGTGGGGGGCGGGAGGGGACGGCCCCTGGGAAGGAGGAGGGGGCGACTCGAGGCCGAACCCAGCCCTCGAGGTGTCACTTTTCTTTCCCGCGGCCCGTCACCGCTGATAAATGGGACTGAGGCAGAGGAAGGAAAAAGAAAACCTCCGAGGTCAGCGCGGGGCGAGGCGGGCCCCTCCGCGGCCCTGCGGCCCCGGGAGCACCTCGCGGGCCCGGGAGCACCTCGCGGGCCCCGCCGCGCCCCCGCACCCTGGACGCCACCCGAGTCAGCGCGGGAAAGCGGCCGCGCGGGCGGGGGTGGAAATGCCGTCGCGGGGCGCCGCGCGAGAAGCCGCAGCTCCAGGGCTGAGTCGGACCCTCGAGGCCTGGGTCGGACCCACAACTGCCGTTCCCCGGGGAACTCGGGAGCGCCGCGGCTGCTGCGGCTCGACCGCGACCTGCGGACGTTGGCGTCGCGGGCCGTCGCGGTTGGCCGATCTTCGCCGGGCAGGGTGGGGGCGGGTGGCCTGGCCGCGGGTGGCTCCGAGCAGCCCCTCTGCCCGCCTCTCTCTCCGCGGGCACGGGTCTCCCGCTCGGGGCGTGCCCGGAATCCGACCTTCCTGCGGGCGCCCGGGAGGGCCGCGGGGCGCCCTGCTCGCCAGGAGGCCACTTCCCGCCTTGCTTGACACCCAGGCCCCAGGCCGAGGTCCTGCGACTCACCCGGCAGGCGCTAAGCGGTTCCCTCGCTGCTCCTTTTGGGGACCATGAAGTAAGGTGGGAAGAGAGATTTAGAAGGAAGGTGTGGTAACGCGTGCGGGCGCCCCAGGGCGGACCGCCCGGCCTGGATGACAGCCCTGACTGTCCCCCTCTCTCCTTGCCATTTTTAGGGGTTTCTCTTCGCGCTGTTGTCTCTGTTTCCGGCGGAGCCCCACGCCCACCCGCCTCTGAGTCCTGGAAGAAAGGGGCGGCTCCCTCCGCCCCCCAGCATCCAGGAACATGGGGAGCAAGGCCCTGCCGGCGCCCATCCCGCTCCATCCGTCGCTGCAGCTCACCAATTACTCCTTCCTGCAGGCGGTGAACACCTTCCCCGCCGCGGTGGACCACCTGCAGGGCCTGTACGGCCTCAGTGCCGTGCAGACCATGCACATGAACCACTGGACACTGGGGTACCCCAACGTGCACGAGATCACCCGCTCCACCATCACGGAGATGGCGGCGGCCCAGGGGCTGGTGGATGCGCGCTTCCCCTTCCCGGCTCTGCCCTTTACCACCCACCTCTTCCACCCCAAGCAGGGAGCCATCGCCCATGTCCTCCCGGCCTTGCACAAGGATCGGCCCCGTTTTGACTTTGCCAACTTGGCGGTGGCCGCCACGCAAGAGGACCCCCCTAAGATGGGAGACCTGACCAAGCTGAGCCCGGGCCTCAGTAGCCCCATCTCCGGCCTCAGTAAATTGACTCCGGACAGAAAGCCCTCCCGAGGGAGGTTGCCCTCCAAAACGAAAAAAGAATTTATCTGCAAGTTTTGCGGCAGACACTTTACCAAATCCTACAACTTGCTCATCCATGAGAGAACCCACACAGACGAGAGGCCGTACACATGTGACATCTGCCACAAGGCCTTCAGGAGACAAGATCATCTGCGGGATCACAGGTGAGGTGGGGAAAGAGGTTGACCTGGGAGGGAAGGAGAATTTGTTCAGGACACCAAGCCCAGTCTGATAGACACCCAAGTATCACTAAAATAACCCTCTGCACTTGTATCTACCCCAAAAACCTTCCCTCAGCCATTTACAACTAACCCCCAACACCTACATTTCCTCAACAGGCCCCTGATACCTTTCACCATCCTTAGGCAATTAAAATCTGGTGGGTGGGCCTTGATCCTAGTATCAGTTTCACCCCAGTCTGGTCTGAGGGGTGGTATAAATGGGGGAGCAAATACAACCTAGGGACCCTGAAGTCCTTCCCATTGTGGGCGCCGTTCTCGGCTCTCTTAGAACCCTTTCTGGAAATCTACTTAGGCCACCTCCCCTGGGTTCTCACCCTTCCTTACTGCCCCCCAGGTGCAGCCCTGAGCCTGCCAAGGCGACCTTTCTTTAAAACTAATATGGAAAAGGGGGGGTGGGGGTGGTGAGATCACTGAATTTAAAAACAGCTCTCACCCCTTCTCTGCAACCTTAAACTCTGCATTAATAAATGACAGTTGAAGAACTATTATAACTTAAGTGTTTTCATCCGGGAAAAGTCCCAGCAGTGAGGGTGGTGTTATCTTCTCTGAGGCTGTGCTTGCTATTCCCCACCCAAGGTGGAACTTCTGTGTGATCTTCCCTGGTTATTAAGGGATTCACTAAAATCAGTCCTGCTAAATTGGGCCTTCCCTTACATCCTGATTTGACTGGTTTAAATCCCAAAGAAAACCATAGAGGCCAAGAAGGGCTGCAATCGTCTCCATTTTGAGCTCCAGAATATGCCAGAGAGGGCGATCAAGTGTAGATAAAGCCGGCGGCCAGTGAATGTTTTGAAGAATCTGTTAGTTGAGGTTAACCATAAACAGAATTACACAGGAGGGAATACCATCTAAAAACATAAGTGGGAATCCTGTTTCTTTTGTCCTCTCACAACTTCATTTTGAGTAATTGTCAAAAGAAACTCCTGACAGGGGTGCTAAAGCCATTTCAATGAAACCTTATATTGATTTTCAGGTATATCCATTCCAAAGAAAAACCCTTCAAATGTCAGGAGTGTGGGAAAGGATTTTGTCAATCTAGAACTCTTGCAGTTCACAAAACTTTACACATGCAGGTAAGTTTGTTTTCTTGCTTAAAAACAGTGACTGGTTCTGTTTTATCATTTTTGCTCTATAAAAGGTATTCGCTGGCAATGTCTTTCTCTCAAAAGGTTCTATTTAGATTAGATTTCTAGGTGGGGTAAGCAGCTTTCGTTGTTTTTTTTTTTCCTACATAAAATTAATCTTATTTAACATAAACATATATATTTTTCTTAAAGAACAGGCCACTGTCTTTCTTCTAGATTCTAATTTTAGAATTATTATTTTTTTCATCTGATCTGCCCTGCATTTAAAGCTTTCGTGTTTAGGAGGAAATAAAGGTAATTTTGATAATGGAGGCATGATGAAATCCCATACTCGCTCTCTCCCAGGGGTCTCATAATTTGTAGTTTTCAGAACATTGAGGAATAGTTTAATTTTCCAGCAAAGAGGAGCCTTATAACCCCGGGAGAATGTCATTCCTTAAGAGAGGATTAGAGTTTTTCCTTCCCCTTTTTCCTGCCTATGACATGGTGATGAAATGTAAAGAGCTGGAAATCACAAAGCCCACCCCTCGGTGGCCACCAACAGTTATCAGTGTAATCGGGCCTCTGTGTGTGCCTGCGCGTGTGTTTTCGTGATTGGAGGATTAGGAGTACAGATTTGTTCCTGCACGTTCCCTCTTTTGTTGTCATGCGGGTGTTATGTTAACGCTTGTGATACCGATAAGTCAGAAACTATTGAGAAAGGTGCAGTGGTGGTGTGAAGGATTAATCCTTTGCTTGCTTCACATCTGAACAGGAATCTCCACACAAATGTCCCACATGTGGAAGAACCTTTAATCAGAGAAGTAATCTGAAAACTCACCTTCTCACCCATACAGACATCAAGCCCTACAGCTGCGAGCAGTGCGGCAAAGTGTTCAGGCGAAACTGTGATCTGCGGCGGCACAGCCTGACTCACACCCCGCGGCAGGACTTCTAGAGAAGCCCAGGATCTGTCCCCTGCCGCCGCTGCTCCCCTCCCCAGACACTTCTCCACGGCTCCCACCTGGGGGTCGCCCCCCCTTCACAGACCCCAGCTCTCCCTTGCTGCAGCCATACCTGCAGCCCCAGGGAGTTAATTCTTCTTCTTCGTGAGGACTGAGAACTGTAGAAAGCCACACACGTAAATCCCTTCACCAAGAGCATATGCTAGTTTCGTGTAGATATTCACAGCTCATTTTAGAGCTCTGTACATAATGTCATGGGTCTTTGTTATTTTTTGTTTTTGTTGGTTTTTTTTTTTTTTTTGGTTTTTGTATCTTGTTGGATGTACCTAGATATGGAAAATGGAAGCCAAATTTATCTTTAAAGACTGTATTTTCAAAATAAAACTTTTTCTTGTTTGTTTCAACACTCTGGCAAAAGTGTCATGCTATTTTTTCCTCTGGATGCTGGAAGACTGGGTTGCCTCTCAAATATTTCAATATTGAAGGGCATACTTTATCCCTAGGTTTTTAAAATAAGACCTCATAATTCTCTTACTGAAACTTCAGCTCCTGTGGGATTTTGGAGTTGGACAACATGTACAACCTTTTTGTTTTTCAAAGTTATTAAAATTTGATAACCCTGAGGTTTTATCTTCTTTTTTTATTCTGATTCCCCAAGTATTATTCCTTCAGATAAAAGCGATACAATAATCATTAATAACATCCAATTCCAATGTAGTCATTTCCTACACACAAAGTGGGAGAGACACAATAAGGAAAAAGAAGGGACTTCTTACCTCTTCATTTTTTTAAAGTCCTTGACCTATTGTCAAAGTTTATGATGGGCAACTTCTCTTACCATTGGACTTTGAACACTATGATTTAGCACTACAGAGACAATTTACCTTGCGTCAGGGAAGAAGTAAAATCCTCCTATAGCAGCGTGCCAGAAAGTACAGCCTTCTGGAAGATAGGGAACAGGAGGAGAAACTACTTAGCTATGTTTGCACAAAATATTTTTTTCTAAGGGTGGAGATCCTTTCCTCTAGAAGGCTTGGATTTCTCTGCGAAGCAAACTGAATTAGGTCACTAGCAGGTTTCCATCACTGGTTGGCCTTTTGCCCCTGGGAAAATGCCAAAAGTGCAGGTTACTCTGTATATAGAGCTCTTGCCAAATGTGCAGTCACCTTTTGGGGCATTTCATCCTTTCCCAAGTAGTTCCTGAGGCATATGACACTAATGACAATCTGGTGTAGGATTTGAGTGAGGAACTTTGGATACAGATAAACGGTAGTACTTTTACAGAAACTGGAAGGAAAACAATTGAAGTGAAAGAGAGAACATCAGAGGAGTCTATGGTTGTTGTCTAGTAGTTTCTCACAAACTTTAATACTGAACGGGAAATTAGATATTCTCAGATTTTTTTATATGCATGGGTATGACATGCTTCATCTTCAGGGTGACAGCAGGCAAAAATATTCGATTTTTGTACCTTAGAACCCTCCAGAAAGATAGGTAGGGATTTGAGGGTCAGATTCAAAATTTCTCACCAGTGCCTTGTTCAGTACAGCTTAGGAAGAGGATTCAAAAAATGTTCTGGACTCACTGCTTTCTCTGTTTTCAGGGAGCTTGCTGGAAGTCCCATCTGCTTCTTACCAGAGATTGATGTGTCTTAATTAATGTTTCTTACCAGACACCAACAAAGTGTCTACTCACTAGTCTGTGTGTCTACTGCTCACACAAATGCATTTCCCAACATGGTCTGGGCCCAAATGCTTCACTGAGTAGAGGGGGGAGGAATGGAGTGTAGGGTGCATATGTGTGTGTGGTGCTTAGAGGAATGAAATTGCTGTTTATTTTCTTTTGTTTGTACAGAATTAACTCAGTGACCTCCCTACCCCTACTCTCTCAAGACCTGCCTGCTTTGGCACAGAAGATTTGAATACTTTAGGGCAGGGTTACACATTGACTGTCCCTAGAGCTCCCCTAATCCTACAGCCTTTTTCCATGTAGTCAGTCTTGCTGCCCCACCCACCCCAACTGACTACCAGCGTCACAGTTCCATCCCGCAGGGTTCAGTGGAATTATCAAGGAATGACCCTTGCTCGCTATCAAGCTCAGGCATATCCTTGAAGTCCATGTCACAGGGAGTTATAGGCTGATATAACCAGAATATTGTTCCTCTATTTATTTTAATTGGAAAAATGGGAACCTGAGGTAGATGAGGAGAAACAGAGGAAAAGTGGACAACTGTTCCCATTCCCTCCCATGTACTATTTCAAAAGTTAAGGTTAATTTATAATTTAACAAATATTCATGTGCCAAGTCCAGTGCTAGTTTCCAATGATTTTAATGATTGGTTTCTGCCTGTCAATATTTTTTTTAAAGATTTATTTATTTATTTATTTTATACAAGCACTGGGTACAGTCAGAAGCACGGGAGGGTGAGAGAATTCACCAGAGCCAGAGCAGGGAGCAGAGCAGGCAGAAGGACCAAAGTATACTGCTGAGGGGAGCAGCGGGCGGCAGGAGAGGTCTGTGCACCATGTGGGACCCTCCTCTGGTGGCCGGGGAGCAGCCGGGGATCGAACTGGCACTGCAGAGGCTGCAGGCAGCTTCGCAACCCAGCGCTCAACCGCTGCGCCACCGGGGAGGCCCTGCCTGTCAATATTTAGTAGCATATTTTCAAAATTTTGACTACTTAGATCTTTTAAAAATTTATGTTGGGGCTACTGTTTCCCTCAATTTAGATTCTTAATTCCAGTGTCCTTTCAAATTTAGAAAGGATCTGGCCTGCACATGCTTCATGATCTCAGGTGAACTTTTAAACGGTGGATTCCTCTCCAAATTCTGAGTTTTGTTTTCTTCTTCTTCTTTAGAATGTCCAAGTATGCAGGAAATGAATCTTATGTGAGACAGATTTATGAGCCATCACAGGGAAAATGATATCTTGTATCTTATGAACTTGATCTGCTGTGGTTTGGTGTGTTTTTTTGATTCAGAGAGGAGTCATTATTTGAGTTTTAGATTAACCTGTGTTTTCCTTATATCCTCTACCATAGTCAACTCATGAATCAATACTCCTGGCCAGAGACCAGGAATGGGAAATACCACCAGGTATAACCACAGTGCTGAGGAACTTCATGCTCAACAGTGTAACTTTAATCTCATTTTGAAATCTAAGTGTGGAATTTTAAATAATCCCTAAGATAAAGTACATTGTAATCTATTGTAAAGTAAAATTACAGGAGATGGCCTCTGTAAAATTTGACGCTAGGACAACTAAATATTTTAAAAGTAAACAAATCTAAAACCTCAAATTATAAATAGTCTGAATGACCCAGTAGTGATTAAATCGGAGGTAGTTCCTGGGAGCTCCTTCTACTTGTCATTTTGTCAGATGTTAGCATAGATATTTGGACCTCTGCACTTAAGCAACATTCAATCAGGAACCCTTGTCCCAGTTTCGATTCTAGAGGGGCAACATATCCCTTGAAGGCACTTGGGAAGCATTAGATCTTGACTGTTATCAACATGATAGACTAGATTCATTTGTATTAAACACAGTGTAGTTTCTATAGCAAACTTTAATATAAGGTGGGTTATTATTATTATAGCACAATAGGCTGTATTTCTTTTCACCTAAGCAATTTTAATAGTCCAATATTAAAGACAGAAAAAGTTAATAAAACTATATAACATGCTGCAAACAGGAATGACTTTGTATCTGAAAGATCATTGGTCCTCATCTTTATTAGTATGCTGTATTAAAACTGTATTTCCCAATTTCTCCTTCTGACATATAACTTGCCACTGATAACCACCTCTGCTGACAGTCATGAGCAATAAAGGGAGTGGAGACTCAGAATGATTCAGCTTTGATGATCTGAGATATTTCAAGTTTGTTCCTGTTTCTTTTCTTTATTGCTTGTTGGGCCCCCCCCCCGCCCCCCAACACGAATTACCTTATTATCTAAGCTATGTAGCTTTTTTCTTAAAACCATCCAAGGCAAAACTGATAGTGAAAAACTGTAAATAGCACAAATAGTCTATAAGAGTAAACTGTTAAATTATAATGCTATACCTGTAAGGGTGTTTTCCACTACCTGTAACAGAAAACCTGACTAATAGGAGTTTAAACAATAGGGGATAGATTTTCTTACAGAAAAAGAAGTCTCAAAGTTGGGTACTGGAATGAATAATCAGTTGGAGTGAGAGGATCATCCCTAGTCCAATCCTCACTACTACTCTCTTCTTCCATCTTTAGTGTGTAAACAGGTCTATTTATGATCACAAGATGACTGCAAACGCTCCAACCACCAGCTCCAGTGCTTCCTTCTTATGTACATTCCATCAGCAGAAAAAAGAATTATCGCTTCCTTGTATCACTGTTTAGGTACTTAGAATTGGTCCCATAAATCCAGTGCACAGACTTGTCCTCTTAGCTTATTGGCCAGAATTAGGTCACTCGCTCCTTTCTCTGCCAACCACAGACAAGGGGACTAGAAATACACCATGGTAGACTTAGACTAAATGAAATTCACCTTCTGTGCATTAAACTGAAGCCAGCCTTCCCTGAAACCTCTGTCTGGACAAAACTGAGTTCTGTTAGCAAAGGAGAAAAGAGAACTGACTATTGTGAATATTAAGCAGATGTTAAAAATGAAGTAACTTTGTGTTAGGACATGTTATAAAAGCAGGATATTAAACAGCATAAACGGTACTGTTAAAACTATATAAACAACAAAAAACCTCCTCAAAACTAATCAGAAATAAAAACTAGCAGAAAATATACTTCAATGTTAACAGCAGCTATTCCTGACTAACAAACTGTTATACTTTCCTTCTCCTCTTATTTTTCAACTCTTTCAAATGAGCATGTGTTACTTTTACAAAGGAAAATAGGTAATAAGCATTATTTTTAGAATTCAAGACAAAGCCTAAATTTCCTCAATATTTTCATCATGCTTCATTGCTTCCGACCAGTCTTTGCTTGTCTCTTTGCATATATACCCTTAAATCAGTGGGTGAATTGGAATTTCTGGTGAAAAAATTCACCAGACTCAAGACTCAGTGTTTTAACCAAACAGTTCAGGTAGTTCTTATGTATACTAGAGATTGAGAACTTCTGAGTTAGCCTTTGACACCATCATTCCCTTTATCTTATCCATCAGGCATTTACTATGTGCCTACCGTAATAAACATAAAACAAATCTCTACCCACTTTTCTTTACTTATTTACCCACTGTCCTTGAAGTTGTCAAATTTTCCTCTGCCTTGGTTCTTACTGCTATTCCATGATCTCTCCACCTCCTTTTATTTTCTATTGTTTCTGTCCCAAGATGCAATTTTTCCTTTCCACATTAATAGACATACTTGGCTTTGATATATTTTCTTTGTTCTTCTTTGTTCTCTTAATCCACTCACTAATTTAAAGAGGCAGAAGGCAGAGAAGGTAATAATTCATTAAGATGAGAAAATCACAGAGAGGTAAGAATAATTCTCTTTTCAATTTGTAATTTTGAAATATTGTCACCAAACAACTGATTACTTTAGCTTTTGTACAAAGAACAATAATTTGCTTTGAGCAATTCTGTATGTATTGTCATATGGGTATATATTGGTTTTCAGATTTGAGTGAATATAAGTTGTTTTAGATTATTTATTCTTGTACTAAAATTTCAGAGTAGAAGACCATTTTTTGATGGAAAGGGCCATGGGCATCGTGTCAGAAGAAGAATTTAAATTTTTATGCTCTAAACTGTATGTGCCCAAGACATTTAACCTCTCTGAGACTCAGTTTCTCATCTGTAAAGTGAGAATTAGTACTAAACATTTTATAAAGTCTTCTCTCTAGCTTTTAAGGTTTAAACTTCTCATTGAGGCAAGCATATAGGCATTGTTGGATAGTACATCACAAAAGCTAGAAAATGTGTTGACATCACAAAAGCTAGAAAATACTAAGAAATCACATAACTTCTGGCCCATAAATATTTTTATTAATTTATAAAAATTAAGGTGGGTTTTACCATATAATTTCTTCTGAAAGTATCATATTATTTGTTTTTCTAAAACTCTTAAACTTTTAGAGACTGTTTAGAAGACTGCTGATTAAAAGAAATGTTTTTAAACTGAAAAGTAAGTTTGTATTTTTCAGATTGTAAAGACAATCAAACTTATCTTTTTTAAATTTAAACAATATAAAAATGTATAATGTAATACTCTCCTGCACTAATGGTCCTTTTAATTTCATTTCCAGGAGCAGAGTTATGTGCTAACATTTTTGGTCTATCTTTCTTGACATTTTGCTGTAGTTATGGAAATATAAGCATATCCTTAAAAGCACACATACCAATAGAACCATACTGTTTTGCACCTTGCTTTTCCCACTCATTTAACAATAAAACAATATATAGGACCTATTTTTTCATATCAATATACATAAATCTTGCTCAGAGGTAATGGGGGGAAACCCTGTAAAGACTTTAAACTTGAAGATTAATTCTTTTTATTAGAATTTAATATGTGGAAATAGGAGAATCATTCTGTTACTGAAATTATTTATAAAATCCTATCCCTAACAGACAACCTTTAGTCCCTGATCTTCATGACAGCAGCTGAGAGAATGCCTGAGGGTTTTGAAGATTCTTCAAGGTGTGTCATATTATGGTTCACATGAGTGCACTCTGATATACCTCCCTGGCAAGAACTGAAAGATACAGTTCTTAAATCCCCTGGTGACCCATTATCCATGGATCATTGACAAGACAGAATGTAATAGCTCCTGTCTTTTTACCAAGGTAAACTTCCCAATAAAACTGTACTGTTCATGCCCTATATCTTTCATCTGAACGAGAAAATTAATCTAGGAAAAAGAAACTACAGAGTAGATAATACAAATGTCCTCTTATTCTTTATTATATTTAAATGTTTATTCAATAAGGAAATATCTGTTGAAATATAGTAGCTGTTTAATTTGCAGAGGCTGAGAATCTTTTCCTATAATCTTCCATTCCAAATAGATCATCTGAGTTTCAAGGTTAAATGATTTGCACAAGATTTGGAACATCAAGTCTAACTGATAGATATTTTGCCTATTTAAGGACAGCATTAAAATGGTAGGTCATTTGCTACTAAGGGTCAGAATTGAACATATTCCATTATTTTGTTATGGTCTAAAAAGTCAGTGTTTCTGGGCCTCCCCGGTGGCACAGCGGTTGAGCGCTGGGTTGCGAAGCTGCCCGCGGCCTCTGCAGCGCCGGTTCGATCCCCGGCTGCTCCCCGGCCACCAGAGGAGGGTCCCACATGGTGCGCAGACCTCTCCTGCCGCCTGCTGCTCCCCTCAGCAGTGTACTTCAGTCCTTCTGCCTGCTCTGCTCCCTGCTCTGGCTCTGGTGAATTCTCTCACCCTCCTGCGCTTCTGACTGTACCCAGTGCATGTATAAACAAAACAAACAAACAAAATTAAAAAAAAAATAGTCAGTGTTTCTTTACCCTAAAAATTATTGCACTTATGAACTGGGTCATGAGCTCTCAGGAAGGACTTACTCACCAGCCTCTGCAATATTTACCATGTGACACCATGTTTTTGCAACATCACATATTGACAGGGCTATGTTGCAAATATAATGTGATGATAGGACATGGCCATGTTTTTATGTGGTTCTGATCTAGAGCCACCTGAGAGCTCCTTATTTTATGTTACTCTCTTCTTGACTTTTGTAAGGATTCCACCCCATTTGTGTTTAAAGATAGAAAAGGTTGAAATAGATTGATGATGCTATTATCAATTTGATTAACACTTCACTTCCTGCCAGATCAAAAGAAAAAGAAAAAAAGGAAATAACTTGACCAAATATTTCCATAGAAATATAGACGAGTGATTCAGATATTGTGACCTAGACTCAACTCAACAAAATGGAGTGTGGCATGCAGGTTGATTGTTATATTAGTCTCTACACCTTTTATGTGCTTGGAAATTTTCACTAAAGTTCTTTATTTCAAAGAAGAATCAGATTTTAGAGCTGAAAGTAACTTTAGGAACAGTCTACTACTGGACATTTAATAAACAGGTACTTTGTGAAGCTAGAGATAAGATAGGTGTACCAGAGAAAATGTCTGTATACCTTGCAGCTGACATTCTACTGGAAAGGGGTCAAGAAAAATGTGTAAAATGTGCAGAAACATATTTACAAAGACTACTCACAGGATTTGATTTCATTTCAAGATGAGGAAATTGAGGCACAGAAATTTTAAGTAATTTTCTCAAGGTGCAAGCCAGTTCTGGAAACTTCCCTTTTCTCCCTGCCCTCCCACATGCTTCTGTTTCCTCTTATTAGTCACTCCCTGACTTAATTGGAATTGTTGGCTGTGTTAGGCACAAACACACTGATGGTGTCTCACTTGTTTTGTAGTCATCTCTGATTTAATATATAAGGCAAAAGGTACAAATTTCTCAGGCTAAAGCTCAACTAAACAGCCTTTAAGATTAATGTAATATTTTGAGTTTGGCATACATTTACACAACTTATTTGGTAACATCTTTTAAGTTAACATTAAGCTAACATCTTTACTTCAATGGTAAAGAGATAATGGGAGAGTAATTGTGAGGTGAGATAAATCACCTAAGGTTCTGTAGGAAATAAGAGTGACAGGCTCTGGATCAGAATTCAGAACTCTGACTAATCTAGTGCAAAATCTTGAACATGTTTCTTCCTGATCTTTCCTGCCTGGAGGGTTAATATGCCTCAATTCTGCACATTCCCCTAAAAACAACTGCTCTTTTTAAAATTGTAAGAAAAGGACCCATAACACTAGTATCTTGTCAGACAAATTGAATGTTTTTTCATCTTCAAAGTTGCCAATTCATTGGCAAAGTTTAATATTTTTAATATATAACATTAAATTAATATAACCTTTTGTATCCAAATGTGCAAATCCTTCACTCCAGATGTTCTCAAAGAATGCTAAGGGAAATAATTTCCCAGACTGCAACTATTCTATTCAGAGCTTTGAAAGCAGATTTCAGGTGAGATTTTATCCCCTGTTGGCAAGTAGAGTGAGCAGGAGAACAGAATGATTATGGTGATCTAATCTTTTTCAATGGTGCAATGACATCTTTTTTTATTTATAAAGCTCTAGCGCTCAAAGTTTCTTTTAAATGTCTTCAGTTTTGTCTACTAAAATAATTGTTTTAATAGTATGGTAGCCAGAGGAGAGTGTTTCAGCTTCTTTGTCCTGTATTCATTTAAACAATATGTTGTATTTTTTAAAAAGTGTAGAAATGCTTATGGCAAAAAATTATTCTGAGCAGAATTTAAATATTCCACATTAGAAAGTAGTGTAGTCTAGCACTATTGCTACCCAGAAGTCTTATCAGCAGACTTTACCTCTGTGCATGACATACTTCACTACAAAACTGATTATAGGTTTATGTTGTCAGTGCTCAATATTGACTGGCATAGGAACACTCCAGAATTACTTATTATCTTCATTTTCCAATGAATTCTTTCTGCCCTTGGTTGATGTGTGAAATGAGGCTTCTGAGAACTTCTTCAGTGTCCTTATTAAGAACATCTGTAAAGAGGATCAGAATGAAGTGTTGAATTTCACCCATTTGGATTTCATTAAAATGTCTATAGTTGTCAAGCATTTAGAAAGTCAAGACACTAAGAGTTTGGGGTTTGACCCAAAGGAAATTGGTCCTCATTTTAAGGCTAAACAAGAGGGATAACTGAGCCAAAGTTTTTTAGGGAGTAGGACATTTTTTTTAATCATTCCTCTCAGAAACTTGCCCCTAAAGAATGAAAACTTAAAACAATCATACTTTCTAATGGTAAACTTTTCATCTTGCCAGAGCAGAGCTGGGTTTACTGCAAGGGTTCTTAACCCAGAGTTCTTGGACCTCTAGTGCCTCCATGGCAAACTTCAGAGAGGCCATAAACTCTGTGAAATTGTAAGCAAAATTTCATGTGCATGTTTTTGGAGAAGGAAGCGATAGCTTTCATCAGATTTTCAGAGACTTCTGTGATTCCAAAAGAAATACTGGTTATGTATGTAGATATATTAAGAATCAAAGTACCTGAATGAGCAGAATTTTAAATTTCTCTTTTTAGTAAGAGTACATAACTTTTAAAAAAAGATTTATTTGTTTATTTATGCGTAGAAGAGCTGGGGTACAGGCCAGAGGTATGTGTGGGGGGTGGTGGTGGTTTCTGGTGGTTTCACCAGAAACAGAGTGGGGAACAAAACAGGCAGATTGACTGAAGTACACTGCTGAGGGGAGCAGTTGGTGAGTCAGGAGAGGTCTGCTGCACCGTGTGGGTTGCTCCCTGGCTGGTCAGGGGATCAAGCTTGTGCTATAGTGGCTGCGGATATCTCCATAGGTTGCATCTTAACTCTTTGTGCCACCAGGGAGGCCCAACTACATAACTTTTAAAAGTGTTAGTAAGGTAAACTAATTTTTCAACATGAGCAAATGACCAGAATTTTGATGATTTGTGAAATCCTAATTATGACTAAATTTATTGCATATATAGTCTCATCCAACCAAGTTTAATAAAAGTAATCTGATTGATTGTTTGGAATAAATAGCATAAAAAGAGTAATTTGGCTGAAAAGTAAAAATATGTTGTATGGGTGATTCAAAGTGACAAAAACAGCTTGATGTATTTTCGTTACATTTAGCAGAATAATAATATTTGCTGTCTTTATTAATTATGCTCTAATTACAGTAAAGTGGCCTGAATTAATTTATGTTGTTACTCAAATCCAGTTTGAGAAAAAACAGGAATTTCATTTAATAAAGAATAAGTGAAATAAAGTTCTGATGTCAAAATTCATTGGATATTTTTAAGTTTTATATAATTTAAAAATGAATACCAAATAATCTGCTCATCAGTACAGTAATTCTAGCTACATTATATTTGGAATCATTGGTAAAATTTAAGAGGTCATGTTATAAGTTCAACTATAATAACACTATTGTGTTTCTGCATGTGACTTTTAAAAAGTATTACTGGATTCTATAATTATGTTTGGCTTCTAAAATAGATAATTCAGTGTACATTGAATTAACAACATTTTCTCAATGTGGTTTTCCTGGCAAATCATCCACTTTAGATTAGAATCAAAACATAGGCAGAAACACAGCATGGATCTTTACCTAATAAGCTATCTGTCACTTGTCTTCGTTTTACACCACAAGAATATATACGAGTAATTTTTTCCTTTAAGTTCAACTTCAGACATCAGTCTATTTTAATTAATCTTTACTCCTTGTGCAGCAAGACTTCTTTGGCCACCTTCTTGAATTGCCTATCCTTTCGGACAGTTCTTTAGCTCATTATATGTGAAACTGGCTTGTTTCCAAATTAACTTGGCTAGACTCTTAATCTTTCCCATCCTCCTTCAAAAACCTGGATCAGCCCTCTTGATAGTCACTGAAACAAACTTAGTGTTTTTAGGATTCATACTCCTTTCTGCCCTGTACCTGCTTGATTGATAAATATCAATATCAGTGTGTGTGTGTGTGATATCATCAACCTTTCTTACCTTACATAACTTTTCAGGTGCCTTTACTCTTTCTTCAAACTTTGCCTTTCTCACTAACTTAGCCTTAAAATATTTTCTTCTTTTCAACCTCTCTTTAAAAACACATTTAAATTTAAATTTCATTTTTATTTTATATATTTTTACATCATTTTTCATTTTTGCACAATGTATACATTTTCATCTTGGTTATATTCTCCATAAAATTCTCACCCCCCTTATTTTGACCCTAATCCCTCCTACCCTCCCTTAGTGTGTCTCTGCTTTATAGTTGCTTATTGATTTTGATTTTTACTTTATTATAATTAATCTTTTTCCTGTTCCCTTATTTAGGTTTTCTAAATTTCTGCTGAGTGAGACCATCTGGTATTTTTCTTTTTCTTTCTGGCTTATTTCACTGAGCATGATCCCTTCCAGCTCCATCCATGTTGCTGCAGATTGCATGAGTTTTTTTTTTTATTGCTGAGTACTATTCCATTGTGTCTATGTATCACATCTTCTTGATCCAGTCATCAATTTTTGGGCATTTGAGTTGTTTCCATAGCTTAGCTATTGTAAATAGTGCTGCTATAAACATAGGGGTGCAGTTGCTGTTTGGAATTAATGATTCTGTGTCCTTTGGGTAAATACCTATGAGTGGAATTGCTGGATCATATGGAAGCTCTGTCTTTAGCAGGTTGATGAATCTCCACACAGCTTTCCATAGTGGTTGGCCCAGTTTGCACTCCCACCAGCAGCGCAGGAGAGTTTCTTTTTCTCCACATCCTTGCCAACATTTGTTGTTGCTAGTTTTTTTAATATGTGCCATTCTCACTGGTGTAAGATGATATCTCATGGTAGTTTTGATTTGCATTTCCTTGATTACAAGTGATGTTGAACATTTTTTCATATGCCTGTTGGCCTTTTGCATTTCCCCTTTGGAGAATTTCCTTTTTAGCTCTTCTGCCCATTTTTCGACTGGATTATTTTCTTTGTTTTTGTTGAGTTTCATCAGCTTTCTGTAGATTTTTGCCATCAGTCCTTTATCATTAGTGTTGTGTGCAAAAATTTTCTCCCCATCGGTGGGGTGTCTGTTTAAAAACACACTTAAATTTAAATTTACTGAAACAATGACTCTTGAAGGGTGGCTTATTTATTTTCAAGTTAAGGTATTTTCTGTGCATTAGCATCGTTTATCTCTTACCATTTAAATAAAAATCAGTAACAATTATAGTTTCTATATTATATTTCAATAAAATGATTATTTTAAAAAGACAACAATGTAGCAGAGGAGAAAAATGAATAAAGAACATGGAAGTGTTTTGAAAAAGACAAACTACAATTTGGACTCTAGATATTTATCATTATTATAGTTACTATTATATGTACTATTGAGCTCTAGAAATTATCTGAAGCCTTCCTATAAACTACTCATTTAAATTCCTCTGCTCACTCAGTGTATTAGGGCTATTTATCTAACTACAAATTATGTGAAAGCGTCTAGCTCAATGGCATACTAATGAGTTTACAATAAATGTTTAAAAACAAAAAAAAGTAAAAGTAAAATTGATAGGTTTAAGTCATGTATATTGGGGTAGGCTTAAAGACTAGAGTAGGGTCTCCCTGGTGGCATAGCGGTTGAGCACTGGGCTGCGAAGCTGCCCGCAGCCTCTGCAGCGCCGGTTTGATCCCTGGCAGCTGCAGGGAAGAGGGTCCCACATGGCGCGCAGACCTCTCCTGCCGCCATCTGCTCCCCTCAGCAGTGTGCTTCGTCAGTCAGCCTGATCTGCTCTCTGCTCTGGCTCTGGTGAATTTTCTCTCCCTCCCGTGCTTCTGACTGTACCCAGTGCTTGTATAAATAAATAAATAAATCTTTTAAAAAAATAAATAAAGAGTAGAGTAATTTAACCTATGCCTAAAATAGGAGATAATTTAAAGTTATAAAAAAACTCTTAGTTTTTAATATTAGAAATAATGCATGTTGTTACACAAGTAAGATGTTGGAAAATAAAAAAAAAATCTATTATGCCTTTACTAGAAGGAAACAGTTGAAACATAGTTTTGTAGAGTAATACGATTTCCAATTGGTATTCTCTAATAGTTCTGGTGACCAAAGTGTATTTGCTTCACCATGTTTCTTTCTTTTAGAAACAGAGAGCAAATTTTAATTTTGTTGTTTTTGTTCAAAAAATGTAACAGTGAATAGATAGTTCAACATGTTTTAGTTGTTCAGATAGTATTTTGTCTTTTCTACATTTCAATCCCACCTCCCTCTCAGGTTCTCAAAATCAATGAAGAAGGAATATATCTTATTTGCAGGCGGGACCACAGTTGATGGGACTTGGGTTTGCTGGTCAGGACAGCTAGCATATTTTCAAAGTTGTGGTGTTCATTATGCTTAAAAATAGTAATGTCTTTAGATTGAGAGGGACTTTAGGAATGTCTTTGTCCATCCCTCATGTAGAATCACTAATGAGATGAGTGGTCAGTTTGGGGAAGTTGCAGCTTCCTCTGTTAGGTAACTCTGAATGTGAACTCTCACACTCCATCAATAACCCACCTAGTTGTGCCTTCCAGTGAGTGGTCCCAGTCCTGCACTCTACTTTCTCTAATACATAAACTTGGGGGGGAGAGGAGGAGAATTCCTCTTACGTAAAGAAATGAGATGTTTGAGTTGAACTTGATAAAATGTTTAGAATTGTGAGGGAATGGTGTCACCACTGGGTCCTCAGAAAAACACATTACTAGGAAATGTTCATCTTTCTCATCCAAACAAGCCAGAGAATTTAGTAAGTTTTCAGTCTTCCTAAGAGATCCGCCAACAATTACCAATGAATCAGTATTAGCATTACTTATGCAAGGTGAGAAAAGGAATTAGAAGCTTCACAGTTTTATTTCCTCCTCTGGTGGTTTGGTAGGAAGGAGGATTAACTGGTTAGAGCTGAAGATTTACTAGGTATGACTCTTAAATCCCTGGCCCTGATTAACTGAATGATGCCAGTATGCAGCACACAGTTGTCAAGAGAACTTGTATCACAGTGATTTGCCTAATAACCAACCTGTTTGCAACTTCCTCCACATTTAAGGAGGTTTCATTGTCCTCCTCCTGCAAGTTCTAACATGCTATGACCCTATCTTGATTAAGGGACTGAATTACACCAGGCTGGCCCAGGTTTGGCTCTTCCTCATCAACCTATTTATTCATCCAAATGATAACTTCCAAAAAAGTAAGAAAAAACATTGAGTCACCCTGGTACCAAGGCTGAGATAATGTATATCAGTTTTGATCACATGTTCTGAGGTTTGGGAAAATGAATTACTATATACTGGGTGTCATCCTCAGCTCTTTCCTGGAAATACTTTTCTTAAATGTTGCTTTTGATGAGATTTTTAAGATATAATTAAGGATTCCTTTTCCCTCATCATGTTTTCTCTCATGAGCTAAAATCTTATGGAAACAATCCAATGGAATTATGCAGCCATGTTTCCACTCACAGGAGCTCTTGGTAATGATTAAGGTCGCCTGGACAAAAGAATATGGAATAGTTGTTTGCCTAGTGGGTGTGTCAATAGCAGTAGTGGTGTCCTTTTTCTCTTTCTACAGCTTGAGTTCTTATGAGGAAGCTTAATGCCTATCTACCACCAAGAAATTCATCTGATTGAATTTAATTTTCCCCCAATAGTTCTTATTCATTTGATAGTTATTCAATAAATATTGGTAAGAATTGTACTAAAATGGGGTGAGTGACAGAGAAAAAAAATAAACATATTATGATCCAGATAAGTGTTAGCTTCTATCCAAGTATGTAGAGCATTCCCTGTCAGTGAAGGAGAAAGGCAGAGGATAACACTCACTAGAGGAGGTAAATATGATTTTAATCATGAGCAAGCATTCAAATGACTTTCTCCAATGAAGTATGCTATTCTGGTAATGATCAGATAGTAATGGCAAATGGTAGCTTTCTTTCAGGCATACTCCATGACACAGAAGTCCTTTTAAACTCTCTGAGAGAGAAAGAATTTTGTAGTCAAATACATTGAAACTTCATAATACACTTTTACAGTTAAATCCAGCAGTATAGAGACCTGACTGATAAAGTATAACCCCGCATATCCCATTCCGCCCTGTCCTCAACTCTCCTCTTTTTTTTTGTATTGGGGAGGTAGGTGGGGGGAAAAGGACCTATTTCCATCCTCATAGATGCTGTTAAAATTCATGGGATAATTTCCCATGAAAAATTAATGCTGTGTGTCAGTGAAATACAGTTTAGGTTTGCTATGCTTCCCAGTTGACTCTTAATATAAAATGGTTGATGGAGGTAACTTTTAAAATGGAAAAGCTGAGCTATGACTTGGAAGTTCTTTTTATTGAGGCTCTGTGCCTACCCTTCAAAAAACTTTCATAGAATCCTCACCTTAGAGGTAAACAGACTGAAGCCCTAGGGCAGAATATGTCTCTACATTCCTTGAAACAAGTGTGAAGAAACAAATAAAAGAACTGCCATTATGAATTGTACTAAAACCATGATCAAAAGTCTCTATACTTTGAAATACCTAATCATATTATAGGATTAAAAACACATGAGTGAACACTAACCAATAATTTATTCATGTTTATATCTACTTACATCTTTTAATTTTGAAAACATAAATTTGCGGTTCTTTCTCAATTATGTAGACAAAATCTTTTTCTTACTTTCAGTGTGGTAGGTCCCTTTTGCTATATGTTTTGCTGTACTTGAACAATAGTTTCTGACTTTATTCAAACTCACTTTTCAGAGTGACTTGTAGAAAAAGATCTAAGAGTCTTGAAAGATTAAGAAAAGTTCATACAAGAAGTCTCTTTCTTAGAATGAAAAGTATGTCACCCTTATATAAATGTTGGGCTTATTTTATTATGTTCTAATAAGGCTCTATTATTGAAGCCATGGTATAAGGCCATGCTCCTAAAGGTAGAGTTGACCCTCTCTGAACAAAGTAGGCATCCCCCATATCAATCATCTGGAAGGAACAGTTCCTCAGACAAGTAACAGGAGCTTGAAAGGTGAATCTTGCATTTGAGCCATAACTCCTGATTCCTCGTGGGACCACACTCTTTTTGAACTTTAAGGTATATAGGCTGCTGAGGATGCTCCCTGCTGGGATGGGAAAGATGACTTTTCGCAGGGCTAGTCAGGAAGGCAGCACCCCTGTAGGGGATCTGAAGATGAAGTGGTACAATTTTGGATTATCTGGCTTTATGTTACTCTCTATGTTCAATTTTCATGTGGCTATGCCCAAGTCTTCAGTAAAGGCTTATAAATTCATCAGCCTGACTCAAGTCTCAGTTGTGAACTAAGATCCTAAGATGAGAAGTTGGACTCCATGTTTGGACCAAAGAGCTAAAGAAGAGACAGTAGCTACTCAAAGTTAATATTGATTATTAATAGAGAAAATAACTATCAGGTATTGAGTACCCACTCTGTGCCAGGCATTTTACCTCTGCTACCTCATGTAATCTTCACATCAGTCCTAGAGGTAGGTTCTATTTTAGTTCTAATATGTGGGTTAGGAAATCAAGACTCGGAGAGATTAAGTATATGCACATATCTCATAGCTATTGGAAGTTTTCACCTGAGTCCAGAGGCTGAACACATTCTAGTCAAGTTGCTTAAGTACTCAGAATTTATGTTTTTTCCATTTGAAAATATCTACTTTCCAGGGTTACTGTAAGATTCAAAGAAATGATATATATATAAAGATCCCAGGCCATTGGCTTGAAGATAAGAAATTGGTACCCCCCCCCAAACTGGTGCTTATCTTTATGCTTTCCTTCTGCCTTTCTAGTCATACTTTCTTAGTATCTTTCAATGCTTCCTCTTCTTCTGATGGCCTGCTAAATTTGTCTTTTTAACTTAGCGCTCTCCTCGAGTGACTTCACCAAGTTAGGGTTGCAGCTACTGTTTTTATGCTGGTGACTTTGAAATCTTTACTTTCAGCCATTATCACCGCTGACCCAGATATTTCACAGACACACCAAACTCAACATGTCCCAATCTGAACACATCTTACTGATTCAATTCTGGCTTCTCACTCAGTAAGAGGAATTATCAAATCTCCAGATACCTAAGCTAGAAGCCTGGGAATCTTTTTCTACTCCCATTGTCACTCATCTCTCACTCTCCATTAGTCATCAGGTTTTCTCAGGTCTCCTTTCTTATTATCTCTTGTATCAGTCCCTACCTTTCTATCTTCCTTCAATTTAATCTCTATAGCCACTATCACTGCTGAAATTAAAACTCTTGTCACTTCTATCAGGCATTGCTGCAATAGTCTCCTAACTGGTTCCCTGTAATCTACCCAACCTTTCTAGGTGCCCTCAACATTGCCATCAAAGGGATCTTTCTAAAAAACAAGACTTACTCTTTATTTTCCATTGAAAGCCTTTACCAGAGTTTCCCATAGTTTTCAGGATAAAGTTCAAATTTAGCACACAAGACCTTTTTTAACCTTAGCCCTCTCCCTTATTCTTTAGCCATATTTTCCCACTATTTTTTTTTGTTTCTGTTTTTTTTTTTTTTTTTAAGATGTATTTATTTATGCATACCAGAACTGGGATACAGGCCAGGGGTGTGGGGCTGGGGTGTGAAAGGATTCGCCAGAGACAGAGTGGGGAGCAGAGCAGGCAGATTGACTAAAATACACTGCTAAGGGGACCGTGGGGTGAGTCAGGAGAGGTGCTGTGCCACGTGGTGGGGATCAGTGGGGCTCAGTGGCTGTAGATAGCTTCATAGGGATAGCTTCACAGGTTGTGTCTTAACCCCCTGTGCCACCAGGGAGGCCCTTTTGTTTCTGTTTTAAAGAATTACTTGAACTTCTTTAAAAGAAAGTATGTCTAGACTTTGACTTTCAGGTGTGTTTTTTGGCTACCCATGCATTGCCTTCCTTTGTTCATTTGTTCCCTTTCAACTCTTTCCTTGAAGCTCTGAGGCCTGATAGGGCACTCTTGTGGAGAGCTTTTTCTCATTTCATCTCTGATATTTCTTAATGCTGCCATGACATTCCTGTATTTCTCTGACAGCACTTTTCATACTACCCTTTTCTCTCACTAGTTTATAACTGGACCACAAATTTGTTCCATATAGCGTCCCCGGCACCTAACCCCTAGTGCCTAGCTGTTAACAGATGCAAACTGTTGGTTAATGGAGTGAATTCAGGATGAGTTCTTCTTTTTTTTTTTTTTTTTTAAAGATTTATTTATTTATTTATTTATTTATTTATTTATTTATTTATTTATACAAGCACTGGGTACAGTCAGAAGCATGGGAGGGTGAGAGAATTCACCAGAGCCAGAGCGGGGAACAGAACAGGCAGACTGATGAAATACACTGCTGAGAGGAGCAGCTGGAGCCGCAGGAGATGTCTGCGCACCATGTGGGACCCTCGCAGGTGGCCGGGAATTGAACCTGGTCTGCAGAGGCTGCTGACAGCTTCGCAGCCCAGGGCTCAACTGCTGTGCTACCAGGGGAGGCCCCAGGATGAGTTCTTAACCTTTAACAATGTTGTGCATAAGAGTCAAGCAGGCTGCTGGAGATTTCCTGAACCTTGTTTCTCTCTTCCCCATAAAGTTCCTTCCTCTCTCTTCTATTTATGGCTGGTTCCACTATCCACCCTAGGAACGTTAGATACCAGAGCTTTCAGAAATACCTGATGGAACAAGCAGTTAAGGCCCAGAGTTTTCCATCTTGAAGCTATGGAGATGAGATAGAGTAATTGGGACCTACTACCCTGCCCTCTACAAACTTAGGCTTCAGTGCTGCTGTGAAAACCTAAACCAGAGTCTGAGTTCTAAAGAGCTCCGTTTGGTTGGTTTCACTGGGAAAACTGGATATTTTAAAAAGTTACATTAATTGATCACTTTCTTTTTTCCAGACTTCTCTGAAAGTAATAAAGATAAAAAGGATTAAAATGAAGAACAGCAAAACCAACTAATCCAAAAGCTAATAGAATTTTTTTTTTTTTTAAAAAAAGCTCTCTGTGGGGGACAGTCTGACTTGGAGGGGAAAAACCCTAAAGAATGATACAGTTTACCCAACAACTTTATTTAGTAAATGACAAAATGAAGCAAGAAGGGTTAGTGATTTGCCCACAGCTACTTAACCAGTTAAGAGTTTTATTGGCCCGAAGTCCCCCAAATGTCAGACTGCATGATTCTTTTTCCCTGAAGACTCTACTTGTGCCCACAGCACATAAATTTGTCTATGTGAGCCAGGGCAATCGGTAAGAATGGGTTTGTTATATATGATGCATATTATATATTGCAGGGTAGGAAACGTGGCCAAGGAACACCAGGCTGGACAGAGACACTGTTTCTCTCAGGCCTTTGTGCGAAGAACAAAGGGGCATAGGAAGGAAGACCTGGGCGAGTGCAGGGACAGCAAAATTGTCTGAGTAACTGGAGATGCGCCCTTCCCAGGTGCGCCCTTCTCCTGTGCTTTGCGCGCAACAGCTTTCAGGAACTGGCCAGAAGAGGCTGCGGAGAGCTAGGCTGGCCTCACCTGTGGGCGCCAGCTCTGGCTTTGGGGCCACAGCTGTTGGCTTGGCGGAACCTGGGCGCGGGTCTGGCAGACAGGAACGTTTGCCAGCTTCGGGGTGATGAAGTCCCTGCTTGTGGAATGGCAGTTTTACCAGCCTCTGCCCTCCGCCGCCAGGTTCTCACTGCCGCAGGGCTGCTCTAGAGGCAGCGGACCTGGGCTTTGAATTTCTATAGCCAGAGGGACAAAGACTGAAAGAAGGGGTGGTCTTGTCTTAAAACTAACCTGGAACTCTCCCACGTCACTGATGGCAGACGAGGACCTTCATTTGAGCCACCGAGGAGAAGTCCTGCGTGTGGGGAACTATTTCCTTTCAAGAGTTGATTCGGGGGTGGCGCAGCGGTTGAGCGCTGGGTTGCGAAGCTGCCCGCAGCCCCCGCAACGCCGGTTCGATCCCCGGCCACTGGCGAGTGTCCCACATGGCGCGCAGACCTCTCCTGCCACACTCGCTGCTCCCCTCAGCAGTGTTCTGTTCTCCGCTCTGGCTCTGGTGAATTCTCTCACCCTCCCGCGCTTCTGACTGTACCCAGTGCTTGAATGAATGAATGAGTGAATGAATAAATAAATAAATCTTTAAAAAAGAGTTTATTTGATTTGATGTACACTGTTGTGTACATGTACTACTATGCGTAAAAAAGATGAAATTACTCTCATATCCGAACTCAGTTTATTTCCATATAAACTAAGAAACAGGTTACAAAGGGGGGAACAATTAAAGAAATCTAAGTCGAGAGTGCGGGTAGGGGGAGGGAGGTGCAGAATGGGGAGGGGAGTAGGAGCTCAAGGGGGAGAGGCCAGCGGGGTTGGAGAGGAGAGGAATGAGAAGAAAGTTGGGAAGACATGTGAGAGAGGGCGGAGAGGCGGGGGCTGTGAGACCAAGAGGAGAGGGGAAGGGGGTGGATTTTGAAGCGCGGGGAGGCCTCAGAGCAGCGCCGACCTTCGACGGGTGGGGTAGCGAGGGGCTGGCGGAAAGACTTCCGAGGGAGAGCCCTGGCCTGTGTGCAGCAGGCCTCTCCTCTTTGCCCTCTTCCTAGAGAACATACCCACAAACTCCCAAGAACCCCTCCTCTCCCTCCACGCCCCCAGCCCCTAGCCCGTGGACAGCCGCGCAGAGCATGGCCTCTGAGGCCAGCGGCGCGCGCCTCTCGCCCGCCAGCCCGCGTCCAGCGTAGGGGTCCCGCCGCCTCCCACCAACCCCGCGATCAGCCTCCTCGACGGCCTCTTCCCCGCGCGGCTGCTTGAAGCGGGTGGGCGCGAGCGCTGGCGCGGCCGCCGGGCGCGGGGCGAAGCTCTGGCGGCGACTCGAGGCGCAGGCCCGGGTCTTGGAGACACCCTCGGACCGGGCGGACTGGCCGGACTGGAGGGCCCGGGAGCGGCTCGCGCCTCAGCCCGTCGACTCCTGTGTGAGCTACGGTTGGTTCATTCCTTGATGGACGCTTTGGGGCAGTGCCCGGGTGGTGGCGGGCAAGTGAGATAAGCCTCCGAGGGCGCACCAACGGCTCGCGGCTGCGGGGCTCGCACCCCACGCGGGAGGCGGGCTGTGGCGTGGGGGTACTAGGGCCGGCGCGGCGCCCCTCCTCTTGGTTCTCAGGCAGAGCAGGAGCGGGGTGCGGGAGGGCGGCGCGGCGCGCAGCCCCGGGGGTGGCCGTGGCCGGGCGGGCGCGCGTGGTCGGCCGCGGACCGCTCGCCCTCGGAGCGGCGTGCCCGGGGGCGTCCCTGCGCTGGGGCCCGACGCCGGGGAGCGCGGTCGAGGCCGCGCCCGGTCGCGGCGTCCTGTATCCTCGCCTCGGCGCTAGCCGGAGCAGGGGCCTGGCGGAGAAGTGGACGCGGGCGAGCCTTCGGGTCCCCCTTCTTCTCCGGGGCAAGCGCCGGGGACGCACGGGCCGTCGTTGGCGCCCGCTGCGGGCGCTGGAGGCGGCCCCGAGGCCGCTCGCCATTTTCCCGCCTTTCGCGCGCAGCCCGGGCCGAGCGCGCCGAGGCAGCCCCGGCGAGGGGCAGCTGCGGGCGGGGTCCCGGGAGGCCACCCTGGGCGCCCGCAGGACCCGCCCCGAGCCGCAGCCTTCGGGACCGGCAGGAGGCGCTGTGCGGACGAATTAAAAGGAGAATAAAAAGACTAGGGGGGTGTTTTAGCTTCCTAGGACAGGAGCCTTTCTTTAGTCGAGTGACTTGACTCAGGCCTTTTCCTCTTTCTTTCTTTCTTTTTCTTCTTTTTTTATATTTTACTTTATATAATTCTTACATCTTTTTTCATTTTTGCACAATGTATGCATTTTCATTTTGGTTATATTCCCCATACAATTCCCACCCCCCCTTATTTTGACACTATTCCCTCCCCCCTACCCCCACTGGTAGTGTGTCTGGTTTATAGTTTCTTGTTGATTTTGATTTTTTCTTTATTATAATTAGTCTTTTTCCTAGTCCTTTATTTAGGTTTTCTAAATTCCTGCTACCAGTGAGATCATCCGATATTCACCTCCTACCTCTTGTCTTAATATGGATATGTATTTTTTGGTTTAGCTGAAAGGATGACATGCCAGTGAAAGAGGTTGAAGAGTTTAAAGTCTTAAATTTTCAGATGTAAAGCAGAAATTCTATTACTTGACTATAAAGGGTTCCTTATCATTGTCATTTGTTAAGGATGCCAATGACGTCACATTGTTTTTATAAGACACATTCATTCTGAGGCTTTGGTTCAATTTCATTAAAATTGAAATAAAGGTTTTTGCAAGACTGTATCTGCTTATCGGTCTTTGAAAGATCACAGAGCTGTAACGGGAACGAGAGGTAATTCCAATGTGTAATTGAAATTTCTATATAATAATAATATTGCCTTTATGATGGCCTTTATCAAACTGTAAAAATCTTCTTTGTGAATCTTAAGTGAATCCACTGGAACTGGAGCAGTTATGGAAAAAGGTAATGTATTATTTAATTTATCATTATACTTACGTGTAGGACCAATGATACTTGTGAGGAATCTTTTGAAAACTCCGATAACAAATACAGGGAAATCCCTGAATCCGCCCGATATAGATGGCCAGTTTAGACCCCTGATTTATGTTTAAGTGACGGACTATTAAGGGATTAAGTGGTTCTGCACCAATGTGTACGTATTTCAGCCTCTGAGAGATCTACCTTTTGGTAGAACTGTCACTCCTTCACTTTGGTTTCCAAAAGAGATTTATGCCATTAGGAAACTATTCAGCAGTGATCAGTAAACACAAATGACTAAAATGCATGGACTATATACTCTGTTAATGATCAGTTTAAAATATATATAAAAACTAATTTTCAAACAAACTTCTAATTTTTTTTAAAAGGCTATAATTTGTTTTATGGTAGTGTGATTTGGAAGTGGTGTTCTAGCTAACAAATGACTATTTTAGGATCTCAGGACATGAAACTTGAAATCCGCTTGACCTTTCAAGAAAAGAAAGAATTTATGGTTTAAACAAATGCTAATTATCTGGGTAGACAATCCTTCACAGTTTTGTTCAAATAGAATGCTTCAACCTGATGTGCAAGTTTCTGGTAGTGTGATTCCACAGGTTAACCCCAAGGCAGTTATAAGCTAAACCCTGGTTAAATAGTTATTTTTGTTTTTATTGAGGTAATGTTGGTTCACACTGAATATTTCTTTTTATTTGGTAACGATTAGTTTATATAGATAGGTAGTAAAATTATTTGGGAAGTTAAATATATAAGTACTTTACCTTACTATTGTGTAGTTTTCTGTAACTTATAAAGTGCTTTAAAATACATTCTTTTATTTCATCATCACAATAAACCTTCTGAAGTATTTATAATTGGGAAAATTGAGGCTTATGCTGGTGGCCTTAAGTTCAAATAGTTTATGGAGATCTGGCTAAAACACATATACATAGGTAGAATTTTTAAATCTATGTTTACCTTTTAAATGGTACACTTTAAACATATATGTTATTTATAAACATGTATTTTAAAAGTTCAGGTCGAAATTTCTTTCAGATAACTGTCTAGATTCATGAGTGATCTTGGGTAAGGAAAACATGGAGGTATAAGTGAAATGCAGCAAAAATTCAGAATCAAACAGTTGAGTTAAATACCCTCTACATTAAATAAGTAAAATTCTGCAATACTTCTGCCATATACATGTTTTGTTGGTTTTATGTGTTATAATATTATTTTTGCTTCATATTTAGAATATATGTTCCACTGGATTGCAAATTCCATGAGTACAGAGAATATGTTTATCCATCTTAATGAATAAATATATCATTAACTTAAATTTGCTTGGAATTTAGTGAGTAATAAATATATAATAAATAAATGATGCTCATACTTTCCTCTGTCTCATATCTTTGGAAATTCTACCCATTCTTTAAAGCTTAGCTTGTGCTATATCTTCTCTGAAGTTCTTCTCTGATCTCTCTCATAAATTTTCATGTTAGTTTATATGTTTCACATTTAGAGTTGTGTCCATTCTAGTTACCTCCTATGTAGAAAACATATGTATATATATTTTTTAAGATTTATTTATTTATTTATACAAGCACTGGGTACAGTCAGAAGCACAGGAGTGTGAGAGACTTCACCAGAGCCAGAGCAGGTATCAGAGCAGGCAGAGGCACTGAGGTACACTGCTGAGGGGAGCAGCAGGCGGCAGGAGAGGTCTGCGCGCCATGTGGGACCCTCTTCCAGTGGCCGGGGAGCAGCCGGGGATCGAACCGGCGCTGCATAGGCTGCGGGCAGCTTCGCAACCCAGTGCTCAATCGCTGCACCACCAGGGAGGCCCCATATGTATATGTTTTATCTTACCTCCTAGACTGTAAGCTTTATGTGGGTAGAAACACCTTACCTAGCATAATACCTTGTACCATGTATTCCATTAATGTTAACTTAGTAAATACAACCAAAATTGTTTACATGTACTAGCCAACACATATTTAAACAATTTGATTATAAGTTTATATGCAAATATAAATTTACCCTAGCAAAATAACTGACTGCTCAATATTGGTCATAATATTGGGGTAGTCTACAATTTTTTGCATCCTGTTGCAAAACCAGCATTTTGCATTGTATTTACTGCAACTTTTAACATCAGCCATACATCTTCCACAAAAGTTATGTGTTTTTGGTATGACTTTTTATGACTAATATAATTCATTTACCAAATTATATGCTACTACTTCTCCAGACTATTAATAAAAAACTGAGATGTATAACAGTATAATTGCACGTATTTTTTAGAAATGGAAGACGGACATTTGGTGTTATCACAGTAGCTTTTTCTTTTAACTCTAGAGGAAATCAGCAGGTTTTATTTTAGATTTAGTCTTAAGAAATTAGCAAGATCTTTTTTTAAAAGGAGCCATAAACAACTGTCTTTTTTACCCCTAGGAAACAACTAAAGGTCAAAGGAACTTCTTAGCATCATTTATTCTGTTACCAAAATTGAAATAATTTGATCTCAATGGGAGGACATGAGATTTGCTCTCAGTGAGAAATTCTTGATTTTCACACCAGTAATTTCATATAGACACTCCTATGGAAGTGTATAGGGATAGACTGCATTAAACTTATTCTATACCCTTGCAGAATGAGCACCGCAAGCCAGCTCTTTGGAATAGTATTCAATAGTAAGTTTGTTGGAACATTTGATTCTTGCATTTAATTCGTTTAACTCTGCCATGTAATTGGAATAACCAACAAGCAGCCATGCCTTAATTTTCAAATTGTATGGAAAACTTGAGTCCCTGAACCAAATGAGTGAATTTGGACCCAATTAATGTAGAAACAAAATAGTTTTGAACTGGGAGAGGTGTGCATGTTGGGGGAGGGGGGAGGTAGTGGGGGTAGAGAGGTCATGGTGTTTCTAGTCTAGGATTTAATATATAAATGTTACAAATTGTGAGTCCTTAAAAAGAAGTAAGGTGACAGGTTTATAGTTAAAATGGTACTTTTTTAGAAGGAAAAAAGTCTGATGTAGCTCAAAACTTAAAGTCAATTCTAAAATGTCATTTTTTTTGGTAAATGTAGCTAAATGAAAGCAACTTTTAAAAGTTTATTTCCTTAAACTTTGAAATGTAATATATTTTTGCCAGGTGTTTTGAAATAGAAAACAGATAAAGATGACTTACTGGTTAGTGAAACACCAGTTTTAAACAGACAGCTTACTTTTTTCCCTCTTCATTTCCCCTGGACCAGCTGTTAATGTTTAACCTTCATTTACTACTTCAAGAGTCATATTTACACTTCTCCAGCAACACTTTATCCATATGTTCCTTGGCCTTATACATTATATAAGGCTCTTTCAGGGCAACTTCCTAATCTTCTCATTAAGAAAATGTCATACTCACCCCAAATAACCCTATAGGAGATGTCAGATGATATCACCACTAAACCTAACTCCATAGAAGATGTCATCTGATATCACTTGTAGACTTCCTTTCATTTTTCCCCACTAATAGTCTTTGCCAGGTTGTTCTTTCCATTTAGACAGGGAGGATGTTTCCTTTTCTTTATTCAGTTGCTAGGAACAAAATCTTCTAAAAATACTTTACAATTCAGTTTATATCAGACAATGAATTCAACTACCTTAAGATCATAATGTAAAGATAATTGTTTTATAATAATCTAAAACAAGCAACCATTATTTGGTTCATAAACTTCACACTAGACTGTAACTACTTTAAGACTATATAGAGGAATTGACAAGAAAGAATGGAATGGACTTTACCTCTTGTCTGCTAATTTGATAAATGTAGCTAAATGAAAGCAACTTTTTTAAAAGTTTATTTAAACTTTCTTAGTAGTTCTTTATGTCTCAGAAATGGAAAGAATTGACAAGTAAGACTTAGAAATGTTTTTATGAACTAATCAAACTTACTATTTTTACTTCCTTGACTAATATATTTTGGGGGGGAATTTAGGACAATGAATTTTCAAATTGCTTTGTCTCAGTGTGGCTACCTGTAGTGGTGAATTTGGAGTTAAGATTCTTATATTTAAAACTTACTACAGTGCACTGATTATCTAATTGACTGTTTACCATTCACTATCACCAGGTTCTAGGTTTTCATCTGCGAAATAGATATAATCCTGTTTACTACCTTTGAGAAATGTTTAACATTTTGGCTTAAAAAATACGAGACCAATCCTATTCTAAAAATACATTTTTAGGGCCTCCCTGGTGGTGCAAGGGGTTAAGACACAACCTATGAAGCTATCTGCAGCCACTGCAGCTCGAGTTAGATCCCCAGCCTGGGAGCTACCCACATGGTGCAGCAGACCTCTCCTGACTCACCCGCTGCTCCCCTCAGCAGTGTATTTCAGTCAATCTGCCTGTTCTGTTCCCTTCTCTGTCTCTGGTGGATCCTCTCACCCCCGTACCTCTGGCCTATACCCCAGTTCTTGTATGCATAAATAAATAAATCTTTAAAAATACATTTTTAATATACCACAACCAATTATTTTATCACTAGTATCTTTAAAGTTGCATGGTAATTTACAAATAATGTATGACTTAAGTGAATGTGTCTCATTCTTGTCTGATTTGTTCTTGGCCTAAGAAGATACTAACTTTTACCAGACTCTACCACTCCTTTCAAAGAATTGAAACTTCATTTTGTCAAAATCGATTTCCTCTTTGCACAGAATTAGGTTGTCTCATCCATGGCAGTTTTGTGTAACAGTATGATGCTGGTTCTTTTTTTTTTTTTTTTTTTATAGAGGCATGTTTATTTATTTATTTGTTTGTTTGTTTGTTTTGTTTATACATGCACTGGGTATAGTCAGAAGCGCGGGAGGGTGAGAGAATTCACCAGATCCAGAGTGGGGAGCAGAGCAGGCAGAAGGACCGAAGTACACTGCTGAGGGGAGCAGCGGGCGGCAGGAGAGGTCTGCGCGCCATGCGGGACCCTCCTCTGGTGGCCGGGAAGCAGCCGGGGATCGAACCGGCGCCGCAGAGGCCGCGGGCAGCTTCGCAACCCAGCGCTCAACCGCTGCGCCACTGGGGAGGCCCTGATGCTGGTTCTTTATGGTCTTACATGAGTTCACTTTAAGTCTTCATCCCTATGAATATCCATTTCTGGAATCAGTGTGAATGAAACTGTCTGAAAATCTACATATACAAAAGTAAAGTTGTAGTGATTTTCAGTATGACCTTTCACAACGAACAGAATTCTCTTAGCAAATTATACACTACTTTCTCTCCAGACTATAAATCATTATGCCAACTTTGTCAGCTGTGAGATATTGACAGCTCCTGACTGTTAAACTAAATTACAGTTTTCACATTTAAACTTACTACTCCCAATTCTGACATCCTTATTGCCTGAATCACTAATTTTGGCGCTTAAACACAGACTTGCATTTTAACATTTGTTTTATTCTTTGTTCCTCTTGAGAGTATAATGCCCCTGGGACAGGTTCTATGTATTGTAAGATTTTTTTTTTTTTAATGGCTCACAACTCCTGAGTATAGTTTTGGCATGTGGTATGCACTCAGTGAAGAATTCTTCAAATAAACATGAGCTGTTTTTATTGAGTGTTGTGTAAGGCACTTTTCTAGAAATATGAAGAATTAAAATACACTGTCTCTGCCCCCGTGATATATGCAGTCATATTAAGGTCGACATAATTTATTAGATCCGCAGTCCTTTCAGTGTAATTCTGAAATCCAAAATTCCCAGAAAACTTATTTTGTTATTTCTTTGGAAATGTATTTGGCAGTAAAATCTAACCGAACATTAACTCATTTGGCAGAAAAACCTGACTTGAGCTGATGTGAAGCTATTTATAGTCTCTATTTATTCCACTTAAGATTATTCATACGTTTCACTTCAGAAATATTAATGCTTTTGATTATGTTATGTTTTACATGGTGTATGCACTACATTACCTTTTGAAATCTGAATAATTCTGACATCCAAAATGCATTTGACCTTGAGTTTTGGGGACTGCGGATCTGTATAATTCACAAAAAGGTTAACCCCTGCTGGCACAAGGGGTTAAGCACAGCACTATGAAGCTATCTGCAGCTTCCCACATGGCACAGCAGATCTCTACTGTCTTGCCTGCTGCTCCCCTCAGCAGTGTCTTTCAGTCAGTCTGCCTGTTCTCTTCCCTGCTCTGTCTCTGGTGAAGCCTCTCACCCCCTGCACCTCTGGCCTGAACCCCAACTCCTGTATGCATAAATAAATAATTTTTTAAAAAAAATTTAAAGGATAAAATATTCAAATAAGAACTTGTATACTAATAATAGAAATATCTCAAATTAGTACTTGGAAAATTATCTAAAGGGTTGTAGTGTCTCTATTAGGTGTTCCTGCAAATGGGCAGGAACCTAGTCTTGAATCCTAGAAACCAGAGGCAGATATGGAGGAAATATTTTCCTGACAAGTCTAGGCAGAAGAATAACCAGAGGGTCTGTACAAACCAAGTCCCTTAGGTAGCACTGAGAATCAAAACCAGGGAAACCAAGTTCAGTCACCTAAAAAAGGAGTCAGAGAGATACTGGAATAGAAGGGAAAATTAAGGGTAAAGTGAGAAACCTGGACTCTCTTCACAACAGAGGATGGTAGATCTGTAACCCTATGCTACATAAGTGGGTGGCTTTGATGTAAAGTGTAGAGTTGAAAAGGACAGATTCAGGGCCTCCCTGGTGAAGCAGCAGGTTGAGCACAGCACTGTGAAGCTGTCTGCAGCCTCTGCAGTGCAGGTTTGATTCCTGGCCAACCAGGGAGATTCCCACATGGTGCAGCAGACCTCTCCTGTCTCACGTCCACTGCTCCCCTTAGCTGTGCTTTCGGTCCTCTGCCTGTTCTGCTCCCCACTCTGTCTCTGGTGAATTCTCTCACCCTCCTGCGCCTCTGGCCTATACCCCAGCTCTTGTATAAATAAACCTTTGGAAAAAAAAAAAAGAAAGAAAAGGACAGGGCCCATTTTCTTGGACCTTAGATCTGAAAGGGGCCTTTAATGATCATTTACCTTGGTATCCTCTCCCTGTTTTACAAATGAGTAACCTAAGTTCAATAATTATTTTCTTTCTTTCTTTCCTAAAGATTTATTTATTTATGCATACACCTCTGGGGTGTAGACCAGAGGTGCTGGGGTTGAAAGGATTCACCAGGGACATAGTGGGGAGCAGAACAGGTGGATCTACTGAAATACACTGCTGAGGGGAGCAGCGGGTAAGACTGGAGAGGTCTGCTGTATCATGTGGGTTTGCTCCCTGGCCGGGGATCGAACTCATGATGCAGTGGCTGGCAATAGCTTGATAGCTCTGTGACTTAACCCCTGCGCCACCAGGGAGGCCCCTCAATAATTATTTTCAAACATCTGGTTAGGGGTTGACCCAACACAAATCCAGGTTTATTGTCTATCTAGTGTTCTTTCGACTACCATAAGAAGATGGTATTTCATTCTGGAATGAACATGAATGACTTTTCAAAGGATACAATATTTGATTTGAATTATTATAGTAGTTTTCCAAAAGCTAATTCCTCCAAAAGCTCTGGATACAATTTTTTAAAAAACGTTTATTTAAAGATTTATTTATTCATGCATATAAGAACCAGGGTATAGGCCAGATGTACGGGAGGGTGAGAGGATTCACCAGAGACAGAGTGGTGAACAGAACAGGCAGATTGACTGAAATACACTGCTGATGGGAGCAGCGGGCAAGAAAGCCGAGGTCTGCAGGCGCCATGTGGGATTCTCCCTGGCCAACAAGGATCGAACCTGTGCTGCAGAGGCTGTGGACAGCTTCACAGCGCTGCGCTCAACCACCTGTGCCACCAGGGGAGGCCCTCTGAATGCAATTTTTATGTATATATTTGCATTTCTAATTAATAATTAAAAATTAATAATTAATTGAGGACATGGACTGTTTTAATTTTTTATATCATCTGATTACCTAAGAGGTGTTTTTTATATAGTAAAAAATGAGAAGAAAAAGGTTGACGTGGAGGCAGATCAAAATTAAGAGTGTGCGGAGGGGGCGGAGCAACATGGCGGCGAGGAGACGCTGCGAGTAAGATCTCCCATTAAAAAAAGTTAATAGGGAGGAAAAGCGGCAGGTCCCAGTGAGAACTGGGACACGGAAGATAAACGGGTGACGCCAGCGAACTGCCCGAAGAAGAAAGTGGCCATAAAAGAGGACTAGAAGGGAGGGAAGCGCAGAACCCTGCTCCCCTCCCCCGCCCACAGAGGCGGCACTCTCCGCCCGGCAGAGAGGAGGAAACAACAAACCAAAACGACCCACAAGAACAAACGACACAGCAAGCGGGACTGTGAGTGGAAAGGAACTATTGCAGCCACCACACCCCGTGAACGGGAGCTGAGGCGAACCCTGCAGGATCCGCCGTGGCGGTGAGCGAACCGGCTCCGGGCGCCATTAGAGAAGAACAAAGACCCCGGGAGACGCGCACACAGCCCAGGCTGCCGGACATTTCTTAAGACTGCTTGAAAAGGACAGAAGGTTTCTGGAGGACCCAGTGGCCAGCCGGGAAGCTATTCCACGCCAGGCCCTTCCGACCAGCAGTCTGAGCCCACAGAGGGAGCAGGCACCCACGTCCGGGGCAGACCGGGTGCGCAGAAGAGTGTGCCTGAAACCGGAGGCACAGGGACTGCATCCCGCTTCGCCATTTGAGAACAGGGACATTTCTTCAGTAAAAACTGCCTAAAACCAGCAGAAAGCTCCCCCAGAAGACAGAGATGGCTCCTGGAAGAGCCAGAGGGGAGCGGAGAAGTTCACCCAAGATGTCAGTCAGTCCGAGCAACACAGTGTCCCAACGCATACGACAAATTAGAAAACAGACAGTAGGGAGTAGAAGAACCACACGCAACCTAAAAACTCCTCAGGAAAGAAGCATACCACAAAAAGAAAACCACTCCCCAGATTGCAACGACAGCAACTTGGAAGAACTTCTGAGCCTTCCAGAAAGAGAATTTAAAATTGCCATGATTAAAAAAGTGATAGATCAGAAGAAGGAAATTGAGTCCCTAAAGAGGGAAGTAAGAGAAATGCGGGAGATCAAAGAATTAATGGAGGAACTAAAGAACTCTGGGAAAAGCAATGAAAGCAGAATAGATGAAATGGAAGAACGAATAAGTAATCTTGAAGACACAGAAATAAAAAGAACCAAAACAGAAAAGGAAAGAGAAGTACGAAGGAAAAAGAATGAAGAAAGACTTCGGGAACTATCTGACTCCATGAGGAAAGGAAATATAAGAGTTATAGGAATTCCAGAAGGAGAGGAGAGAGATGTAGGAACAGAGAAAATATTCATGGATATAATTGAAGAGAACTTCCCAAATGAGAAGAAGGAGCTGAAAATTGATATACAAGAAGCAAGAAGAACACCAAACTTCCACGACGAAAGGAAAAACACAGCAAGACACATAATAGTAAAGCTCCCAAGAATCCAGGACAAGGAAAAAATAATGAAGCTGACAAGAGGGAAGAGACAGATAACATTCAAAGGAAAACCAATCAGGCTGACATCAGACTTCTCTGAAGAAACACTACGGGCAAGGAGAGAGTGGAGGGACATAGTCAACAGACTCCAAGAAAACAGATGCCAACCAAGAATACTCTATCCCGCAAAGCTCTCTTTCCTCCATGAAGAAAGAATATGGACCTTCCCAGACAAAGAGAAACTCCGGAGTTTCATTGCGACTAAACCCCCACTCCAAAAAATACTACAAGGAATCCTAAAGCCAGAACCTCAGAGGGACGAATAACAACGAAAGAAGACCAAAAAAAAAAAAAAAGTTATTAAAAGAATAAATAAATAAAATCAAAGGAAAGACAAACAATGGCAAATACAGATGCTAACATATCAATATTAACTCTAAATGTAAATGGACTAAACTCTTCAATAAAAAGACACAGAGTTGCAGCCTGGATTAAGAAACAAAACCCAACCTTTTGCTGTCTCCAGGAAACACATTTAGCTACAAAAGATAAAAATAGGCTCAAAGTCAAAGGATGGAAAACAATCCTACAAGCAAATGGGCCAAAAAAGAAAGCAGGAACAGCTATACTTATATCAGATAAAACAGACTTCAAACTCAAAAAAATAAAAAGAGACCCCAATGGTCACTACATTATGATTAAGGGGACAATACTTCAAGAAGAAATAACACTCATTAACATATACTCACCAAACGAAAGGGCACCAAAATATATCAGACAACTGTTGTCCTCTCTGAAAACAGACATCAGAGAAAACACATATGTAGTGGGAGACTTCAACACACCACTATCAACAATGGATAGATCAACAAGACAAAAAATAAGTAAAGAAACTAAAGCTCTAAATAAGGACTTAGAGCATTTGGGCTTAACAGACATCTATAGAACACTAAACCAAAAAAAACGGAGTACACATTTTTCTCAAGCGCACACGGATCATTCTCCAGGATCGATCACATACTGGGGCACAAGACAAACATCAACAGATACACCAAGATTGAAATCATACCAACCATCTTTTCTGACCACGAAGGCATCAAACTAGAAATAAATCATAAAAAGAAGGCAAGGAACTATCCTACCTCATGGAGATTAAAAGCCACACTACTGGAAGACCACTGGACTAACGAGGAGATCAAAGAAGAAATTAAAAAATTCTTTGAATTGAATGACAAGGAGGACACCAATATCCTAAATGTATGGGATGCAGCAAAAGCAGTAATAAGAGGAAAATATATAGCAATAGAAGCTCACATCAAAAAACAAGAAAGAACTCAAAGAAACAACCTAATCTCGAAGCTCAAAGATCTAGAAAAAGAACAACAAAAAAACCCCAGAACCAGTAGAAGAAAAGAAATAATAAAAACCAAAGCAGAAATAAATGAAATTGAAACTAAAAAAACAATCCAAAAGATCAATGAAACCAAGAGCTGGTTCTTTGAAAAAATAAATAAAATAGACAAACCCCTAGCCAGGCTCACAAAGGAAAAAAGGGAGAAAGCACAAATACACAGAATCATAAATGAAAGAGGAGAAATCACAACGGACACAGCAGAAATCAAAAGAATAATCAGTAACTACTATGAACAGTTATATGGAAACAAGTTCAACAATCTTGAGGAGATGGACAAATTCCTACAACTCTACAATCACCCAAAGCTAGATAAAGAAGAAATAGAACACCTAAACAGACCAATTACAATTAGCGAAATTGAAATGGTAATCAAAAACCTCCCCAAAACAAAAGCCCAGGACCTGATGGATTTACAAATGAATTCTACCAAACATTCAGAGACGAATTAGTGCCTATCCTTCACAAACTCTTCCAAAAAATTGAGAAGGAAGGGGCAATACCAAACACGTTCTATGAAGCCAATATTACACTAATACCAAAACCGAATAAGGACAACACAAAAAAGGAAAACTATAGGCCAATCTCCCTAATGAACACTGATGCAAAAATCCTCAATAAAATTTTAGCTATCAGAATCCAACAATGTATTCATAAGATAATTCACCACAACCAAGTTGGATTCATTCCAGGGGCACAAGGATGGTTTAACATCCGAAAATCAATCAACGTTATCCAACACATCAACAAAAAGAAATATAAAAACCATATGATAATATCAATAGATGCTGAGAAAGCTTTCGACAAAGTGCAACACCCATTCATGATAAAAGCCCTTGAAATTCTTGGGATACAAGGAACATACCTCAACATCATAAAGGCCATCTATGACAAGCCAACAGCCAGTATCATTCTCAATGGTGAAAAGCTGAAAGCAATTCCATTAAGATCTGGAACAAGACAAGGATGTCCACTCTCACCACTGCTTTTCAATATAATACTGGAAGTCCTAGCCAGAGCAATAAGACAAGAGAAAGACATCCAAGGAATCCAAATAGGAAAAGAAGAAGTCAAACTATCACTATTTGCAGATGATATGATAATATACATAGAGAACCCCAAAATCTCCACAGAAAAACTAATTCAACTCATCAATCAATTCAGTAAAGTGGCAGGATACAAAATCAACACGCAAAAGTCAGTAGCCTTCCTATACACAAACAATAAATCTGAAGAAGAAGAAATCAAAAAAACCACCCCTTTTATTATCGAAACAAAAAAAATCAAATATTTGGGAATAAATCTAACAAAAGAGGTAAAGGACCTATACAAAGAAAACTATAAAACACTGTTAAAAGAAATAGAAGAAGACACAAAGAAATGGAAAGACATCCCCTGCTCATGGATTGGAAGAATAAACATTATTAAAATGGCCATCCTACCAAAAGCAATATACAGATTCAATGCTATTCCAATCAAAATCTCAATGGCATTCTTCAAAGAAATAGAACAATTATTGATGAAATTCATATGGAATCACCAAAAACCCCGAATAGCCAAAGCTCTCCTGAAAAAAAAAGAAGGAAATGGAGGCATCACACTCCCAGACTTCAAACTATACTACAAAGCCATAATCATCAAAACTGCATGGTATTGGAACAAGAACAGACATACAGACCAATGGAATCGAATAGAAAATCCAGAAATAAACCCACAGATTTATGGTCAACTAATCTTTGACAAAGGAGCAAAGACTATGCATTGGAGCAAAGAAAGTTTGTTCAATAAATGGTGCTGGGAAAACTGGGTCGCTACATGCAAAAGAATGAAGCTTGACCACTACCTCACACCATACACAAAAATCAACTCAAAATGGATTAAAGAACTAGACATAAGACCTGAAACCATAAAATATATAGAAGGAAATATAGGCGAAACACTACGTGATTTGCACATCAAAGACATCTTTACAGACACATCACCCAAAGCAGTGATAGTGAAGACAAAGATAAACAGCTGGGACTACATCAAATTAAAGAGCTTCTGCACAGCAAAAGAGACAATAACAAAAACAAAGAGAAACCCCACCAACTGGGAGAACATTTTTGCACCCAACACTAATGATAAAGGACTGATCACAAAAATCTGCAAAGAGCTGATGAGACTCAGCAACAACAAAGAAAATAATCCAGTCAAAAAATGGGCAGAAGAGCTAAAAAGAAACTTCTCTGAAGAGGAAATGCAAATGGCCAACAGACATATGAAAAAATGTTCAACATCACTTGTAATCAGGGAAATGCAAATCAAAACTACCATGAGATACCATCTCACACCAGTGAGAATGGCACATATTAAAAAAACTAGCAACAACAAATGTTGGCGAGGATGTGGAGAAAAAGGAACTCTTGTGCACTGTTGGTGGGAGTGCAAAGTGGTCCAACCACTATGGAGAGCTGTGTGGAGATTTCTGGACCTACTAAACATAGAGCTTCCATATGATCCAGCAATTCCACTCCTAGGTATTTACCCAAAGGACACAGAAACATCAATTCCAAAGAGCACCTGCACTCCTATGTTTATAGCAGCACTGTTTACAATAGCTAAGCTTTGGAAACAACCCAAATGCCCAAAAATAGATGACTGGATCAAGAAGATGTGGTACATATATACCATGGAATATTACTCAGCATTCAAAAAAGATAAACACATGCAATTTGCAGCAACATGGATGGCGCTGGAAGGGATCATGCTCAGCGAAATAAGCCAAAAAGAAAAAGAAAAATACCGGATGGTCTCACTCATAGCAGGAATCTAGAAAACTTAAATAAGGGACCAGGAAAATGAATATAAGAAAGTGAAAATCAAAATCAACAAAAAACTATGAACCAGAGACACTTTTTGGGGGGTGGGGGGCGGGAGGGGAAGGATTGGGGTCAGAATGGGACATTTGCAATTGTATGGGGGAATATAAAAATAAAATTTAATATTTAAAAAAAAAAAAAAAAAAAAAAAAAATTAAGAGTGTGCTATAGTGTAAAGAATACCATTGGGAATAATAAGACTTAAGATTTATTTACCTTGAACAAATCACTGAAACTCTCTGAGATCCAATTTCCATCTTTAAAAAGGGTGGGATCAAATGAACTTTAAACTCTCCTGTTCAGTAATTTAGGTCTATGTCTGTATTTGCTAGGACAAAATAGTTATTAACACTTATTGGATGTATTTGTTTAAGGATTTCAAAGGCATGGGTCATATAAATCTTTCTCTCTAGAGAGAGACATGTGAATGTATGTGGAACATTGATCCAGATATTTTGGTAAAATGAAAATACAAGATAAATTAATATCAACAATGTATTCATTGGGGGTGGGCAATATGGATGATGAAGGAGGACAAGAGGTATGAACTTCCATAAAATAACTTAAGTCATAGGGGGTGCAATGTACAGAATAGTGACTACAGTTAATAATACTGTATTAACTGTACTTGAATGTTGCTAAGAGAGTAGATCTGAAGTTTGCAAATAAAAAAAAAATGTGACCATGCGCGGTGACAGATGTTAACTAGACTTATTACAGTGTTCATTTTTTTTAAAGATTTATTTATTTATACATACAAGAACTGGGGTACAGGCCAGAGGTGTTTGGTGGGGCGGGTGAGAGGATTCACCAGAGACAGAGTGGGGAGCAGAGCAGGCGGATTGACTGAAATACACTGCTGAGGGGAGCAGCAGGCGAGTCAGGAGAGGTCTGCTACGCCGTGTGGGTATCTCCCTGGCTGGGGATGGAATTCGTGCTGCAGTGGCTGTGGATAGCTTCCTAGGTTGAGTCTTATCCCCTTGTGCCACCAGGGAGGCCTTACAGTGTTCATTTTTCAACATGACCCTCCTTCCCTGGTTTGAGTTTTTACTTTCCATGGCTTCAGTTATCCACAGATAACCATGGTTTGAAAACATTACATACAATAAGATATTTTGAGAGAGATAACATTCACTTAACTTGTTTTACAGTACATTGTAATTATTCTATTGTATTATTTTTGCCTATAATTTATAAATTAAACTATCATAGGCATGTATGGTATGGGAAAAAAACATAGTCTATAATAAAGGTTTCCACATCCACAGGGGGTCTTGATGTGTGTCCCCCATGGATAAGGAGGAATGACTGTGTATCCAAATACTGATTATCATGGACTCATTATGTTGCACACGTGAAATTAATATAATGTCATATGTCAATTATATCAATTAAGAAGAGTCAATGGTAAACATTTAACATTCACTGTATGTATGTAAAGCTTTGATTAAGATTTTTTTTGACTTCAGGTTGTTTAGGTTTTAGTAAGAGTTTACTTGAAGTAGTTAAAAAAGTAAGTAAACATAACAGGCTCTGTGGAACTCAGATGTGTTTAGCTGGAATGAATCAGCTTCTAAACGTGTGGTATGACTGGCTATTCCACCTTTGTTGGGATTGTTTAAATTACTTAGCATTTCATAATGTAAATATTTTGATACCCTGCACTTCGTGATTAATATGAAAGTGGTTTGCCATCTTTGAAGAAAACTTGTAACCCTTACAAATCAACTCAGAGTATACTGTTTCTAACTGAATATAGTCAGGGACAATATAACTCTGTTTCCAGTCCTTTTCAGTCCTAAACACTTGAGAGAAGTATCACAACCTTCCACTTTATGTTGCATTAACTAATGGTAAAAATATTTGGTTGGGATTGCATAGCATTGTGATTGACTGGTGAACATTTAATAAAGGAGATCTAAATAAAGATAACATTTTTCAAAAGGCGGACGTTGCTGGTGCTTGACTCTGTTCTGTGAGACATTTATTCAGTCTTTTTAAAAATTTTTAAAAAGATTTATTTATTTATGCATACAAGAGCTAGGGTACAGGCCAGAGATGTGGGGGTGAGAAGATTCACCAGAGGTAGAGTGGGGAGCAGAATGGGCAGACTGACTGAAATACACCGCTGAGGGGAGCAGCAGGTGAGACAGGAGAGGACTGGTGCGCCATGTGGATTGCTCCCTGACCTCATAGTGCGGTGCTTAACCCCTTGTGCCACCAGGGAGGCCCCCATTTTTCAGTCTTATCAGTTAATTTAGATTAGAACATTTGAAGTTACCAGTTTGTGACCATTTTTATAGAATGAATTATTCTGTGAAAAGTGCTTGTAGGTGTTTTCCTGAACAAGGGTTCCCCCCCCCAGCTTTTGACTACAATCCACAGTATGAAATAAATTTTATATTATGGCCCAGTACACGCACGCACACACGTAACTGAAACCAAAGTTTAAGGAAACAATACTTGCTTTATTATGTGTGATGCACAATGAAATTTTATTTCAAATTTCTATTCTAATCTTTTATATCCTTTTGAAATCATCAGTCAGAATCTCAGTAAGTTGATTCACATCTCTTTAAAAGGTCGTAACCTACAATTTGCAAAGCTTGGGCTAAGTTCTTTTTTTGATAGCAGTTAATATGTTCTATTTAACTTTTATTTTCCAGTGCCCAAGTCTGTGCTGAGCCTGAGATGGTACTCGAATAATGTTTGTTGAATATTTTTTTGTTGTTGTTTTATTGAGTTTCAGAAGTGTTACTGTATCAGCGAGGTTTATGGATAGCAGCTGCACAAGAATTGTTGAAATTAGAAGAAAAGTTTTAGTAATTAGAAGGTGAAGGTAAAAATATATGAGAAGAGGTGAAAGTCACTGTATACTAAGAAAAATGCAATAATAATGTGTTGGTTCTCTCTAAGAAGTTCCAGAATCAAGTGCTGACTTGTATTTCTTTTGGATGCCACTACTATAAACTTTAGCATTCATTCTTCTAATAATTTTATCTTGAACTATCACCTCTCTCTTCTTGTGACATTCTGCCAACTGCTTTTATGTGTGTGTTCATGTGTGTAAACACCTAACTTTGATTAGGTATTATTTTTCTAAAAAAAATAAGATCTATGTATTATAAACCTTGTTTAACTTATTCTTTATTGCCATTCCTCAAACAATACTCTGAGCCAAATACTACTTGTGTATCAATTACATATTTTTCTTTTTTATCTTTTAATAGTAGTTCCCCTCTCCCCATGGTAATACTTGTTTACTTTTTTTTTTTTTTTAGTAAGTTCAAGAAATTAAACTTTTTCATTAATGATCATTAACAACTTTGGGGGATTTTGACAAATATTTTAGTACTTTGTAAGTTCAATTTAACTAGTTATATTACAGGAAATATTATTAGAAAGGTGTCTGATATTTCCAGCTGTTGATCTTTTCTTAGGAGCATTTTTTTTGTGTGTAGTAAGGTTTCTGTTTAGCAAAAGTATAAGGTTAGTTAAATAAAAATTTTGAAATAATAAAAAGATATATAAGTTGCTACCATCAGATCTGAACAGAGTTAAACTATATCAATATCAGATGATTTTCACAACTATTACTTTGCACTTGATATTTTATAATTATTCCAAAAATTAGTGCTTTATTTTCAACCATATATTAAATTTTTTTTTTTTAAAGATTTATTTATTTATTTATACAAGCACTGGGTACAGTCAGAAGCGCAGGAGGGTGAGAGAATTCACCAGAGCCAGAGCAGGGAGCAGAGCTGGCAGAAGGACCGAAGTACACTGCTGAGGGGAGCAGCGGGCGGCAGGAGAGGTCTGCGCGCCATGTGGGACCCTTCTCCGGTGGCCGGGGAGCAGCCGGGGATCGAACCGGTGCTGCAGAGGCTTCAGGCAGCTTCGCAGCCCAGCGCTCAACCGCTGCGCCACCGGGGAGGCCCCCATATATTAAATTTTTCAATGGAATCTTCCTCCTTCCTTCCCTTCTTTTCTTTCTGTTTCTAATTTCCATTTTTATCTTCTATCTCATTTTGTATCATGCAAATATGTTTGTGTTTTATACAATATAGAGACTCATTGCATGCTTGCTTTAACTTTAAGCTAACTTATTTTCTAAAAAATTAAGATTCTAGGATTTTAATGTTACCTAATGGATTATGGATCAGGGTTAGATGTTAGAAAACTAAGTCCATATTTCTGGTATTTGAGCAGCTCAGTAATTTTAATCTCTGTGTTCTTTTATCTTCTTAAATGTAATTTACACAGGGCTAATATTTGCTTTTGTCTTCTATTTCATAATATAATATAAAGACTATATGAGATAATGATAAATATGTTCTTTGCAAATTTTAAAACACTACATGTGTAAAAAGTTAGTGAGGTCCTTCATGATTGGTTGTGGTGATTAAATAAGATGATATATATAAAATGACCAACACCAAATTAGCACTTTATAATAGTGGCTGCTATTAATAATATTTAACTTGAATATATATACTTATACATTTCAATTATTTTCTATTTCACAGTTTGAAATTCAATAGTAATAATAATTTATAATTTATCAATTTAAATAAATTAATATTAATTTTTCATACTTCTCATTTACTGGTGGGTCTCTTCACTAGAACCTTCCACTCTCAAAATAAAATCTGTTCTATTTTTTTACTCCTATTTTCTGTTTTGTAAACTTTTAGAAATAAAATATTTAAAATTTGTAATTATATAATTGAAAGTAAATTTCAAAAGAATTATTTGACAATTATCCTATGGGGTTGAATTTTTTTTTTTAAGATTTATTTGTATTTTTTTATACAGAGTTGGGGCACAGGCCAGAGGCGCCGTGTGTGTGTGTGTGTGTGTGTGTGTGTGTGTGAGAGAGAGAGAGAGAGAGAGAGAGAGAGAGAGAGAAAGAAAGAGAGAGAGAGAGAGAGGACTCACCAGAGGCAGAGCAGGGAGCAGAACAGGCAGACGACAGAAATACACTGCTGAGGGGAGCAGCGGGCATGACAGGAGAGGTCTGCCATGCCATCTGGGATTCTCGCTGGCTAGGATCGAACCTGCACTGCAGAGACTGTGGACAGCTTCACAGTGCGGTGCTCAACCCGCTGCGCCACCCGGGAAGCCCGGGGTTGAAGTATTTTTATTGCATAATTTGAATTATTCAATATAGATAATATTGTAATGATAGAACATTTGGTTATTTGAGTAACAGCAATTGCTTTAAATTGTATCATTTTTGATTAATTACCTTATCCTGTATCAGATAAATAAAATTTATATTGTATTATTTTTATAAGGGACAGATATTTTATCCACAGGGGAAATTTCAAGCTGTAGAAGATTTGAAAAGTATAAAGGCAATTTAAACTTAACAATTTCAATCCTAACAGGTATTTTATTTATTTATAATATTATGATATAGCTATGACTTTCATTTTTTCTCTTAATTTATTACTTGTTTTTTTATTACTTAATTTATTACTTGTTGTTTTCCATATCAGAAATGTGACTCCATGTTAGTGACCGAAGTGTGCTTTCTTTAAATATTAAAGATAATTCATGCTCTTGTAATTCAAAAATATATAATGAGTTACTCAAATAGTTTAATTCTTCCAAGAGAAGAAAAAAGTGTGTATGTGTTTACTGTATATATGTGTGTGTGCACTTGTCCGAGTGTGTGCTTTTAATTAAATTAAGATTCTTTTTTTCCCTAAAGGAACTTCTCCAAAATGTTAGAAGAGGGATGAAAAAAACATTTGCAACTTTTGTTTCATTTAGTGAACTAATCAGGAGCTGTTTATGCACAATAATCCAACATCAGCTTCAATTTCTTGGCTGTGTTTTTGCCAAAATCAAGATAAGATTTTGCTTCCAGTTCCTAAACATTATTATTATTATTGGTTCGTTGCATTTCCTCTTCAGTACCACTTTACTTTCATTCTTTTGGTCATTAATCTGTTCATTTTGGAAGAATAAGTAATTAAAATAGTTTTGAAAAGTTTTGTGTGTGTGTGTGATATTTTGTTGGAGCATCTTCAAAAGCAATAAAATACTTCTCCAAAGCCTCAAGATGCAGATGGTGTCTTGAATGTTTTGAAGGCAGGAAACCATACAGTCCTATTTTAAGAAATTCTATTTATTTTTAAGTCAAATAATTTTTTTTTACTCCTCTTTAAAGTACCTGACTGGCAAGAGAATTTTTATGGCACTCATTTACAGAAAAAAAATATTATTCTAGTAAATTGAGGTTTGTCTATCACAGCTCTTGGAGACCTGGAGATCGAAGGCTTAATTTGGGTTTAACTTTTGTATTCACCTATGCATTTTCTGATTTTTTTCATCTGCTTTTCTATTTCCTTCAGTATAATTACATCATCTACTTAACAAGGAGAATTGCTGTCTGCTTCCCAACTCGGTATCATTAAAGAAGATCTTTGCGTGTTGGATTTCCTTGGTACAGGTTAGTACTTGACTTTTGGATTGCCCATACCCATTAGCAGATTTTTTATTAGAGTTTTATTTCTTTATTTTTCAAGTGATAATTTCTTTTTTAAAATGTTTGTATTTTTCCATTTCTGTACTCTAGTTAATGTATCTCTCATAGAAGTTCTAATTAAAACTGACCAAACAGCAACAAACTCTTCTACTTCCTGAAAATCTTCATATTAGCTTTCCTTTTACCTCCCTCCTTTATTGTCACCACTTTCAAATGATCACTTGCAAGTCTATTTTAACTCCAACTGGGTCATTCTGTTTTTAACATTTCCCAAAATTGCCCCTTCCCCCGACTATCAGTATGTTGTCCAGAGTCTAACAAAACATAAATAAGAACAGATTACTCCTACTTTAAATCCATTTAATAATTCTCCATCATGAACAAAAGGAAATTAACTTCAGCACCAAATTCAGTGACCTAGTACCTGCCTGCTTTCCTCACACTAATTTAGGCAATTTTAGATGGCATGTAATTCCCAGAATTCACTATACTGTTTTATTACCTCTGTGTCTTGGCTCCTGTTCTTCCTTGTCTAGATTTTTTTTTTCTCTTTCTCACCCTTTCCTCGCCTGGCTAAGAAGGCAGAATCAGCTTTCAAGACTCTGCTTGGATATCTTTACTTTCTGGAAATCTAACTGACTGGCCATATGACCCTGTCCCTTGATTTTCCATTAGTCCTTGCTTAACTCTACCATAATATTTATATTTATCTATATCTATCATTCAGTAGAAAATGAGTTCCTTGATGGCAACAGCCATGGTAGTTGATTTTGAGACTGAAAGTATTACACGTACAAAAGATGTGCTGAACTGAACTTTTCTCAACTCTTAAAAAAAATAAGAAAGAAAACTACGCTGAAACAAAAGTATCAATAGCTTTATCGATAGAAGACAACTCATCTACTAGCCTAAAATACTAACTTTTCCCATTGTGAATCCATTCATGATGAGGGAGTGGGCTATAGCATTATACCCTGAAAACTCTGAATCAAAGGAGTTTTCTGTTTGTTTTATGGAACTGTTTGACTTGTACTATTTTTGACATGTGTAATAAACCCTCAGAACATTTTAGAAATGATAAACTCTGTGTAGCAGGTGTATTTACCAGTGTATGTTGACAACAGAAAGAAAATTATAGCTAACTGATTCCAGCTCCAGAACAACCTCAGTCTGTAGCCCCTCTCCAAAAACCTTTGGCAGGAAATACACTGGAAATGCTCTGACCACGTTCTTGGAAAGATGACCAGAAAAAGTTGCTTTCATCAAGCCTGTTTTATGTTTCTGCAGTTCATGAAGTTTAACTTCCCACAGAATTTTTAAAAACAACAGACTCTTAAACCCATTCAAGATAATATGTTAACCTCTATTTTGGCCCATTTGCCCAGAACTTGACTTATTCCTCACATACTTCTGGGAGAAATATTTCCCTAAAATTGATAGGAAGCAAGCATTAAACTGAGGTTCATATACATCTTGAAAGGTACATATGTACTTCTTTATTTATAATAAGAAAGGTAAGGGTACTAACCATTCTATAGGTTATGTGAGTAAAAAAAGTTCTTGATTTCATTTTTGCTAATTGTTCAATTAACTATGCAGCTACTTCATTTGGAGCATATTATAAAAGTAGAGAAATAATCTCTGTTTTAGATATAGTTAAAATTTTTTTTAAAATTTTTTTTTAAAGATTTATTTTTATTTATTTATGCAAACACTGGGTACAGTCAGAAGCGCGGGAGGGTGAGAGAATTCACCAGAGCCAGGGCAGGGAGCAGAGCAGGCAGACTGAAGTACACTGCTGAGGGGAGCAGTGGGCAGCAGGAGAGGTCTGCGCGCCATGTGGGACCCTCCTCGGGTGGCTGGGGAGCAGCCAGGGATTGAACCAGTGCTGTAGAGGCTGCGGGCAGCTCGCAACCCAGCGCTCAACCACTGCACCACCGGGGAGGCCCATAGTTAAAATTTTTTATGACTCACCAGTACTTACAATGATCATTATCTGATGCTATATTTAATTCATCCAGACCACTGCTGTTCAGTAAAATTCCTACAATGATGTAAATGTTCTATGTCTTTGTTGTCAAATAATAAAGTCAGTAACTACATGTGGCTATTGAACATTTGAAATGGCTGAATTTATAATTTTAATTAACTTATAGTTAATTATAGCATTGACTATAAGTTATAATTACAAACCAAATTTATACTTTTAATTTTAATTAATTAAAGTTTAAATAGCCACATGTGGTTAGTGGCCATGATGCTGAATAGTGCATATCTAGGCTATGTAATATCAGTAGAGTTGTTTTGCTTTGTTTTTATTTTATTTATTTATTTTTAAAGATTTATTTGTTTATGCATACAAGAACTGGGGTACAGGCCAGAGGTGTGAAGGGGTGAGTGGATCCACCAGAGAGAGAGTGGGGAGCAGAACAGGTGAATCTACTGAAATACACGGCTGAGGGGAGCAGAGTGAGACAGGAGAGGTCTGCTGCGCCATGTGTGTAGCTGCCAGGCAGGGGATCAAACATGTGCTGCGGAGGCTGTGGACAGCTTCATAAGTTGCATCCCAACCCCTTGTGCCACCAGGGAGGCCCCTGCTTTGTTTTTTAAATAAAGCACTTGGGGTTAAATAAAAGTATTATCCATAATCAGCTGATCCATAGTCTCTACTGCTGGTTATATGTCTTCCTGTTAGGGAGGTGGACATTTTTGTTTAAAAAAATATCTTCATGACTTCAAAAAGTCAATGTATCTGATATTTAAATAACTAAGCACCTGAAAAATATACTATCATTGCTTTCATGGGAACTGTAGTTTAGGTGTAGAAAATACAATGAGTGGTGTTAGTTTTGCAATAAGAATTTTAGTATAGATTAACCTGTACCTTTTGTCAGAATCTTTCATTATATTTGCTGAGGATTTCTAAGATCTGATTTATATTTTTGGAAAACCGGGAGCCAGAAATTTTACATACTAATCACCACCTAAGAATTTCATTATTATGATGCAATCAAACAATTTTGTTAAATTGAAGTTTATGCATCGATTGCTTAAGGTGTTGGGAATTGCCAAAGGGAGGAAGTTAAAGGGAAAGGGCAAAGGGAGGAATGAGGTAGAGAAGCTAATTTGACTCTCTTTTTTTAAAGATTTATTAATTTATGCATACAAGAACTGGTGTACAGGCCAGAGGTGTGGGGGGTGAGAGGATTCACCAGAGACAGAGTGGGGAGCAGAACAGGCAGACTGACTGAAATACACTGCTGAGGGGAGCCGTGGGTAAGCCAGGAGAGGTCTGCTGCACCATGTGGGTAGCTCCCTGGCTGTGGGATCGAACTCATGCTGCAGTGGCTGTGGATCTCTCCATAGGTTGAGTCTCAACCCCTTGAGACACCAGGGAGGCCCATCTTATGAACTCTTAAATGATCTAGAATATGTGCACAGATTTTCGACTAGTCTATTGTAACACCTCCCTCCCTCCAGTTATTTCAGAGTTTTGGGAAGAGGGATGTTAGGATAGCAAAAAGAAAAGGGAAATTTGCCTAGAAGATATTGCTGAGCGGGAGGAGATAATATCAATGGGTATCCTGAGCAGTCCTGAATAAATCAGAAGTCTGGTCTTACCTCACTTAGTGCTTCTGTTAAAATTAAATTAAAGGTGAATTAAAACCACCTTTAATCATCACTCATTCTTTATTTCAACTGGGTATTTATTATCCCATTGTGAAAAAAAAGTTACTGTTTTCAACTAAAGTATATGATATGTTTGCTGTATCACATTTTAATGTTTCCTATTCCATACCTAAAGAAATTTTGCTACATGAAAAGCCTTATCATCCTTACCTGTACTACTCTCTTTCAGAGCAGTCAAATAAGGAGAGCAGTGCTATATAAAGAGGTGAGAGTGCCACCGCTCTTAAGTTGTTAAAAACATCAGGAAAGCATTATTTTAAAGTAAATAAAACTTTATTTACATCTTTACCCTTAATTAAAACTCTTAAGATTTGATTAGCTTTCCTCTCAAAGTTATTGTCAATGTTGTGTTTATACATCTCAGAAGGCAGTTTCTGTTAATATTTAGATTTTCAAGTGTAAAAGCCAAATAAAATATCTCAATATATTCTTGGCACAGTTAGAAGCATGAAATGCAAAAAAATAAAATAAAATAATTCATGAAAAATAGACAATCTATTTTCTCAAGGTTTCTATTCTAAAGAGGGAAATACAAAGCAGAAGAGATTCTTAACTCTTAGGATTAGCTTTAGTTTGTGAAAGAGAAACCAAAAACCCAGAAGTCAAGAACCACAAAGCAGAGTGGTAGAAAGGTGTTGCCATCTGCTTCTTTGCTTGATAGGGAAAAAATGTGTGTGCGCACAGGCGCAGATATAAAGTGTAGGCCTCCAGGGGCTCAGAGTCAGTCAAAATAAGTAGTATTGAAGCTGATTTGTTCCCAATTTTCCATTTGTTTCCAATTTTCAAAGCGGTTTAGTGAATATAAACTACTCCAAATCATAATCTTATTACTCATCAGAATCTTTCTTACTTAACTTTTCTTCACACCACAACAAGGATTTAATTAAGCAGCAATACCAGGACAAAAGATCCCTCTGCAAATATTTTAAGCCAACATTTGATTTCCTTAGATCTGTTAGTTTTTATTTATTATCACACATTGATTCACTTTTCTCCTCTCAGCAAATTTTCATTCTTTTCAAGACTCACACTTAGGTATGACTTTGGTTTCTTTCATTTCTCTGTTTCATCAGAACTTTTTATAAAAGTAGCAATTTGTGAAATGAAATTTAATTTTAAGTTTTGTTTATCCATGTGCTCACTTATTTATATGTTCATTTCCATTTCCCTTCCACATCCACCTTTAATGCATTTTCTCAGAAGGAAACATTTATTGTGTGCCCAGTACTTGCCGAGCTCTTTGCTTTTCAGGTTTATATTTAAGGAAGTAGGAGTTAAGAGAAGTTATATAACTCACCTAAGGTCACATAGGTAATTAGTGGATGAATTGCTTTAAATTCATGTCCACCTGACTCTAGAACCTTCTCTTTGCAGCATGCTTTGTTTTGTCCTTACATATGCATTCTTCAATTCTTCTCATGTTTCTCTCTCTTCTTCCCTTCTTGTGTCTCTTGTTCGGCAGAAGTTTTTCTCTGAGGTTTTTTTTTTTCCTTTGTATGTTTTCTCAATTCTATCACAACCCCTCAAACTCTATTCTTTTTCTCTAAAATCACAATTTTGTTTTTTTTTTTTTATCTAATGAGAAAGCAGAAATACCATCAAAAGAAGATTTGCATTTTTGTATTAAATGTCTTAAAATTGTTAGTGTATTTTGGTCTTGTAATCTTCCTGCTAAGCATTCTAAAGAAATCATCAGAGATATATGCAAACTGCATATCCAAAGAAGAAAATCCAAGCATACTGTATCATTGAAAAATTAAAATAATTTTAATGCCTCAGAATAGGGTTGAGCATAGGTTAAATAAATGCTAGATGATAATCAATGTATTGTTACAGAGTTTAGTGAGGTAATGCATACTTAATAAAATAGAAAAATGTTCATCATGTATTTAAAAATTAATTTATAATGAAACTCCTGTATTATAAAGTTGTCCTTCGTGCAAAAGAGAATTTAAATGTATATATTTAATTTGTTGATCAAAATGAATACCTGTGGGCCTCGCCGGTGGCATAGCGGGTTGAGCACAGCTGGTTGAACTTAGCGCTGTGAAGCTGTCCGCAGCCTCTGCAGCGCGGATTCGATTCCAGGCCGGCCAGGGAGAGGCCCACACGGTGTGGCAGACCTCTCCTGTAGCGCCTGCTGCTCCCCTCAGCAGTGTCTTCGGTCTGTCTGCCTGTTCTACTCCCCACTCTGTCTCTGGTGAATTCTCTCACCCTCCCGCGCTCTGATCTGTTCGCTATTTCTTGTATCAAAATAAATAAATCTTAAAAAAATTATAAAAAAAGAATACCTATGTATCTACCACCCACTTATTAAAATAGATATTACCAACTTATTTAAATTCCCTCTATGATACCATATGATGGTGAGTTGAAGAAACAAAAAAGCATCTTAGGATATAGTATATAAAAATGGTAATAGTATGCACAATATAACTTAAATTTAGTGACAAAATATATGTATAGCAGAAAACTGGAGAGAGATATGTATACTAAAATGTTATCAGTTGATGGCATTGTGAATGAATTAAATTTTTTAATTTCTAATTTTTTGTTTCATCCTTTTGAAATGACCATTTATCATATTCATAACAAGAAACATAACTAAGTAACTTAATTATTATTTTCTTCAGTGAAAAGATATAGATTGAAAAGTCAAGGAAATTCATTTTAGAGTATTCTGAAGCTGGGAGATGATAATCAGGGACTGAAAAGTAAAATAATTGTGATTTACTATCAAACACAAAGTTTTTTTTAAAAGATTTATTTATTTATTTATACAAGCACTGGGTACAGTCAGAAGCACGGGAGGGTGAGAGAATTCACCAGAGACAGAGCGGAGAGCAGAACAGCCAGACTGACGAAATACACTGCCGAGGGGAGCAGGGGGCTGCAGGAGAGGTCTGCGTGCCATGTGGAGCCCTCGCCAGTGGTCGGGTATTGAACCGGCACTGCAGAGGCTGCGGGCAGCTTCGCAACCCAGCGCTTAACCGCTGCGCCAACGGGGAGACCTACAAGCACAAAGTTTTTTAAATTATCATTCATCTAGTATAGCAATCTTAACTTCTTTTTGACACAATTCTGCATTAGGTGGATGGTGCAAAAGAACTCTAAGTGTTTAAGTGCCCTATGTATTCAGAGTAGACAGAAGGAAATCCTCTTTAACTGAATGGTCAAAACTTCTTATTTGGACTTTGAAGGATAGAGGAGATTTAGATCATGTTCTCAAACTCTTTGACCTTAGGATTCTCTTATAATATTCTTCAAAATTATCAAGGACCTAAAAAAAGCTTTTGTTTATATCTACCTATATTTATCATGCTAGAAATTAAAATCAAGCAAACTCCAAATTATTAATGTATTTTAAAATAAGTTACATGTAAACAAATAATTTTATGAAGAAATAACTGTATTTTCTCAAACAAAACCATTTAGTGAGGAAAATGATATTGTTTTACATTTTGCATTTTACTATATGGTTTGATAGAAGACCACTGGGTTGTCATATCTGTTTCTGCTGTGATATCATATATCATACAGCCTGTGGAAAACTCCACTGTACTCTTGTGAGAGAATGACAGTGTAAAGGCAAACAGCATCTTAGTATTATTATGAACGTAGTGTTGGATGTCATGGTCCCCTTGAGGTCACTTTGAAAATTACTTATTAAAATAGACTGAGGGAAAAATGGAAGACTGGCAAAATTTCAGAGGTGAGAAAACATAAAATATATCAGATTCACATAGAAAGATTCACATAGATGGAGATGGGAGAGAGATAGCTAGAAAATGTAGGTAGGGAGAGTCATATTATGCCAACTAAAAAATTCCAGCTTTGACCTCCACTTTGTGCTGAGAAAGAATCAGGGCAGGAGTTATAGAACAGAAATGCATAAAACTTTGTGTCTGGCAGTATTTTAGTTGATTTATTGATTGTGTTATTCATTCAATTTATTGTCTACCACATCAGCTCAAGAACCTATTATACATTAGGTTAAAAATTTATAATAAAAAGATGATATATTCACAACTTCTATAGCAACTCGCAGTTAAGTAGGAAATTCAGATATTAAACAGGTAAGCAATGTATTCTTTAAACAGGAGTAACACAGGGGATCCCCCATTTTGGCTCTCCGCCAGCTCGCAGCATCCGGCCAGCTCTGAGAGTGCCTTTGGGTTTCCAGGTCTGCGGATCGGGACAAATGAAGTGATTGAATTTTATATTTGATGAACTATAAGCATAAGTAACAGCATAACCAGTATTTATCAATCTGTGGAAAAGGATCCAGTGATCCAAACCAATAAGAGCTCAAGGATTAAAAGTCTGCAGACCGCAGTCCAAGCCCAGAGGGGGAGCAGGAACCCACCGCCGGGGCAGACCAGGCGCACAGGGGAGTGTGTCCCCACATTGGCATTTTAGAACAGGGACCTTTCTCCAGTAAAGACTGCTTGAAACTGACAGATGACTCCTGGAGGAACCAGAGGAGAGCAGAGAAGCTCACCCAAGATGCCGGCCAGTCCCAACTACACAGTATCCCAACGCATACGGCAAATTAGAAAACAGACAGTAGGGAGGAGAAGAACCACACGCAACCTAGCAACTCCCCAGGGAAAAAGCACACCACAAAAAGGAAAGCAGCCCCCAGATTGCAACGACAGTAACTTGGAAGAACTTCTGAGCCTTCCAGAAAGAGAATTTAAAATTGCCGTGATTAAAAAACTGACAGAAGTCATAAAGGAAAACAATGATAAGGGAAAAATAATCAACGATCAGAAGAATGCAATTGAGTCCCTAGAGAGGGAAAACAATGGTCAGAAGAATGAAATTGAGTCCCTAAAGAGGGAAGTAAAAGAAATGCAGGAGATCAAAGAATTAATGGAAGAACTAAAGAATTCTGGGAAAAGCAATGAAAGCAGAATAGACGAAATGGAAGAACGAATAAGTAATCTCGAAGACACAGAAATAAAAAGAACCAAAACAGAAAAGGAAAGAGAAGTACGAAGGAAAAAGAACGAAGAAAGACTTCGGGAACTATCTGACTCCATGAGGAAAGGAAATATAAGAGTTATAGGAATACCAGAAGGAGAGGAGAGAGATGTAGGAACAGAGAAAATATTCAAAGAGATAATTGAAGAGAACTTCCCAAATGTGAAGAAGGAGCTGAAAATTGATATACAAGAAGCAAGAAGAACACCAAACTTCCACGACGAAAGGAAAAATACAGCAAGACACATAATAGTAAAGCTCCCAAGAATCCAGGACAAGGGAAAAATAATGAAGCTGGCAAGAGGGAAGAAACAGATAACATTCAAAGGAAAGCCAATCAGGCTGACATCAGACTTCTCCGAAGAAACACTACGGGCAAGGAGAGAATGGAGGGACATAGTCAACAGACTCCAAGAAAACAGATGCTAACCAAGAATTCTCTATCCCGCAAAGCTCTCCTTTCTCTTTGAAGAAAGAATATGGACCTTCCCAGACAAACAGAAACTCCGGAATTTCATTGCAACTAAACCCCCACTCCAAAAAATACTACAAGGAGTCCTAAAGCCAGAACCTCAGAGGGACGAATAACAATGAAAGAAGGCCAAAAAAAAAAAAAGTTATTAAAAGAATAAATAAAATCAAAGGAAAGACAAACACAATGGCAAATACAGATGCTAACATATCAATATTAACTCTAAATGTAAATGGACTAAACTCTTCAATAAAAAGACACAGAGTTGCAGCCTGGATTAAGAAACAAAACCCAACCTTTTGCTGTCTCCAGGAAACACATTTAGCTACAAAAGATAAAAATAGGCTCAAAGTTAAAGGATGGAAAACAATCCTACAAGCAAATGGACCAAAAAAGAAAGCAGGAACAGCTATACTTATATCAGATAAAACAGATTTCAAACTCAAAAAGATAAAAAGAGACCCCAATGGTCACTACATTATGATCAAGGGGACAATACTTCAAGAAGAAATAACACTCATTAACATATACTCACCAAACGAAGGAGCACCAAAATATATCAGACAACTGTTATCCTCTCTGAAAACAGACATCAGAGAAAACACATACGTAGTGGGAGACTTCAACACACCACTATCAACAATGGATAGATCAACAAGACAAAAAATAAGTAAAGAAACCAAAGCTCTAAATAAGGACCTAGAGCAATTGGGCTTAACAGACATCTATAGAACACTAAACCCCCAAAAAACGGAGTACACATTTTTCTCAAGCGCACACGGATCATTCTCCAGGATCGATCACATACTGGGGCACAACATCAACAGATACACCAAGATTGAAATCATATCAACCATCTTTTCTGACCATGAAGGCATCAAACTAGAAATAAACCATAAAAAGAAGGCAAGGAACTTTCCTACCTCATGGAGATTAAAAACCACACTACTGGAAGACCACTGGACTAATGAGGAGATCAAAGAAGAAATCAAAAAATTCTTTGAATTGAACGACAAGGAGGACACCAATATCCTAAATGTATGGGATGCAGCAAAAGCAGTAATAAGAGGAAAATATATAGCAATAGAAGCTCACATCAAGAAACAAGAAAGAACTCAAAGAAACAACCTAATCTCGAAGCTCAAAGATCTAGAAAAAGAACAACAAAAAAACCCCAAAACCAGTAGAAGAAAAGAAATAATAAAAACAAAAGCAGAAATAAATGAAATTGAAACTAAAAAAACAATCCAAAAGATCAATGAAACCAAGAGCTGGTTCTTTGAAAAAATCAATAAAATAGACAAACCCCTAGCCAGGCTCACAAAGGAAAAAAGGGAGAAAGCACAAATAAACAGGATCATCAATGAAAGAGGAGAAATCACAACGGACACAGAGGAAATCAAAAGAATAATCAGTAACTTCTATGAACAGTTATATGGAAACAAGTTTAACAATCTAGAGGAGATGGACAAATTCCTACAACTCTACAATCACCCAAAGCTAGATAAAGAAGAAATAGAACACCTAAACAGACCAATTACAAGCAGCGAAATTGAAATGGTAATCAAAAACCTCCCCAAAAACAAAAGCCCGGGACCTGATGGATTTACAAATGAATTCTACCAGACATTCAGAGACGAATTAGTGCCTATCCTTCACAAACTCTTCCAAAAAATTGAGAAGGAAGGGACAATACCAAACACATTCTATGAAGCCAACATTATACTAATACCAAAACCAAACAAGGACAACACAAAAAAGGAAAACTACAGGCCAATCTCCCTAATGAACACTGATGCAAAAATCCTCAATAAAATTTTAGCTATCAGAATCCAACAATGCATCCATAAGATAATTCACCACGACCAAGTAGGATTCATTCCAGGGACACAAGGATGGTTTAACATCCGAAAATCAATCAACGTTATCCAACACATCAACAAAAAGAAATATAAAAACCATATGATAATATCAATAGATGCTGAGAAAGCTTTCGACAAAATGCAACACCCATTCATGATAAAAGCCCTTGAAATTCTTGGGATACAAGGAACATACCTCAACATCATAAAGGCCATCTATGACAAGCCAACAGCCAGTATCATTCTCAATGGTGAAAAGCTGAAAGCAATTCCATTAAGATCTGGAACAAGACAAGGATGTCCACTCTCACCACTGCTTTTCAATATAATACTGGAAGTCCTAGCCAGAGCAATAAGACAAGAGAAAGACATCCAAGGAATCCAAATAGGAAAAGAAGAAGTCAAACTATCACTATTTGCAGATGATATGATAATATACATAGAGAACCCCAAAAAGTCCACAGAAAAGCTAATTCAACTCATCAATCAGTTCAGTAAAGTGGCAGGATACAAAATCAACACGCAAAAGTCAGTAGACTTCCTATACACAAACAATAAATCTGAAGAAGAAGAAATCAAAAAAACCATCCCTTTTTTTATTGAAACAAAAAAAATCAAATATTTGGGAATAAATCTAACAAAAGAGGTAAAGGACCTATACAAAGAAAACTATAAAACACTGTTAAAAGAAATAGAAGAAGACACAAAGAAATGGAAAGACATCCCCTGCTCATGGATTGGAAAAATAAACATTATTAAAATGGCCATCCTTCCAAAAGCAATATACAGATTCAATGCTATTCCAATCAAAATTTCAATGTCATTCTTCAAAGAAATAGAACAATTATTGATGAAATTCATATGGAATCACAAAATACCCCGAATAGCCAAAGCTCTCCTGAAAAAAAAAGAAGGGAATGGAGGCATCACACTCCCAGACTTCAAACTCTACTACAAAGCCATAATCATCAAAACTGCATGGTATTGGAACAAGAACAGACATACAGACCAATGGAATCGAATAGAAAATCCAGAAATAAACCCACAGATTTATGGTCAACTAATCTTTGACAAAGGAGCAAAGACTATGCATTGGAGCAAAGAAAGTTTGTTCAATAAATGGTGCTGGGAAAACTGGGTTGCTACATGCAAAAGAATGAAGCTTGACCACTACCTCACACCATACACAAAAATCAACTCAAAATGGATTAAAGAACTAGACATAAGACCTGAAACCATAAAATATATAGAAGGAAATATAGGCGAAACACTACGTGATTTGCACATCAAAGACATCTTTACAGACACATCACCCAAAGCAGCGATAGTGAAGGCGAAGATAAACAGCTGGGACTACATCAAATTAAAGAGCTTCTGCACAGCAAAAGAGACAATAACAAAAACAAAGAGAAACCCCACCAACTGGGAGAACATTTTTGCACCCAACACTAATGATAAAGGACTGATCACAAAAATCTGCAAAGAGCTGATGAGACTTAACAACAACAAAGAAAAGAATCCAGTCAAAAAATGGGCAGAAGAGCTAAAAAGAAACTTCTCTGAAGAGGAAATGCAAATGGCCAACAGGCATATGAAAAAATGTTCAACATCACTTGTCATCATGGAAATGCAAATCAAAACTACCATGAGATACCATCTTACACCAGTGAGAATGGCACATATTAAATAAAATAGCAACAACAAATGTTGGCGAGGGTGTGGAGAAAAAGGAACTCTTCTGCACTGTTGGTGGGAGTGCAAACTGGTCCAACCACTGTGGAGAGCTGTGTGGAGATTTCTGGACCTACTAAACATAGAGCTTCCACAGGATCCAGCAATTCCACTCCTAGGTATTTACCCAAAGGACACAGAAACATCAATTCCAAAGAGCACCTGCACCCCTATGTTTATAGCAGCACTGTTTACAATAGCTAAGCTTTGGAAACAACCCAAATGCCCAAAAATAGATGACTGGATCAAGAAGATGTGGTACATATATACCACGGAATATTACTCAGCATTCAAAAAAGATAAACACATGCAATTTGCAGCAACATGGATGGCACTGGAAGGGATCATGCTCAGCGAAATAAGCCAAAAAGAAAAAGAAAAATACCGGATGGTCTCACTCATAGCAGGAATCTAGAAAACTTAAATAAGGGACCAGGAAAACGAGTAACTATAAGAAAGTGAAAATCAAAATCAACAAAAAACTACGAACCAGAGACACTTTTAGGGGGGCGGGGGTGGGAGGGGAGGGATTGGGGTCAGAATGGGGGGGCTGCAATTGTATGGGGAATATAAAAATAAAATTTATTATTAAAAAAAAAATAAAAGTCTGCAGACCACAAAAAAAAAAAAATAAAAAAAAATAAACAGGAGTAACACAGAGGACGGGTCTGCTGATTCTGACTGGGGGTTGGGATGGGCAGGTTGTGGGCAGATAGCCTTCAAGGTTAATGTCCCAAATAGCAGGAATCCGTCATGGTGAGATAATCCTCAAAGTACGGAGGTGACAAATACAGTGCTAGAATTAATACAGTAGATTTAAGAGATTCAGATGGTACCAAAGAATAATTTTTGGAATATATGTTCTCTTTAGACAAGTGTATACAGTCTCTTTTGCTAAAGCCCTACATTATTTTTCTAATGCCAGACCTGGAGACACCACTGATTATCTTAATGTCTCTCCTCTCTTCACTTCACTCAATACCTAGAGTGAAAGTGAACAACTTTAACTCGTATGTAAAACCTGAAACCATGAAATACATAGAAGAAAAGAGATAAAACATTTCATGACATAAACTTCAGTGATGCCATTAAGCAGCAAGGAAAACAAAAAAGAACATAAACAACTGGGCCTACATAAAACTAAAAAAGCTTCTACACAGTGAACAAAACCATAACTAAAATGAAAAGACACCCTACTGAATGGCAGAAAATATTTGCCTACCATTCATCTCAAAGATTTACCAAGAATTCATAAAACTCTACAAAAACAAACATCCCAGTCAAAAAATGGGCAAAAGAACTAAAGAGACACTCTACAAAGAAGACAATCAAACAGCCAGCAGGTACATGAAAAAAAGTGTTCACAATTACTTATTAGAGAATGAGACTGTCCCATATCAAAAAGACCAGAAACAAGTACTGGTGAGGATGTGGAGGAAAGCCCTTCTACACTGTTGGTGGGAATGTAAACTGTCCAACCCCTATGGAAAGCACTATGGAGGTGTTTCAAAACATTAAACATTGATCTGCCATTCAACCAGTAATTCCACTAGTAGGCATCTACCACCAAAATTCAAAAACATTAATTCAAAAGGAAACTTGGGTTCCCTTATTTATTGCAGCACTATTTACTATAGCTGAAGTGTGGGAAGAACCTAAGTGCCCCAGAACAGATGAGTGGGTCAAGAAGACGAGGTATATATACACAATGGAATACTACTCAGTGATCAAAAAAGATAAACTCATGCCATTTGCAGAACCATGGATAGTGCTGGAAGGGATAATGCTAAATGAAATAAGTCAGGAGAATGATAAATACTGTATGGTGCTGCTAATATGTGGGCTATAAAATGACCAAAGTAATGGTCAAATAAAGACAAGCTAAAAAACTAACCCTTGATAGCTGACACAGAACTGAAGTACCACAGAGGGGAGGGGCTAAGGACAGGGTAAGACCGCAGAGGGAAGGGATATGAGTGAGTGAGTGGTAGGTGCACTACGGTGGTAATATCTGATGGGGGTACCCAAATATTACCTCAGTTAAAAATAAATAAAATTTTTAAAAAAGAAATTTAGATTACTACAACAGCTTTAAACCAAATACTCAGAACACCTGTGCAGTCCAATAATTGTGATTAACGAGTAAATAAAGAACCTGTCTCCAGCACCACCTGCAGGGGACAAAGAAGTCTGCATCAGGATTCAATACTTCCTTCTCTGCCAGAAAATCTGTAACCCAATATTTCTTTATTGAGCATCTACTAAGTAAATAGCCTGGTTTTTGAAGCTAAAGAGAATACAAAGATCAGTAAGAGACCACCTCCCATACTCAAAGCAACATTATTGTGATTAGCTTGGAAGGAAAGGATTGAATCTATGAGAATTAGGTTTCTTTTGTGCACATTGAGAAGTAAAGCAACTACAGCATTGCCTTTTTACATCCTTCAGTGATAGAAGTGAAGAACAAAACTTATTTTACATTTTTAAGTAGTAAAAGAGATTTTTTTGAGGTTTCAAATCTGTGGAACTTGTAACATGAGAGATATTCCTGCATTGCATGCCATTTTACATGGTCCAGTTACGGTTGCTCTTTTTGAAATTTAAGGCTATCCCAGACAAGTGTTTTATGGATAGTTCTCTGAAGATCCTAAAAGAGATCAAATAAAAGAAGATACATAACTTAGTATAAACCCATAAACATCTATTTGAAGTAAACTCAAAGTAAGAGTCTTATTTTTTTTTTAATCAGATCATGTCCTAGAAGCTAGGAAAAATGAGGTTTCTAAAAGTTCCTAGCTTCATATCGTTTTGTGAACAAGTAAAAAATATTTTCCTGAGTTCTAGCATTTAAAATAGAAATAGACTGCACCAGGTATACAAGATACAAAATAAATTAAACAAGCAACCACAATACTTTTAGAGAAAAGAAAGATATCTGCTGGGTAAGTGATGAAGATAATGACTATAAATAAGGCTCATATGCAGGATGAATATGATCAGTTGTTTTCTTTGTCTAGATTTGGAGTCTCCGTATATACACATTCAGGGTTTTAAGTATAGCTTTCAGTCAGCATTCACCCCCAGTACCTCTCCCACAACCTGAGGCAAGTAACTTTGGGTAGTAATATTCTGGTGTTTTCAATTTTTTTCACTAGGCGTTTGAACTACTTAATGCAGATTAAGACTTAAATCAACACCCTCAATTATACCTCTTTCCAGACTCACATATCAAGTTATAAAAGCAATGAATTGGACAGGTAAGTAACATAACACACTGTCAGAGATAAGGGGAACTTATGTGTCATGTAGTTCAGGATTTATCAAAGTGTGGGTTCTCTACCTGCAAGAATTTCTTGGTCATTATAAATGCAGACTGTTGGGCTCCACATCACACCTAAGCTCCTAAAACTGATATGTGCATTAAGGTTCAGAAACCACTCATCTAGTCAAACTGTTTCATATGACAGATGAGGATTTATCAGAAAAGTCAGGTGATTTAGCCAAAGTGATGCTGCCAGTCAGAGGCAGAAACTGGATTCAATCACAAATCTTTTACTTCCACGTTAGAATTTTTCAACTATAAGTAACTTGTATATATTTGTAAATTCCCAATAGACCTGAATAATAAGGGAATTTTGAGGGTTTTTTTTTTTTTTACATCACTCTCCTATTCCCCAATTCAGTGCCAATAATTTGCTGTTACTACGTTCCCAGTATTTGCCAAGTAAGATGTTGATTTGAAATTTAGGGAATATAGAAGCTTGTGGACAAAGGGATTTTGTTATCTGGTTACCATTCCATTCCCTTTATAATCAAACATGCAAGATCATTTGTCAACAAGAACATACATTCATTTTGCTCAAATCACAAGAGACAACAGTAAAAAGTAAATGAAAAACCCTGCTACTAGTGTTAAACAAGAATATCCCACCCTCTGTAACAACATAACATATGGTATTTCCCTGCCTTGTTTAGTATTTAACGTAACAATTTATTGCTAGGCGTCTTGGCAGCAAGCTGTGTGAGTTGAAGTGGAATCTGATTGAGGTGAGTTAATTAATGTGGTGGCAGCTTGGAATGTTGTCCAGCTGCCAGTGAGAATTATGTTTGTTTGCCTTTGGCCCAAGTGTGAAATGGCTGGCTGTTGATTTCAGAAGTGTGAGTGTACATTTTTATATCTCACACGAATGAATACATTTTTTTGTATCCTACACATTTGGGGAAGTGCTAAAATTTATTGGGCAATGTTATTTACCACTTGTGTGGTAGAAATAGAAAGGTGGAATTTTGCCCCAGAGGTTGACTTTGCATCTGTAGAAAAAGCAAAAGCAGGTGGCATATAAATCTATGAGCAGGTAAATAAGCCATCTGAAATGAGCTCACATGGGCTAATGTTTTCAGGAACAACTTTAAAAAGGAGGTAAGCAAGGTTTGAACCAGAAAAGAATAGTTCTTGTGAGGATAAAAGGATTCTGAAAGTAAGAGAACATAAGTTTAAACTTCCCTTGAAAGGAACAAATTATAGATTTACTTATATTTAGAAGTTACATAGAGTTTTTTCACCAAACACTACCTTTTATTAAATACATTTTCTCACTGTGTAATCTTCCTTCCTATCAGTAATTGATGATACTGAGTCCTGTGTTACAGTTCTGATGTTAAAGATACTACATAGTTTGGGCCAGTTAGTACTGATATGGACAGGTGTTTTCCAATTCAAGTAGCCCATGGTTTATATTAAACCAACATAGTTCAAAGTATATTTGAAAGATGTCAGATGTTACTGTTCCCCAATTATTTTTTCTATGTAAAGTAGTATTGAGATAAAATGCCTTGAAAACAGTTTAATAGTATTTTAGTAATAGATGAAGGAGATGGATGCTTAATTTATTGTGCACACACATTTCTTTTATTTCACCATTTTGAAGAAATTAAAATAAACCAAAACTTAAGGAAATGGCAGGCAGGAGAGATGTAAGAGCATATATTATGAAGAAAAGTTTTACAAAACAAACAAAACAGGAATTACCAGAATTCCTTTTCAATGATAGAATAATTTCCTTAAATTTTAATGTAACCATGAAAATATTAACAAAACTTGAAAATAAAAGTATTTTCACATTGCAAGATACTAGTTTGTGAAATAAAAATCGAGCAAAATTTCGAAGTATATGGAAAACACAATAAAGCTCACATCTCTTGAAGGTTTTAAGCTAATAAAACACGAGGATAGCTTTAAAACTTTATTCAGATAGGTAAGAGGTAATTTGAGGTTTGGATTTTATTGGAAGTTACTGAACGGTAATGTATTTTGGTCACGTGCTAAATTATAAAATATAATGATGCTTCCTTTCTTTCCAAGGATATTTAATATAGTATTTATAATATTCTTTCTATGTAAAAAATTTTAGTAATAGAGGAAATTACTATAATTGCATATACAAAGCTTATATTTAACTCCTGATTACTTTATTATCTTCGTTTATTACGCATAGCAGTTACAAATATAAGAAAGAGATTTTGTGCTTACCTTTCATATAAGAGGTTAAAAAAAAGCACCTGGTAAATATTATTGTGTTCTTCGAATTATGGGGTTATCATGTCCTTGAACTTTCAGACCAAAGTAAGCCCCAGAGTCTCGTCTTAGCTTATTTTACTGTCAGATTAACAAATCAAACATTTAATTCTAATGTACACCCTATGAACATCTTAAAAGGTCAGACATATCACAGATGGCAGGCCTGAAATGAAGTTTTATAAATTACTTACTGTAATTTTTAATTTAATTGGCATAGGTATTTTATTTATTTTATTTTATTTTATTTTTTTAAAGATTTCTTTATTTATTTATACAAACACTGGGTACAGTCAGAAGCGCGGGAGGGTGAGAGAATTCACCAGAGCCAGAGCGGGGAGCAGAGCAGGCTGAAGGACCAAAGTACACTGCTGAGGGTAGAAGCGGGCGGCAGGAGAGGTCTACGCGCCATGTGGGACCCTCCTCCGGTGGCCGGGGAGCAGCCGGGGATTGAACCGACGCTGCAGAGGCTGCGGGCAGCTTCGCAACCCAGCGCTCAACTGCTGTGCCACCGGGGAAGGCCCCTGACATAGGTATTTTAGACAAAATGTTTCTTCTTACAAATTTTTGTTGTGCATGTTTATGTAATGATATGAAATGACTGTAATGACTATCAAAGATGACCTGACACAGAATTTCCCTAAATTTGGTAATTGTTCTCATACAGAGTTTACATTTACAAAGTTAATGTATTGAATGCTTTTGGTGAAATGCTAAGCTTAAAAATGTGTTTCTTTTTACAAATGTAAAGTTCAGTAGTTGTAACAGAAACTGCCTTGAAAAGTCAAAAACATTTTCCAGATGACCCTGTACAGGAAAAGTTTAGTGAACTCTGATCCAGATCAACTGTTAGGGCAGCAAAATGATTTAACTGTGTGATGCTTAAAAATGTTTTTTTTTTTTTTTAAAGAAAAATCAGGATCATTTAATGATTGTGTTCATGTTAATGAAGGGCTTTGAAATAATTCTAACATAAGATTAAAACAATGCTACAGATTTTCAAAATAGTATGGGAAAATTATGCACCTTCTATGTGCAAAATGATACATTGATGGAGATGATATAAATTTAAATAAGACCAATTATGTGACAGGTCATTTATAAGCAGCTTTCATTATCTTTAGTTACTAAGTTGACTTCACTTTGCACAACCTCATAAACTGGTAACATTTGAGTTATTATACACAGTGGTCAGTTTTAAAAATTATTCTCATTTTAGTTAACTTGAAGTTTTATTGAGCATAAAGAAATAATTTGCATGCTTCTTCATTTCCCCATCTGCTGTTTTCAGATATAATCGGATTAGTGCAGTAATAGAACTGTGGATTCTTAGAACTTTGCACTTTAAAAGACTTTAGGTTTTAGTCTGTGAAATATGAAGTAAGTTAACTAACATCTAGAGATCTAAGGTGACTTACTGAAATCATGAAGCAAATCATGGATAGACTGAGTCTTGGGACTTAGATATGTATACACTCCCAGCTACAATAAATACTGCCCCAAACAACTGTGTACCTCTAACTCCCTAGGTAGATATAGATGTATATAGACATGAATATAGAACAGAGAAATTCTGAAGAAAATTCAGAAGTCTAAAATATCTCACTCCCAGGTTCCCCTATTACTGACATCATACATGACACATTTGTTCTGATCAATGGACCCACAATGCATCCATAGTGGTCCTTTATTAGTCAGTAAAGCTCATATAATTTCAGATTTCCTTTTTAACCTAATGTCCTGTTTCTGTTCCAGAATCCCCTCAAGGATTCCACATTACATTTGGTTGTGATTTCTCCTTATGCTCCTCTTGGCTATGATGGTTTTGACTCTCCTTGTTTTGGGTGACCTTGGCGGTTTTGAGGAACACTGTCAGATGTCTTGTAGAATGCCCCTCAATTGGGATTTTTCTGATGTTTTTATCTTGGTTAGATTTGTTATGGATTTTTTTAGGAGAAAAACCATAAAGGTAAAATGCCCTTTTCCACCTTTTTATTGTGCTCCTTGGAAGACTTTATTCTGTGCAGCCCGCACTTAACAAGTGAGGAGCTGTGCTCTAACTCCTTGAGAATGGAGTATATTTATAAATTATTGGAATTCTGTGGAAAGGAGATAGCTCTTCTCTCATTAAATTTTTCATTTATTAATTTTTTAAAGTCACTGTGGTCTCAAGGGTATTTGTTTTATGTTTTTGGTTAGAATCAAATATTACTGTATTTAGACGTTTGCTCAAATTGTTCTAGATTTGGCCATTGGGAGCTCTTCTGACAAAACTCAATCACTCCGTGTGTGTGTGTGTGTGTGTGTGTGTGTGTGTGTGTGTCTTTCTGTAAGTATGTATCACCTCCTTACTCTCTGGCACTATAAGATGTTCCATGCTCATCTTGTATATTTCCTACCTGTGCCTTAAAAATCAACCATATCTTTTTTTTCTTTATATATATATATATTTATTTAAATTTTATTTTTATATTCCCCATACAATTGCAACCCCCTTATTTTGACCCCAATCCCTCCTTTCCCCGCCTCCCACCCCCCATAGAGTGTCTCTGGTTCACAGTTGTTTGTTGATTTTGATATTTTCTTTTTTTTTTAAATAATAAATTTTATTTTTATATTCCCCAGATTTTGATATTTTCTTTCTTACAGTTATTCTTTTTCCTGGTCCCTTATTTAAGTTTTCTAGATTCCTGCTATGAGTGAGACCATCTGGTATATTTTTCTTTTTCTTTCTGGCTTATTTCGCTGAGCATGATTCCTTGCAATTTGTCGATGCAAATTGCATGTGTTTATCTTTTTTGAATGCTGAGTAATATTCCATGGTATATATGTACCACATCTTCTTGATCCAGTCATCTATTTTTGGGCATTTGGATTGTTTCCAAAGCTTAGCTATTGTACATAGTACTGCTATAAACATAGGGGTGCAGGTGCTCTTTGGAATTGATGTTTCTGTGTCCTTTGGGTAAATACCTAGGAGTGGAACTGCTGGATCATATGGAAGCTCTATGTTTAGTAGGTCCAGAAATCTCCACACAGCTCTCCATAGTGGTTGGACCAGTTTGCACTCCCACCAACAGTGCAGAAGAGTTCCTTTTTCTCCACACCCTCGCCAGCATTTGTTGTTGCTAGTTTTTTTACTATGTGCCATTCTCACTGGTGTAAGATGGTATCTCATGGTAGTTTTGATTTGCATTTCCCTGAAAAATCAGCCATATCTTAAGGAGCTCTAGGTTCTTTTATGGTATAGTTTTTAAAACTATTTAGAGAACACTAGGCATAATTGTTGCTATTGGTGTGACTTATATCTAGGCCCTTTTAGCTGATAAAGCAATATGTGTGCATTCTAGTCCATGTGCATACACTTAACTACATTTATTTATGTAGTCAATTGAATCTATTTGAAACCAAACATGAATATATACTGATACCTCCCCTTCCAAGAGAATTATTCTTGTTTTGCCAATCTGTTTTTATCAGTATTACTAAACTGTCAATAAGGTAGAACTGATTTATCAACTTATAAGGGATCATATATAATAGACAAAACCCCTTATACAATAAACACTTAAGCCACCAGGGAGGCCCCACTTTCACAAATTTTTTAGCCAGTAAATCTGCCCACGGGCATTTAGTTTGGTTGCTCGACTTGGCTATTGTGAATAATGCTGCTGTGTACATATTGTTCATAATGCTGCTGTGTAATATTGTGCATATTCATGTTTCATATCATCTTTTCATTTTCTTTGGTATTGCTTGCAGTGGTATTGCTGAGTTGGATGGTATTTCCATTTCTTTTTTGAGGACTCTATACTGTTTTCTATAGAGGTTGCATTCACCAAATTACATTCCCACCAACAGTGGATGATTGTTCATTTTTCTCCACATCTTTACCAAAATTTGTTGCTTTGTGTTTTTCATATAGGCCATTCTCACCAGGGTGAAGTGCTATCTCATTGTTTTGATTTGCATTTCCCTTAAAGTGAGTGATATTGAGCATTTCATGTATTCTTTGGCAAAGTGTCTATTTAGGTCTTTTGCTCACATTTTGATTTTTTGTTGTTGTTGAGTTATGCAAGTGTTATAAATAGTTTGGAAATTAACCCCTTATTAGAAGTACAATGTACAAATATCTTCTCTCAGTTCATAGGTTGCTTTCTTGATTTTTGTGGTGCTTTATTTCAAGATATAAAAGCTTTTTAGTTTGATATAGTCTCATATGTTTATTTTTCCTTTTGTTTCCTTTTCCATTGGAGTTCTGTCTCCCAAAACATTTTCGTGTTTGATATCTAGGAGTGTATCATTTATGTTTTCTTTTATGTATATTGTGGTTTCTGGTCTTATATCCAAATCTTTAATCCATCCATTTCAAAATAATTCTTTTGCATATGGAGAAAGCTGTGATCTAGTTTCCTTCCTTCCTTCCTTCCTTCCTTCCTTCCTTCCTTCCTTCCTTCCTTCCTTCCTTCCTTCCTTCCTTCCTTCCTTCCTTCCTTCCTTCCTTCCTTCCTTCCTTCCTTCCTTCCTTCCTTCCTTCCTTCCTTCCTTCCTTCCTTCCTTCCTTCCTTCCTTCCTTCCTTCCTTCCTCCTTTTTGCATGTGACAGTCCAAGTTTCCTAACACCATTTGTTGTTAAAGATGTTTTTCTTTTTTTTTTTAAATAGAGGCATGTTTTATTTATTTATTTATTTTATTTGTTTGTTTGTTTTGTTTATACAAGCACTGGGTACAGTCAGAAGCGCGGGAGGGTGAGAGAATTCACCAGAGCCAGAGCGGGGAGCAGAGCAGGCAGAAGGACCGAAGTACAATGCTGAAGGGAGCAGCGGGCGGCAGGAGAGGTCTGCGCGCCATGCGGGACCCTCCTCCAGTGGCGGGGGAGCAGACGGGGATCGAACTGGCGCCGCAGAGGCCGCGGGCAGCTTGGCAACCCAGGCTTAACCGCTGCGCCACCGGGGAGGCCCAGGTTTTCCTTTCTATACAGCAAAAGGGACAATAATCAAAATGAAGAGACATCCTACTACTACTGAATGGGAGAAAATATTTTTACACCATAAAACTGATGAATGGCTGATATCAAAATTAACAAAGAACATACACTACTCAACAAAAATACAGCAAACAACTCAGTCAAAAGATGGGCAAAAGAGCTAAAATGACACTTCTCCAAAGAAGAAATGTAAATGGCCAACAGGCATATGAAAAAATATTCAACATTTCTTATTATTAGGGAAATGTAAATCAAAACCACCATGAGATACCAACTTACCCCTGTGAAAATGGCACATATTAAACTAGAGACAACAAATGCTGGTAAAGTTGTGGTGAAAAAGGAACCCTCTTACACTGCTGGTGGAAATGTAAACTGGTCCAGCCATTGTGGAAAGCTGTGTGGAAGTTCCTCAAAACACTAAAAATGAATCTATCCTATGATCCAGCAATTCCATTTCTAGGAATTGACCCAAAGAACACAAAACTCTAGTTCAAAGTAAACCTAAACTCCTATGTTTATTGTAGTACTATTTATAATAGCTAAGGTATTGAAACAACCCAAGTGCCCCCAAACAAATGAACTGATCAAGAAGACATGGTATATATACAGAATGGAATACTACTCAGCAATCAAAAAATATAAACTCATGCCATTTGCAACAACATGGATGGAGCTGAAAGAAATCATGCTTAGCAAAATAAGTCAGGAGGAAAAAGATAAATATCAGATGGGTTTCACTTACATGTAGAATATAGAGAAACAAAACAAAGTATCAGGAAAAAGACAAAACTTGCAAGCTGACCATAGATATGAGGCATATAGCAGGGGAGGGATCAAAACAGGGGAAGGAAGGGCACAGGGGATCATGGTGATGGATCACGGGTGCTATGGTGTTGGGAGAACTATGGGGCTACATCTAAGAGTAGAAATAAAATACTTACAAAAATTAACAGCGATGTAAGAAAAATAAACAAGTTTAAAAAAAGGAGGTTTTCCTTTCTCCATTGTACAATTATGACTACTTTGTTGAAGATAATGCATATTTGTGTAGGTTTATTTGTGAACTCTTATTCTATTTCATTGGTCTGTTTCTGCTTTTGTTCCAATACCATACTATTTTGATTATTATCATTGTGTGCTACAGTTTGAGGTCAGTGAGTGTGATACCTCCATTTTTCTTCTTTTCTCTCAGGATCACTTCGTCTATTCAGGGTCTTTTGTGGTTCTATATAAATTTTATAATTGTCTCATTTCCTTGAAAAAAAAAGTCATTGAAATTTTGACAGGTTTTGCATCGAATTTGTAAGTTGCTTTAGGTGATATGGCCACTTAAACTATGTTTATTCTTCCACTCCATGAAAATGGGATATCCTTCCATTTTGTTTTGTCTGCTTTTGTTTCCTTGGGCAGTGTTTTACAGTTTTCATTATATAGTTCTTTCACTTCGGTAAGTTTATTCCCAGATATTTTACTGATTTTGGTAGGATTTTAAATTGGTTTCTTAATTTCTCTTTTTTCAAGTTTATTGTTTGCATAGAGAAAAGCAATAGATTTTTGTGTAGTCATTTTATATCCTTCCATCTTACTATGTTTATATATAATCATATAGATATCATATGGAAGGAATCCATTTTGGATTTCTTGTGTGACTTTTTTTCACCTTGTTGCTATTGCTAGGACTTCCAATACTATGTTGAACAGTAGTGGTGACAGTGGACATCCTTGTCATGTTCTTTTTTTTTTTTTTTTTGTGGGATCCTCGCCGGTGGTGGCCGGGGATGGAACTGGCGCTGCAGAGGCTGCGGGCAGCCTCGCAACCCAGCACTCAACCGCTGCGCCACCAGGTGAGGCCCCCTTGTCATGTTCTTGATCTTAGGGGAAATGATTTCAGTTTTTCACCATTTTGATATTTGATATGGGCTTGTTATACATGGCCTTTAGTATGTTGAGATATATTCCTTTTATTCTCATTTTAGTGCTGAGAGTACAGGGTAGATAAGGTTTAGCACAGGGAATATGGTGTTTGACATAGCGTGCACTGCTTGGTGTGGGGAATGGGTCTTTCAAGGTATAAAACTCACAGCTGGGTCTTTCTCAGCAAGGGGGTAGGGATAGGATTCTACCAGCTGTGTTGCTAGCAACTATATGCAACTGAATTCAGCAGTTCCAACATCACATGCAAAGTCAGTCTATACTCCCCTCTCACTAAATAAAATTCCCAGGCAAGGTCCGTGCAGCTACACAGTTTGTGCCTGGTCAATAGCTTATTTGTCTGACTGGTATGATCACGGCCTTAGATGCATTCTTTTATGCTCCTCTTGCTCTACCCTAGTGGTTTTTATTCCTCAACCTCTGAAGAAGATATGCGTTTTGGTTCCCTGTCATTGATGATGAACTGGTGAAATTTTCTAAGAGCAAAATTTTGTTTTTCTGTAGTTGTATTTAGGAATGATGCTTATTGGACCCTCCCTATTCCACCACATTGTGGGTAAATTCCCCTGGAATCTACACTGGTTTTTTGAAATCACATATGAAACAAAAGAGTAATTATAATCTAAAATATCAAAATACTTGCTTTTTACACTTGCCTATGTAGTTACCTTTGGCATTTTTTTCTTTCTTCATGTGACTTCCAGTTATGATTTAGTGTCCTTTCATTTTGAGCTGATGGAGTCCCTTTCATTTCTTATATGACGGGTTTACTAGCAATGAACCTTCCCTGCTTTTATCTTGGAATGCTTTCATTTCTCCCTCATTTTTGTTTGATATAAAATAGTTTATTGATAGATTTCTTTTGTTTTAAAAGATTTATTTATTTATGTATACAAGAGCTGGAGTACAGGCCAGAGATGCAGGGGGTGAGAGGATTCACTGGAGACAGAGTGGGGAACAGAACAGGCAGACTGACTGAAATACACTGCTGAGGGGAGCAGCAGGTGAGACAGGAGAGGTCTGCCTCACCATGTGGATCGCTCCCTGGTCGGCCGGGGATGGAACTCGTGCGGCAGAGGCTGCAGATTGCATTTCATTTCCCCTTTGAGCACTTTAAATATGTCACCCCACTGCCTTCTAATCTCCATTGTTTCTGATCAGAAATAGGCCATTAATCTTACTGTGGAGCCATTGTGCATGACTTGGTACTTTTGCTGCTTACTGTCTCTGTCTCTCCTGCTCTCTTTCTGAAAGTTTTATTATATTGTATCCTTGTGTGGCTCTCTGACTTTCTTGTATTTTGTTGAACTTCATTAAATTTCTTTAATTAAATTGGAGAATTTTCTGCCATAACTTCTTCACATATTTTTTCTGCCCCTATCTCTTTTCTTCTGGGACTTTTGCAATGATGGAATACTTAATGTTGTCCTCTTAGTTCCTTTGACTTGGTTAACTTTAATTTTTTCTTTCTGTTTCTCAGACTGGATAATTTCAGTTGTCCTATCTTCAGGTTTTTTGACCTCCTTTCCTCCCTTCTGCCTGCTCAACTTCATCTTGACATACCTTTGTCATAAATGGAACTAAGTATAGCATATAAGGAGTATTCGATAAGTAACTCAGTGTAAGTATATTTTTAAATTTAATTAAACAATGATAATTTCATGAGTTAGTTTTAATGTTCCTAAAGTAACAAAGTTGGCTAGATTTTCAAGTTAGGTCTATTATGTATATACCTAAGTATTACTTAAAATTACTTCCTATTATGACAGATAAACCTCTAATTCTCAGTGATTTAAGCAGCAATTTCTTTTTTCTTTTCTTTTATATATTTTTTACATCATTTTTCATTTTTGCACAATGTATGCATTGTCATCTTGGTTATAATCCCCATACAATTCCCACCCCCCTTATTTTGACCCTAATCCCTCCCCCCAGTCATATAAGAAACCAGTCACATAAGAAATGAAAGGGACTCCATCAGCTCAAAATGACAGAACACTAAATCATAACTCAAAGTCACATGAAGAAAGAAAAAAAATGCCAAAGGTAACTACATAGGTAAATATAAAAAGCAAGTATTTTGATTTTGATTTTTTACTTTATTGTAATTAGTCTTTTTCCTGGTCCCTTATTTAGGTTTTCTAAATTCCTGCTATGATTGAGACCATCCAGTAATTTTCTTTTTCTTTCTGGCTTATTTTGCTCAGCATGATCCCTTTCAGCTCCATTCATGTTGCTGCAAACAACATGAGTTTATCTTTTTTGATTGCTGAGTAATATTCCATTGTGTATCTATACCAGCAATTTCTTTCTTTCTTTTTTTTTTTAATTTTTTTTTTTTTATAGAGGCATGCTTTATTTATTTGTTTTGTTTGTTTGTTTGCTTGTTTTGGTTATACATGCACTGGGTACAGTCAGAAGTGTGGGAGGGTGAGAGAATTCACCAGAGCTAGAGCGGGGAGCAGAGCAGGCAGAAGGACTGAAGTACACTGCTGAGGGGAGCAGCGGGCGGCAGGAGAGGTCTGTGCGCCATGCGGGACCCTCCACCGGTGGCAGGGGAGCAGCCGGGGATCGAACCGGCGTCGCAGAGGCCGCGGGCAGCTCCGCAACCCAGCGCTCAACCGCTGCGCCACCGGGGAGGCCCAGCAATTTCTTTCTTCATCATGCAAAATTCTATTTGTTACAATCAGCAGTTTGTATTCCTCTAGGCAATGATTCACAGATTACATCTCCTATGTTTTTTTAATCCATGTCATTTTCTTGGGGCTTGGAGTCTATTGCATCTTATTTTTCTAGTTTGGTGATGGGAGAAAGAGTAATGTTCCTCTGTGGAAAGCTTTTATGAATCAGGCCTGTATCTATACCACATCAATCCATATGCAAGTGGCCAGAATTCAGTTACTTGACAAGATCCTGAATAATAATTTACTCATGTGCACAGAAGAAAATAGAATTATCAAATAATTGTTAGTCTACCACAGCCACAACCTATTAAATGCCACACAGTGTGCAAATGTGCATGGTGCTAGATATAAGATTCTATTCTAAAGAACTAATGTATACATTGCACATAATAAAAAAATAAACAATAAAGGAGACTTTCTCTGCCATTTTCAATCTTTAAACACCATCAAATATTTGAAAACTTCTGGTTTCTGGTTCAGTAGATGTAGGGTAAGGTAAAAGTATCAGGCTTCTCTGCCCTCCCACCATTAGGATGGATGACTGAACCCTAAGGTCCTGAATGCATGCCTGTTGGCGGGCACCTGGGCATATGTAGATGGGATTCACCTGGGCTAAGACTGCGCTTTTTAAGGGCGGCATCAGGGGGATGCCAGCAGAAGCAGAAGCAGAGAAGCAGAAGCAGAACCGAGAGCAGAGCAGCAGATACCACCAGAGACTGCCAGGGAGCCCAGAAAGAGTGAAGACTTGCTGGGGGCTGGGAGTCCTGTCAGCCTCCTGGCCCCCCCAGCACCCCTACCTGCCATGTACCCAGTAAATCCCAATAAAAGCCTGCAAAAGCCACTGAGGCTTCCAGCACTCTCTTCTCCTTTACCCAGTCTGCTGGATCTGAAAACCTGCACTGTGTCCATTCCTTCCTGTCTTACAGTGGACCACTCTATCTTAACAATAAAGAGCTGAACAAACTGAAATATCACCAATTCTTAGATCCTTTAGTGGAGCGAGGTCACAGGGCAAGCCGCTGCTCCCAAATTGGAGAAGCAAATTAAGAAATATGTGAGCAGAAATCTCTTTAGGGAACGAGGGTCGAGGTAAGAAAACCTCCACTGTAATTGACGAGTTGCTCAAGGCTCACTGTGGACAAATCAGAGTCACAAACTTCAAGGAGATCCAGATTTAAAGTCACAAAAGCCATATTTTTGTGAGTTTTACCTCCAGGAGTTCAATGTTTCCTCACAGTAAATATCAGAGAAATTCCTATTTGCTACTGGCTGGGAAAGAGGGAAAAAAAGCCCCTTTGAAATACAGAAGAGCATATTCTTATTCAAAAGCCCTGTCCTCAGGAGAAACTATTTTTAATCACAGCCTAACCCACCTGGGGGAAGGGATACAGGTAGCTCCAGCTCTTGCTGGTTTACCATGTCAGGGAAGGGAACAATACACTCCAGGCCTCTCTACAGTAGATTAAAATAGACCTACCTATATTTGTCTACAAGATATCCATTTTAAATATTATGACACATAGACATTAAAAACAAATGGATGGATAAAAATATTCCATGTAATGGATGGAGCTAGAAGGGATCATGCTCAGTGAACTAAGCCAGAAGGAAGAAGAAAAATATCGATGGTTTCACTTATAGGAGGAATATAGGGAAACCAAATAAGGGATCAGGAAAAAAAATAACAATAATATAAGAAAAACTAGCAGGCAACCATAAATCAGAGACATTTTGTGAGGGAGGGAGGAGAAAAGGTATCAAAACAGCCGAGAGAAGAGTACAAAGGACTATGGTTATAGTTCATGGGTGAATTGGTAGTGGGAATTTTATGGGGAATACACAATGATGTAAAAGATATAAATAAAAATAAATTAATATAAAAATATCATGTTAACACTCATCAAAGGATGCAGGAGTAGCTATATTAATTTCAAACAGAAGACATCAAAGCAAGGAAAGTTATCAGCGATAAAGAAGGCTACTATATAATGATAATCAATTATCCAAGAAGACATAACAAATCTTAAGGTGTGTATGCCTAAAAATAGCAAGTATCAAACTATGTGAGGCTAAAATTAATAGAATATAAATTATAGTCAACTGATCTTTAACAAAGAAGCAAAAGCCATAAAATGGGTTAAAGAGTATCTTTCCTACAAATAATGCTAGAATAACTGGATGTCCCCATGCAAAAAAATGAATCTAGATACAGACCTTATACCTTTCACAAAGACTAACTCAAAATGAATTATAGACCCAAATGTAAATCTCCTAGAAGAGAAAACCTAGGAGATTTTGGTATGGTGAAGACTTTTTTGATGCAATATAAAAGATAGGATCCATGAGAAAAAGCAGTTTATAAGCTGGACTTCATTAAAATAAAGAACTCTGTTCTGAAAAACAATCTCAAGGAAATGAAGAGATAAGCCATAGACTAGGAGAAAATATTTCAAAATACATAAAGACTTTTATTCAAAATATACAAATAATTCAACATTCAAATGAACAACTATATTAAAAAATGGGTAAAACACACATGAATAGTGGGGAAGGTCATGTGTGTGAGTCTGAGATAGGAGAGGGTATATAGGAACTCTGTACTTTCTGCTCACTTTTGCTGTTAACCTACACCGTCTTTAAAGAGTTAAGGAAGTGAAAAACAAACAAAAAAACTTCCTGTGACTCTAAAGAGTCATATAGCCAGCAATTGATAGTTATGTGTCTCCATGACTTCTTGAGATTAAAATAAATTTTTTGGGGGGAGGGAAGGGAAATCTTATAATGAAGACTAATATTCAAAAACAAACTCTTGGATTCTGACTGAAAAACTGAGGTTACCGAGCAGAGATGATAGAGCAGAGATGGTAGAGGGAGACTGGGGAGAGTGTCCAATGGGCTATGGTGGAGGGTTATTTTGGTGGTGGGCTTGGTCTGGTAAATACATTTGAAGAGGTGTGAATCTGTATTCCTGAAACATACAGTGTTGTAAGCCATGTGACTTTAAAAAAATGAAAGATTTATAATAGATGTGGGCAAGGCTACTCATTTGACATTTAAAAAAAAGGGAAAAAAAAGCATATTAGTGAAAATGAATTAAATTTATCTTGACTGCTCAAAGAACAGGGCACAATAAAGGTTGAAAACCATTACTGTTTAAATCTTAAACCAAACAAAAAATCAGTGCCTAAATATTTTTCTCAAGGCAGAAATTTGGCAATTTTGTTGACTCCAAAAGAAAAATGGCACACTAGAACAAAAAAGTTTGATGTTCCATGATTATTTATTATTTTGTTTATACACCATAGTAAACATAACATTTTAAATATCTGCCTAATTTGTTTTAATACACTATTCTTATTTATTAAATTGCCACATAAATAAGATTAGGCCCTTTTGTTTTTCTAGAAAAATAACAAGACTAGGAGTTCCTGGACTAGACCACCTAGGGTTTTCAGACAATTAGTGAAGTCATTTTCTTTATATTAAAACTTCATTGCTTCCACCTGTTCTCCTTTCAAGTGATGCAGATAACAAAGAAATTACTTATCTGGTTAATTTAGTAGGTTTTAATAATACCTAATTTATTTGGATTATTCATCAAGGGTTTTTTTTTTGTAAGGGTAATGTACCCCAAATTAACATTTAGTTGTTTTTCTTTCTTTGAAACTTAGTTCATATTTTCATTAACAATACAAATCTAAACATCTTGGCATCCCCACTTTATGTCCCTTTTCTACTGCAGTTTCTATAACTCTTTTAAGAAACTATGTTCTTGGGTTGCGAAGCTGCCCGCGGCCTCTGCGGCGTCGGTTCGATCCCCGGCTGCTCCCCGGCCACCAGAGGAGGGTCCCACATGGCGCACAGACCTCTCCTGCCGCCCGCTGCTCCCCTCAGCAGTGTACTTCGGTCCTTCTGCCTGTTCTGCTCCCCGCTCTGGCTCTGGTGAATTCTCTCACCCTCCCGCGCTTCTGACTGTACCCAGTGCATGTATAAACAAAACAAACAAACAAATTAAAAAAAAAAAAAAAGAGTATTTAAAAAAAAAAAAAAAACTATGTTCTTGAATTCCAATAAGAGCTGGAGGAATTTACTACTTACCAAGTGCTTTCAGTTAAATAAACAACATGGGTGGGTATTCTAATACATTTATAAGAAAAGTCTATTAACAAGATGCATGTAGGTGTTTTCTTTAGAGGTTACCAAAATAAGAGCTACTAGTCAAAAATTAAAGCAGCATGTCTTATGCTGTTCCTTTCAGCACAGTGTATATTTTTGCGAGTTAGGTATTTGAGTTTCTTGACTTCGTTCGTTTGTACGCTACTTAGAAAGCAAGACAATATTTTATAAATCTATGTCAGCCCAACAAAACCAACATGAAGCTTAAAATTCAGTTAATTCCCTGTCAGCGAAGTCCTCTCATTTGGTCTTTAGGACTCTCGTTTCCTTCTGCTTTCGGATATTCCCATCGTTTTTCTGAAGTCCCATTATTAGACTGTTATTGCTTTAGGTTTCCACAATTTCCTTTTATAACTTCGTCCCTGCCCCACATCAACACACTAGAGAATACCTAACCACTGCTTCGCCAAAGTAAAAAAAGAACGCGAGAACTTTTCACGTGTGGTGAAAAAACATTCCCCTATAATACATTCTAACCCTTTCAAACTCTCTGTACACATTCACACATCCACCAGCAAATGCACTTCGGATCTGAATTTGAATTTGCCCCTCTTCTCGTTTCTCCTACCTACTGCCATTGCTCTGCCTACTGAACCCAACTCCTCTTCCCTTGCCTTCTATTTCCAGGAGAAACAATAAGCACTTGATTTTTCGGGGCTTTAAACATTAGGACCCGCTTTCTTCGTGCACGTCAGCCGGCTGCCTGGCTCGCTCCCCGGCTCCGCCTAGACTTCCAGCACCCCTAGCTCCAGGCTCGCTTAAGCGCCACTTCCGGATCGCCGGTGTATCCACTTAACCCGTCCTCCCAGCGCCCTCCTTCCTCTACCCGCCTCTCCCCGCCCCCCGCAGGCACTTCCTAGAGCTTCGTGGTAACCGCGGGAGGGATCCGAACCGGATGCAGGCTCCCGAGTGCGAGAGGGCGCCTCTAAGGAGACTCTGAGTGGCTTCTCCAGCCTGAGACTTTCGGTCTCGCGGCGCAGTCGGGTGGTGGCGGTGCAGGAGGGACAGTTTGTTTTGAGCACCGACTGGGGCACACCCGGAAGTGGCGCCTTATAGGAGCTGAGCCGTCCATGGAGGCGGGTGCCAGGTATGGGAGGCGGAGGGGACGCCGCGTACACTTTGAGGTGTCAGCCGAAGGTGCTGTACCGCGAGGGGTGGGAGCCGGCCTGCCTCTGGCTCTGGTTCTAGGGTGGTAGTTCCGGTTGAGTTCCGGGCGTCCAGGGCCTCGCGCGGCCGCACAGCTGGTGAAGGGGTTCGGTGGCCAAAGGAGAGCCCGCCTAACTTCATTCTTCCCCTCCAGGGGACCCGCTCTCTTGAGGTCACCACCTCTCCCTCTCCCTCCTTTGCTGAGCGAGTTCTGGGGAGTGGTACCGGTGAAGAAGTCGCAGCTGGAGCCAGAGAGCCCATTACAATTTCTCTGCTGCTCGCTGGAGGCGAGCGACTGCTGTGGTGGCGACTGTTACTTTTCAGGCTATTCCAGCCCTTCCTGAGAAATGCTTTTTCTTTCGCTGCACCAGCGACTCAGTTACTTCTAATCTTTTTACCCTTTTCAGCCTCAAACTTTGAGTTCTCCGCACCTTACAAGATGCTGGAGTCATATGTGACTCCAATTTTAATGAGCTACGTGAATCGCTACATCAAGAACTTAAAACCATCAGATCTACAGCTTTCATTATGGGGCGGAGATGTGGTTCTCAGCAAACTCGAATTAAAGTTGGATGTGCTCGAACAGGTAAGCTGAGTATCTGTCATTGACTGGAAGCGTTTTCAGCTAGAAGTTCGTTCTACCCCTCACTTTGACTTTATGCTTTAAAAACGTAATTTTTCTGTTAACTAGAGACCTTCCTTTAGAAAGTATTTTTAAAAATGTTTTGTTAAATTGGGTTCTCAAAAGTTGTCTCAACAGACAGGAAAACAATTTTATTGTTCCTGTTCGAATTCTTCAGGCTCTTAATTCAGTTCTCAAGTGTTACTGATTTACATTGCTAAGGGTCTGTATTGAAGCTGAAAAGAAGTTACCTGTTGATATTCCCAGAGTATTGATAGACATAGATTGAGAATGCCAACAAAAAAGAAAACTTCTTTCTTTTAATGTTAGAATGTTCTATACAAATGAAACTTTAAAATTCATATACATATTAATTCATTAAGTACATTTATTACTAACATGGTGGGTAGCTGTGAGGTTTGAGAATAAAATTAACTGTGGAAACTAAGAGTCAGAGACCAAACTGCTTTTTTAGGAGGTAAGGAAAGAATGAATTTGGTGGGGATAGTTATCAATAATTTTTAGTTATATTCTACTGCTTTATCCGTTACTGAATAGGGTTTAACCAAGATAATACTCTTGGCTCCTTCCTCTTCTTCTCTCCAAGCTTAAGCATTTTAATATTTTTTAAGAATGAACACAAATTTAAATGCAGAGATCAGCTTTTACTTATATACCTGTGTTACTGATACTCAGATCAAGAGGATATTTCTTCCACCTAATGGCTCCCTGTGACTCTTTGTAATCAGTACCTCCATCCCTAAAACAGGTGAATGTTATTCTGACTTCTGTCAACAAAGATAACTTTTTCCTGTTCTTAGATCTTACATAAATTGGAATCATTTGTGTCTGACTGCTTCAACATTGTGGCTAAGATTAACCCATGTTGTTGCATGAGTAGTTGTTTTATATTGCATTGTAGGAAGATTCACAATTTAACTGTTTTCCCTCTAAAGTACATTTGGATTGTTTCTGTTTTTGGCTATTATGAAGAAAGCTTTATGAACATTCTTGTATATATATTTTGGTGGATATAGGTATTAATTTCCCTTAGGTATAACTTAGAAGACAGGCATATGTTGGGCTTTATGGTGTTCTGAGGTGGTTGTACCAATTTATAGTATTAGCAACAATGTATGTTCAGTTTACACTTTTGCTTTTACTTAGTATTTGTGTTAATTTTAGCCTTTCTGGTGCTATATAGTGCTATCTCATTGTAATTTAAATTTGCCATTTCTTAATGATGTTAACCACTTTTTCATATATGGCTTATTGACTAGATAGCCACTTTCATAAATTCTCTGTTTTGCCTTAAATTATTTTTTCTTTTTATTATTAATGTGTAGTTCTTTATGTATTTTGAGAGTGAGTCCTTTGCCAAATATATTTTGTAATATATCATAGTATGTGGCTTGTCTTTTTTTTTTATGGTGCTTGTCTTCTAACTCATTTAAAAGTGTCTTCTGAGGAACAAAAGTTTATTGGGGTCCAATTTAAATCATTCCGTTATGCTTAGTACTTTCATGTCTTGTTTGAGAAATCTTTGCATATTTCAAGGTCAGCAAGATGTTTTATATTTTAACAAATTTATTGTAGATTGTTTTTTAAAAATTTTTCTGCACATGTGAAGTAGAGGTGAAGATTTATTTTTTTCCCCATTGGTAAGCCACAGAGCCAAGTCAAGCCACAGAGTTTCTTAAACCATTCTTTCCGTAATGAATTGCAGTAAGTCTGTTGTAAATTGGGCTGTTATAGTGTGTGGGTTTGTTTCTGAACTCTTATCTGTTTAGGGGTTCACTTGTCTATTTTTGTGTCACTGGCACACTGCCTTTTACAGTAAGTCTTTATCTCAGTGTAATTCATACAACTTTTTTTTTTCTTCAAGATTGTTAACTGTTGTAGGTCCTTTGCATTTCCACATACATTTTAATTGTAGCTTGTAAATTTTAGAGTTTCTCCTTAGAAGGGAAACCCATTGATATTTCTGTTGTAACACTGAATGAAATTAATTTGGGAAGAATTAACATGTTAACAGATATTTTGTTGACATACCATTGAGAGTTTCAGGCCATGTATAGGACATTGCTTTTTGTATTTTTAAGTTTTTAGTCTCCCAGCAATGATTTAAAGTTTTCAGAAAGGTTTTGTACATATTTTCTCTTTTTTGATATTATAAATATCTTTATAAAATTTCATTTTTTAATTATTCCCCGTATACAGAATTACAGTCAGTTTTAGTATGTTGATCTAACCAGAGATCTTTCTCACTTATATAACACTTCTTAGTCGGTTACTTTAGATTGTTTATGTACATGTACTTGTTATCTACAAAATTGTCAGTTTTACATCTTTCTAGTGCTTGGACCTTTTATTTCCTTTTCCTTCATTATTGTACCATGGAGTAGCAATTTTGAGACTAAACATTTTTTTGTTTTCCATCTTCAGTAGGAAAGTGTTCATTATCTTTCCAATTCAGTATGTTGTTACCTCTAAAATATTCTTTATTGGGTTCAGGAAATGCTCTCAGCTTTTTTATGGCTGAATAATATATCACATTTTCTTTATCCATTGATCCCCAGTGGATATATCAGCTGTTTCTGTACCTTGGTTATTGTTAATAATAGTATAGTGAATGAATGTGGGGATTACAGCTATTTTTTAAGTTAATGTTTTTTTTCCCTCATCAGATAAGTACTCAAGTGGAATTGCTGAATTTTATGGTAGTTCTGTTCTGAAATTTTTTGAGACACTTCTACTGTTTTCCATTCCTGTACCAATTTACTTTCCTGTATTTTGTTGTTTACAGAAATCAAATCTGACAATCTTCACATTTTGATTGGAGTCTTTAATGCATTCACATTGAATTTTTTTATTCATATATGTGTATTTGTCTACTATTTTGCTATCTCATGGCTCTTGTATCATAACATTTTACTACATTTTTTATATTAATTACCTAGTGTTCAATTTTAATTCCTAAGAATTACAACTGCAAAGGGTTACAATATAAATCTAATTTATCACAGTCTGTTTCAGATTAATACTACCTTTTTAGGCATGTGTTGCTAAAAGGCATTTCAGTCATGGATGGACCACATACACAGTGAATGTCCTAGTAGGCTATAACATATAACCTATGTGTGTAGTAGGCTGTGCCATATAGGTTTGTGTAGTTACACTCAATCACATTTTCATAAGAATGAAATGACCTATCAGAGTTCTCAGAACATATACCTGTTGTTAGGTAATACATGACTATGCATTCCATTAAAATACAGAAACTTTCTCCACTGTGGCTACATTTCGTTCCTTTTTGGCTGTTATTGCTACACATGTTGCATCTTTTACTTAGTACTACAATATTATAATTGTTTTATGCCTTTCAAATTAGAAAAAAGGAGAAAAATATATTTATGCTCTTTTGATAATTACATAATTAGTTTTATTGGTACTCTGTTTAAGTTATCACCTGGTATCTGATGATAGTAATCTGTTAACATTTAATTATGAGTCTTTGTTTATTTGGGTGTGCCTTTATTTTGCTTTCCTTTTGGTAGAATAGTCTTGCTGGATATAGAATTCTTGGTGGACAGTTTTTTCCTTTTGCTATTTCAATATGTGATCTTACTGCCTTTTCCCCTGTGTTGTTTGTAATGAGAAGTTAGCTGTTACTCTAAGATTTCCATGACCAGTTGCTTTTCTATTTGTGCTTTTGAGATTTTATTTTATTTTGTTTGAACATTTTTACTAATGTGTCTCAGTACGAGTTTGCTGATTCATTCTTCTACTAGCTTAAATTTGATCTTGAGCTCTTATGGTGAATTTTTCATTTTTTATTGTACTTTTCAACTCCAAAATTTCCTTTTGGTTCTTTTTCATAATTTATACCTCATTATTGATATTTTGTGTTTGATGAGTCATTGTCCTGTGGTCCCTTAATTATTTCAGTGTGGTTTTTTCTAATAGTTATTTCTAATAGTTATTTTGAAATTTCATTTATTAAGATTTCATTTGTTAAGGGTATTCATTTAAGTACCCTCTGAGATAGTTTTATTCATTATATGCTTTCTGTGTTTCATAATTTCTTTCTTGAAAATGGACATTTTGGATAACATTGTAGTATGAACTCTGAATTCTGATTTCCTCCCTCTCAGCCATGGTTGTTGTTTTTGATTTATTGTTTTTACTGGCTAGTCTGAACTAAATTTATCATCTCTCTTGCCCTTATAGTCTGCAGACTTTAATGTCTGTACTAATTTTTTTCCATTCATTTTTTTGTTTGTTTGTTTTTCTAGGGATTAACCCGGGGTTATTATGACTTAGTCATTAGCCAGTTATTAAATTCTACCTTTCATTTTTTTTCTTTTTGTGGTAAAAAGCACTTGTTAAATTTTGCCATCTTAGCGGTACAGTAACATTAACTATATGCACATTGCTCAATAGATCTCTAGTATTTTTTATCTTACAAAATTTAAGTATTATGTTAATTGAACAATAACTCTCCCTTTCCCTCTCCCTCAATATCTGGTAACCACCATTCTGCCTTCTTTTTCTAAGAATTTGACTGCTTAGGATACCTTATTTGTAATCATACAGTGTTTGTCTTATTTCAGTTAATGTAATGAATGTCCTCCAGGTTTATAACATGTTGTAACATTTGACAGAATTACCTAATTACCTTCTTTTTAACATTTGAATAATATTGAATTATATATAATATACATATACACATGTATGTATATGTTATATAGTATATAATAATATAGTATATAACATAATATATACTATATAATATACACTAATATGTACTAATATAATATATACTAATGTTATAATAATACATACTAATATACTAATAATAATACATACTAATATAGTATATAATAATATAGTATATAATAATATAGTATATAATAATATATACTAATAATACTATAATAGTACTAATATACTAGTATACTAATACTATAATAGTATATAATAATATATAATATTGTATATATAATTGTGTATACTATATATACATACATATATACATACATATATATACATATATGTATATACAGTATATATACATAAATACAGTATATATACATAAATGTATATACAGTATAAATACGTATATACAGTATATATACATAAATATACTATATACATATATAGTATATACATATAATCTATATATGTATATAACATTATAATTATATATTATATATTACACACAAAGAATATACCTTACATATTTATATATATTATATGCATGTATACACATACACACCACATTTTAATTTCATTTATCTTTTGCTGGACATTTAGATTGCTCCCTCTACTCAATATTGTGAATATTGTTTTAACGAATGTGATGTGTATATTTTCTGGATTCTGCTTTCAATTTTTTTTGGTATACAGATGAGTCTGCAACTTAACAATGTTTCATGTGATTTTTTTGACTTTATGATATTGTGAAAGTGATATACATTAGTTGAAACCAAAGTATCATATTGTTTTATGATGTTGAGTAGCAACAAGAGGGAAAGGTTAAATTGCTTACTAAATTTAATTTGCAAAAACATTTTTTGTAGTTTATCATTACTATAGTTTAACAAATTACTTGATGCTACTTTTTGATGAACAGTTATTCCCAAAATATATTATATATATTACATACATTATATATGTATTTTAAGTTTATATTTTCCATTTATAATGGTTTATTGGGACTTAGCCCCATTATAAGATAAAGAAGATCTTTGTGCCCAAAACGCTGATTGCTGGATCATATAGTAATTCAACTTTTAAGTTTTTGAGGATCCTCTATGCTATTTTCATAATGGTTGAACCATTTTACATTTTTACTAACAGTTAAATTTTACAAGGGTTCCAATTTTTTTTCATTCTTACTAACATTTGTTGCTTTTTCTTTTCCTCATAGTGGCCATTCTGACAGGTGTGATTTTGATTTGCATATTTTGTATGCTTAGGATATTAAGCATCTTTTTATACGCTGTTTGGCCATTTTTATGTTCTTTTGAGAAGTGTCCAGTCAAGTCTTATCCATTTTTAAATTGGATAATTTTGTTGTTGTTGAGTTGTAGTAGTAGTAGTATATATTCTAGGTATTAATCCCTACCAGGTATTTGCTTTGCAAATATGTCTACCATTCTGTAGATTGCTTTGTCACTATTAAATGATTTCTTTACCTCCTGGAAGTTTTAGATTTGATGTAATCCTATTTCCTTTTTCTTTTGTTGCCTGTTATAGTCATTTAAAGTTTTTTTCTTTTTTTCTGTGTTAGAATGTTTTGTGATAGCCTACCTAGAGTCAACCCTCCTCTTAAATATCCTACTGATATCCTTTATACAGCCAGATGTTCTGATTTTAGGGATGTATTTTTCACAGTGTTTTTCTCAACAGTTAATGAGTAAATAGGATATTTTAAAGTTATGAAATACATATATTTTGCACATGTATGTATTTTTATATATTCAGATTCATATATATACACGTTTTATGTATGTAGTTATTTATTCAAACTTTTGTTTGAATTAATTTTTGTTTGAATAAAATTACTGTATACCAAAAGTACAGGTAATGATTATTTATTACATTGTTCATTTTTGTATGTTTCATGCTACCTTTTGATGAATAGTAATTCTGAAAGTATTTTTGTGTTGGAAAATTTCATTTCTCTTTTCATAAAGTAATTTGGATATTAGGATAAAGACTTTAGCACTTGCTAACTCTTACTGAATATTTTGTTTTGAAAGGAATTGAAATTGCCATTCACTTTTTTGAGTGGACATATTCATGAATTGAGGATCCATGTACCATGGACAAAATTGGGCTCAGAACCAGTGGTAATTACCATCAATACAATGGAATGCATTTTGAAACTTAAAGACGGAATACAGGTAAGAAATTGTTAGTTGTTTATGTTAACCAAAATTAATAGCTATTAGTGTTTCATATTTTTTTAATTTTTGGGATGTTAACTGTTACATAAATTTTAGTTTATGCAATTATGTTCCCTTTTAACAGATATGTGTAAATTATACTGTCCTTATATTTGGACATGAGGTTCTAAAGAATATTTTCATATTAACTTTGATTTGATTATAGCCTTAATAATAGGGATCATGTAGATTTCTTTTTACCTTATTCTACTAGAATTAGGACCTGGTTATGTACAGTTTTCAGATGAGGGTTTTTGAATTTTTGCAAAGAACCTGTATGAATTTTTGTCTACATGACTTTTTTTTTACAGTAAATTCTTATTTTTTTATTTTATATATTTTTACATCATTTTTCATTTTTGTACAATGTATACATTTTCATCTTGGTTACAGTCCCTGTGAAATTCCCACCACCCATTCACCCATGAACTATTACCATGGCCCCTTCTGCTCTTCCCACCTTTGTTTTGATCCTACTCCCTTCTCTCTCCTCTGGTTTATATAAATGGCTCTGGTTTATAATTGTCTGTTGATTTTGATTTTTAGTTTATTATCATTATATATATTTTTTTCCTGATCCCTTATTTGGCTCCTCTACATTCCTCCTGTGAGACCATCCAGGATTTTTCTTTTTCTTTCTGGCTTAATTCACTGAGCATGATCCCTTCCAGCTCCATCCATGTTGTGCAAATGGCATGAGTTTATCTTTTTTTGATTGCTGAGTAATATTCTATTGGGTATATATACCACATCTCTTGATCCAGTCATCTATTTTTGGCAATTGGCTTGTTTCCAGAGCTATTGTATCTATTGTATCTATTGTACCTATTGTATCTAATGCTGCAGTAGACATAGGGGTGCAGGTGTCCTTTTGAATTAATGTTTTTGTGTCCTTTGGATAGATACCTAGGAGTGGAATTGCTGGATCACATGCAGCTCCAGTTTTAGCAGATTGAGGAACTTTCACACAGTTTTCCATAGTGGTTACACCAGTTTGCACTCCCACCAGCAGTGTAGTAAACTTCCTTTTTCTCTACATCCTCGCCAACATTTGTTGTTGCTAGTTTTTTTAATATGTGGCATTCTCACTGGTGTAAGATAGTATCTCATTGTGGTTTTGATTGACATTTCCCTGATTACAAGTGATGTTGAACATTTTTTCATATGCCTGTTGGCCATTTGCATTTTCTCTTTGGAGACGTTTCTTTTTAGCTCTTCTGCCCATTTTTTGCCTGGGTTATTTACTTTGTTTTGTTGAGTCTCATCAGCTCTTTGTAGATTTTTGTGATCAGTCCCTTATCATTAATATTGTGTGCGAAAATTTTTTCCCTTTTAGTCGGGTATCTCTTTGTTTTGGTTAATGTCTCTTTTACTGTACAGAAGCTCTTTAATTTGATGTAGTCCCAGCTGTTTATCCTTTCCTTCACTAGCATTGCTTTGAGTTACTGAGGTGAATGTACATGACATATTTTAATGAGTGAAAATTTGTCAAATAATTTCTGAGAAATGAAATCTATTGAATTTATCTTTATACCAAATTGCATTGTATCATTGAAGTTTTGGCTTTAGAAATGATTTTTTTTTGATTTATTTCTTCTCTGACCCATCTTATATTTCTTTTCAGTGTTTTTTATTAAAAGAATGCAATACTGATTGTAAGGAATTTCTACTAAAACTTTTCTAATCTAGGAAGCAAGTATGTCTAGATAGCAGCATATTGTGATGAATTTTTCCTACTTTCGTCTTGTAGAAAAATAGCATTTCTCCTTTTTTTGCTTTTCTTTAGCCCATATTTATCTTTCAAAAGTTTTAAGAAACTTCCTGGAACCAAGTGAACTGATGAATAACATTAAAATTCACTATTTTCATAAGAACTTTAAAAGTAGTTTTATTGTATCTCAAATCTCTCAATCTCTTTGAAATTAGTTAAAGTTATTAATGAATTATTAAAATATTTTCCTATTTTAAGTATGTACCTTGAGTGATTTCCTTTTATGAAGTCTTTGATTCCAAACCTGTATTATCCAATTTAACTTAAATTATGTAGTTCCTGGAAGTAGACCCATGCTATATTCCCATGAAAATTTATTTTGTGAACTTCAAATATTTGTAAGATTAATTTAGAAATCTGTAGATAGTTATGTTACAGCAGTTTTATTTTACATTTGTATTTGGTAATCTTTCAGTGGTTCTTAATCATCATCTGTTCTTGGATTTTAATTTTTTTTTAAGAAGTCTGGACTTGGTTATACCACCCTTGCAGTGTTTCATATAAAGAAGGAAAAAAATCTAGACACTAAGTATTTTTTCAGTGGGAAGGTGGAAGTTTCAGAGCCAGATGTCCCATAGGAAACACATTTTATAAGAGACAAATTACAATTAATTATAGAGGTTGCAGAGAAAGATTTGTAACACATAACTTAGTGCAACCTAGAACTAATATTTGATATTGGACCTTTCAGTTTTAAGAAACTTTCTTGAACTTACTGCGGGAATGATCATATTTCCTGCTTCCTTGGTATTTGAGACTTGAATTTTCTGGTTTGTAGAGCAAAAGGTCAAGTGTCATGAATTTAAACCACTCTCAAAACAAGTATTTTTTTACAGATGTTTAAAATTTTAAGATAAAATTTTTGAAAATTTCAGTTGACAAATTTTTAGTTGGATAAATTAATTATATAAATTATACACCCCTGGAGAGTACTATTTGTGTTTATGCTAGTGATTTGAATTAATTTTTTAGTAAAAACATAGATGAAACACATTTTTAAACAGTTTGTTTTACTAGATTAAGCTTTGATTAGTATAATGAGAAGTTAAGTTAAAAATTACACATGTACTAGTAAAACTGAATGGGCACATATATAAATCGTTTTAAGATATTACAGTATAGAATTCACAATAAAAAAAGACTTTCTAATAAAACTAGTTTGGGTTGGTAGTTTAATTGAAGGAGACTTTTAGAGTTATGAGTTATTAATATTTGAAAACATAATAAAATACAATTTAAAAGAAATCTGAGATTTAATTCAGAAAAATATCAATACAAAAATACATTGGTGGGCCTCCCCTGCTGGCGCAGGCGGTTGAGCGCCACGCTCTGAAGCTGTGCACAGCCTTTGCATCACTGGTTTGATACCCGCCGGTGGGCAGGCAAGGGTCCCACATGGCGCCTCAGTCCTCTCCTGTTGGGCCCGCTGCTCCCCTCAGCAGTGTATTTCGTTGCTCCCCTCAGCAGTATATTTCGTCAGTCTGCCTGTTCTGTTCCCCACTCTGTCTCTGGTGAATCTTCTCACCCTCCTGGGCATCTGGCCTGTTCCCTGGTTCTTGTATAAATAAATAAATCTTTAAAAAAATACATTGTTACTAAATGTCTTGCTAAGATGCATCTAGTTTGTAGAGTTCAGTTTAATTCTATCAGCAATTATCCTCAATGCACTACAAAGCATTGCTAAGGTATTTATATAGTCTTTTCCAAAAAGGAGACTTAGGAAAAGAGGTTTATAATGACTGAGTGTAACTCTAGAAAATCTAGTAATCTTAAGTATAATTTACTGCCTTAACATGTCTTTTTAAAGATTTTTTTTTCTGGTGAGAAGGTAACATTTTTTTAAGTAAAATGAAAGATATCTTGACCTTTACTCTGAGTTATTTTTAATGTTTTTAGAAAATATATACTACTTACACAGAAACTATCTGTGTCAGTAATCATACCCACCTTTGAATTATACAGATTTGTTTCTTGTGAACTGTTTATTTCATTTTTGGACTTGACATACAGAGTTTGAGTCATGACACATCATTAGCAGTGGTTCAGATCTGACTGACATATTTAGCTAGTTTAGGCTGTTCTGTCTAATCTGAATACTTGTATACCTAGAATATAGCTCAAGAATGGAAACATTACCAGTAACTAATATTTAATTATGTCCTCCTTTTTTGTATTCTTGGTTGTTTAGCCTCTATAAGCCACATGGGAAATATGGCAGAACTTGCTAAATAGTTCTTCAATTCTGTGATTGTATATTTTCTCTGCTTATTATGTTAATTGGCTTTGCCAAACCTTCAACCTTAAGAAATTTGTTTTTGGGCCTCCCTGGTGGTGCATCAGATTGAGTGCAGTGCTGTGAAGCTGTCCACAGCCTCTGCAGTGTGGGTTCGATTCCCGGCCGGCCAGGGAGATACCCACATGGTGTGGCAGACCTCTCCTGTCTTGCCCACTGCTCTGCTCAGCAGTGCTTTTGGTCCGTCTGCCTGTTCTGCTTCCTGTTTTGACTCTGGTGAATTCTCTCACCCTCCCGCACCTTTGGTCTGTACCCCAGTTCTTGGAAAAATAAATCTTTAAAACCAATTTGTTTTAAAAGTACTTATTTATTCTGGTCTTTGTACCACTTAGAAAGTAAACTTAAAAATATTTTTACTTTATAGAAGTAATAATTTTACAAAAAAAAAAAAAACCTTTCAACCAAAACTTTTTAATACCGTTAAAACTTGAGATAAAAAAGTAAGATATTTGTTACTCTGTGGCTTTTAAACCGTAGTTAGTGGTTGGAGTTATAGAGTAATCTTTACTTGTCCTCTTTCCTTGAATGTTTTGGTGTTAAGGAAATTACTTACTAGTTTAGATGGTCTCAAGGAGAACAGAAATTTCATATCCTGTCCTTGAAGCCTGCTGGAGGAAATGTTGGTAGGGCTATTAATAATATTTATGACCTTTAAAAAATTGTAATTTTTTAAAATGAGGCTGGATTAATCTGATTAACTACTATTACAGTTTGAATATGTTTTCGCATGGTTCATATGTTGAAATCTTAACCCCCAAAGAAGATGACATTAAGACATGGGGCCTTTGGGAGAAACCAGAGTCCTAATAGTGGAGCCTTCATGCATGGGATTTATGTCTTCTAAAAGATCCCCGTTCTGCCATATGAGAGAACACAATGTAAAGGTGCTAGTTGTGAACTAGGAAGAGAACTCTTCTGGATTATGTTTGTATCTTGATCTTAGACCTCCCAGATTCCTGAACTGTGAGAAGTAAATTTCTATTGTATGTATGCTGTCCAGTCTGTTATTTTGGTATAGCAGCACAAGAGAACTACCTTTTCAGAAATTCAAATGTGACTCAAAATTACTTAGGCTGGAAATGTACTGTTCCTGATGTCCTGCCTTCCACTGCTACAAGTTAGTGATGGTGGCGATTAATAACAAATAATGTAGTCTAGATTTTTGTCTGTGACTTTTCTTCATTCAAATATGAGAAGGGCCTCCCCTGGTGGCGCAGCGGTTGAGCGCTGGGTTGCAAGGCTGCCTGCAGCCTCTGCAGTACCAGTTCATTCCCTGGCCACCAGCGAGGGTCCCACAAAAAAAAAAAAAAAAAGAGAAACTGAGTTTCCTTTGAATTAAATTTTAATTAAATTCCCAGCTGGGATTCCCCTTATGATATGAAGGAGATGAATACTCTTTGTATTCATCTTTGTTTTAAAAGTATTTGTTTTCCTTTTTAAGCACTCAGAATAGCTACATAATTGTTAATAAGCTTATTATAATAATTTCATATCATTTTGATCTAGTGGAAGAATATCTTAGATGGAGTGTATGACTAAATTGGAGATACTATTTTCCTCATTGTGTGTTCTTGTCAATGTTATTTGCCAATCTATGCATGAGTACCGTATTGTTTATTGCACTGGCTTCGTAATTTGTACTTAACACGTGATACCTCCTTTTTTGTTCTTTCAATGTTGCTTTGGCTATTCAAGATTTTTTTTTTAAAAGAATTATTCATTTATTTATTTATACAAGCACTGGGCACAGTCAGAAGCGCGGGAGGGCGAGAGAATCCACCAGAGCCAGAGCGGGGAGCAGAGCAGGCAGAAGGACCGAAGTACACTGCTGAGGGGAGCAGCAGGTGCCAGGAGAGGTCCACGCGCCATGCGGGACCTTCCTCCAGTGGTGGGGAGCAGCCGGGGATCAAACCGGCGGCGAAGAGGCCGCGGGCAGCCTCGCAACCCAGCGCTCAACCGCTGCGCCACCGGGGAGGCCCAAGATCTTTTTTTTTTTAAGATTTATTTTTATTTATACATGCAAGAACGGGGTACAGGCCAGAGTTGGGGGTGAGAGGATTCACCAGAGAGAAAGAGTGGAGAACAGAACAGGCAGAATGACTGAAATACATGGCTGAGGGGAGCGGTGAGTGAGTTAGGAGAGGTCTGCTGCGCCATGTGGGTAGCTCCCTGACTGGGGATCAAACTCGTGTTGTAGTGGCTGCTGCAAGCTTCATAGGTCTTAACCTCTTGCGCCACCAGGGAGGCCCTATTTGAGATTTTTTTGTGGTTGGATATAGATTTTACAGTTGTCTTTGCTATTTATGTGAAAAGTGCCATTGGAATTTTGATAGGAATTATATTGAATCTATAGATCATTTTGGGTCACATGGATATTTTAACAGTATTCTTTTCTTTTAAGATTTGTTTATTTATGCATACAAGAACTGGGGTGTAAGCCGGAGTTGTGGGGGGTGAGAGGTTTCACCAGAGAGAGTGGGGAACAGAACACACGGATTGACTGAAATACACTGCTGAGGGGAGCAGCGGTCGAGGCAGGAGAGGTCTGCTCTGCCATGTGGGTTGCTTCCTGGCTAGGCGTCGGATTGAACTCCTGCTGCAGTGGCTGGCCATAGCTTGATAGCGCTGTCTTTAACCCCTGTGCCACCAGGGAGGCCCTTTAACAGTATTCTTTCAGTCTAAGAACATGAGATATCTTTATTTGTGTCTTCATCTATTTCTTTCATCAGTGTCTGAATACTTTTCAGTGTACCAATCTTTCACCTCCTTGGTTACATTTATGCCTAAGTATTTTATTGATTTTGATGTTATTGCAAATGAGACTGTTTTCCCAATTTCTTATAGTTCTTTATTAGTATATAGAAATAGATCTGATTTTTGTGTATTGGTTTTGTATCCTGTAACTTTACTGAATTTGTTTATTCTAATTTTTTTAAAAAGATTTATTTATTTATTTATTTATTTATTTATTTATTTATTTATTTATACAAGCGCTGGGTATAGTCAGAAGCGCAGGAGGGTGAGAGAATTCACCAGAGCCAGAGTGGGGAACAGAACAGGCAGACTGACTAAGTACACTGCTGAGGGGAGCAGCGTGTGGCAGGAGAGGTCTGTCGCGCCATGTGGGACCCTCGCTGGTGGCCAGGGATTGAACCGGTGCTGCAGAGGCTGCGGGCAGCTTCGCAGCCCAGCGCTCAACCGCTGTGCCACCAGGAGAGGACCCTAATTTTTTATATTTTTTATAAATAAAAATATTAGAGTAAACTATTATTTTATAAATAATAAACTATTTTTTATAAATATAAACTAAATTACTTTTAGTTTATATTACTTGCCTAATTGGTCTGGCTAGTACTATGTTTAATAAAAGTGGTGAATATGGGCATCCTTGTCTCGTTCCCGATCATAGAGGAAAGACTTCTAACTTTCTATCATTGAGTATAATGTTAGCCATGGCATTGTCATATATGGTGTTTATTTTCTTGAGGTACTAAATTTTGAAAGCTTTTTTTTATCACTAGGAATGTTGAATTTTGTCAGCTGTTTTTCCGCATCTGTTGAGATGATCATATGATTTTTTATCCTTCATTCTGTTAATGTGATGTATTTATTGATGTTGAACCAGCATCCCTGCATCACATGAATACATTCCATTTGATCATGGTTTATAATTTTTTTTCTAAAGGAATGTTTTGTTTTTTTAAAGATTTATTTATTTATTTATACAAGAACTGGGTACAGTCAGAAGCATGGGAGGGTGAGAGAATTCACCAGAGCCATAGCGGGGAACAGAACAGGCAGACTGAAGTACACTGCTGAGGGGAGCAGCGGGCGGCAGGAGAGGTCTGCGCACCACGTGGGACCCTCCTCCTGAGGCCGGGGAGCAGCCGGGGATCGAACCGGCGCTGCAGAGGCTGCGGGCAGCTTCGCAACCCAGCGCTCAACCGCTGCGCCACTGGGGAGGACCTCCAAACGAATTATAGAATAAGCTTGTCAGTGTTTACTAAAAATCTTGTTGTGACTTAGCAGATACCGCTTTCAACATGTAGATCAATTTGGGGGGGAATTGACATCTTTACTCTTTTGTCTTCCAATCCATGAGCACCTGTGTCATTCTAATTATTTATGTTTTCTTTGATATCTTTGTTTTTCATCATATAGTTTATGTGTTTTCTTAGATTTATAGCTAAATATTTTCTTTCCAGCATTTGTGAGGTTATTGCTTTCCAGTTATTCATTACATATTATATATTAATATGTTACATTATATGAGTGATTATTGTGTACTGATAATGCAGTCTGCTCCTTTGTTTCACTTATTCTAGCAGTGTTTTGGAGATTCCTGGGGATTATACATATATATATTCCTTGGGATTATACAAGATTATACATAATCTTGTCATCTATAAATACAGAGTTTTATTCATTTTCCATCTTTGTGTATCCTTTTTGTTATTATTTAATACCTCTTCACTCAATCTGACTTCAGTATGCCTTTTTAAGCACTTTGGAAAAAGGTCATTAGTAGCATCGTTGTTGTAAAATCCAGTGGATACTTTTATTTTTTAATCCTCACTCAACTGTGATTATTTGGTACTTTAATCTCTTTCTGAAAAGAAATTTCACTGTGGCTCCTCTGAGTCTTTCCTTACCTCTCTGGCACCCTTTCTCTTACTCTTCTTGTTGTTTCTTTTTTGCCATTCATTCTTAAGTTGGCATTTCCCAGGCTTACATTATTTTAGTCCTATCTGTGGATAAATTCCCTGTGCATTTAGTAATCGTTATATACTGTTTACCCATAAAATTCTATTTCAGGGTTCAATCTCTCTTTTTTTTGAACTCCGAACACTCAAAGCAAAGACCTTACCATAGATGCCTCACAGGATATTCCAGACTAAATTTATCATAAACGCAAATCTTTTCCTCTTGATACATTTCCAATTTCAGTGAACAATTCTACTTTTCTTCAATCAAAACCAGAAACCCTGAAGAATTCCTTAACTTTCTACATCCCTATATTCAGTTATTCATCATACTCTGGATCTACTGCTCTACTATCTCTTGAATATATCTATTTCAATTTTCATTGGTTTTTCTCTCCAAACCATTTTTCACACTGCCTCCAGGCATGACATTCCTAAAATGTTAACCAGATCGTTCAGCTGTTTTGCTTAACATTTATTAATGACTATCCTCCTGTTGCTTTTGTAATTCTTCCCCATCTTTTCAACCTGACCTCTTGTAACACTTTCTCTTCTCATATTTTAGCTTCTCCATTCATTTGTAGTGCCTCAGAGTCACACTTGTCTTGATTGCTGTAGCATCTGAAGAAATAGGAAAATCAGTTCATCTGTGGACATGAGTAAATACATTGTTTATCATGTCAGGGTGAATAGTGATATTTTCACTTCTTTTTCTTTTTTTTTGGTTTTAATTTTAATTTTAATTTATTTATTTATTTTTAAATAATAAATTTTATTTTTATATTCCCCATACAATTGCAACCCCCCCATTCTGACCCCAATCCCTCCCCTCCCGCCCCCATCCCCCAAAAAGTGTCTCTGGTTCATAGTTTTTTGTTGATTTTGATTTTCGCTTTCTTATAGTTATTCATTTTCCTGGTCCCTTATTAAAGTTTTGTAGATTCCTGCTATGAGTGAGACCATCCGGTATTTTTCTTTTTCTTTCTGGCTTATTTCGCTGAGCATGATCCCTTCCAGCGCCATCCATGTTGCTGCAAATGGCATGTGTTTATCTTTTTTGAATGCTGAGTAATATTCCATGGTATATATGTACCACATCTTCTTGATCCAGTCATCTATTTTTGGGCATTTGGGTTATTTACAAAACTTAGCTATTGTACATAGTGCTGCTATAAACATAGGGGTGCAGGTGCTCTTTGGAATTGATGTTTCTGTGTCTTTTGGGTAAATACCTAGGAGTGGAACTGCTGGATCATATGGAAGCTCTATGTTTAGTAGGTCCAGAAATCTCCACACAGTTCTCCATAGTGGTTGGACCAGTTTGCACTCCCACCAACAGTGCAGGAGGGTTCCTTTTTCTCCACACCCTCGCCAACATTTGTTGTTGCTAGTTTTTTTAATATGTGCCATTCTCACTGGTGTAAGATGGTATCTCATGGTAGTTTTGATTTGCATTTCCCTGATTACATTTTCACTTATTTTTCTAATTTGAACTTTCATTACTTTTTCTTGCCTGATTGCTCTTGCTATGACTTTCAATACTATCATGAACAGTGCTGAAAGTGAACATTCTTGTTCCTGATGTTAAGGGAAATCCTTTCACTTTTTCAGCATTGTGTACAATGTTAGCTGTGGGTTTGTCATGGAGTATTTATTTTAAAATAATTATATATGAATTTTAAACTTTTCCTCTATGGCAAATATGGGTAGCTATAAACCACATAATACAAAAGATCTCTAGGGTCTACGTAAATTATAAGAATGTAAAATTTCTGAATTTAAAAATTTTTAGAACCCATGGTTCAGAGAATGGGGAATTATTGAATTATTTTAAGCTAGTGTGAACTTTGTGACTTTGTATTTTAGGATATATACTTTTTTCACAGTAGAGGAATACATTGAAGGAGGTGACTTAAGGTGAATATTTTGGTTCACTCTGCACTATTCTAGGAGAAAATTCATGGCCTAATGGAATTAAGTCATTTACTGTGGGCATGGAGAACTGGGGTGGATTCTGGAGGAAAGTATAGAGAGTAAGTTTTGGAAAGACTTCTGAAACTTTGGTTTAGGATGATTGGGTGGATTATGGTTCAGTTAACTTAGATTCTTTTTAGGGTTAGAAACTTGTCTGTCAAGCTCAGTATATGCTAACATAACTAGTAGTTAGATCTTACTGAAGATTAATATGTGAAGTAAGCATTATTCATTTGGGATAAGCACCTAACAGTTGTCGTGTTAGCACTTATTTTCCTTTCTTTGAAGGAAAAGTTGAAAAGTTCATCTGACTAATCTTTAAGCCATAGGTACTGTATTAAATACTGGAGACATAGTGACCAATGAGAGAGACTGAAATGAACCTTTTTCTCCTTTTGAAGTGTTTTAAGGAAAAGTTGATGTATCACAAGTGGTTATGATTTTAATTTTACTATAGAAATATTGTTTGTAGTTTTGTTGACCCACGGGACAAACTATATTGCTTTGGATTTCATTTTTTCAGCTGATATAGCTGAAATAATTGCACACATTATTGAAAAGGAAATAAAAAATTAAGAATCACAAACATACTTTTGAATGGATGAAAATAAAGATACATTAATTTCAAACTGTATTATAGGCCTACGCTTGGGACAGAAGAAATCATGGTTTCTTAGGTTGAAATTCAAGATCATCAGTGAATTTTCAGATAGTGAAAGGTCTTAAAAGCAAAACATTTGAGGACTACAGGTGTAGAGTAAGGAGTGGGAAATCTGTCTAGATCTTCCCAGTGAGAAATAGTAGAATGAGGACTCTTAATTAGCTATTTGGAAGATAACATGTGTTATAAAGAATGGTTCTTTAAAAAATACATTTATGGGTTTAAATCACAGAATCTTTTATTAACCTGAGATTTATGTTACACAAAAATCAGACATGGCATAAAGTGGATTTTTGGTTTGAGGAAGTTTTAATTCTTGCCATGTTGGATCTTTTTTTTTTTTTTTTTTTTGGGGTACTTCAGTTGTGTCTGTTTCATCCTTGGAAAGAGCTTTTTCTTTTTTGAGCTTATAAAAGTATGTTTATTCTCTCATCATTCTTTAATCTTCTCAAGAAGAAAGTTGTATTTGAATAAGTAAGAGTGGTTTTTAGTTTCATGAAGGACTGTGTATGAATGATATGAATGAATGGAAATGTGAGGTTGTAATAGAAGTGCCAATACTACCTTACTTACAGTGTTTGGTACTGCAGACACTATAATTTATGTGTCTAAATGCTGCAAACAAAAGGAAAAATGCTGGCTTGAGACTTTGCATTTGTTGATGACTGCAAATTATTTTTCCCCTTAGCTGTAAGCCATCCCAGTGGGTTATCTGGCATTAAAGATAGTGAACACAGACTGCACCTTTAGTTTTTTGTCTTTGGTTCTTAAGCACTGTAAGTCCCTTTCAGTCAATAAAATGCAACAGTTCTTTGCTCTTATTTTGAGGATTAGGTGCTGCTAGTTTTCTTGACCTTGTTTGTTTTGCTATGATTTTCTGTTTGAAACTTGGGAGTATCTTGTATTTTGTACCTGAACTGAGTTTGTATTTTTTTTTAAAATAAATTTTATTTTTATATTCCCCATACAATTGCAACCCCCTTATTTTGACCCCAGTCCCTCCCCTCCCCGCACCCCACCCCCCATAGAGTGTCTGTGGTTCATAATTTTTTGTTGATTTTGATTTTCACTTTCTTATAGTTATTCATTTTCCTGGTCCCTTATTAAAGTTTTGTAGATTCCTGCTATGAGTGAGACCATCCGGTATTTTTCTTTTTCTTTCTGGCTTATTTCGCTGAGCATGATCCCTTCCAGCGCCATCCATGTCGCTGCAAATTGCATGTGTTTATCTTTTTTGAATGCTGATTAATATTCCATGGTGTATATGTACCACATCTTCTTGATCCAGTCATCTGTTTTTGGTCATTTGGGTTGTTTCCAAAGCTTAGCTATTGTACATAGTGCTGCTATAAACATAGGGGTGCAGGTGCTCTTTGGAATCGATGTTTCTGTGTCCTTTGGGTAAATACCTAGGAGTGGAATTGCTGGATCATATGGAAGCTCTATGTTTAGTAGGTCCAGAAATCTCCACACAGTTCTCCATAGTGGTTGGACCAGTATGCACTCCCACCAACAGTGCAGGAGAGTTCCTTTTTCTCCACACCCTCGCCAACATTTGTTGTTGCTAGTTTTTTTTAATATGTGCTATTCTCACTGGTGTAAGATGGTATCTCATGGTAGTTTTGATTTGCATTTCCCTGATTACAAGTGATGTTGAACATTTTTTCATATGCCCGTTGGCCATTTGCATTTCCTCTTCAGAGAAGTTTCTTTTTAGCTTTCCTGCCCATTTTTTGACTGGATTGTTTTCTTTGTTGTTGTTGAGTCTCATCAGCTCTTTGCAGATTTTTGTGATCAGTCCTTTATTATTAGTGTTGTGTGCAAAAACGTTCTCCCAGTCGGTGGGGTTTCTCTTTGTTTTGGTTATTGTCTCTTTTGCTGTGCAGAAGCTCTTTAATTTGATGTAGTCTCACCTGTTTATCTTTGCCTTCACTCTTACTGATTTGGGTGATGTGTCTGTAAAGATGTCTTTTTTTTTTTTAAAGATTTATTTTATTTATTTATTATTTATTTATTTATACAAGCACTGGGTACAGTCAGAAGCGTGGGAGGGTGAGAGAATTCACCAGAGCCAGAGCTGGGAGCAGAGGAGGCAGAAGGACCGAAGCACACTGCTGAGGGGAGCAGCGGGTGGTAGGAAAGGTCTGCGCGCCATGTGGGACCCTCCTCCAGTGGCTGGGGAGCAGCTAGGGATTGAACCGGTGCTGCAGAGGTTGTGGGCAGCTTCACAACCCAGCGCTCAACCGCTGCGCCACTGGGGAGGCCCTGTAAAGATGTCTTTGATGTGCATATCACGTAGTGTTTCGCCTATATTTCCTTCTATGTATTTTATGGTTTCAGGTCTTATGTCTAGTTCTTTAATCCATTTTGAGTTTATTTTTGTGTATGGTGTGAGGTAGTGGTCAAGCTTCATTCTTTTGCATGTAGCGGCCCAGTTTTCCCAGCACCATTTATTGAACAAACTTTCTTTGCTCCAATGCATAGTCTTTGCTCCTTTGTCAAAGATTAGTTGACCATAAATCTGTGGGTTTATTTCTGGATTTTCTATTCGATTCCATTGGTTTGTGTGTCTGTTCTTGTTCCAATACCATGCAGTTTTGATGATTATGGCTTTGTAGTATAGTTTGAAGTCTGGGAGTGTGATGCCTCCATTCCCTTCTTTTTTTTTTTTCAGGAGAGCTTTGACTATTCGGGGATTTTGGTGATTCCATATGAATTTCATCAATAATTGTTCTATTTCTTTGAAGAATGACATTGAAATTTTTATTGGAATAGTATTGAATCTGTATATTGCTTTTGGTAGGATGGCCATTTTAATAATGTTTATTCTTCCAATCCATGAGCAGGGGATGTCTTTCTGAGTTTGTATTTTAATTGAGTTTTCTATTAAGAGATGATGGTTGGGTATTACGAGTCTAACATTTTCTCCCTACTAATTGGAATATTTCAGATGATTCACATTTATTAATTTTTCACATAGCAGGTTTAAATCTAATGTCTTATTTTTCTATTTGTCCCACCTGATTTTGTTCTTTACTCCCCCCCCCTATTGTTTTTTGCATCAGTGGAGTATATTTTAGCATTCCATTGTGTCTCCATTATTGGTTTATTTGCTATACCTCTTTCAGTTTTTAGCGGTTGTTCTAAGGTTGACAATACGCTTGTCTAATTTACCATCTTCTGCTTTGAAATTATAATGTACCTCTTAATGGACACTCTATTATTCCTCACTGTGCTTGTAGAAGTATAGTTCTCTCTATCCTCTATGACCATTTGTGCTAATGTTGCTGTAATTCCTACTTCTGTGTATGTTACAAATTTACAATACATGATTACTCTGAATGTTGAGTTTTTAAGAAATTAAAAAGGAAGAAAAAGTGTTGAATTTTCCCACATAGTTTTTTTCTGGCACTTTTCATTCCTTTATATAGATGAAAACTTTAATCTTGCAACATTTTACTTTAGCTAGAAGAACTTCTTTTATTATTTTTTTTGCAGTTCATTTCATCTTACTATAAGTTCTTTCAACTTTTGTTTGAAAAAGGTTTTGCATCTTTCTTTGCTTAAAAATTCTGATTTCTGGATTTAACCTTTGGTGGGATAATTCTTTTTCTTTAGGTATTGATAGGGCTTTTCTAACAGCAGCTGTATCTTACCTTCAGCATTTGTTGTTTCTGTTCTTTTTGGTATGAGCCATCCTGAAGGGTGGGGTGGTGTCTTCTTATGGTTTTTTTTTTTTTTTTTAAGATTTATTTATACAAGCACTGGGTACAGTCAGAAGCGCGGGAGGGTGAGAGAATTCACCAGAGTTAGAGTAGGAGAGCAGAGTATGCAGACTGATGAAATACACTGCTGAGGGGAGCAGCGGGCGGCAGGAGAGGTCTGCTCGTCATGTGGGACCCTCACTCGGTGGCTGGGATCAAACCTGCGCTGCAGAGGCTGTGGGCAGCTTCGCAACCCAGCGCTCAACTGCTGTGCCACTGGGGAGGCCCCTCCTTTCATTTTATTTTAATGAGAAGATTCTTCTTCTTGAATGAAGTTCTTTTAAAGTTTCTTGCATACATATTTCATTGGCTTGTTAATATATAGAATAAACTTTAAATTTCTTAGACTGATATTTATGGTAAAGATCACTTGCTCCAGCTTCATTTTACAATGTAATATTTCATAGTGCTCTATTTTACCCTAATTGGACTACTTATTTCCTTTTCAATATGACAATAAATATTTCTTCCACCCCCAACTCCGGTTTTTTATTTTTTTTTTCCCCGTTTGAAGGTAGTCTTTTCAAATGTATCTGTTGTGTGGTTTTCTTGACTATTCATGGTCACAGAATTCTTTTCGTTCTCAGATGTATGATAATTAGTACTGTAATATTTACTTGACCTTTTCTCTTAGGGAGACAGTAGAACAATACCTTGTTAGGATCATGTCATTTAATAGTCTGATTTTGAACTATTTATTTAAATCTCTTTATGCCTGAGTTTCTTTGTGTTTAAATGGGATACACTTGATTGAGGGATAGTTGTCTAATTGATAGGGTGGTTAAAAGGATTAAGATATATGAATGTAATGTCACTAGCAGTGGGTGACATGTTGGAAGTACCATAAAATCACTCTTTTCCCCTTTTTCCTGCCATTCTCCTTCCTTCTTGTTTTTCCTTCTTCATTTCATGTTTCCTGGTCACAGGGATTTTTCAGTCAGTCAGATCTGTATGTTCCTCCCAGCTCTATCACTTCCTATCTTTTTGATTCCTCCCTCACTCCCCTTCCCATTTTCTTATATCTTTGTTCATTTTGGGACAGTATTTGATTTCTCCCTTCAGATGTAGTTCCCTTGGTTCTCCCACTTGCATAGCACCTGTGATCTATCATCACATTACCTTGTGCTCTTCCTTCCCTATTTTGACCCCTTCATCTCCCGCCCCCCACTTCCCTGTTGTTTGCCTCAGATCTGTTGACCTTGAAACATATTTTCCTCATCCGTAAAATACTTGAGGGTCTCCCTGGTGGTGCAGGGGGTTAAGTGCAGCTCTGTGAAGCTGTCCGTGGCCTTTGCGTTAGAGTTCTATCCCCTGGCCTGCCAGGAACAACCCACATGGCATGGCAGACCTCTCCTGTCTCTCCAGCTGCTCCCTGAGCGGTGTATTTCCGTACATCTGCCTGTTCTGCTCCCTGCTCTTGCTCTCTCTGGTGAATCTCCCCCAACCCCACTTAAAAAAAAAAAAATTAAAAAAAAACTTGAGGCCTGGCACATGTAAGTGCTTAGTAAAGGTTTCTTACTTCTTTGTGATGTGTGTATATGTATCACAAATATATAAATATAAATAAATATGATTACTTAAAATTACTAAAAAATTCTTATTTGCTCTTAACCTTTTATGTATGTTTTATTCCTTAAATAGGTGTTGCCAGTGTGATAGATAAGCTTCAGTGAGACGTTGACTCTCAAAGAGAATTTTATTCCTATATTGGTCACACACACACTTAAGTTCAAACAGGCAAGCCAACCCCAAGTTCCCTAGTACCTTTGACTGAAGACAGTAGCCGCGACATGTCTTAGCCAGGCCTTCCACCTAAGTGAAAGTCCTCGGGCCACTGGAAGTTTCTAGGCTCGAGTGCAGACGGTCATGCAGGGTATTGAGCTGATAGGCAGCTTGTGCCGCTGTCGGGAAGCCGAGCCAGGGAGTGCAGGTTGGTTCTCGGTGTGCGGGAGAGCGAGGAGCAGGAGCAAGCTGGACTCTGAAGAGTAGCCTCCCGCTAGTCCTTTGCTCCAAGCCAGTTTTTAGGACTTCTCTGAGTCTGCTTCAGGTGGCTCTTTTATACCTTCTTACCAGGTTTAGGCTCAGGCACCATCTGCTTTATCAGTCTGTAACACTCAGTATGTGGCCTCAGCTACTTTCACTCAGTGCTCGCAGGCACCTTAATATTTTCAGTTTTAATTGTGAGCTTTATATGTTTGTTACAGTAGGTAAGTCAGTACCTCTACAAGGGTACCATCTGTATTTTTCTCAAAATGCCTAAGACATACTTTTGATCAGGTATTTCTTGCTAAGGAAGTTGTATATAAGAAAACAAAGTACAATTTTATTAATCTGTTCAAGCACTCAATTCCTTCCAGTGAATTCTGGTGAAAATTAGATGGTAGGGGGTGCTTAGGCTACAATGCCTCTATTTACTTTTGTTCTTTCCTTTGTTAATTTCTGCTTCTTATACCTTACAAATATACGAGTGGGTCAAATCTCTTTAATCCAGTGATTTAAGAAAAGGTAGCAATGTGATACACCCTTACTGGAATGAAGGAAGAGATGTGTGCAGTGATAAAGAACAAAATATCCCTAATACAGTGTTGCTGTTATCGGTCATAGTTTGATCATTTTTTGACTGAGGTAGCATCCTAGTTCAGGTAACTGTGTGTGTGAAAAGAAGGCAGAGGAAGGATGTGTAATGGTCACATCATGTGGGGAAAATGGCTCTTGAACTCTTACTGAGTAGCATGGATCTCAGAGAGAGAAGAGAGAACCCCTAACATAAGTGTTTATAGTTTAGTCATTTGTTTCACTATTCAAATGTAACATAATAAAAATTCAGCTTTGCCCTCTTAAGTGAGCTATTTCTCTGTTTGTGAGGATCAAGACAAAATTACTTCTTTTACTTAAGTGTGCTTTGTATTTTTTTTTTAATATTGACAGTTATGTTTATTAATATTCCTGGCAGGATAGAGGTGAGCCAGAGATAGCCATTTTTTTTTTTTTTTTACCATGAAAGCTAGTGAATGTGTATTCTCTGGCATTTTCTTTTGTTCTCTAAGTATTTCTGGTTTGATAATTTTATTTGGCACTCTGATTGTAACTTGTCAGTACTTTTCTAAGCTGACAATAACCACTGTACTTGCTACTGGAGAAGTTAGAAATGAATGTCCCTAAGAGCCTGCTGGAGTTCATTTTTAAGGCCCTCATATTGTGTGTCAGGAGCTTTTTGGTCACCAGTGCTGCCAGTTGTGCCTTAGTCCTTTTCTGCTTGCCAAGTTTAGTGTAAAAAGACTGAAGAGTATAAAACATTAAGTTCTTATTCCCACCTTCAGTTTCTTTTTCAACTCTTTCTTGTATTTTAACCTTTTGTCTATTTCTAAGTAAGTACTTGCAATGATTCAGTCACCTGTTTTAAGTTTTGTCCTCAGTCTTGCACATTGTGAATCTGGGAGTTGATGGTTTTGAAGTTTTAATCAACTAGTTCCATGAGAGCTAAGGTGAAAAGCTTGCAACATGAGCCCATGATCTGTCCATTTGCAAATAATGCATCTATACACAGTGCTTGCCACATTCTCCCTCTGTTAGAAACTTGCAAGGAAAGGACATTCTTATTTGTTTCATGAGGAGCAAAGGGCAGTATATTCAGAAATAGCTGTGTGGTCCCCAAGAGGAAACATTCTTTTGCCATGAACTATACTGACCAGACTTTTTGGAAAAACTGCAACCTAAAGAACAAAGATACAACTGTAATGTGTTTGGGGTTAAAAATTATCTCAAAATATTTTAGCTAGTATTTTTGAGAACAGGGTTTCTTTTATTAGAAATTAGAGTCTTTGATCAGTGAAGTGAAATGTGTAATAGTCTAAAGTGTGCATTCTGGCTAAAAGCAGATGATGAACTCAAACTAATGATGGAAGTAATTCCAGTTTTGATAGTAAATATTATAATTCTTGTGTTGCTTTATTTTGGAGCAGGATTTGAATGGAAACTTGTATCAATTCTTGTGTTGCTTTATTTGGAGCAGGATTTGAATGGAAACTTTTATCAATACAAGTAGAATGAAATTGAAATGAAAACAGGTTCAAATTTTTGAAAGGATTACTTTCTAATTACATGTGCAGCCATAATTTCCTAACCATAATTAAGAAATGTCCACATAGTTGGTAATGTTCATTAATATATATTCTGTGAATACCACAAATAATACTCATTTTTAAAGGACACTAAACTTTCATTTTATTATAAATTTAAGCAAATAAAATTATTTAGCTTGGTTTTCTTATGAATAATAAAAATGTGTATTTTGTAGGGAGACTTTATTTTCTGTCGTTTATTAAAAACTATTTGAAAACTTAGTCTATGTACTATACCCCTTTTTGCTGCTAATAACTTAATAAAACAAAATAAAAACAACTTGTTCTTTCTTTTGCTCTAAAATGTTTGTCATCTTGTGTATGCCAGTTTTATTGAACTGAAGTAGTTTTAGTGCATTTTGGCGACTATGTTTATTATGACATCACTGTAATCTATGTACAGTATGTGATTTCAGATGGTTTCAGTGTTAAATATTCTCATAATTATGCTAGTTTTGGCAGTTCATTTGGAACTTTTTCACATTTCTTTAATGAAACTGTTTTACTTCTGGACTTTTGAGACAACCATATGTTTCAAAAATTAATAGTGTGCTTTTAATGTTAATGTTATACAGAAGTGTATGACTGCAGACATTTTTAAAGATGTAAGTTGAACTAAAAGTAATTACAGTAAGGTTTTATTCACAGTAATAGTCATTTAGCATTTTAGACTATAACATCTCCCAAAATAACAGAATATGTGATTATTAAGATTGAATAGTGTGTTTTGTGGAATAAAACACTAATGTTTATATTGCATTAACTTAAACGTTGCATTAACTCAAATTCATGTGAAAATTTTCATTGTTTATGATAAGAAATCTCTTACTATTTGCTTGTATTGAAATTTCCAACAGAAATTCTTTTTTTGATAATCTATCTCTGGCATTGAAGCCATGTTATTTTGCAGAGTCATCTTTATTGTATAATCCACTTAATGTTTTATTGAATAAGAATTTTTGTTTTCTGAAGGGCATTTTATCATTGTTCTTATTTGTCTCTAGTACCTTGTTAGCTGGGTAAATTTGTTTTCAAAAGTTTTTCTTCAGATATATAAAAAAAAAAGCTAATTTTATCACCACTGTTGTACTTTTTAGATTGTTTTACTAATGGTTAATGAATTTATGATGCCTAATACATCATTGTAATACACCTAGTACACCTTTGTGATGTTAGATTTTATCTCTCACCCCTCATGGATCTTTCCTTCAAGCACAATGTGCTTTTATCCCTAAAAAAAGAATAAAGATGTAGATGATTTTACCTCATGTTATTGCCCCTCCCCATCTATTGCCTCCATATTAAAACACCTGTCTTCTCGAAAGAGAAATTTATGCTTATTCATTACTCGTAAACTTCTCATTCCCTCTTTGGGCTTCTTATTTACTACTCCCCCTCTGGTCCATGTGTAGAACTATAAAATCTCCTTTCTACAGATTATTGGCATCCTCCTCTTGATCACCAAATTCTGAATTATGTGACCTAATTGAGGACTGAGATGATCTCTATAGTACTCAACATTACCCTGGTTTTGTTAAAGCTGTCCATACCTATAGATATTAGGCTTGTTCTTTTTTCTTAAACATTGTATACTCTAACTTTATTTGAACTAATTACCATTCCTTGTGCTGTATGTGTTTATCCTGTTTTATTTTTGTTTATAGTTTTCCTCTTGTTTAGCCTTCAATCTTAACCTATGTTCCTGTTACTTAAAAAAATGAACAAAAAAATTCCTGTGAAACTAATTATATACTTTTTAAGATTCTAAAATCTTTGAGGATCAGTATTGTATCTAATTTGTCTTTCTAAATCCAAAAATAATCACATAACAGCATTATATAAATATTGACTCAAGGCAGGAAAAGATTGGTCATTTGCATTACATAAATGATGGGATAGATTTCAAAAATATGTATTGATTGATGATTAAGATGATTAAGGCAGCTCATACTGCCCACCTGTGACTATGCAGGTGCCTCGTTTTTCTTTCTCCTTTTCCTAATAAACCTGTCCTTTTAAAGTGTTAAAAAAAAAATAAGAAGAAGAGAGGTTGGATTTTTAATTTGCAAAATAGTGAAGTCTTACTATATAAACAGCAAATAGGGGGAAATGAATGTCCTCTTTTTTTTTTTTTCCTTTCAGAGCTGGAAAGTGTTTAAAAATTTCCTTGAGCTCTTTCTGCCTGTTGGTATCCGTGCAAGTGTCCTTTATTCTTCTTCCCCTTTTTAATAAACCTGTTCTTATGGATATAAAAAAAGCCAGAAAGCTTCCATGAAATCGTCTTCTTTTGCTAAAATCATATACAAGAATTCTTTTTTGAGATTCTCAAGCTGTCTGTTTTGATACCAACTAAAGAGGAAAGAATTGATTTGTGGTTTTAAACTGCTTGCTATTTTTTTTAGGACTTATTTATTTATGCATACAAGAGCTGGGGTGCAGGCCAGAAATGCGGTGGGTGAGAGGATTCACCAGAGGCAGAGTGGGGAGCGGAACAGACAGATGTACTGAAATACACTGCTGAGGTTGAGCAGCAGGCGAGACAGGAGAATTCTGCTGAGTCATGTGAATATCTCCCTGGCTGGGGATTGAACTCATGCTGCAGTGACTGCGGCTAGTTTCATAGTGCTGCATCTTAACCCTTTCTGCCACCAGGGAGGCCCCTGCTTACTGTTTTTTGAATGCTATTTCAAATTGTGGAGGTTGGTTATATAGCTTTCTAGAGCTAAAAAAATTATGAGTGTCTAATCCCATTAGACACCTTAAACTGCAGGTATTCAACAAGTTTTCCTAATTTGTGAATGTTGATAGATACTTTTATTTCTTTAAAATAAAAATAGGATGACCATGAAAGCTGTGGTTCTAATTCTACCAACCGCAGTACTACTGAGAACACAAAAGCATCAGTGAAACCACGAAGAATTCAACAAGCTGCTCCTACAGATCCTGATTTACCACCAGGTAACTTCTAAGGGATTGATAAAACCAAATGTCACTTTTTATTTATCATGTTGTAGACCTTTCTTTGTATAAAATACACTTTCAGTATTTTTAGTGTTATAAAATTTAGATTATATGTGCATTTGCCGCATGTCTTCAGTACAGATTGAGCACAGAGCCTTAATGTCTTATATTTAAATTTTGATGCTATTTTGTAGATGATTATTCCTTGCGATTTTTTTGTGACTTCTTTTCCAAGCAAACACTTGCTAATTTCCCATTCTTTGTTTTATATCTTTCTAACTTTTCCCCCCTTGCTGCTTAAAAAATGGAGAAAAGACAGATTATTTTGAGTTTTTGCAAGCTAGAATGTATCACAGACAGGATCCCAAATTATTTTTTTTGTTATTAGGAGAGACCATCATATTTTCTTCATTTCCTGAAATTATAAATAATAGATCCCTCCTAAGTATTTAGTGAATGAAGAAACAATGATCATTACATGTCATCTCTATGCCAAGGTACATTACTCCTCTCCTTTTTTTTTTTAACATGAGTCATCTATCAGTCACTTCTCTTTTCATTTTCTCAGTTACTTCTTTTTCTCTGAGGTATAGTTGGTATTGGTATATGTTTGTTTTCTGTTCCAGAGGCTTATAGGCTTTCTGCTGGTTTTAACCTAATTAATTTTTGACAATGTACTAGCACCATCTGCCTCACTTTCAAGAGGCTGGAGTAAGGTATACTATTTCCCAGCCCTTCGTCCAGTATGTATTCTGAGTTACATTTGAGTTGAACATTATTAGCTAGTGTTGTTACTTACATATTCTTAAATTCTATCATTTAGGCCTTAGTAATAGTAATCTCTCTGACTTTAGGAAAGGTGCCAGAATAAATTTTACTTCTAAATATTTTCAGTTCTGGTGAGAGTAGTGTGGTGGTTTCAGATCTTTCTTTTTCCCTTACACTTTGGGGAAAATTTGTGGAAAATTCAATTAAACTGTAGCATGTTCTTTATTACATGGAGAATCCCCCTACTTTTTCAGATATCGACCCTCAAAATTTCCTATGCCAGTGCATTATTTGGAGTTCTGTTCATCAATATGGCAAAAAAAATTGGTTTTAGGTATAACCCATGAGTCTTGTTTTACTTTTTTCTTCTATAAAATAATTGGAAAAAATTAAAGTTTTGACAGGTTTTGATTTCACAGATAAAAATCTTCTTTGGGCTATCCTGCATGTACTCATTATTATTATTATTATTTTTTTTTATGGGACCCTTGCCTGTGGCCAGGGATCGAACTGGCACTGCAGAGGCTGCGGGCAGCCTCGCAACCCAATGCTCAACCGCTGCACCACCAGGGGAGGGCCAGATTATTTATTTATTATTATTTTTAAAGATTTATTTATGCATACAAGAGCTGGGGTACAGGCCAGAGAAGCGGGGGTGGGGTGGGGTGAAAGGATTCCCAAGAGACAGAGTGGGGAACAAAACAGGCAGACTGACCGAAATACACTGCTGACGGGAGTAGCGGCTGAGACAGGAGAGGTCTGCTGCGCCATGTGGGTTGCTCCCTGGAGGGTCCGGGATCGAACTTGTGCTGCAGAGGCTGCGGATTGCTTCAGAGTGCAGTGCTTAACCCCTAGCACCACTAGGGAGGCCCCTTTTTAATGATTTTTGAAATGTCTGTTTTAGAATATCCTGTTTTTAGCAGCATAAGACAAAGAAACAAATGCAACCGTAAAACATCCTTTTTTAAATGGCATAAAACAGAATTGTACTCTGTATGAACTAGTTGAGGTAGCTTTGGATTAACATGTACTTTTCTGACTTTACTAATAGAAAGACATGTATCCTCTCATGCTGACATAAATCACAGTTAAGGAGTTTTTAAAGGAAGTAACTTGGGTAATTACTGGGTATCAGAATAGTTAAACTTAATCTTGCCAAAGGGGGAAAAAAAAGGATCCAGTTGGATAATGGTAAATCATTTTCAAGTTTAAGTCATATGGTTACTTGAGCCCCCATTTCTGGCAATCTTATCCTTTCCAAGTACAATATTAAGTTTCTCTCATGGTAGAGATGAGCTCCTGTGCTTTATGTTTTCTAATATAAATACGTTTCCTCCAGGATCTCTGGTTACAATTTTAGAGTTTGAATACTTAATTAGATTCGTATATGCTTTTTGAGAAAAGTTTTGGTGTTGTCAGTAGTGTTTGTTTTATACCCTTGAAGGATGGTGGTTCTCTAAAGGGAAAAGGGGGCAAATCAATATTTAATATCTTTTTGCAGTTTCTGTTCTTATTGTCTAGAATAATCTTTATCAGATTATGAATCCTAACCAATTCTTGCTTTCTGAAAGCAATTTAATGGGTCATGGCAGACACTTAAGAAAATATATGGCATAGAATAGAAAACCTTATAGAATATAGCACGTAGCAAAGATTAGTAATGTTTTAAGAAACTTGTGCAATTGCATGTACTTACGCTCCATTATGATAATATTCTTCCTGGGAAAAAGGGAGAGAGGTCAAAAGATTTTGAATTTGACTGATTTGAAGCATACATATTTTCTTTCTTAATGATATATAAGCCTCCGGACTTTGGATTACTATTTAAAACAGTTTTGAATTGTAGGCACAGCATATCTCATTAAATATCCACTCCTATTTAGAGAAAGTTGAAGATGTTTCATATATGTATTTATTTATATATTCATGTATTTATTCAGTATATTTTCTGCATATTTATCTCTGTAAAGTTAGCCTACTTTTAAATTAGATACCTGGCTTATTCACCTCTGTACTCTCTGAAGTGTATACTTTTTGACTTTTTTTTTTAAGATTTATTTATTTTTTATTTATTTATACAAGCACTGGGTACAGTCAGAAGCGCAGGAGGGTGAGAGAATTCACCAGAGCCAGAGCTGGGAGCAGAGCAGGCAGAAGGACCGAAGTACACTGCTGAGGGGAGCAGCGGGCGGCAGGAGAAGTCTGTGCGCCATGTGGAACCCTCCTCCGGTGGCCAGGGAGCAGCCGGGGATTGAACCGGTGCTGCAGAGGCTGCGGGCAGCTTCGCAACCCAGCACTCAACCGCTGCGCCACCAGGGAGGCCCCTTTTTGACTTTTATTTTTATTGTAGGGTCTTTAAAGGGCACTGTTCTTTAATTTATTTGTGGCCTGTTAATTTTCTTATTAAATAGTTACTAATTAAAAATAAATTCTTGGGCCTCCCGGGTGGTGCAGCTGTTTGAGCGCCATGCTGTGAAGCTGTCTGCAGCCTCTGCAGTGAGGGTTTGAGGATCCAGGCTGGCCGGCGAGAATCCCACATGGTGTGGCAGACTTCTGTCGTGCCCGCTGCTCCCCTCAGCAGGTTATTTCTGTCATCTGCCTGTTCTGCTCCCTGCTCTGTCTCTGGTGAATCCTCTCACCTTCCCGCACCTCTGGCCTGTACCCCAGCTCTTGTGTAAAAATAAATAAATCTTAGAAAAAAAATTCTCTGATGGGAAGTATAGAGATAAATTTTGTATTCCTTTGCATATCTTTTACTTTCTTGGTTTTGTTATATAATTATTTCTTTCCTTTTTACCCCTTTATGCATAATATGTGTGTGTGTGTGTGTATATGTTTCTATACACACATTTTAATGAAAATATTTATTGTATATACTAATAATTATGTTGCACACAGTGTCAGAAGTTAGAACTTATTTATCTTTGATCTTTATCAATTTACAGAGATATCAGCAAATAGTTTCTGTAAGGGACAGTTATTAAATATTTTAGACTTCGCAAGTCATATATTTTTTGTCACAATTGCACTCTTCCCATGCAGTATGAAATGCACCATAAGCAGTAAATAAACAAATGTGTGTGAGTATGTTTCAATAAAACTTTATATACAGAAGCAGATGGCAAGGTCTTATTTTGCCAGCTCCTATTCTGATACAGTATCGGGTTCATAATAGGTATTTAGTTATTTCCATACTCACAAAACTGAAGTTTCAGGTTTTGGTGATCAGAGTCACAGTATCATTAAAATGTGGAATAAGAAGCTACTTTAAATTTTCTGTCTAGTAATATGTCTTTATTGGGATATGGGTCCTTGGAAATTTTTTGAAAAGTTATAGGCCCACATACGCACATTCAAAATTTGCATAGAACTTCAGGCTATTCACTTCCTTGGTGAAGTTCATATGTATTCCCAGTTAAATTAATATCCAGCCCAATTTTGTGGAAGCAAATGGAAACTCAGGTATTTGAGGAGAGAGATTATTAATAGTTACTTACTCAAAAACCTTGTCTGCAGAAAATATTGAATACAAAATAGAAGACATTGTTTCTGAATGGGTGTGTGTGTGTGTGTGTGTGTGTGTGTGTGTGTGTGTGTGTATGTGTGTGTGTGAGAGAGAGAGAGAGAGAGAGAGAGAGAGAATGCTTGCCATCTTGGGCAATTAGGGCTTGGTTTTCTGAAAAAACATTGACGAGAGTCTAATAGTTGGAATGTTTATCAGATAATTGTCTTTCCAGTATTTTCCATTTTAATATTTTTCTTGTGTTTTTTCCCTCTTTAGCTCTTTGTCTACATTTCCTTTCTCATTCATATTTTCTCCCTATTCTGTTTCAGTTACGTGTGTGTGTGTAAATGGTTGACTACAGTAGGATAACCATGTTTCTACTACCTATTTTCCCTCAATTTTTATGACTATTTGAAGTGCTAAGAGAAGATGCCACCTAGGTCAAAAAGAAACTGAAAGAAGCTTTTTTAACATGTTAATGTTCTGATGTTTATTAATATTGTTTCATTTTAGAAAATGTTTATAAATTAGGCAGAGTATTCCCTAAATAGGCTAAGTATTCCTAGTATAGTATAATCAGTGAGTGGGGTCTACTATTACAGTATTACAAAGGGTATGATCTCTGTGGTTTGTCTTATACTTGAATTCTTCACTATTTACAACTTCCTGATAATGGCTTTTGTAGGTTGGACTTGCCATTCATTAGGGTCACTTTAGCATGCCATTTACCTATGTGAATGTTAGTTTCCTTTTTGCACAATATGATAAATAATCCTCTTAACATACTAAATTCATTAATGATTTTAAAAATAAGTATTTATTGACAAGTATACAACTAATAGATTCCTTTTTTTCTATTTTATAGGTTATGTCCAGAGTTTGATTAGACGAGTTGTAAATAATGTAAACATTGTTATAAATAATCTCATACTAAAATATGTTGAAGATGATATTGTTCTTTCAGTCAACATCACTTCTGCAGAATGCTATACAGTTGGTGAATTATGGGATCGTGCATTCATGGATATTTCTGGTGAGAAAATGTTAAGAATAGTGTACATATTTTTTGTTATTAAAACAATTGTCCTTGGATTCTAAACCTTTTCTAGCCACTTAACTCTGATAAATTTAATGAAATTTTTAAGTTTGCAAACTAGGAAAATATGAAATGACATACAATTATAGGAAGTTAATAAAGCCTCAGATTAAGATAACCACTGACTTGTTTTTTAATACACTTGATTTTTATTTTTTACCTATTACATGCCCGTTTCAAATGTGATGTATAATTAACAATGCTATTATGGGTTGTAACAATTAAAATTAGGTAATATTTAGTTAAATTTTTTAATGTTTGAAGGATGAAAGGGAATATTTTGCTTTGCTTAATTCAGTATTGTCATAATGATTTATCTGTTCTGCCTATAATGGACATTTCAGACATTTCCAAAATTTTGCTTTTCCAGACAATGCGAATATGAATCTTTTTGTAGATATATTTTGATGTGTATGCGTAATTTTTAGAATTACATATTTTACGTATTACATATTTTAGAATTTTTCAGATGAGAAAATATGCAGCTATTCACATTTTAAGATAATTCCTGATTATCCAGAGTGCTTATTAGAAATACATTATTACTATCTATTTTATAGGCTAAATTGCAGCACGTTATCTAAAGTAACTACCAGAACTAGAATTCATATTGTAAGTTTTTAAAATATTTTCAAAGCTTAAAAAATTTCCTGTCTTGCTAAATTTCTAGAATATCCTTGAAATATTTCCACTTTATATTCTCACAACATGATGGGACATGGAGAGAGCCTAAATGCCCATCAGTAGGCAATTGGATCACAAAGATGTGGTGGTATATCCACACTAAAGAATATTATTTAGCCATAAGATGAAATGCAGCTATTTTCTGCAAAATGGAGGCAGTTCCAGGGAATTATGTATAGTAAAACAAGACAGAATGACTCAGATAAGTAGTGGACATAAATATAGTGAATGATTTGTCAAAGTAAAATACAAAAAACTAGTGGATATTAATTAGTGCGGTGAGTAGTACTCAGAGGTTAAGATTGAGCTGCAAGCGCCGGTTCGATCCCCGGCTGCTCCCCGGCCACTGGAGGATCCCACATGGCGCGCAGACCTCTCCTGCAGCCCGCTGCTCCCCTCAGCAGTGTACCTCGGTCCTTCTGCCTGCTCTGCTCCCTGCTCTGGCTCTGGTGAATTCTCTCACCCTCTCACGCTTCTGACTGTACTCAGTGCTTGTATAAATAAATAAATAAATCTTTAAAAAAAAAAAAAAAAAAAAAAAAAAAAGATTGAGCTGCAAGGGAGAAAAGGACAGTGGGAGATAATGGATAGTAATGGGGAAATACATATATATATATTCTTCCAACATAATGGATAAGACATGCACTTTGGAGTAAGGTGCCAGAGTTTTAATTACAGCTTTGCTCTTTATAAGCTAACATTAGACAGATTATTTACCATAACCGTGCCTCAGTTTTAACAGAGCCATATAAGTATCATAAGGGATAATGAATGTAAAATAGTGTCTTATAGCAAATACTCAGTAATGATGATTATTATAGAGAGGGAAAGAAGCATCAAGAGGGTTTCTTTCATTGCTATCCTATTATCATTTATTTAATTTGCATACATTTGTATAATATCGGTCTCTAAATCATATGTTAATATGTAAAATCAAATAATATGGTGTTTTTTTTTCAACTGATAGACAAATTTGAAATTTATGTATTTTTTTAAAAAGATTTATTTATATATACAAGAACTGAGGTACAGGCCAGAGGTGTGGAGGGTGAGAGGATTCATCAGAGACAGTGGGGTGCAGAATAGACAGATCGACTGAAGTACACTACTGAGGGGAGCAGCAGGCGAATCAGGAGAGGTCTGCTGCACCATGTGGGTAGCTCCCTGGCTGGGGATCGAACTTGTGATACAGTGGCTGTGGATAGTTTCATAGGTTGCATCTTAACCCCTTGCGCCACCAGGGAGGCCCTAAATTTGAAATTTATTTGCTAAGAAAACTGTTTGTAGACATGTGCATACTCTTTATATTTTATTTCTTAAAAACTTGAATCCAAAAAACAAAATATTAAATAATTGATTAATTAGAGGATGCCAAGAATTAATTCTAAGAATTAGTAATATCAAAGAGTGTACTTAAAGCATATTTTATTGTTTTGAACCTTCACATGGCAATAGTATGTGTATGTACTAATTTAAAAATCACTGACCAAGTGGATTGGGCCTGATATATACCTTTGAATTGCTTATTAATAATAAAACTACTCATTTGCTAAAACTTTTATTTTCTAATAGGATGTCTTACCAGTAGTAGTCTAATATTTATTCCCTTGAAAACGAGGAATTGGAATTGTCTGTGAAGATGGAAATATTTTGTGTCTTTAAAGTCCAGTATTTGTTCACTAACTACATGTGACTTGAGCAGTTGAAATGATTTTTGCAACCATGGCTCTGAAATTAATTTTTGAATAATTTTAATGAATTCACATAAAAATTTAATTAGCCACACAGTACAGGTTTAGAGAGAAGTTAGGTTTTTTGATGTAAACTTTGACTATTGCCTGAAATGTTATTTTTCATATGAATTCTCAAGAATTTTATCATTGTTAATATCTCACTGAAGAACTGTCAGAAAAATTTTAATACTTTTTGTTTTTAATTTGTTATTAGATATCATGGCATGTTGAAGGCAAACTATGTCATTTCTTTGTCTTCAATTTGATTTTTCATACATATATTGAGGGTTATTATGCCTATTTCATAAGGTTATTGGAAGATTTAAGTGAGAGATTAATAATGATAAGTTCTTAGCATAGGTTCTGGTATTAAATGTTCTATGGAAGTCATTAGTATTATTATTTTTATTACTGTTTGAACTAATAAGTGATAGTTGCCTTTTTTTCTCTAATTTCAGTTTTCACTTAAAATGTTTTTCTTTTATTTTTAGCAACTGATCTGGTGTTGAGAAAGGTTATCAATTTTTCTGACTGTACAGTATGTCTTGATAAACGAAATGCTAGTGGTAAAATAGAATTTTACCAGGATCCTTTATTGTACAAGTGTTCCTTCAGAACTCGTCTGCATTTTACATATGATAACCTAAATTCCAAGATGCCATCTGTTATTAAAGTAGGTACTTCTTTTTCTAGTAGTTAACTTGCACATCTCCATTTTATTTGTTGACTCTTGTGCATGCTAATTATAAGATGAAGAATTTGACCTCATAATTATATATGCAATGTTTATTTTTTGTAAAAATGTTTATGTTTATATGTTTTATATTATATATTACATTTAAAATTTTTTGCATTATGTGGTCTAGGAGAGAGATTTTGAGAACCACTTTTTTTTTCTATGACAATAGTTTCCTTTTTAATTTGCCCAGCTGTTTATTAGTGTTTTTCTCTTTAAATAGTTAGCGAACATCATATAAAAAAGTACATTTGTATCCACAGTTGAATGAAAATCAATTTATATTTCAGTGCTTTCAGTTTGTTTGGTAGGATCTGATAATAATAGTTATGTTCCTTTTTCCTTCTTAGATCTGATAACAATAGTTATGTTCCTTTTTCCTTCTTAGCTTAAAATGCTAACTTAATATCTTAGTTTATTGGTTCATAAAACTAGCTTTTGATCTGTGGTTTCAAAATATAATTAAAATGTTTGAGTGGGTATTTTTCAAGTAATATCCATTGATACATGTGAAAATTTAATTGTAATTCAAGTTTTCAGTATATATTTTTATATGCAGTTAGTTTCTAAATGTCGATTGTTTTTATTATATAATGATTTTCTAAACCTCTGTGTCTGTCTTTGAAAAAGAATTCAGTGACTTCTGTTACTGTTAATTCAGTTTTAATGTGAGATGAATTTTTATTGTTTAATTACATACCTCTGGATACTAATGTTTTATAATGGAGAACACTGATAATGACCACTGTACTTATTGGGTTTATGTAAATTACAACTAGTCACCTGTTTTTCTTTGTTACTGCTGAGATACTAGTGTTTTACTTTATTCCTCACTGTGTACAGTGCACATTGGATTGTTTAAATTTTATTACTTTCCCTTTTGTTTTTCAATTAATTTCTTTGGCGAAGATAAAACCTGGTGTGGTAAGGTTTTAATTCATTGGTATTGGTGCATGTGTTTCAGGATGATAGGATTGCTTTCCTTTTTTAGCCTTGAATTTGCTAGTAAAGTGAGCAGCATTAAGGTTATATTCAAGATTTATTTTGAAAGCAAATAATGGCTATATGAAGCTTTACTGTAAACAGGCTAAATGAAAGCCTTACTATATAAAATCTTCTCACACAGTAGTAGAAATATACATCTTAACATTCTAGGATGTGGCTCAATTAGAGAAAAATGAAAATAAATGAATTTGTGGAAAACTTAGTTTTGTCATTTATGTTTGGGTTTTCAAAATTGATTTGCTCTGACATTTCATTGTAAAAGTACTGTAATATAGATAAACTGTTGACATGATGGTTTTTGACTCTGGTGATTACCAAATACGAGAAGCCATTATGCTTAACTGCAATCAGATTTTGAGATTTTTAATTAATACAGTAGTGATACAAGATTTGCCATTTTGATTTAAATGCATCATTCTTACAACTTCTAGTAACTGAATATTAAATGGACATGGTTTACCTCACTGATCACTTCAAAAACAAGATTCCCAAAATGTTTCAGTACCCTAATTATTTTTTTAAATCTGATATAAGTTTAAGTGATTTTGCTTTTATTTATTTGGATATACTTTTTATAATTTTCTATCTTTCAATAACTTTTTATAATTATCTTTTATGGGAAATTAATTAAATTAATTAAAGTCTTAGAGACTGTCATATATGAGATATAGATTGTATAGTTACATAATTTAACATTACCCCTGATTTTGAAGTCTTAGTTTTTCAGATGAAAGGTGTACATAAACCTTTGACCACATCTCTGATTTAATTCATTAGGAAAGATTTCTATAATTGTACATATCTTGTTAATGGGTGTAATTTTTTTGTCCTGTGAGCTGTATTGCACACTTGTTTCTGGAAAAGTTTAACCAGTGTATACACTGGGCTTAACCACTAATGCAGGTGTTTGATCATTTTTCTATGACTGTTGATCACTGGTGCTGTTGGTGTCACACAGTATTTGAAAGGATATGGCAGAGAAATCTCAAATTTAGAAGCGATTGCCAGACCTGCACTGTACTTCCATCCTGTCCTTTTTCCCCATTATTTTCATATGTTGTTACCTCTACTAAGTAAATGCTCCATGAATATTATTCCTATTACTGAGTGTATGCTTTCTAGCTCAGTTTTAAGAAACATGTATTCATATTTGAATGTATTTTACATCCTCCCAGTGAAGCTTTCTTCATCAAATATAATTTTTTGTGCTTTCAGCTCTAAAAATAGGATTGCCATTTCTTCTTTTTCATGTTTCATATTCAAATACCAGTTAATCAAAATAATCCTTCCAAGATACTTGATTTTATGGCTTATGGTTTTAGTCCATGTTTATATAGCAGCAGGGAACCATTATGATGAGGTGTTTTTATTTCATTGATGTGTCTTTTGTTAAGAAGAAACTTCGATTGCTAGATATCTTTTAGGATAGTTATTAATCTTATTTCTTTCTTATAATTGGTTCTTATTACTTATGTCATGGCTAAATTTAGAATGTGTTTGAAAAGCTTTCTTGAAAATTGATTTCACCCAGCTTTCCATATTTGACAGTAAATGTTTTATTGTATTTATACTTCCATAGTTATAATATTAGTATTGTTTTAATTCCTAAGATTTTAGAGCAAACTTTTTTGACTTTATTTTAAAAATATTTAGGACAGTGGTGTTTTTCTTATTGTGTTTCATTTGACTTTTAACATTTCTCTACCTATGTTAAAAGGTACTCTCTTTGAGCATGATTTTGTTGATGTCTTTGTTTTTTCAAAATGTAGATTCATACCTTAGTGGAGAGTTTGAAACTTTCAATCACAGATCAACAATTACCAATGTTTATCCGTATAATGCAACTTGGGATTGCACTTTACTATGGAGAAATAGGCAATTTTAAGGATGGAGAAACAGAAGATCCTAGCAGTCACAATAAAGATATGTTGGGAAACATTATAGGTAAATATAACAAAAACTTTATTTCAAAACTGTTCTTATTAAATTTCTCCATTGTGAAACTTAAAAAATGTTAGAGTTTTGCAGTGTTCTATTGTGATGATTGTTTCATTTTGATAATTTGACACAACTTTGATTTTTTTTTTTCTTTCTAGACGTTGGATATTATTTTCATCTTCATCCTGTGTGTTAAAATAACTTTAATATTTGTAATAGGTATAAGTGTTCAGAGTGTACATTATATACAAGTTAAGGTAGTGTAACTTCATTTCTTCCAGTAAAATTATAGTATTGGTAATTTTTATTTTTATTTTTTTTAAAGATTTATTTATGCTTATAAGAACTGGGGTGCAGGCCAGAGGTTTGGGGGATGAGAGGATTCACCAGAGGTAGAATGAGGTGCAGAATGGTGAATTGACTGAAATACACTGCTGAGGGGAGCAGTGGGAGAGTAGGAGAGGTCTGCTGCGCCATGTAGGTAACCTCCCTGGCCTGGGATTGAACTTGTGCTGCAGTGGCTGCAGATAGCTTCATAATGCTGTGTCTTAACAAACCCTTGCACCACCAGGGAGGCCCCAATATGGGTAATTTTTATATAAAGACATGCCAGAGGGACTACCTGGTGACCTAGGGGTTAAGTCTCAGTGCTATCACCTCTAAGGCCTGAGTTCCATCCCCAGCCAGGGAGCTCACCCACATATGGTGCAACAGATCTCTCTTGTTTTGCCCACTGCTCCCCTCACCAGCGTATTTCAGTAGAGCTGCCTGTTCTGCTCCCCACTCTGTCTCTGGTGAATCCTTTCACCCCCCATACCTCTGACTTACATCCCAGTTCTTCTATGCAAAAATAAATAAAAATAAACTTGTCAAGAGTTATAACTATTGAACTGAGTTACTAATTAGTACTTAATTTTAGGTGTAATTATTTATAATGGACAATTACAATTATTATCTGAATGCTTCATTTAAAGATATTTTAACTAGAGCATTAATGAAAGAAGTTGAGGGATACCAAATTAAATCACTTATTCAGTGTGTGTTTGTGTGTGTGTGTGTTTATATATATATAAACATATATGTGTGCGTTTATATATATATAAAAACATGTATGTTTTCCCATTGAAATTAATGAAGTTCCTGAATTCTATGAGAAGGTCTCAGATTAAGATGTTCTATTCCAAAGGGCAAGTGTATTTAGGGAACTCTGACCAGAAATCAAAGAAATGATTCACCCCTGCCACCTAGTCCCTAATTCATTCTTTTTACAAGGCAGTGAGCAAAGGTTTGAAACTTGAAAAGCATCTTTTGTCAAAATCCCTCTTATTTTTTTACTCATATTAACTGTGAATTATAGTAACTGGTTTGCTAGACCTCTTAAGGACTTTTTTTCTTTCATTTAAAATAAATCAGGCAGCAGATGCCCCTTTATTTTAATGGGTTACGTGAGAAAGGTACAGAATCCAGCACAGTGGAACCTACCTGGTCACTGCTTCTTGGGTTTTTGTGATTGATTTCTTTTTTTATAAACAAGATGATGGTCAGTGATGATGTCCAATTTGCGATTTTGCAAGGGACATTTAATAACAGACTTTATTCCCCACCCGAAACTTACATAATGCTTGCATTTGAACACTAAGTTATAAAGATTTGCTAGTTGTGGGTTTTTTGTGGTTCCATATAAATTTCATCAGTATTTGTTCTATTTCTTTGAAGAATGTCATTGGGATTTTATTGGAATAGCATTGAATCTGTATATTGCTTTTGGGAGGATGGCCATTTTAATAATGTTGATTCTTCCAGTCCATGAGCAGGGGATGTCTTTCCATTTCTTTGTGTCTTCTTCAATTTCTTTTTACAGTATTTTATAATTTTCTTTGTATAGGTCTTTCACCTCTTTTGTTAGGTTTATTCCCAACTATTTTATTTTTTTGGTTTCAATTATAAAAGGGATGGTTTTCTTGATTTCTTCTTCCGATTGATTGTGTATAGGAAGGCTACTAATTTTTGTGTGCTCTAGTTAAAAGGATACTGATTTTGTATCCTGCTACTTTACTGAACTCTCCTACATTGCTGGTGGGAGTGCTGACTGGCCCAGCCACTGTGGAAAGCTGTCTGGAGATTCTTCAGTCTACTAAAAATGGAGATACCATATGACCCAGCAATTCCACTCCTAGGGATCTACCCAAAGGACACAAAAACAGTGATTCAAAAGAGCACCTGTACACCTATGTTTATTGCAGCACTATTTACAATAGGTAAAACCTGGAAACAACACAAATGCCCAAAAATAGATGACTAGATCTATAAGATGTGGTATATATACACAATGAAATATTATTCAGCAATCAAAAAAGATAAACTCATGCCATTCGTAGCAACATGGATGGAGCTAGAAGGAATTATGCTCAGTGAAATAAGCCAGAAGGAAAAAGAAAAATATTGGATGGTTTCACTTATAACAGGAATATAGGGGAACAAAATAAGACATTAGTGTAAAAAAAAATAACAGTACAAAACACAACAAAGCAAAAACAGACAATTATAAACCAGAGACATACTGCAGGGGAAGAGGAGGGAGAGAAGTGAGAGGGAGGGAGGGAGGAGCACGGGGGACTGTGGTGATCATGGGTGCCTTGGGGAAGGAAATTCTATGGGGACTCAATCTGGGGGGGGAAGCAAATATTGTCTAAAAAATGTAAAAAAATGATAAATGTTAAAGTAAAAAAAATTTACTATTTGGTCCTTTTCAAAAAAAAAAATAAAGATTTGCTAAATGCTTTCAAATTATGCAAGATTATTCTGGAGTTGTAACTTTTATAGTTTATTTTGAAATAAGATGGCTAAGGCCTTTTGGTACTGTATTTCAGGTACTCTTACTTGTCAAGTCTTTTACTTCCAAAATGAAAGGAGGTAAATGACCATGTGTATAGAGTGTTCCAAGAGCTTCCTGTCGTATAGATCAAAAATGTTCTGATTTTTCTCTACTCAGAAGTCTTAGAAGTGAATATAAGTGAGCATGATATTTAAAGGATTATGTGTATTTATAGACTTACCATTGAGAAGTAGATTTGTATGTATCTATTGGAGATTCCCTATATCATTTATTTTTAAAAAAGCAACATTTCCCTATATTTCTTGATATATCCCTTTTGTTTGTGTTAGAATACTGTTAAGCTTTCTGATGGAGTTTATCCTTAAAGGTGGAATAAGTTTAGATGATTGGAATTTAAATCCTTAGTCTGCCAATTCATATAACCAAATAAAACTTTTACTAATTTATGTTACCCACTAGAAAGAGTCACTGACACTGTTCATTTTCTTTTTAAGCTTGTTTATTTGTGATTTCCTTTAAATCTCTCATCTTTTTAAATTTTATTTTATTTTTCTTTATTTTTATATTCCCCATACAGTTGCACCCCCCTTATCTTAACTCCTATTCCTCCTTTCCCGGCCCCCCCGCCCCAATAGTGTGTCTCTGGTTCATAGTTGTTTGTTGATTTTGATTTTTTCTTTCTTATACTTAGTCTTTTTCCTGGTCCCTTATTTAGGTTTTCTAGATTCCTACTATGAGGGAGACCAGCCGATATTTTTCTTTTTCTTTCTGGCTTATTTCGCTGAGTATGATCCCTTCCAGCTCCATCCATGTTACTGCAAATTGCATGAGTTTATCTTTCTTGATTGCTGAGTAATATTCCATCGTGTATATGTACCACATCTTCTTGATCCAGTCATCTGTTTTGGGGCATTTGGGTTGTTTCCAAAGCTTAGCTATTGTAAATAGTGCTGCTATAAACATAGGGGTGCAGGTGCCCTGTGGAATTTATGTTTCTGTGTCCTTTGGGTAAATACCTAGGAGTGGAATTGCTGGATCATATAGCAGCTCTATCTTTAGTAGGTTGAGGAATCTCCACACAGCTTTCCTTAGTGGTTGGACCAGTTTGCACTCCCACCAGCAGTGCAGGAGAGTATACATTTTCTTACCTATTATAAAAGTAATTTTACAGTAACAATAACTTTCATCTTTGGGGCTATTTCTTTCACTGGAAGTGTACTTTTTGCCTTGACACATTTGATATTCTCTCCCCATTGTGTTCATCAGGAAATAAATTTTCTTATAAAGTTTTAATGATGTGTTTTTAAGAAAACTCAGTTTTTGGGCCTCCTTGGTGGCACAGCAGTTGAGCGCAGGGTTGCGAAGCTGCCCGCGGCCTCTGCGGCGCCGGTTCGATCCCCGGCTGCTCCCCAGCCACGGGAGGAGGGTCCCACATGGCGCGCAGACCTCTCCTGCCGCCCGCTGCTCCCCTCAGCAGTGTACTTCGGTCCTTCTGCCTGCTCTGCTCCCTGCTCTGGCTCTGGTGAATTCTCTCACCCTCCCGCGCTTCTGACTGTACCCAGTGCGTGTATAAACAAAAAAACAAACAAACAAACAAATAAATAAAAAAAAAAATGCCTCTATAAAAAAAAAAAAAAGAAAACTCAGTTTTTGAGAATGTTAGCTTTATTTTTGGGAGGTAGGTTTTTTTTAATTGAAGAAGGAATTTGTTACTTAAATTGAAGGAGTAAATGAAGAATATTCTTTATTTAAATTAAATTGAAAAATGAATTCATTCTTTGTATTTATTGTATTGTATACTTTAAAGTTTTTCCACTAAACTAGTACCCAAATAACATTAATTGTGGCCTATGAAAGTTGATTGACTTAGTATATAGGAACTGGAAGGGGATGACCAATGTATGACTTGTTCATACTTATATGTGGAAAGAAAGTTGTAGGAGAAACGTTTTCATAGAATTTACAATCTTTATTTCCTCTTTGTTAAAATCCTCTTGATTTATTTAAAGTGACTTTATTTTAATTGATAGGTGCTGAAGATGAAACAAGAATAGATATGCAATATCCTACTCAGTACAAAGGCCAGGAGTTGTATTCACATCAAGAGGATGAACAGCCACAGGGATGGGTATCTTGGGCCTGGTCCTTTGTGCCTGCAATTGTGAGTTACGATGATGGTGAGGAAGACTACCTTGGGAATGATCCTACATTAACCATCCATCAGCAAAAAACACAGACTGTGAAGGATCCTATTGTTTCTATAGGATTTTACTGTACAAAAGCAACTGTGACGTTCAAAGTAGGTTTCCTTTTTTTTTGTTGTTCATCTCTTTCTCTTTCATCTTTAATGCTTAAATTCTAATTTATAGTAAGAATTGACCTTAAGGTTTGTTTTATACTCAGTAGATGAAAGAGTGTTTAATAATGCTTCATAAAATTATATATCCCCTCATCTGAAATCTCTGAATTTTAATCTCTTCTTAAGGCATCCTCTTTCCTTTTTTATCAGCTTCGTGGGAAGTTTTTCTTTCCCTGCTCAGTCTTTCAGTTGGCATATATAATGGGTTAATATTTTCACTAAAAATGAAATACACATGAAAAATAGTCCTGAATTTACCCTTCAAGCCATTATTTCTGTCCTGTCTTTCATTGCAATTTTTTTATGGGTTGTTTACATATAATATCTATCTTTTCTCACCTCTTTCACTCTTTAAGACTGTCCAGTTTATTACCTGTCTTCATCTATTTTTTAGCACTGTTAAATACTTTGACCTCTTGCTCATTAACAAATGCATGTAAAATATATATCCAAAAGAGATGGCAAAATGTTTATTTCACTTAATAATAAAGTGAATATCCTTTCATTTTAAGAAATAAAAATCACTAGTACTTTGGCACTATCTTATCTGTTCTCTGATCATATTTTGTCTTCTCTGCTCCTCAAAGATAACCCAATCTTAACTTTGGGTTATTTATCACTTGACTTTTTATAAGTTTACGACATACTTAATACTCCTACTAAACTATCTAATTCATTTAACAAGTACATATTAAGCATACCCATTAATTATAGACCATTGATGATACAAAATGTGAAGAGGGAAAAGGAACAATGAGTGGTTCCACTAAATAGGAGGGGATTATGCTTTAAAATAGGGTGATCAGGAAAAACCATAGTGGGAAGGGATGATTTAAGTAAAAAAATGTAAAAGAGGAAACTAGCTATTTGGAAATAAACATCCCAGGTATAGCAAGTAGTAAAGACCCCAAAAGTTTAAGGAATGATAGGAGGCCAGTGTGACTAGATCAAATTGAGCTAATATGAAAGTAGTTCAAAATAATGTCATAGAGGATAAGAATTAGGAGAGATCCACAAATTCTAAAAGGATTTTTTTTCATTAATCCTGAGTGAGTTTTGGAACAGTTTTTGGCACAGTAGTTAAGAGTATCTGAATTATATTTTAAAATACTTCACTGTAGTTGCTGTGTTGAGAATACATATAGGGGGACAAAAACAGAAGTATGGAGATCTCAGAGAAGATTAAAATTTTCAAGCAAAAGATAATGGCTTGGACTAGTATGTAACAAATTGAGGTGGTGGAAAGCACTGGATTCTGGTTGAATTTAAAGGTCAAGAAGACAGTCTGTTTCCCAATAGACTTTATTCTGAGATATGAATGCCATAAACAGTATCTCGGGATGACTTCTGAGAAATAGAAGGGTTGAGTACTGATTTTTGAGATGAGGAAGTTAGTGAAAGAAGTGGGTTTGAGATAATCAGGAATTTGGTTAAAAAGTTTAAGTTGCTACTGTATATTCACATAGATCTATCCTATTGGATTTATGAATCTGGAGCTGAGATGAGAAGTTTGGACTAGGTGTGTACATTTGAGAGGATTGCATTAAGACTTGAATCAACTGTAGAAATTTTAGGGTCGGGGCACTGATGTTAAATATTTGAAAGATGAGGAAACATTGAGGGAAACTGAAAATAAGTGACCAGTGATGTAGATAGAAAACCAAGAGAGTGCTGGAAAGATACATGACATATTTTATTTATTTATTTTTTAAAGATTTTTTTTTATATTCTCCATACAATTGCACCCCCCTTATTTTTACCCCAATCCCTCCTTTCCCCCCCACCCCTTCATAGTGTGTCTCTGGTTTATAGTTGCTTGTTGATTTTGATTTTTACTTTATTATACTTAGTCTTTTTCCTGGTCCCTTATTTAGGTTTTCTAGATTCCTGCTATGAGTGAGACCATCCGTATTTTTCTTTTTCTTTCTGGCTTATTTCTCTGAGCATGATTCCTTTTAGCTCCATCCATGTTGTTGCAAATTGCATGAGTTTATCTTTCTTGATTGCTGAGTAATATTCCATGGTGTATATGTACCACATCTTCTTGATCCAGTCATCTGTTTTGGGGCATTTGGGTTGTTTCCAAAGCTTAGCTATTGTAAATAGCGCTACTATAAACATAGGGGTGCAGGTGCTCTTTGGAATTGATGTTTCTGTGTCCTTTGGGTAAATACCTAGGAGTGGAATTGCTGGATCATATGGAAGCTCTATGTTTACTAGGTCTAGAAATCTCCACACAGCTCTCCATAGTGGTTGGACCAGTTTGCACTCCCACCAGCAGTGCAGGAGAGTTCCTTTTTCTCCACATCCTCGCCAACATTTGTTGTTGCTAGTTTTTTTAATATGTGCTATTTTCACTGGTGTAAGGTGGTATCTCATTGTAGTTTTGATTTGCATTTCCCTGATTACAAGTGATGTTAAACATTTTTTCATATGCCTGTTGGCCATTTGCATTTCCTCTTTGGAGAAGTTTCTTTTTAGCTCTTCTGCCCATTTTTTTTTTTTTTTAAAGATTTGTTTATTTATTTATACAAGCACTGGGCACAGTCAGAAGCGCGGAAGGGTGAGAGAATTCACCAGAGCCAGAGCGGGGAGCAGAGCAGGCAGAAGGACAGAAGTACACTGCTGAGGGGAGCAGCGGGCGGCAGTAGAGGTCTGCGCGCCATATGGGACCCTCCTCCAGTGGCCGGGGAGCAGCCGGGGATCGAACCGGCGCTGCAGAGACTGCGGGTAGCTTCGCAACCCAGCGCTCAACCACTGCGCCACCGGGGAGGCCCATTCTGCCCATTTTTTGACTGGATTATTTTCTTTGTTTTTATTGAGTCTCATCAGCTCTTTGTAGATTTTTGTGATCAGTCCTTTATCATTAGTGTTGTGTGCAAAAATGTTCTCCCAATTGGTGGGGTTTCTCTTTGTTTTTGTTATTGTTTCTTTTGCTGTGCAGAAGCTCTTTAATTTGATGTAGTCCCAGCTGTTTATCTTTGCCTTCACTATCACTGCTTTGGGTGATGTGTCTGTAAAGATGTCTTTGAGGTTCATGTCATGGGAAGATACATGACATATTTTAAAGTGGTGAGAGTAACTTGTGTGATCATTGGAATAGGCAGTGTTGAAATGGTTGATCTTGACAGCAGTGATATGACACCAGTGAAATCTTGGAGTTGGTTAGAAACAAATGGGGAGACTGGTGGAAATGTAAAATGGTGATGCAGTTGCTTTGAAAAGCAGTTTGACAGTTCCTCAAAAATGTAAACATGGGCCTCCCTGGTGGCGCAAGGAATTAAGACACATCCTGTGAAGCTGTCCGCAGTCTCTGCAGCACAAGTTCAATCCTGGGCCTGCCAGGGAGCAACCCACATGGCCCAGCTGACCTCTTCTGACTTGCCTGCACCTCCCCTCAGCATGTATTTCAGTCCATCCGCTTGTTCTGTTCCCCACTCTTTCTCTGGTGAATCCTCTCACCCCTCACACCTCTGGCCTATAACCCAGCTCTTGTTTGCATAAATAAATATATCTTTAAAAAAATGTAAACATGGAATTATATAATAACCACTCCTAAGTGTTTAGTCAAGGGTTAAAAACTATACCTAAATAGATGTCCTTGAAAATTTATAAAAGCTGTATTTATAATGACCAAAAGTTGAAAAAACCCAAATATCCATTAGTAGATGAAGGAATGTAAACTACCTTTTCAGAAAACTGTGAGTATTCTTTTGATAGTACACTAAACTCAATAATTGGTAATTTTTAAGATGATTAGTTGTATCTCCAGCTCTTGGAAATTGGCTGGAACGTGTTCAATAAATATGTATTTGTTTAATAAATACATCCATTTATCCATCTACCTGTCTCCTTATCTGCTTTCTGTGATCCAAAAATTTGAAATCTTCTTTTAGAGGTTTTTTTCTTCTCCATTTTTTTTTTTGTGGGTTTATTCTTTCATGGAGACATTTTTCTGAAGGAAATAGACTCATATGTCAAACCTGTGAAGTAGTATAGCAGGTATATTCTGGGAAACTTGTTCGCAGTGAAAAAAAAACAAACAAGTTTCTGCTACCATGGTGTTTTTAATTTAGCTTGGATTATTTGTTAACTGCTTGAAATAAACTTTTCTTAACAAGTAGTAAAGCTATATAATTTGTAACTACAGTAGATGGTAGGTTAAAAATATTTTCAAGGGGGCCACCCTGGTGCGCAAGGGGTTAAAAAGCATCCTATGAAGCTATCTGCAGCCACTGCAGCAGGAGTTTCATCCCCTGCCAGTGAGCTGCCCACATGGTGCAGCAGACCTCTCCTGACTCGCCCACTGTTCCCCTCAGCAATGTATTTCAGTCAATCTGCCGGTTCTGTTCCACACTCTGTGAATCCTCTCATCCCCACGCCTCTGGCCTGTACCCTAGTTCTTGTATTCATAAATAAATAAATCTTCAAAAATATTTTTCAAGTAAGCTTTAAAGGGTTAAAATTTAAGTAATTTATTTTTTTAATATGATAAAAGCTGAAAAATACAAAAGGTAAATTGCAACGAAAGTTTAGTCATAGCTTGATTGGTTTAAAAGATTCTCTGGTAATAAAATTTTGGGGCAAAAATGATAAAAACACATAACATGCTATTTTCAAACTTATTTATTCTGAATTATTATTTTGAAATAATGGGTTAGTCTGCAAAATTAAGCATGGCAAAGTAATAAAATAAAAAAAATAATAAAAGGCTGTTGCCAATTATTGTTAGATATATTGCCAGTTGTAGATGATCCAAATAAAGAAGTTATTTTTAATCTAAGTTTGTGAGGAAAGTAAAATGATAGTAAAGGGTAGTAAATACCATCTTCTCTGGTTATTTTTGCCTATTTACTTTCAAGTTTCACATTATGCTGGTACATTTCTGTTGATAAGTGTTATATTAAACTCAGAATAGGCCTTTATATACAAAATTTTCCTAGACTTTTGGCTTCATTATTTGTCATTAGTTAATATATCTTTTAAAAAATTCTAAGCATTTATGTCTCTAAAGCTTTCATTAGGGGAAATACGGTAATATTTAGGAAGAAAACATTAGAATTCATTGTTTAGTTTGAATTGAAGAATGTATGGAATTAATTTGTGGTTCATATTTTGGTCAGAAAATAAGGTCATGTTTCTACATTTGCATACTGAACAGTTGATAGCAATCCAACAAAAATCATGCCAAATTAAGTGTAGCCTTTAAAAAAATAATGTTGAAAATTGTTCTAGTAATGTTTGAGTTCTTTTAATCAATTAATTGCTTTTTCTTTACAATAATTGTAGACAGCTGAAGGTTGATCAAGTTTAAAAATTGAATTTCATCTTAGCATTTTAGATCTTAGAATTGTATGTAAACAACAGTAACTTTGTAAATACAGCTTTGGAAGCATTAATAAAATAAGGGCTTATATGTAAAACTTATAAAAAAGAGTAATTCATTAATTCTCACTATAAAGGAGTTGTCAGAACTAGAGAGCCAACACTGGTGCATTACTGTTACATTCCAGATTTTAATTGAACTTCATAATGTCCTTTTCCAGTAACATGATCTAAACCAGGATACCCATTCCTGGATCTTTTAAAAGTAATCTTTTAAAAGTAACTTAACAATTTTTTGATACATACAAATAATAGATAAGCTTTCGAGGAACAGGAATGTGTTTTTCCTTTGTTGGTATCTAGATTAGTACTTGTCATCTAGGAGGCACTGAGCGTTTGTTGCATGACTGAGTGTTAGTCTATGACATAGAGTGTATGTGTATGTGGAAGACACATACTTTGTATATAAACACCCAGAATCTGCTTTCTTGTTTTAACAAGAAAAACTTTTGTTGAATCTATTTGTTTTTTTTCACAGCTTTCTTTTTGATTACAAATAGGGAGAAATCTTGGAAATGATTTCCATTGTGGTTTAATATATAAGTGAATATAAAATGAATTGAGGTTAAAATATATGAAAATTGTTGATAGAATATATGAACCATGTTATCACTATGGTACTGTTGTTTCACGGCTTTGCTTTTAAAGCAATAGTATTAAGCAAAAAAGTTAAATAATTTTCTGTTTAAGCTTAAACAAGCATATTCAGCCATTAAAGCATGGATGGTCAATTACAGCTATCTTTGTTGCTCTGTTTACCTACTTAATAAATTTCCCACATCTTAAAACTGGCATTGTTTCTATCATTCATCATAATAGTGACATTGCTATTTAATACTAATTTGAGTTATTATTCTTACATTGTTTCTCAGCTCACTGAAATGCAAGCTGAGAGTAGTTATTACAGCCCCCAGAAAGTAAAATCTAAAGAAGTATTGTGTTGGGAACAAGAAGGAACTACAGTTGAGGTAATATTTTGACATTAAACATATGTTTTTGAATCTCTTGAACAGTCCTTAAAGTTTTAATATTTAATAAATACATTTTTATTATAATTAGGTTTAAAATATTTTTACTTAAACTTTTATATTTCTATTTTAGTGGGCAACAATATTGGTTGAAATCATTATTCATTTTACAAACATTTTACTCTGATCAATATTAATTCTTTGATTTTTTCATTTAACTTGTATATGCTCATATATGTGTGTGGATTAATGTTTATGATGTGCTAGTCATCAAGATAAGTAAGTTAAGTTTGGAAAGGCCATAATCTTAAAGATGTTTTAACAATTTCAAATTTGTATGAGAAAATTCTGTGTATTTTTATTAAATTCAAGTTCTTAGTTCTCATGTTTTCTTTCTTTTTATAGGCCCTCATGATGGGAGAACCTTTCTTTGATTGCCAGATTGGTTTTGTAGGTTGCAGAGCCATGTGCCTTAAAGGAATTATGGGTGTTAAAGATTTTGAAGAGAATATGAATAGAAGTGAAACTGTAAGTCAAAATCTTCCTTTTTCTCCTCCTTTCTGCCCCTTTCTTTGGGTAGAATGTAGGGATAATGAAGTGCTGTTGAAGGCTATAGCTGTACCCCCAAATCTGTTAGACTATATATATCTTTGACTTCAGGGAGAAACTACTTTTTGCCCTTATACAAAATTATAGAGCTCAGGGGAATTAAAAATGCTGGAAGCACTTAACACCTGGATAATAGTTTGAAATACTTCCCAATTCATAAATGTTTCCTTTTCCTTGTTTATGGCAGCTACTTGGGGTTCTTTTGGATTGCTGAAATGTTCTTTACCAAATTAGGTAATGAAAATGGAGACAACATTCCTTGTCTTTTTACAGGACTTTGAGTTATAGAGATTTCTTTTGACTACTGAATGGATGTTGTAAACCTTAGGTTTTATTTCCTTTACAGTCTAATGATTTTTCTTCCTTTTGAAAAAATTTCCATTCAATTTTAGGAAGCCTGTTTCTTCATTTGTGGTGAAAATTTGAGCATTAAAGGTTTGACATACCTTACAAATTCATTGTTTGATTACCGAAGTCCAGAAAATAATGGTACTCGTGCCGAATTTATCTTGGATGCAGCTCATCATAAGGTCAGAGAATAAATAATGGAGCTAAATTTTAGGCTATATTTGGATGGACACATTATATCAATAATTGTGATTGTCATCATTTTTTTCACATAATATATTTTAAATGCTAGCTGCTTTTTGAAGCATCACAGTATTTTTGCCCAGTTTCTACATCTAGAAAGGTTTAAGGAATGTAAAAGGTCTGTTTTTATATAGTATGTTTCCACAGTTAATCAATTTCTCACTATTAAAATAGTTTCATAGGAAATGTAGAATTGCCTTTTAATTTCAGTTTTTAATGGAGATGAAGAAATTCATTTTACTATGTTTTTGTCTTAGTACTGTTAATTTTTCACTTAAGATTATGTGAATGTACTTTTAAAAAAATTTTAAACTTTTATTTTTTTACGTTGTTGTTCACTTTTAAACAATATTTGCTTCCCCCCACCCCCTCAGGTGTAGTCTGCATAGAATTTCCTTCCCCAGTGCACCTGTGCACCATCACCTCAGTTCCCTGTGCTCCTTGCTCCCTCTGATCCCTCTCCCGCCTCCTCCCTTTCAGTATGTCTCTGATTTGTAATTGTCTTTTTTTTGCTTTGTTGTGTTTTGTACTGTTATTTTTTTGTACTGATGTCTTACTTGGTTCCCCTGTATTCCTGCTATAAATGAAACCCATCTGATACTTTCTTTTTTCCTTCTGGCTTATTTCACTGAGCATGATCCCTTCCAGCTCCATCCATGTTGCTGCGAATGGCATGAGTTTATCTTTTTCGATTGCTGAATAATATTCTGTTGTGTATATATACCACATCTTCTTGATCCAGTCATCTATTTGGGGGAATTTGGGTTGTTTCCAGGTTTTACTTTATTGTAAATAGTGCTGCAATAAACATAGGGGTACAGGTATTCTTTTGAATCATTGTTTTTGTGTCCTTTGGGTAAATACCTAGGAGTGGAATTGCTGGATCATATGGTAGCTCCATTTTTAGTAGACTGAGGAACCTCCAGACAGCTTTCCATAGTGGTCGAACCAGTTTGCATTCCCACCAGCAATGTAGGAGAGTTCCTTTTTCACCACATCCTCGCCAACATTTGTTGTTGCTTGTTTTTTTGATATGTGCTCTTTTTACTGGTGTAAGGTGTTACCTCAGTGTGGTTTTGATTTTCATTTCCCTGATTACAAGTGATGTTAAACATTTTTTCATATGCCTGTTGGCCATTTGCATTTTCTCTTTGGAGAAATGTCCTTTAAGTTCTTCTGCCCATTTCTTGACTGGATTGTTTACTTTGTTTTTGTTGAGTCCATATACTAATGTACTTTTTATGAAATTTTAAAATTCAAAAACATTACCTCAAGATTAGTGCAATAGGATTATTTACATTTTAACACTTTTTAATATAGATTTACTTTTCTAGCTGAAGGTAAAGAATTTAATTTTGAATTGTATAATCACTTACACTTTAAACATTTTAGTGTATCTTCAGTGTTTTAACATTCATATAAATGTACTGAAATATTTAAGGATTATCTATATTTGAAAGTACACATTATTAGTTTGTGATGGTAATAAAGGTCAAGAGTGTACTGTGGACTCCATTTTATGTATTCATCAACCAGACTTTGGTCAAATAAAGTGGTCAAAATGTCTATTAGAATTATTGATGTCCTTTTATCTATAGTAGAGGTAACATTACTTTCCTTAAATGTGATTTCTTTGGATAACCTCTTTTTTGGTAATCTTTTCAGATGATTAACATTCTGTATAAGTATATATGTTTGCTTTTTGACCTGTCAAATTTTAAACTCAAAATTCTCTTCTATACAACTTGTGTCCTGTATGCTTTGCTTTGTTGGCAGGAGACGTACACGGAGATAGCTGGAATGCAGAGGTTTGGGGCTTTTTACATGGATTACCTATATACAGTGGAAAACACCAGTAGCAAAGGTACTAGTTTTTTTTCTCTGTGTTTGCTTTTCCTAATATAACAGAAGCAAAGCCTGCTTCAGGAGCAATCTGTCCTTGACTGGATGTACAGATGTAACAGGTAAATGTAATGATTTAATTTTAATGTCATATTGAAATTTTCTTATATGCCTGACATTTTTAATTCTTTGTGAATTTGATTGAAAAGATATTTTTATAATCAACTAGAATTAGTACTAATAGGTACCAATTATTAAAATTTTGATACATTAAATTGTCAAAAAAATAAGCATTTCATTTTCTATATTAAATACATTTTGAAGGTTTATAAATTTTTTTATTTGAAAAGGCTTATTTTAGGCAGGAAGGTAAAAATAAATTCTTCTAAGAACTGTGAACATGCAATATTTTATTATTTTGTTTTATTATTGTGTTAGCAGTCAGATATATTTTCAGAAATTTAATTGTTATTTTATGTGCATGTCAGTATATGCTGTCATGCTTATTTCTTTTTTTCTATATTGAGAATGCAGTGAAAATATAGAAGTACATCACTTCTTGGTTAATTCTTTCTCTTAATTCTTTCCTGAAGGAATCTCATTTATTTCCTTGGATATAAGTGCTTTTGCTGTGTTGTTGGTGCCTATTTTTGTATTTTTAGTCTAAACTCATCAAGTTTTAGAATGAAATATTAATACTTGACAATTTCACTTTTTTTTTTTTAAAGAAAGATTGATTATACATACAAGAACTGGGGTGTAGGCTCCAGAGGTGCTGTGGGGTGGGGGTGAGTCACCAGAGACAGAATGGGGAGCAGAACAGTTAGATCTACTGAAATACACTGCGAGGGGAGCAGCAAGTGAGATAGGAGAGGTCTGCTGTGCCATATGGGTTAGCTCCCTGGCTGGGAATAGAACTCAGGCTGCAGTGGCTGCCTCTACATAGTGCTAAGATTTAATCCCTTGTACCACCAGGAAGGCCCAGCAATTTCACATTTATATCTCACAGACATCTCAAAACTCAGTATGTCTAAAATTGATAATACTGCTTTCCCAATGACCACCTATGCCTGCTATCTCTCCTTGTTTTTAGTCTCCCTTCTTGGGAAATTGTTCTACCATTAGTTGCTGAAGAAGAATAATTTTCATGTTGATTTTTCTGCTTCTGCTCTTGCCCTCCTATAATGCATATTTCAGTCATGTTGGTTGGATTTTGTTCTTAAAATTCTCGCTGACTTTCAGTTGTTTATTTAAAATTTAAATAGTTAACCAAACTTTAGTTTTAGTTGGTTAGTAGACATTGATAATCACTAAGGAAAAGAGAGACAGGAAAGGGAGATTTTTGGAAGAAAAATGTGTTTTTCATATACCTGTCAGTAATGAGGTAGATATGTTCAGTAACTAATTAGATATATGAAAATGGGACTCTTCAGTCTGTGCTCTAAGAACTTTGCAAATTGTTACAGTGGTGTTGCTATATATGCACGTTCAATATATCTTATGCATGTACTATGGAATTATGTCTGTGAGGAGGTAGAGTATGAAGGAGTTGCCTTTCAGGTAAAGGAATTATAGCACTGAGAATTTTGTTACTTGTACATATGCTTCTTCTACATTTTAAAATAATAGAAACATGATTTGTATTTGCTAAGATGTGGATGTGTGTGCGTGCATGTGTGTGTAGCATATACATGAATGTTGGTAGATTAATTGGAATCTTTGATATGTTCCATTTCTGTGAATAGAATGCAATATTATAGCTATCTTAGTCCTTAATTTTTTTTAACAAAATGTTATATAACACAAATAGAAAAGCTGGATATATTTTGTACAAATAGCAATTGTAAACACCTGTGTATTCTCCACATAAGCCAAAAATTAGGATAGTGTGAACTTGTATTTGTTCCTTTTTTTTAAATGGTTGTGGTTGAATTTTTTGTTGAAATAAAATTGCATTATAACATTATACAAATTTCAGATGTGTATCATTGAGAATCAACCTGTATATATATTAAGTTCACTGCTAAATGTCCAGTTCTGTGTGTTCTTTTTCTAGCACATTGATCCTCCCTCCTTCACTAGACTAGGAAACTGCTCTTCTGAGGTTTGTGGTAATTTTTTGGGTTTTGGTTTACCACTTAACAGATTTACTTCCTCAGTTATACACATAGATTTTTTCCTTTTGAGATAGTAAAATTCCACATTTAATTTAACTTGTGAATGTCAATGTGTACTTTAAAAATTGATTTATTTATTCACTCAATAACTTATTCCTTTATTTCTTGTCAACTTTTAGGTAGCTATGTTCATTTTTTTTCTCATTGTGAATCTATTTTCTTTCTTTTTTTTTTTTTTAGATTTATTTATTTATTTATTTATACAAGCACTGGGTACAGTCAGACGCGTGGGAGGGTGAGAGAATTCACCAGAGCCAGAGCGGGGAGCAGAGCAGGCAGAAGGACTGAAGTACACTGCCGAGAGGAGCAGTGGGTGGCAGGAGAAATCTGAGCGCCATGTGGGACCCTCCTGCGGTGGCCGGGGAGCAGCCTGGGATCGAACCAGTGCTGCAGAGGCTGCGGGCAGCTTCGCAACCCAGTGCTCAACCGCTGCGCCACCGGGGAGGCCCTGTGAATCTATTTTCACCAATACTGAAAATAGTAATAGCTAATATTTATTGGATGGTTTTAAATGGAAGGTGCTTTTACATGTATTTTATATGTATTAGCTAATTTAATACTCATAATAACTACATAAAGTGGACAATACTATATCCATTTTACAGACAGGGAAACAATCTTAATCATTGATAAAGTAACTTGGGCAAGCTAATACTCCAGCTATGTGGGATTTAAACCCTGCCTAACTGTATACTTGCATGTGTAGCTACTATGTTCAGATTTTCTTCTTCCTTAGATTACTTGAAACAAGAAATTTGTATGATTTTCATTATTTATTAACCAAAGAAAAGTTTTTTGAATTTTCACAATAGGTTAATTTTAATTCCTTTTAAGAATTCCTTTTAATTTCTGGGTTTGATATGAATCAACACTTAATTCATTTCTGTAGTCTACATTATCAAAAAGTGCCCTAAATTTTATCTAAGTATCTAAATGCATGTTAAAGTACTAATTTTAAAAAGTTTATATTGAATTTTGAAATTTTGAAGGTAAATTTGATTTGGTGTGTTTTAAGTACTTTCAGCATGAAAGTCTAATTAATATGAGTTAATGCATAAGAAAAAGAACGTGTGTTATTTTTGTTTTGATTAATGATGTAGTATTTTACCCACATTATAAATTAGCATAAAAATAAAAATTCAGGGGGCCTCCCCTAGTGGCCCAGCAGTTGAGCACTGCCCACAGCCTCTGCAGCGCCGGTTCAATCCCCGGCCGCTGGGCGAGGATCTCACATGGCGCACAGACCTCTCCTGCCACCCGCTGCTCCTCTCAGCAGTGTGTTTCGTCAGCCAGCCTGTTCTGTTCCCCGCTCTGGCTCTGATAAGTTCTCTCACCCTCCCTTGCTTCTGACTGTACCCAGTGCTTGTATGAATAAATAAATAAATAAAAATTCAGGCCCTCCCTGGTGGCGCAGTGGGTTGAGCTCAGTGCTGTGAAGCTGTCTGCAGCCTCTGCAGTGCTGGTTAGATTGCCGGCCGGCCAGGGAGATTCCCACATGGCATAGCAGACATCTACTGTCGTGCCCACTGCCCCCCTCAAGCAGTGTATTTTGGTCATCTGCCTGTTCTGCTCCCTGCTCTGACTCTGGTCAAGCCTCTCACCCTCCCGTGTCTCTGGCCTGTACCCCGTTCTTGTATAAATAAAAAATAAATCTTAAAAAAAAAATTCAGCTATGTTTGCTGTGCTACTACTTAATGTTAAGACTCTTCTGAAAAATGTTTTTCATTCTACTTGAAAACATTCTGTTTTAAACATTAAATTGAAATATTTCTTATTACCCTAATTTTTATATTTATTATAACAACTACCTTTCTAATGTTTTTTTATTCAGGAAATTATTGCAAATGTTTTTATGAACTCAAACTAGGTAGTTGACAATGTAATCCACAATAGGGCGACATTAGAAGCATAGAGATGAAATTTAAACTGTCCATTTATTGGATCGAGGAAAAGAATGAGAGAGAACCTCATGGTTAATTGTCTTTTTGAATCTAGATATCTTGGGATATTGTTGGTGTTACCTAATAGTTACATTATTCTATTTATGGATTAGTTTTCTAGTTCCTGGGATAGTGATAAACTCTTTTTCTTTAAAGTTATGAGCTTTTGGGCCTTCTTGGCGTAGGGGTTAAGATTCAGCGCTATCATGCTGTCACTGCTGCAGCCTCAGTACCATCCTCAGCTAGGAAGCTAACCCACATATGGCAAAGCAGACCTCTCCTGTCTTACCCACTGCTCCCTTTTGCAGTATATTTCAGTAGATTCACCTGATCTGCTCCCCACTGTCTCTGGTGAATCCTCTTACCCCCTGCACCTATGACCTACACCACAGTTATTCTATGCATGAATAAATAAATAAATCTTAAAAAAAATAAAGTTATGGGCTTTATACAAAGATTTAGACCTCTAAAGTATAAGCTAAAACAAACTGATAAGAACCAGTGAGGGAAGGAAGCAGGTGAAATTTTAGTGATAGAATATAACTTGGGACATAATTTCTCACTAATGGGAGTACGGTTCTTTGTACATGTGATAGCACAATTGGTTTGTGGAGTTGTTTTGACAGCTTGCATATTCCTTCTCAGATATGAAGAAGAATAATTTGCTATCTGTAGACATAAAAGTAAGGTGGATGGGGTAGTTTAAGTTCTGTTGTCTTTAGCTGTCCTGGAGAGATAGATACGTACTTCCTTTTTATTAACCTAGCTGTATATTATCTTGATTTTTTTAAAGCTTTATTTATGCATATAAGAACTGGGGTACAGGCCAGAGGTGTGGGGGAGTGAGAGGATTCACCAGAGACAGAGTGGGGAACAGAACAGGCAGATTGACTAAAATACACTGCTGAAGAGGAGAGCAGTGGGCGAGTCAGGAGAGATCTGCTGCACCATGTGGGTCACTGCCCTGGCTGGGGATCAAACTGGTGCTGTAGTGTCTGCGGATAGCTTCATAGGTTGTGTCTTAACCCCTTGCACCACCAGGGAGGCCCCTCTTGTCTTGATTTTTATTAAGAATAATGAAACATTTCAGGGGATGAGGTGACCAAACATTGAAGTAGGCACAAGAAAATATTTTGTTGAACTTATATAGCTAAAAACCATCTACACTTTCACATTTCAGACAAGCCACTGGCATCCAAATTGAAGCTGTGTTATAATCAAGTTGCATTATTCAGGAAAAAAATACATATGGCCTATAAGTTTCTCTTCTTTTAGAGACAATTTGATGTCTCAAAGAAAGCTTGTCTTATAATGGTTGACTTGTTCAGACAACTTAACTGCCTCAGCAGGGCTCAAATCAGGGCATTGTCATTGCTTTTTTGTATTGTAATTTGCCATTAAGATTTTTTTCTTGTTGTTTTCAAGTTAACACTTTTTGTCTAACAAGTAACTGAAGAAATGCGTGGTTTACCTATTTTTTTTTTTTATGAGAATGGCATGTTAATATGTTTGTTCTAATGTGACTCAGTATTGGAATAATTAAATATATGTATGCATATTTGTATGTTTTATTTGATGTGATGTTTAAGGCTATGTTTGGGCATCTTGTTAAGAATATATGAAAAATAGCTTTTCCCTGGTGTGATTCCGTCCTGCGCAGCAGTTCCTCGGAACAGTAGTCATTTATCTCTGCCCGCTTTCTCTCCCACCTAAGTGCGTGCCACCACCCCATGGAAGATTTGATGGACATGGACATGAGCCCTCTGAGGCCCCAGAACTATCTTTTCGGTTGTGAACTAAAGGCCAACAAAGATTATCACTTCAAAATGGATAATGATGAAAATGAGCACCAGTTATCTTTAAGAACGGTCAGTTTAGGGGCAGGTACAAAGGATGAACTACACATTGTTGAAGCAGAAGCAATGAATTATGAAGGCAGTCCTATTAAAGTGACACTTGCAACTTTAAAAATGTCTGTACAGCCAACGGTTTCCCTTGGGGGCTTTGAAATCACACCACCTGTGGTCTTACGGTTGAAGTGTGGTTCAGGGCCTGTGCATATTAGTGGACAGCACTTAGTAGCTGTGGAGGAAGATGCAGAATCAGAAGATAAAGAGGAGAAGGACGTGAAACTCCTGAGTATATCTGGGAAGCATTCTGCACCTGGAGGTGGTAGCAAGGTTCCACAGAAAAAAGTAAAACTTGCTGCTGATGAAGATGATGATGATGACGATGATGATGATGACGATGAAGAAGATGATGATGATGATGATTTTGATGATGATGAAGCTGAAGAAAAGGCACCTGTAAAGAAATCTATATGAGATACTCCAGCCAAAAATGCACAAAAGTCAAACCAGAATGGAAAAGACTCAAAACCATCAACACCAAGATCAAAAGGTCAAGAATCTTTTAAAAAACAGGCAAAAACTTCTAAAACACCAAAAGGACCTAGTTCTGTAGAAGACATTAAAGCAAAAATGCAAGCAAGTATAGAAAAAGGTGGTTCTCTTCCCAAAGTGGAAGCCAAGTTCATCAATTATGTGAAGAATTGCTTCTGGATGACTGATCAGGAGGCTAGTCAAGATCTTTGGCAGTGGAGGAAATCTCTTTAAGAAAATAGTTCAGTTTGTTAAAATTTTCCGTCTTATTTCATTTCTGTAACAGTTGATATCTGGCTGTCCTTTTTATAAGGCAGAGTGAGAACTTTCCCTACCGTGTCTGATAAATGTTGTCCAGGTTTAATTGCCAAGAATGTGTTGTCCAAAATGCCTGTTTAGTTTTTAAAGATGGAACTCCACCCTTTACTTGGTTTTAAGTATGTATGGAATGTTATGATAGGACATAGTAGTAGTGGTGGTCAGACAAATGGAAATGGTGGGGAGACAAAAATATACATGTGAAATAAACTCAGTATTTTAATAAAGTAAAAAAAAAAGAATATATGAAAAATAAATTTTTTTGTCCTTAGTACTGGGACTAAAGAAGAATTGTAGTCCTTTGTTTGAAAGGAAGGAAATTTTTTTGGAAATAGTTATTAGAAGGAATCAATACAAAATTTTGGTGTTTTATTGGACATTTGTAGATTCTAAAGGAAAAAATGCTGTAAAGCCTTACTTTTCCTATATTTGTTTGAATAGACAAAATGACTTAAGAATTAAGAATAAATGACTGTCATTTATCATAGTGGATTTATATTTTAAAACCAAATTGCAGGTAAAAGGAGTGTACTTACTAGATAAGGAAAAAGACATAGTTAGCACAAAGATTATTGTAGCAGACTTCTAGGTTTATCTTCTGTATATGGACAGGAAAAGGATTGAGGAACTTGTATTCTGCATCATGGAGCATAGCTATACTAATTTTATTCTGGAAAAAGTTCAATTATTGCTCATTCCCATGGTCATTGTAGAACTCTCATGACACCCTCTGAATGTATAATTTTAAGCAATCTAAATTTCAGTGAAACTTCTAAGGTATATTATTAGTAAAATTCCAGAAGACATCCAGTCCCTTTTTTCTTCCCTTTATATTACACATTGAATTATTGAATAGAAGCCAACTAGATTTTAGAAAATACGTTTTTAAGAATGACCATTTCTATTTTATAGTACTTCTAATAATATTAAATAGATAACAGCGACATTTATTTTTGAGTCAGTAGCTTTTGGTGGTAGTGTCTTCTTATCTGCATGGAGAAAAATAAAGATTCTGTGTATCTAGCTCTTTAAGAATTGATTTTAAGATATTAAGCTAAGGAGGATGAAGAAAGAGTAATATTAAAAATAGTTATATTTGGTAGAAATGGGTGATGTTTTCAGTATTAATGTAAAACTTGACTTTTTATAGGTACTGCACATCTGCAAGACTTTTCTTCAGGAAAGAGTGAAGATTTGGGCACAGTTCAGGAGAAGTCTACCAAAAGCCTTGTTATAGGTCCTCTTGATTTTCGCTTGGATAGCAGTGCAGTACATAGAATTTTGAAAATGATTGCTTGTGCCTTGGAACATGAATATGAACCATATAATGGACTAAAATCAGGTTTGTTTTTAGCTTAATTTTAAATCTCCTGCCAGTCAGCTTGAATAATTATATAACCCAATTTGTTATACTTTGCTAGTATATTTTACCTGTCTGACTTTCATGTGTTCAGTTGGTAAAGAATAATCTAGTTGGTGGGAGTTATGGGAGAGGTCAAGATTTGGAAGTTATTTGCAGAAATAATTTATTGATCAGTATTTGTTTTTTATATGGCTTTTCAAGACTCTTTAGTGTATGCTAATGAAATGCAAACATTTTCTCACCTAACTGGATTCTAAAGAACAGACATGAAAAAAGGACTCTAAACAGGCATAAAAAACTTAGGACTTATGGGTGAAAAAAAATTTGCAGTAAACTAATTTTTTCTACTTAGTATGAAGATATTGTTATCACAATTTCATAAATTACTGCTCCTCTTTTATGCAATAAATCACTCTAAAGTAGGGCATAATATTATCATAATGGTACACAGAATGGTAAAGAACTTGGCTTAAAGGGTCAGACTGGTTTGAATTCTCACTACACTTCTTATTGACCTTAGGAGATTTAGTCAACATCCTGACATTCCATTTCTCTGTCTTTAATAGGAGTTTAATGATTGTGAATGAGATGATTAAATTTTCTTCCCAATAGCCACTCTTCTTTTAGAGTAATAGAAATTTCTATGGTAGAAATACTGTACAAGTATATCAATATGACTAGATTCTGCCTAGTAGGGTGGAAGGAGAATGTCATATGAATTTTGGGGGGCTATGCCTTTATTTTTTAAAGATTTATTTATTTTTATACAAGAACTGGGATACAGGCCAGAGATGCAGGGGGTGAGAGGATTCACCAGAGACAGAGTGGGGAATAGAAAGGCAGACCGACTGAAATACACCACTGAGGGGAGCAGCAGGTGAGACAGGAGAGGTCTGCCTAACCATGTGGGTTTCTCTCTGGCCGGCCAGGGATTGAACTCATGCTGCAGAGGCTGCGGATTGCTTCATAGTGTGTTGCTTAACCCCTTGTGCCACCAGGGAGGCCATGACAACTAGCTTTTGATAGAATTTTTGGTCATGCGGATATACTATCTTTTGCTTATTCAAGCTTTTTATGCCCATTTTCCTATTGAATATTTGATTTTTAGGATACTTGTGGGTGCAAGTCCTTTGTGGAAATATTTATTGATATATATAACAATGTATCTATCTATGGGAAATATTTTCTCCCAGTCTGTGCCTTGGTTTTACATTTTCTCGGTGTTTTTATGAATTGAAACTGTTCTTTCAATGAAAGAGATTAGAATTTCCTACAATAATCTAAAAATATTTAAAAATTAGAACAATAAATTTTATATAGCAGAGGCATTTATGTTCTAGAGTTGTATAATTTGTCAAAGGTAGCATTTTATTTTACAAGTGCTTCATTGCTGAACAAAAAAATTATTTGACCTTACAATTCAGGAGCAAAGTAATTTTTCAATTATTTAAATAATTTAAGACTAATGTTTCATTAAATTTTCATTTTAGATATTAAGAGTGAGAGTGAAAAAATACTGAATCCCGAGGAAGTAGCCTCTTTGGAAGAATATATTCCTACGCGACATACAAGTATTACTCTCCTGAAATGTACCTGCACGATTTTTATGGCTGAATTCAACTTGCTAGATCATTTGCTTCCTGTCATTTTGGGAGAAAAGGTATTGTCTTCTGATTTGCTGCTTGTTTTCTCATTTTTTTGTTAATCCAATCTAACCATTCTTTTCCTTGAATGGTCCAAGGAAAAGAATATTGTTTATATAGTTATTCATGGTGAAGTTAAAGGAATGTTAAATATGATTGTTAATTCCTTGGAAGTAAGCTATTTAGCAACATATATACTTATATGTATATATATTTTTTAATTTAAATAAAATAACCCCAAGCTAAGGCTGTGTAGAGAGATGTTGAAGAGCATAGGCCTTGAGGTCAGATCATATACTAGCTATGATACTTTAGTGTCTGTTGGTATCATGGACCCAATTGTCACCTGGGGTGTTAGAAAGCTTCTCTGTACCAATAAGCAATTTTCTGACCCCAGCAGTCTGTCTGGGAATTCAACTATATTCTGACACTATCTACCCGGTTATAGTATCTATTCTGACAGAATCAGACTCAGTCTTCTAAGACTGTCCTCTACTTCAGACATGGGCCACAGATTGGAGGTTCCCACCACTCCCTCATCAGAATTCAGGTGCTCAAGTCAGGCCCACATTATCTGTGCTTCTCATTTTTTGGCTGTAAACCAGAGGTACCCAGGACACCTACCTCAGGTTCAGTAAATTGCTAGAATGGTACATAGAACTTGAACCAGTTTACTTTTCAGATCACTGATTTTTTTTTACAAATGTTAAAACTTAGTAATGAGGTTCAGATGATGGGGTTCTGTGCATGGGGTTTTTGAGAAAGATTTCTGCAGAGAGTCTTGTTCATCAGTACACGGCAAGTTTATTAAGGAAAAGAGAAAAAGGAACAAGAGATGTCTGCATTACACAGAAGGGCAGTTTTAAAGGACTAGCTTTGTGTTTTGCCAGAGCAAGGGGGGTTCTTTTATAATGTTCTTTGATGAAATTACTGTTGAATTTATTGCCCTGGGGTTGGATTGTGTTGGTCTTCTGTGACTGATAATCCTCTGCCGGATTCCAGATTCCTGGAAACTTCCATAGCCAGTTTAAGACTCTAATCATCGCTACTCCCTTCTCTGGTTTTTGACTTTGTGAAAACTTCCTTCTCCAGTTTTATGCTATAAGCTTCCATCATTGGGAACAGTCAGATGGAAGAAATGTATAGGGCAAGGTTTGGGGGAAAGGTGCGAAGTTCTCATGCTTTCTCTAGACTCCCTCTGTGTTCACCAATCCACGTGCTCCCTGAAATCCTCTCTTTTGGGCTTTTATGGAGGTTTCCTTGCACAGGCATGATTGATTAGCTCATAAAGCTCAAATTTCCATTCCCTTTCCCCTCCCCCTAATAATGTGGTTGGTTCCCTTGACAACCACCTGCATTCTTGGGAGGTTTTCCCTGAAGTCACCTCATTAACATAATAAGAGATACTATTGATTCTGTCAACATTTAGGAAATTCCAAGGCTTTTAGGGGAATTATGAGTCAGGGGCTATAGATGAAGACCAAATATCTATGAGAAATATATTTTGGTTATCTGAATGACTAAAGTATTTATTTCTAGTGAATCACACTATTGCGCTTAGACAATTGCTTTATGTCTCAAAACTTCATTTGCTCTTTGTCAGTCACTCAGAATTATTCTGTTGCTGGTTAAAGAGATCATCTGGGAAAAAATTCAGTAGTGAAAACGAAAATGTGTCACTGTTACTCATGAACTTTAAAATAACTGATTAGTAAGTTCAAGAAAGAGATAAAAAGGTAGAAGATATTAAGAAACTTTAATTCATAAAAAGTCAACTGTTACAGGACATGGAGAGTGGCACCTCAGAACACCCAAATCTGCCCGTTCTAAATAGGTTCTGCCATCTGCTGCATCAAGATAAAGCATACTCTAGTGCGTAAGACCTTTAATGGAAAGGAACTTTAATACAATTAGTGTACAACAAGAGAAGACAAAGAATATAGTTTTCAAATCAAGTACCTGATGTTACCCATCCCTTGGACCTAAGGAAAGATAAAGCATACTCTAGTGCGTAAGACCTTTAATGGAAAGGAACTTTAATACAATTAGTGTGCAACAAGAGAAGACAAAGAATATAGTTTTCAAATCAAGTACCTGATGTTACCCTTCCCTTGGTGGGTAAATGTCCAGCCAAACAGGGTTGGCCCAAAATAAGGCCCGAAAGCCTGCCATGAATCTAATGTGGCCCATAGAAAAGGGTCAGAAACTTCCAGACAAGTCTGGAGGGAAAAGTACAAAATCAAAATCAAAATCAAAGCTGCCATTGTTAACCGCTGCAAGGGTCTCTCACCCACATCTGCTTCAACCAGTCCAGGACCAGAAAGCAAGAGCAGTTTCTTCACGTATCTCTCTGCTCCATGTTTCTCCTTCAGGTCTCCTCCAGGCTGTGTATCCTTCCTCCTCCCTTTTTTAGTCTCCTTCTCCAGCTTCTCCTCCCCCTGCTCAGCACCATTCATCCTTTGGTGGGGCAGGAACCTGGAACCTCCCTTTTGCCTTTCCTGTTACATAACCACATGAAATTCTGGAGCTGAAAACTGATACAATTTATAAGTAAAAGAAAGGAAAAAGATACACCATTTCAATGCTAATTAAAAGAAAAATAGTATGGCTGTTTAAATACTAAATAAGGTAGAGCTTAAAACAAACAGGATTAGAAATAAAGAGAGCCACTTCATAATGATAAGTGTCAACTCAAAGAATGAACAACATAGGTAATTCTCACAAATGTTATGTTGAGTAAAAGCAACCATCCTGTAACATAATTATACCTATAAAAAGTACAAGAACAGATAAAACTAATCTGTAATGAATTGAAGTGATAATATTGACTGCCTCTGATACGGATTTGATGTTGCTTAGAGTGGGATATAGGAACTTTTTCTAGATGTAGAAATTCATTGAGTCCTACACTTAAATTTGAGTTTTACTGTATATTTCAGTAATCTAAAATAAAGCACTTGAAAAGTAAAAAAAATGCTCAAAGGATTATTATTAATAGTCAAAAAAGCAGGACTGTAATTTTAATTAAGTCAGTCATGCACATAATGTTTCACAACAATGGCATCATTGAATTTTTAATTTTTAGACTGGGGAAGTATATAGCATTTGCCATCATTTGCCATTGCCAATACTAAGTGATAGTGTTGTTTCTGAATTATTATAATAAAGAAAGACAAAACAAAACTCCTCTTCTCATATATTTTTACATACCTCTGGATGGAAGGTCATATTGCTCATCATTGAAAACTACAGGCATGTCATTTTAGGTGTTAAGTTATTTCTAGGATGGCAAATAATTTCATGCTAACCAGATTCATACTCTTGGTCATTATTGAAACTTATCTCCATTTATTTGGAAGCTTAGACAGGTTCTGTAACACTAAAATACTAATCCTATTTGGGATTCTTAGAATTTTATGAGTATTATTTTTTTTATGTGTGTTATTAGTAGATGTGATATAGGTCACAAATTTTTCTGCAAACTGCATATTGTTATTATCTTTCAAACTCTCTGAAGTAGTCTAGTCCCTTAGTCATCTAAATGTGAATAAAGGTAAAGAAGATAAAAGGTGGCTAGGCTATCTAGAACATTTTTTGTAATGATTGAGCTTAAGAAAATACCTTGAATATAGTAAAACAGGCAGTGACACTATTCAAGTTGAATGAAAAACTCAAAGGAATTAGGTAAATGAGCAGTGATAATGTGCAAATTATGTGTTCTTTGAAGTTCAGATATACTTAAAATTATATAGAAGGTGTTAGTGTATAGTTATGGTAAGAGTCTTATAAAAAGGCATCATTCTAGATTGATTTGATATTGTAAAATGTGGCAGTCAAAAGCTTATATATAGAGGGCATTTCACATCAGTCACTGTTCTACTCCTGAAATACAAAGTGAACACTATTATTTTCTAGAATTCAAGCAACTTCATGAATACTACAAATTTCCAGTCTCTTCGGCCTTTGCCATCCGTTCAGATAATGGTGGATAAGATTAATCTGGAACATTCCGTGCCAATGTATGCTGAACAGTTGGTACATGTGGTTAGCAGTCTTGCTCAACCTTCTGATAATCTGCTGCATTATTGCTATGCACACTGCTACCTTAAGGTATGTAAAATGAATTTTGTTTATTTTTTATAGAGGCATGTTTAATTTATTTATTTATTTGTTTGTTTGTTTATACATGCACTGGGTACAGTCAGAAGTGCGGAAGGGTGAGAGAATTCACCAGAGCAGGGAGCAGAGCAGGCAGAAGGACCGAAGTACACTGCTGAGGGGAGCAGTGGGCGGCAGGAGAGGTCTGCGCACCATATGGGACCCTCCTCAGGTGGCCGGGGTGCAGCCGGGGATTGAACCAGCGCTGCAGAAGCCGCGGGCAGCTTCGCAACCCAGCGCTTAACCGCTGCGCCACCAGGGATGCCCTGAATTTTGTTTATTAGCATCTGGTTGGCTTTGTGAGAATTATATCTTTCTTTGAGTTATAGTTTTGCAGAATTTTTATCCATGAGTGAAATTTAAATAAGATATAACTATATTTTTCAGTATAATTAAAATGAAAATAAAAGTGTACTTATTTTAAGGATAGTTCCTTTATTATTTAGGATTAATTGATTGATGTTTGTTAGATGATGATAATTAGAATTTTTGAAGGTTTTATATATCATTGATGATATTTATAAACAGTGTGAAAGAGGACTCCATTTATAATGATGGTTTAGAATACTCATGATTCCTTTGAAGAGAACATTTATGTAAAATAGTGTTTTATGAAGAGACTTTAAAAAACTTGTTAGGGCCTCCCTGGTGGTGCTGACAGTTGAGCACAGCACTGTGAAGCTATCCACAGCCTCTGCAATGCAGGTTTGATCTCTGCCGGTCCGGGAGCTACCCACATGGTCCCTTATTTAGGTTTTCTAAATACCTGCTATGAATGAGACCATCCGGTATTTTTCTTTTTCTTTCTGGCTTATTTCACTGAGCATGACCTCTTCCAACTCCATCCATGTTGCTGCAAATTGCATGAGTTTATCTTTTTTGATAGCTGAGTAATATTCCATTGTGCCTGTGTACCACATCTTCTTGATCCGGTCATCTATTTTTGGGCATTTGGGTTGTTTCCATAGCTTACCTATTGTAAATAATGCCATTATTAACATAGGGGTGCAGGTGCCCTTTTGAATTAATTTTTCTGTGTCCTTTGGGTAAATACCTAGGAGTGGAATTGCTGGATTATATGGAATCTCTACCGTTAGCAGATTTAGGAATCTCCACACAGCTCTCCATAATCTTAACCATGATATCACACTAGTCCCACCAGCCTCCCAAACCACACCCTGACCATCTAAATCTACCTTCTGGAATTTAAAAATGTATCCTGTTAATTTGTTATAGTTTTATATCTGTAAACAATCTTTAGCATTTAAATAAATGGCTTCATGTATCATAATATATGCCATCATGTTTCCTGGTAATTCCACCAAACAATTATGTTGTAGAGAGCTATTCATATGGGCATATAAAGTCCTCTAGATGTTTTCTGCATGTCACTGTATGTAAACATTTCTCTGATCAGGGATCAGTTTTGTTGCTACTTGATGATCTACATATTCAAAGGATGCGTTTCATAGTTGAATGAAGAGAAATTGGCAAGATGTATTAAGATTTTATTTTCATACATCAATACCAGATCTCTCAATTAATAAATTTCATCACATGAAATGGGAATACTATTTCATCATAGTCAATATGGACAAATTTAGGTATTTAATTGAAAAATTACTTAGAGTATAAAATGCTAAGCATGAAATAGACATTTAATTTCTCTATTATAATATCATAACACTACAATTATGAAAATTAAACTTTGGAAACTTCTTCAAAGTTTATAGTAATTACCCCAAGCAGCATGAACTGCGGTAAACTTTATAACAAATTGTATTTTGAGTTAGTTCCAAAAAGCCATATAAAAGAAAATCCTCTTCCAAATCTTGAAATCCTGGTTCTGTCCTTTTCTCCAGAAGATTTTTTTTTATAACATATGATTATTTTTCTTTTTTCAGTTTTTTTTTTTCGTTGTACCCTCGCCGGTGGCCGGGGATTGAACTGGCGCTGCAGAGGATGCGGGCAGCCTCGCAACCCAGTGCTCAACCACTGCGCCACCAGGGAAGGCCCAGTTTTTTCAGTTTTCATAATTTTCATTTTATTATTCTATAAAGATTATTGCTTTTTAGGATATTTATATAATCATATTTAGTGTCCTATGACAACATAAGTGATTTGTTTTACATCACAATTATTTTATGCTTTTGTTGTTATTTACAGTTAATGTGTGCTAAATATATATATGTTTTCCATTGCAAATCCTAATCTATCATACTAATTTTATTAAAAACTTAGAAATAAGTTGTGCATTTTTAAACCTATAGCTTCTCTATTTGAGACATTAATTCAACAACATTTCTTGTAAAAGTGTTAAAATAGAGATTATGTATTTTTATTTTTTAATTGGCATTTTAGAAATGTGGCACTTCATGTTTAATTTTTCATGTAATTGATATGTAAATCATCTTCAAGTTTACGTTTCCTTCAACTAAAACTTTTACTAGATACACATACTGATTCATAAATTATAATTTCAGGCTACTAGTTTGCATTGTTCATTATTTTAAAATAAATGAAGTATCCTTGGTGCAAGCACCCTCAACTTATTCTTTGCTGTTTTTTCTTGTAGTCTTGGTCAAAGGCTATTGTTACTAAATTATAAGTTCTTAAGTTATTTATTGTAAATCTGTGAATTTTATTTCTAATTTAAAAGACTAGAAATTTTACTTTGAAATATTTTTGTTGTGGTAGATAGGCCCACTTTCATATAATTTATATTTACTTGAAGATTCCTTTGTAAGTATCTTGAGACAACCTTTAAGTAGAGTAAAAGCTTTAAAAAAATGAAAGAACAGTGGGCAGTTTCCCCAAAGTCCTTTGCAGTTCTGCAAACAACCAGCAGGGGATCTCCTCTACACCCAGTTTCCTCTAAGTACAGTTAATGATGGTGTCTGTTGGGACATTTTATTGAGTATTAGAAAGTGGCTTTAGAGAGTTGTTAGTTGGACACAGATAATCTCATATGATAAGACATTACCCTTATATCTACTCTAGAAATATTTGATAAAGTTTTGGTATTGTTTATATCATGCTTTGTAATAGTGGTATTAATAATTATGGATTTCAGAATCCTTTAATATGCGTCTTTGAGAGGAAATACAAAATGCTGAAATTGTAGAGTGCCCAGAATTTCTCTGCATACAGGATTTCTTAAAGTTTTCAAAGATAATGAATGTCAAATAACTTAATTTCTGGGGTTGATCATTTAAGTATAGGAAACTTAGAAAAGATTTTTTCTCTTCAATTTTGTATCTCTTGCCACTTGACTAATAGAGGAATTAATCGCTGTATCCATTTACTTTTCTTTGATAGTAATTAGATAGGTAGGTCCTTTGAAATCCAGTTTTCTCTGAAAATTCCAACTAATGTGTTATTTAAAAAAGTATTTTGTTCAAAACTGACTTTAGAAGAATTTGACATTGTCAGTTTGAATAATGATGGGTATGTTACAGCTTTTTGAAATCATTTGAAAGTAGCTTAATACTCTCTAAGAACTTGATTATTAGCTTTACTGTTCATCAAATGTATTTTGTTCTGAAAATTAGTTGAGAAATCTCAGTTTACTGTATAACTTAAAAGTTAATATTACTGGAGATAGGAATGTCAATGCTTTATAACCCCAAGAGCAAAAAATGATAATAAAAGATAAATTTTGGGCTTAAGCTGCTTTTGCAAGTTGTTGGAAAACAGTACCTCTTGGTTTTGTATCCTTGTGTCTCAGTGTTTCCTGTTTGAGATGTTTATCTTTTATCTTATTGGAAATAATTGAGCAAAAATATATTCAGTCCTTTTAAGTATTACTGATAAAATTTGATGTGTTGTTTTTTCTACTGTTAAGACAAATATGGTGTTCAGGGATTTCATGGAATGCTTGTAAAACTTTTGAATGTCATCTGTTCATTTAAGTATAAACATATGAAGAGTAAATTATGCCATGAACCAAATTTCCTGGGGTGAAAAACCTCAACGCTAAATTATTTTCACAAAAGAAAAGTACAAGAAGCAGGATTTTAGGACACATTTGTATTTCTTTTTGGGTGTAAGTGATGTAATTTGAAGGCAAAATTGGTTTATAAGATTGTTCTTACCCTTTTAGTCAGAACATATTAATAGTAATTTATTAAATTTAATATTTACAATGTACAAAATGAGTTCAGTTTTTTTTGTATTAATGGAAAATTTGTGAATTTTAGCAGACAATACAAATAGCACTTGAGGATTATGTATAGAAATAAAATGTAAAATTAAAAAAAGTTAGTAAAAGAGCAGTAACCTTTTAGGAATGTGAAAGAAATACTGTTTAGACTTAGTTAATGTCAAATTGAGTAAGAAAAAATGTTGAACGTAGAAAAAGACTTCGGAACATATTTAGTATGCAGCTGTTGAAGAGCTAATTGAAACTGACTTATTTCATCCTGTGCTTATTAAAACTTTGTGAACATTTGGATCTTTACTTTTTGTTTCAGATATTTGGTTTCCAGGCAGGACTGACTTCTTTGGATTGTAGGGGATCTTACTGCATACCTGTACCAATTATTCCCTCTTTTAGCACGGCTCTTTATGGTAAACTTTTGAAACTACCTACATGTTGGTAAGTATTATATTAAAATGTGGCTTATGTTAATTTTTAGTATCTTAGAAGGGGAAAAACAGTTCTATCTTATGGTAGTGTGTTAGTTTTGTATAACACTTAAGTAGAATAGCTGAAGTTATATTTGTACTGAGACACTAAAAATTCCCTTTAATATTTGAAAAGTATTAGGTCATAGTGTCTTCATGGTATTGAAAACTCTTCTTTGGGTTAATAATTGTTTATCTGTGTTGGAACCATAATAAAATGTTGCTGCTACATATAGTAATAGGAACTGCAGAGACAAGTACCTTTGTTCCCCTCCTTTTTGAGATGATACAAAATGTTTTTAAGTTGTACAATATTATCAATCCTTAAGTATAATTTCACTTATAATACCATCTTGTAGTCAAAGCCATTTAGAAAAGTATACACATGATGTATATTTAATAATAATATTATATTAAATAATTGCTTAAATATGTGAAGTATGATTTAAATATTTGAAATTATATTCTAGTGAAATATTTCTGTGTTTTAGAATTTGGATTATTTTAATCATTTAGAACATACCTTTGTTTTCTCATCCTAAGATTTAGTAACCTTATTTTTTGTAGGATGTATTTTTCATTAGTTATTTATGAAATGCAACATAACTTTCAGAAAAAAGATATTGATTTCTTTAAAATTTGTCATTTGCTAAAAATGTTCCTTTAATAGTATATACCTATTTAAATATTTTAATGAAATTTGATTCTCACATTTTCAAAGAAATTTGCCTATTCAGAAAAGTAAAAATGTAGAAGTTGCAGTTCATTATAAAAGTCTTGGAACCAGTTCCTCTATAAAACAAAATCATTACTATATTGTAATTCTTATTTTTTTTAATATGTTTCATTTTTTCCTCAGTCATCCATAGTCTTCATGTCATTTATTATGTTGTGTAGACTGACTTTTAAACTTTTTATTTGCATATTTGTAGCATTGCATATGAACCAGGTTTTATATTCTGACTTATTAAATACCATTATATATTCCAGTTGGTATGTAGATATCAGCTTTGATAGATTTTTGTAAATACTATTATCTGTTATTACTAGTTTATCATTTATGACACTAAAATTTTATTAGAAACAGTGTAATTTGTTATATGAAGGAGCATCAATATGTGTAAGGCAAACTATATTTTTAAAAGCCAAAATTTACAAAATGAATTATAGACTCTGAAAACAATTGAATATTTAAATAGGCAAGACTTATTTTAACGAAATGTAGGTCTTGATATATATTGTTAGGTGTGATTTAAAATATGTCTGCTGACATTTAAAAAAAATTCTAATTAAATACTAAAAGCATGAGATCACAGAATTTAATATTATTTGAAGTGATTCTTTTTGTAGTTAAGACCATTTCTACTTTAATTCAGTAACATTTTTGCTATGCTTCACAAATGTACATTGTTTAAAAGTATTTAATTTTTACAAAAGAAAGTAAACTGTGTCCATTGCAACTCTAAAATGAAAGTAATAAACACAAAATATCACAAATTGAGATGTGTCTTAATTAAAGAAAATACCAGATAAAATACATCAAACAGCATTTAAATTAAATCAAAATCATATGAGAACTGAGAATTGTATTTAACTCATGCAGTGAAGATTATTTAGTAAGGGATGCTGGCTATGTCATTAAATGTCAACTCTGTTCCCATTCAGAGTCTCTGCTTTCCTCAAATTATACAAGCTGTTTCATTTGGATTTTTAAAATTCACATTCCAGAGCCTCTTAAAGCACATATATGATGCAATGTGTATATTTTATTCAATAATGAGAAGAGCATATTTACTATATGTTACAGCTTTTGAAACAGGCATTTTATAGGACATTCAAATTTTTTTAGATGGTATGCTTTATTTAGCAATGAAAATCTAGATTTTAAGTAAATCAGCAAAGTAGTTTATACTTTCAGTTTTAAAATGTTTCTAAATTTAACTTAATTGTATATGTAGTTATAAAATAATGAAGTTTAATCAGGTTTGCTTACAGTTTTTTTAAAAAGGTGGTTTAAATAGGGCCTCCCCCGGTGGCGCAGCCGTTGAGCGCTGGGCTGTGAAGCGGCCCACAGCCTCTGCAGCGCCGGTTCCATCCCCGGCCACTGGGGCGAGTGTCCCACATGGCGCGCAGACCTCTCCTGCCGCCCACTGCTCCCCTCAGCAGTGTATTTTGGTCCTTCTGCCTGTTCTGCTCCCTGCTCTGGCTCTGGTGAATTCTCTCACCCTCCTGTGCTTCTGACTGTAGCCGGTGCTTGTATAAATAAATAAATCTTTAAAAAAAATTTTAAAAATAAAAAAAGTTAAAAAAAAAGGTGGTTTAAATAATGTTGAAAATGTTATTATCAAATGTTCGAATTAATGTATTTTAGCCTCAGTAAAAAAGCTAATTTTAACTCTAGAATTTATTTTTTTAGACTATTTTGGTTATAGCTTATCTTTCATTCTGTACTACATAGTTTCCAAATATACAAAAATAAACTTTCAAAAAGTTCTTTTCTTCATTGTTTTACATCACTTTAACATTTAGTTGTTCTAGCCCCTTAGAACAGAATTGAAATATATGGAATATGTTGGAAAGACACAGTGACCAGTAGTATTTAATGTTAAAAATCTTGAACAGTTAGTTAAATTTGAATTTATCTCATTTTAAAATATGAGGATGTCTTTAAAAGAGCAGTAAAGGATTGGAAAAGGATAAAGTAGAGAATATTGAGGGTAAGAGATCTCCTGAGCATGAAAACTTACAGCTTAGTGGGCCAAGACAGTAGACACACATGAAAAGAAGTGGTTTTAAATTATAAAATAGAGGCTTAAGCAGAATGCCGAAAATGTTAAAGTAGAAACTTTTCCTGGAACATTGGGAATGGCCTCAGTAAATGTAGCATTAGAATTGGGCATGAATGGGTTAATCAGATAGATATTCAGGTATCTAGAGGTTGGTTGGGGGTATGGAGGCCATATAATCTGACCAAAATCAGTGGTATTTGCATCTATGAATAGATAGAATGGGAGAGGTATTTGGAAAGTTTCTTTGGACCCAGACTACTTCATTGACAAAGATGTATACTTTTTTTTGAATATGAGTTAATCAGATATTTCATGCTGACTAGTTTTGTTAAACCGGAAACATAATACAGTCTCAAGTTCATTTTCCCCAATCATGGGGGGTCAAAAATGTGATCTTGGGCCTCTTTGGTGGCCCAAGAGTCTTTATAGAGTCTCAACACTATAAAGCTGTCTGCAACCACTGCAGCATGATTTTGATCCCTGGCCGGGAAGCTACCCACATGGTGCAGCAGACCTCTCCTGTCTTGCCCACTGCTCCCCTCAGGAGTGTATTTCAGTCAATCGGCCTGTTCTGTTCCCTACTCTATCTCTGGTGAATCCTCTCACCGCCCCCCCCCCCACCTCTGGCCTGTAACCCAGTTCTTGCATGCATAACTAAAAAAATCTTTAAAAAAATGTGAGCTTATTCATAGAATGTGCAACCTATTTTGCAAGGGCAGAGAAAAATTACTTTGGCTTTATAAAGTCATGAACATGACTTTCGGGGAGATTTCAAAAGAATGGGTAGGGTTTGAAAGAGAATACTGTGCTGAAAGAGAATACAATGCTATGGGGTAAGAATGTATTCCCCCTTATAAAACTAAAATTCAGAGAAGTTATAGAACTTGTTCAAAGTCTTACAGAGACTGAACAACGATTCTCTTGGAGGATTATCTGATTCTAAAGTCTTGAACCCTTCCTTTTTGAGGAAATAAAGATGTACATTACATTTTGTTAATTGTTTTTGAAGACTCACTTGCTTCTTGCCTTATAGTAAAATGATTTTCCATGTATTGGAAGGCAGCTATTGATAGTAAAGGAAATAAATCTGAACTCTTTTAGTATCAGTTAATAGTCTATAGATACTATTGTGATGCTGATCTCATAGCATTGTAGCTATTAGGTTAGTTGGACTCAAGGCATATCAGTTTCTGAGTTTTTTTTGTATCTGTGGTTTATAATGATCTTTTCATTATCACGTTATTGTTACTTGTGAGACAGCCTATTCATTGTTGGGTAGTTACAAAGTTCTTTCATTGTGTCAAAATCTGCTTTCACGTTTATTTTCTCTTCTATAGTGATTGCTTATATATGTCACGAATCATTTCCATACTTAAAAGAATGTACCGTGGGAAAACATTTCTTTACAAGACTGAGGGGTCTTCTAAGTCCCCATTCCTTACTTAGCATGGTGCTACATAGCTTAGTTTTGACTAGTGAAGTTATTGAACACTTCATTTGAGGGAGGAAGATTCTCCTGTGCCATCTATCTTTGAATTCTTTGTTAATTAGAAAATATAGGAGTTGGTAATAGTATGTTTGTGGCATTGATGTGGTGTCTTTAAGGGAGAGATGAAACAAATATTGCTCCTTTTGTTTCCTGAAATGAAAACTGAAGCTGCCATTTTTCTGCTCTAGTTCTGAAAAACACCAGAATAAATGCTTTCAACAGTAATGAAAGTCTAACAGAAATGCCGGTGATACATATTAGCAGGCATAGAGAATAAAGTAACCCACTCCAAAAGGCACAAAATTTAAGTCTGCTCAACTGCTCTGTCCTTTATAATATCACAGATTGAGGTCCCATTTAGAGCTGAGTGTTTTTGATGCTCCTGGAGATAAATCTTTTTTAATTGTCTTGTTCCCAAGCCTATGTGTATTTTCATCTGTTTGCTTTCGTGATTATCATTCTCCATCACAGAAATGTCTTAAAACAACTAAGACTTAACTGGGTGGTTAATTTTCTTATGTCCACTTGAATGGCAGTAGCCTTGTTTATAGCTTTGGTTTTTCTGGCTATATGGAATATTTTGAACTGAAAAGAAACACATCCTCTATTATAGACTTCTTATTTTCCGAAGATGAAAAGGCTTGAATCGTCGAGAAATTGTATTACTTACCTAAGAGCACATAGTTGATATCAAAACCCCAGTTTGATCCTAGTTTTCTTGATTCAGGGATCCTTCAACTGTACCACATTGCTTTGAAAAATATTGTTACTTAAATTTTTATAATGGTAAAGTATAACAAAATCTACCACTTTAACTATTTTCAAGTGGCTTATGTGCATTCACTTTATTGTGCCACTGCTACCATTATTTGTCTCCAGTTGTAATTTGTGTGCCCTTAAAAAAATCATAAGGAGGGTCTCCCTGGTGACGCAGGGGTTAAGCACAGCACTGTGAAGCTATCCGAAGCCTCTGTAGCATAAGTTCAATTCCTGGCTGGCCAGGGAGCTACCCACATGGCACTGCAGACCTCTACTGTCTGGCCTGCTGCTCCCCTTAGCAGTGTATTTCACTCAGTCTGCCTGTTCTGTTCCCCACGCTGTCTCTGGCCAATCCTTTCATGCTCTGCACCTCTGGCCATTACTCCAGTTCTTGTATGCATAAATAAATAAAATCTTAAAACAAAATTATAAGGGACCTCCCTGGTGGCGCAAGGGTTTAAGTTGCAGCACTATGAAGCTATCTGCAGCCACTGCAGCACAAGTTATATCCCCAGCCAGGGATGTGACCCACATGGTGCAGCAGACAATTCCTGTCTCGCCTGCTGCTCCCCTCAGCAGTGTATTTCAGTAGATCTGCCTGTTCTGTTCCCTACTCTGTCTCTGGTGAATACTTTCACCCCCCACTTCTCTGGCCTGCACCCCAGCTCTTGTATGCATAAATAAATCTTAAAAAAATCATAAATAATAAATTTTGTATTCTCTACCATTATTTCCTTTCTCCAGTTCTTGGTAACTGCTATTTCATTTTGTCTCTGTGGATTTGAACATAAGTGGATCATTCAATATTTGTCCCTTGTGTCTGACTTTATTTCACTTGCCATAAAGTTTTCCAAGATTTACCCAGGTTTGAGCATATAGTAGAATTATTCCATCTGTCTTCTCTCTTTCGCTCCTCTCTCTAGCTATGGTGACTAATACTTCTGTGAACATAGATGTAGCATCTGCTTTCAGTTCTTTTGTGTGTGTGTGTGTGTGTGTGTATACACGGGTATATACATATATATGTGTATGTATACTCCTACACCCAGAAGTAGAATTATTGGGTCACATGGTAATTCAGTGTTTAAATTTTGAGAAACTGCCATTACGTTTTATACAGAACTGTACCATTTTACATTCCCACCAACATGGAACAAAGGCTCTAATTTCTCTGCATCATTGGCAACCTTGCTATTTTCTGTTTTTTGATTATAGCCATCCTAATGAAAATGAAACAGAAACTCACTGTGGTTTTGATTTTTATTTCTCTAATGATTAATGGTGTTAATTGTCTTTTCAAGTGTTTATTGGCCACTTGTATATCCCTTGTATATCACTTGTATATCTTTTTAGAGAAATAAAGTACTTTGCCATTTTAAATTTGTATTGTTTTCCGAGTTGTTGATATTTCTTATGTATTTTATATGTTAATCTTTCGTGTGTGTGTGTGTGTGTGTGTGTGTGTGTGATTTGTAGGATTTTTCTCCAATCCTGAGGGCCTACAAAGCTTTTTAATGTTAAATCACTTTGTCTTAATTAATTCTTAAACTAGAAGTTGAATTTATCTCTCTTACATCTTTTGCTTTTTTTCTTGAGATAGTTAAGTGCAAAGTACGGTGACTATTTGGAATATTAATATATTATTGTTCGAAAATTGTAAGGCTAACCAATGTTTACATGCTAATAGTTTTACTAATTTTTGTTGTCATAATTTTGGTCTTGACACTATAATGTATTTAAATAGATGACCAGTTGAAAATAGCTACTTTTATAGCTTTTTAAAACTATGAATCTGAATAGAATTAAAAAATAAGAAAAACACAACTGTAAGTTAAGGAGCATCTATTGCTATATCAGTTAGGTTTTTCTGTTTGAGTTTTTTAGTAAAGGCACAAAGAGCATGCAACACATGTTAACAAGCAAGGAAGACTGTTGGTCCAGTGAGAACAGAGGTTTTCTTTGATTTTGCTTTTGGAAAATTTGATATTTTCCACATGTAATTTTATGATCAGTTGGGTGTGAAGTTGAATAGGCAAATATGAAACATCTATTTCCCTTGTTAGAAGTTTTAACCTTGGTAAAATTGTTTTTTTTTTTTTTTTCAGTGGTATCCAAATGAACATTTAGAATTCATTTTAGGGTATTGTCATTAAGCTTGATAAAACAATAGTTTTAGATATACTTACAAAACCTCTATCTCTTCTATGAAAAGACGTATAGCAGATTTTCTTCAGCATTTGTTTTTTCCTGTGTACAACAGAAGGAGACTATTACCTTGTGACAACATTTTATCCTACTGATAGTCTGTTTTCAGTATGTTTGTGTTTCATTATTTTGGGAAATGAAACTTAACACATATTAAAAAAATTCTGAACTATTAGTATAGTTATTAAAAAGGAAATGTCTCAGTTAGGAATCACTAAAATTGAGTTCCTAAGTTTTTATCATTGCCTCTAAATTTCTTTTTAAAGTGTGTTTTGATGATTTCATCTCTCCTTAATATATTGGAATTTAGGAACGAATAATTATTGGAGGTCCCTATATTCAAATGGTCATACAGTGCATATTTAGAGGAAGAAGAAAACCTGTAAGAACAGTATCATAGCACTTGTATAGCATTTTGTATTTAATTTCACTACTTATTGGGATTTATTTGACCCTCTCACTGACCTTTGGAATAAACAGTCAGATTTTATCTTTATAGATAATGAAAAGGGAGTATTAGGAAAGGTGGTATTGTGGACCTAGCAAGATGAAATTATTCATTCTAGATATTGTTTAGTTAGTTGGTGATGGAGCCATAAATAACACGTTTGTAACTGTTAGCAAGTCCTCAGTAGTCACTTTATGTTCTTCAGTAAGATTTATAACTTTTAAAATTTGCCAGTTTCCTAGATGAATCTGTTAATACTTAGCATTTTTAAAGTTTCAACTGATTAATCATTTATTTGTTTCAAAAATAACTTTGGGATCTATCTTGTGAAAATGATTGTGTTGTAGGCTTTTGAGTGCCAGTATGAGTAAGACCTGGTCTTTGCCTTTTTTCTCTTGATCTATTTAGTATCTAGAGAGGTGTTCTTAATAATTAGCTGGCCCATATAGCTGCAGCCTTTTTTGTTTGTTGATTTATTTTTGGAAGACAGTTCTAATTATGTCCTCCTTCTGCCTAAAATACTTTTTTCTCATAGATTTTTATAGTAAAGGTTAAAAATCTTTAAAATATTCTGTGATAGCTCTCCATAATTGCCCCTTTCTTGCCTGTCTAAATTCATCTGAATATCTTCCTCCTTAGAGCCTCCCACTTCACTTTTTCCAGTTTGTTTTCTTTCAGCCTCATGTTTCCCTGTATTGTTTCATTAATTTATAACTTGATCTTTATTTACCGCTCAGATATTAGCCCAGCTGATGTTTTCTCTAAGATTTGGTCCCCTAATATATTCTTTCTTGGGAAAATCTTCCTGTTTTTTCATTATACTGTTCATAGGAATTATTTTACATTATTTCTGATGATTATTTAATAGCTTTCCCCCTACTCTTTTAACTTTAAGCTCCATGAACACCTCTTTTTTCTATGCAGGACACTACTTGTGGTTGGCACAAATAAATATTAAAATTACAGCTGGCAATTCCTTAAGCAGTTGGACTGATTTTTGTTTGCTTGATGATGATTTATATTGTATGCGTTTTTGATAACTATGTTGTTCACCATTTTTGTAGAACTAAAAATTTAGCAATGCACAGTTATATTTTGTGTATAATATTGTAGAATTTAAAGAATATACTATTCAAAGAGTTGATGAGATTAATAAAGAGATAATAATTTATTCTTTTGTATTTTGTTTGCACCACGCATTGGTTAACAAGTATTTATTTGTTGAGCAGGAGCTCAACTGTTAGTACCATTTCTAAGTATATTACCACTTTTTGTTTTTATTATTGATGTATCCTTATTTTATATCCTTGTTTGTTTTTTCATATCATAAGATTTCTCCTCTCAGATATCACCACTTTTTTAGCTTATACAAAGCAAGTATATTGTTTAGGTCTTTCCCTGCAAAGATTTCCATTTCACTTAATTAATATTTATTGGGTCATTACTGTATTCTCAGGCACCATTCTAGGATCTGGATATATAGTGGCAAACGATAAAGACTTGATCTCTTCTCACAGAGCTGATGTTCTGGAAACAGAACTACATGAAAAAAAAAAAATCTAAATTTCAGATAGTGGCAAGTGATAAGTATAAAAATTTGGGCATTGGGATGGAAAATGACAGGATTGAGGGTTTTCTTTAGAAGGTCAAGGAAGTAAACTGTGACATTTGACTAGGATTGTGACAGCCATGGATAAATCCGGGAAAACTGGTCCTGGCATTGGGGAACAAAGGTGCAAAGTCGAGTTGGAAACAGATTTGGCTTGGAGAACAAATAGAAGTGTTGCTGGCGCATAGAGAAAGATGAAAGAAACAATATATCAGAGAGCTGGTCTAGTTTATTCACAAATATAAATATATGTATGACTTGAAAAAAACTCCAGCTTCAATAATAGGTAGAGAACTAAAAATTTAAGCAATGCACACTTATATTTTATATATGATATTGTAGAATTTAAAGAATATACTATTCAAAGTGGTAAGGATTTAGATGCCATTGGTGGAAATACTGATACACTACAACTTTTCTGCAGACAATTTATATGTATCTCTCAAAATCTTTGAAACTAAATATCACTTTACTGAGCACATCTATTTATAGGAATTTGCCCTTAGCTATGTTAAGAAAATGATCAGTTATTTAGATATGCTTTTCACATTTTCTGATTTGCAATAAAAATGGAAAAAAATGAACAAGTTGAATAAAATTTTATACTCATCAGTTAGCAGTAGTTAGGCTTATCATTACAAATCATAGCAATGTTTATAGGTTTAGAAAAATTTTCATGTTATGTGAAATAAAGGTTAGAGAATAGAATATTGAAAAATCATTTGTTAACATTGTTAATGTTAACAACTATAAGAAGACTAGTAACTTATTAAAATTGTCAGTAGTTTTTATGTGTGGGTGATTCATAACATAATTTATATAGGATGGTGATTAAGAACATGAACCTAAGGATGGGGCAATTCATAATTTGTACCTCAGGATTTTTTTTTTTTTTTGAGTACTTAAATCTTTTTATTTTGTTTATTTATACAATAGCTGGGGTAAAGGCCAGAGGAGCGGGAGGGTGAGAGGATTCACCAGAGACAGAGTGGGGAGCAGAACAGGCAGACTGAAAGCACTGCTGAGGGGAGCATTGGGCGTGACAGGAGAGGTCTGCCGCACCATGTGGGTATCTCCCTGGCCAGCCAGGAATTGAATGCGTGCTGCAGAGGCTGCGGACAGCTTCACAGTGCTGTGCTCAACCTGCTGCACCACCGGGGAGGCCCCCTCCGAATCTCTTTTGGGATTATATGAGTTAACACATAGAAGCACTTTTGATCAGTGCTTGACATGTATTGATCTGTTATTGTTATTTTATATTTATAGTTTATATTTTTAGTGAACATATACTCAGAAAATGAATGTCACCTTTTTTTGTCAGACAGGTATATATAATTTTATATGGTAGGTTAAAAATCAATGTTTAGTCACATTTATGAATGTAGTTGTCATAGATAATAATTATAAAGTACAAATTTCTGGAAGACAAAAAAAAAAAAGGAACAGACTGGGTAAAAATATTCACAAAACATGTATCTGACAGTTTTTACATATAGGATATTTAGAGAACTTAAAATACCAGCAAACTGCTAAAAATAGGTGAAAGATTTGAACAATTTACAAAGGGAGATACATTAAACACATCATTGTACTCAAAATTTAGTTATAGAGTCATACAAATTCAAACCACATTAAAATTGGTCATACTAATTTTATAGATCATACTAATTTTATTTAGCATAATCCCAAACTAGAAATTGCTCAATAGATTAGATAAACAGATTTTGATATATTTGTACAACAAAATACAATTCACCTATAAACAAACACAATGAACTATTGGGTATACATAATTGTGTTTTCTGAGTAAAAGAAGTTGGACACAAAACAAATATACTTTTTTTTTTTTAATAGAGGCATGTTTTATTTATTTATTTTATTTGTTTGTTTGTTTTGTTTATACATGCACTGGGTACAGTCAGAAGCGTGGGAGGGTGAGAGAATTCACCAGAGCCAGAGCGGGGAGCAGAGCAGGCAGAAGGACCGAAGTACACTGCTGAGGGGAGCAGCGGGCGGCAGGAGAGGTCTGCGCGCCATGGGGGACCCTCCTCCGGTAGCCGGGGAGCAGCCAGGGATCGAACCGGTGCCGCAGAGGCCGCAGGCAGCTTCGCAACCCAGCGCTCAACCGCTGAGCCACTGGGGAGGCCCACAAATATACTCTTGATTCCATTTATATAAATTTCTAGAACAGGCAACATAATACATGGTGAAAAAAATCTAAAAATATAGATTGTGTCTTGGAGGAAGGGAGAGGACGAGGTTGACTGGGATGCCATATTTGAGATGCCTATTAGTGTATCTTTCTGACATGTGCATTATAACACAAGTATGGATATTTGTCAAAAATTCATTAAATTAAACAGTTTAAAATTTACTGTCTGCAAATTTGTCTAAAAAGAATTTCAAACAAAATTGAAATCTAGTTTGATTTTTTGCACTATTATGAGTTATATCATAGTTAGCAACTCTCAGAACATTTGCTGAGTATTCTAGGGTTAGATCAAGAAAGTATTTTTATTTAGAATAGTGGCTTCCAGATTTCTCACTCTTGGAAAAAAATTACAAATATGCCAAAGGGGAAGACAACCGTGTACTTTGTTATTGTATTAGAATTGGAGATAGTAGAATGAACTCATGGTTTTTAATATAGAAATGTGTCACATCCATATATTTTTGTGTTGTAACATTTTCTTATTTAGCACCTGTGCTTTGTTTAATTTTGACAGTAGGATGAACTACTTTATCCCATTGCTGCTTCTCATAAGCACTGGAACTTGTAATACTTTCATAATGATGGTCCATTAAAGTTTATAAGTCTTTTTTTAAGATTACTTCCAGTTTGGGATTATTAAGCTAGAATGATCACTTTCAGTGTGGTTTTAATCCTTTCTGTAAGTGACATTTTATATTTTGGAATATAATATATGAAAAGTTTAAAATAGAAATGCACAGATGGAACTGGGGAGATATGCAACTAATTATCTTACATTTGGTTTTATACAGCATATATTTGAATAACAAATATCTTTTATTTTAAATTTATTTTTGATTATTTTATATATTTTTACATCATTTTTCATTCTTGTACAATGTATGCATTTTCATCTTGATTATAGTACAAGTAACTTTTGAGATAGGAGATATTAAGCTCTCAATGAGCAAAGTGACTTTTTAATTATAACATTGTGTAGCATCTAATATTAACTAACGTTGCGTATTTGCATAGTAAAGTGAATTTAAAAGTGCTCGTCCTTCTAGATCATAGTGTTTCAGAGTGTTAAGAATTTTATTAACTAATGTCGTCATTTATAAATATTCATATTGAAAAATCAAGTTTAATGAATTGTGATTTATTTACCATTTAAGTCAGCTGCTTTTAGTATACATTCAGTGATTTTTATTTAATTTATTAAGTTTTGCATTTGTCATCAGAATTCTAGTACCATAGTTGTATTTTCTGTGTTAAAAAAGTTGATCCTTACTCCCACACCTAGCTGCAGTGAAGCACAAACTTAACTGTTTATGTAAATGTGCTTTATAGATATTTCCTATCCATCGAATTTAGAGTAAATGTTCTTTGTCTTAAAGTTTATCCACATTGTTATGTGTATCTGTACCTCATTCCTTTTTAAGTTATAAATAGTATCATTTATGTATGGATTAATTACATTTTGTTCATCTACTTGCCAGTTGACCAACATTTGGGTTGTTTAAACTTGATTATTATGAATAATTCTGTTATGGACATCATTGTAGTCTTTTGTGTGGACTTAAGTTTTCATTTCTCTTTGGTAGATCCCTAGAGTGGAGTTGTTGGGTCTTAGAGTAAATGTATGTTTAACTTTTTAATAGCTAACTTGTTTTTCAAAGTGCCATTATCCATTTATATTCTTCCTAAAAATATTCTTCACAAAGAGTTTGAGGATATTTCTGTTTTTCCACATTCTTACCAACATTTGTTATTATCTGTCTTTTTAATTATGTCATTTCCAGTGGTGTGAAATAGTATCTTAAGGTTTTTAAGTTTCAATTTTTGTTGGCATAGTTCATCGTAGATTTTGTATTTTATATAATAATCAAGGCATTCATTATATTTTATTTTAGTGATAGACAAATTTACTTCTCATTTCCTCTGTTCATCTGTATCTAATGTATCTAACATTTAAATCAAATGGTGATAGTTATTTCAGAAATTTGAAAAAAGGTAAAATATTTTCATAAATCAGTATATCAGTATTTTTTTTGTATTTTATAGCTATTTGTAAATGCTAAAATCTTTGTGAATAGATTTTAATAGATCTTTGTAAACATAATGGTCAGTAGTAGTGGGGACATTGCGAAAGGGCTACTCTATGTATTGTTGATAAATGAAACTTCATTCAAACTGAGTATTATCAAGCATGCATAAAAAGACCAATGTAGAAGCATATGTACTGATGTATATATGATGTTATCTAAGATATATCAGTCATAAAAAGCAAGTTGTCAACTTACCTATTTCCATTAAAGTAATAAATTATCCATGAGTACATGTAAAACTCATAGAAAGTGGTTCTCTATTGTGAGAGGAGTGGGATCAGAGGGAGGCAAGAGGACGTTGTCATTTTACCTACCAATTTTTTAAAACTTTTTTTTCTCTTCATTGAGTATTGCTTTATTATATAAACTAAAGAGACACTATATTATACAGAACTAAATATAATTTCTTAGCTTTTTCAAGTTTCATTTCTAAGTTGAGTTAAGTTTTGTACTCATTTTATTTTTGAAAAGTGATCTAATCTTATTTTACTGTACAGGATATGAGTAATAACAAAAATACATTTTTGGAATGAATTTGTAAGTTCAAACTTTGCATTTGGGGACTTTATATAAATCTTTAGATCCAGCTGTTGCTGAGGATATTCTTTCAGTTGGTATGAGATGTGTGCGTTTAAAAGAATGGGTAACTGTTTCTCAAGTGTGTGTATAGCAGAAATTCTACGGTATTCCTATGAATGTGAATGGATTGTTTAAGTTAATTTCTTTGCATTGAGTCGTAAGAACCACTTCTAATTTTTTATTTAGAATTTCAGAGCAAGACTATAGAAATTCCAGATTGGTTCAGGAATTTCATCAGCCCTGAGCTACAGTTTGTCAGCAAATGGTACAAATAGAATCTTAAAGATTTGTTAGAGTGTATTCATTTTCAGTACTTGCTACTACAGTCAAGACCTACTTGTTTCTATTTCCTTAAATTTATCCTGGAGTTTGTCCAAGTTGTGTTTTAATGAGTTGTTTATCCCACTAGTTACATTAGGATTTATTTTCCCCTGGGGAGTAATGCTTAAATTGATAGTTTTAAAAACTATTCTTTAACATGAACATATGTTCAGACTAGGACTTCTGGATATGTGAAATAGGCATTTGTTAAATAAATTATTTTATTTCTCACCAACTTAACTTAAAATGTAGGTTTAGTGATATTTAAAAAAAAATTTAGGTAAGTCCAGAAGTTTATAGGTATTTTTAGTATGAATTTTATTGACCTGCTTTATTTTAAAGTTTAATAAATTTGTAGTGTTGTAAATCACAAGGAAAATTATACTTTTATTGTGCATTTTCATTGATACTTTAATAAGCCCCCCCCAAATAGCTTAAATAATGTTGTAAAAGCTTTGCTCTTTTTAAAATTTTCTGAAGCAAATATGGTATATTGTTATGGTTTGATGATTGCGTTTGATGCAATGGATATTTGAGTATTTTCTATACCTGCTAATCTGTTAGAAATATTCAAAAAATGACGAAATAAAGGAGGAAAATGTTTCCTCACTGATATTGTTAAACTAGCAGGTATATTGTATAAGCTACCATCTATTACCAAATAACTTTGAATGACATACTTTAGTTCAAATGCTACTGGAGTAGCATACTTAAAAGAAGCATAATGAAGTATACTTTGCTTATACTTAGTTATAGCTGGAAAACAAAACCACAAAACCGTCCTATGTGTATGATATACTGTAACTATTTAGTATTAAATTGTGAATTCTGTACAAAGTGAATTATTTCCTTTGATTTGTTAATTAAATTGAATCTGAGATAATTACCTTTCTACCCTTGGGTATTATGAAAGTGTAGTATAAATTAATCTTTCTCAATTTGCATATGTTTAAGTTTTATTCAAGTCTGTTTTATCCATTTGGGAACCATTTTCAAGAAGAATACAATATATAATAGTTGAATTTGTTATAAAGTAGTAAACACCCACTTGTAAAAAGAACTGTAACTATAATTTTGCCAAATAGTTATTGCTGTAGTTGTAAGGATGTGGCTTTTGCTATACTCTAAGACCTCTTAATGCCACAGAATATCTTGATTAATATCTAGGTTAATTAATATCTTGATTAATATCTAGGTTAACTGTACCTTTTATGTTATAGGTATTCAAGATACCTCTTAATAACACTAATGAACTGATTTTTTTTTTTTTTGGCCAGGAATTTGGACAGAAACTGAGAACATAGTCACCTCTTAGTTTTTAAAACGTTATTAAAAGAAAGGGAAATGAGAAAGAAAACTTTTTAAGTGAATCCAATTTTGGAAAAGCAAAAGAAACAATAATGATAATGAAATATAATTTGTTAATAGGATCCTAACTGAACCATCCTTATATTACTGGAATATAACCTACTTGATCATGGTGCATGATTTTATTAATGTACTGATGAGTCCAATTTGCTAATAGTTTATTGAGGAATTTTCCATTATGTTCATCAGAGATACTGGCCTCATTTTTTTTTCTTTGTGATTTTTTTTGTTTTTAGAATCAAGGTAATGCTAGTCTCATAAAATGAATTGGGAAGTGTTCTTCCTCTTTAATTGTGAAGGGTAGGTATTAAATTTTTCTTAGAATGTTTGGTAGCACTCACCAGTGAAGCCATCTGGTCCTGGACTTGGTTTTTTGGGGAGGTTTTTGGTTACTATTTCAATTTGCTAACTAGAGATCATCCTGTTCAGATTTTCTGTTTCATCCTGATTCAGTCTTACAAGGTTGCATGATTTTAAGAATTGGCCCATTTCTTTTAGGTTGTCCAAATTGTTGGCATATATATTCTTGAGAGTATTACAACTCATGCATTTGAGAAAATGTATCTTTTGCTGCTTTTGAATAGAATGTTCTATTTATATCTGTTAAGTTCATCTAGTCTATGTGTCACTTAAGGCTGATGTTTCCTTATTGGTTTCTGGATCTGTCCATTACTGTAAGTGGGATGTTAAAAGCCCCTGACTAAGGGAAATGCAAATCAAAACTACCATGAGATACCATCTTACACCAGTGAGAATGGCACATATTAAAAAAACTAGCAACAACAAATGTTGGCGAGGGTGTGGAGAAAAAGGAACTCTTGTGCACTGTTGGTGGGAGTGCAAACTGGTCCAACCACTATGGAGAGCTGTGTGGAGATTTCTGGACCTACTAAACATAGAGCTTCCATATGATCCAGCAATTCCACTCCTGGGTATTTACCCAAAGGACACAGAAACATCAATTCCAAAGGGCACCTGCACCCCTATGTTTATAGCAGCACTGTTTACAATAGCTAAACTTTGGAAACAACCCAAATGCCCAAAAATTGATGACTGGATCAAGAAGATGTGGTACATATACACCAGGGAATATTACTCAGCATTCAAAAAAGATAAACACATGCAATTTGCAGCAACATGGATGGCGCTGGAAGGGATCATGCTCAGCGAAATAAGCCAAAAAGAAAAAGAAAAATACCGGATGGTCCCACTCATAGCAGGAATCTAGAAAACTTAAATAAGGGACCAGGAAAATGAATAACTATAAGAAAGTGAAAATCAGAATCAACAAAAAACTATGAAACAGAGACACTTTTGGGGGGGTGGGGGTCGGGAGGGGAGGGATTGGGATCAGAATGGGGGGGTTGCAATTGTATGGGGAATATAAAAATAAAATTTATTATTTTTTTAAAAAAAAAAAAAGCCCCTGACTATTAATGTGTTGATATCAGTCTCTCCCTTTAGGTCTGTTGATGTTTGCTTTATATATTTTGGTGCTCCTATATGGAGCAATGCATATATATTAATGACTCACACCTTCATGATATATTGATGTTTATTGTTACATAATGTCTGTTTTTGTCTGTTTCAAAGTCTGTTTTATTGCTCACGGTTAAATGTTCCTTTACGTTGAAGTTTTGCTATTTGAAAAATTGAATTTTGTGAGATACCTCATTGAATTGGTGGTGGGAATTTCACAGGGACAAGATGAGAAAGCATACATTGTACAAAAATGAAGAATGATGTTTAAAAAAACATACATATATGTATATAAAAACAAAGATAGATCCAGATAAATAAGGCATTAATGGATTAGATATTTCAGGGAAGAAATTCTAAAAATTATTTTTCTCTATCACTGTCAAATAGGAACTTTGGGTACAATGTAAATACTTCATAAGTATTATTTGAGAGTAACTATGAGCTATAGGACTCTGAATAAGATTATCTGGATTTAAATTTCTAATTTCACTTAATAGTTATGGTATCTGATAACTTATCTCCTTATGTCTTTTTTTTTATAAGTTTTTTTTTTTTAAGATTTTTATGTATTTATTTATACAAGAACTGGAGTATAGGCCAGATTCGCGGGAGGGTGAGAGGATTCACCAGAGACAGAGCGGAGAACAGAACAGGCAGACTGACTGAAATACACTGCTGAGGGGAGCAGTGGGCGCAGCAGGAGAGGTCTGCCACACCATGTGGGACCCTCGCCAGCCGGCCGGGATGGAACTGTCACTGCAGAGGCTGTGGACAGCTTCACAGCGCTGCGCTCAGCCGCCTGTACCATCAGGGGAGGCCTTCCTTATGTCTTTGTTTTCCCATCTGATAATGATAATTCCTCTTTCATAATATTCATGAAACATCCTATTTAAGTTTTAACTAGTATTTTCTTGTTATGTTTCGTGATTGATTTAATTGAGAAATTATAATTGCTTGAGTAGATGTATTTTTATGAATGCATGTATACAAACATGATTTTAGATTATATTTTTATTGTAATAAGTTCTGAAATAGACTTAAAGTTGGTAGAATTACATGTTTACTTTGATTTTAAATACTTAAAATATTTTTAATGTTTTAAATTTTGAGTATTTATGCTTTTTCTTTCCTTACAACAGCCTAATTCATTTAATATTTCATTTTTTGTAAGTGCTATTTACTTTATCGTTTTTCTATTTTTTTATGCAGGGCCAAAAGATCTCAGATTGCTCTAACTGAGGGTATATTTGAACTTCCAAATCTCACAATTCAAGCTACAAGAGCACAGACACTTCTGTTGCAAGCAATATATCAAAGTTGGTCTCATATTGGAAATGGCAGCTCTTTAGCAGTGAATGAAGCTTTGATGAATGAAGTTTTCCAAACTGTAGGTAAGAGCACCGTCTTCTTGATGAGTATATAGAACATTCTTATTTGAAATGTCTAATGTTTTATCATTCAAATCCTTATGTCTAGCATGCTCAACTATACTATATATTTCTGTGAAAGTGGATATTTGTAATTCATGTATAAAATCTAGCATTAATATGCAGTAAACCGTTCAGTTTTCTGGATATGCTTTACAGTTCCAAGAGATTACCTTTCACCAACTTCTTGGTGTTCCATTTCTCACTTTTCAGAACATCAAATATATGTTTGAATGATAACCACATCAATAATAGATGTTTTATTATGCTGGTAAAGTGAATAAAATTATTGATCGTAATACTTTAAGACTTGATAAGCAGAATTCACCCATTCAAATAGATGAATTAAACCACTAAAATTTAAAAATCTGCTTAGATGCCAGCATGAGATATTATCTTTATCTTTTATTCCTTTTTTTCCCCCTAAAGATTTATTTATTTATTATGCATACAAGAGCTGGGGCACAGACCCGAGATTGTGGGGGGTGAGAGGATTCACCAGAGACAGAGTGGGGCACAGAATAGGCAGACTGACTGAAATTCACTGTTGAGGGGAGCAGTGGGCAATCCAGGAGAGGTCTGCTGCGCCATGTGGGCCGCTCCCTGGCTTGGCGGGAATTGAACTCATGCTGCAGAGGCTGCGGACTACCTTATGGTGTGGTGCTTAGCCCCTTGCGCCGCCAGGGAGGCCCCCATCTTTTATTCTTTTGCGGGTAAACAAAAATTTCATGTAATGCTTTCTATTTTTAGGTGCTTAGGCTCAAAGTAATCATGTTACATTTGTTAATAACACAAAAGTAGTTTTAAAGAGTGAAATATTTTTATTTACTAAGTAACTTCATGCTTAAAACAATAACATTTTAATTAACTTCAGTTATCTGTTAAAATAAATCATTGTGTATGTTCTTTTATGCTGCTTTTGAAGGTATTAACATTAGCTCTTTCTATGGGGAAAATATTATAAATTCTAAACAATGTGTATTATGATTATAGCCTTTTTTATTTAATATAACCAGTGACTATTGTAAAATTTTACAGTTCTTTTGTGCTAAGTTTTAATATTCTATAAAGTATGACACAACAAATGTTTCATTAGCCTAGAAGTTCTCAATTTGGGGCTTATGGAAGGGCTTTTGAATTCTCTCAATCCTTTGAAATATGCAAATTTGAATGTGTGCGTAAATGTCCTCTTCCTATATACATATTTGTATTCTTTTTGAACTGATTTCATTTATTAAATGAAGTGAGTCCTTCAAACCTTTTGGCTTACATTTTCTTATATTAACACAATTACAGTTGGCTTTCCTTTAGTTGGTATTTGTACCTCCTCTTGCATTCTTTTCTTAAAACCTATCCATGTTTTTAGCCTTAAATATGTTTTGGAAATAGCATATAACTGTCAATTCTTGGTGTATTGGGACCTAGCAATATTACTCCTAGGTATATTCCTAAGAATTTAAGCCATGTCCACACAAAACCTTATACATAGTATTTTTTTTGCATGTAAAAAATTATATTTTAAATGTATAGTATGATGTTTGATGTACATAAGTGAAATCCTTATCATAGTGACACTAAAACCTATACATATCTCCTTGAGAGCACTTGAAATCTAGTATCTTAGCAAATTTTCAGTGTAAAATACATTATTTTTTCATGAGAGTCATGCTGTGCATTAGATTTCTGGAATTTTTTCATTTTGAAGTAACTGCCACTTTACGCCCTTTGAGCAACATCTCTCATTTCCCCTGCCTCCCTATTCTTGTAACCGTTGTTATACTCTGTGCTTTTAAAGAATTGGACTTTCAGATTCCACACATGAATGGAATCACATAGCATTGTTATTAGTTGCTAAAAGATGAAAACAATACAAATGTCTAATGATTAATGGATAAACAAAGTGTGTTCTGTCTGTACAATGGAATGTTATATAGACACATAAAAAAGAATAAAGTATTTATATAGGCCATGCTATGAATAAACCTTGAAAACTGTGCTAGATGGATGAAACCAGATGCAAAAAGCCACATACACTATGTTTCCATTTATATGAAATTCTTAAAATAGGCAAATGCATAGAGAGAGAAAGTAATTAATGATTCCTGGAGTTTTGGGAAAATGAGGAATGGAGAGTAATGGCTAAATGGGCCTGAGTGATGAAAATTCTGGTAAGAGATAATGATGATGGTGTTTCCTTTGTGAATCTGCTAAGTTCCATTTAATTACACACTTTAAAAAGGTGAATTTTATGTTAATTACTTTTTTTTTTTTTTTCTGGTACTAACTCTGATTCTGGGTAATAACCCCAATTTTCATTCTTTTTTTTTAATATTAAATTTTATTTTTATATTCCCCCATACAATTGCAAACGCCCCATTCTGACCCCAATCCTTCCCCTCCCGCCCCCCACCCCCCAACAAGTGTCTCTGGTTCATAGTTTTTTGTTGATTTTGATTTTCACTTTCTTATATTCATTTTCCTGGTCCCTTATTTAAGTTTTCTAGATTCCTGCTATGAGTGAGACCATCCGGTATTTTTCTTTTTCTTTTTGGCTTATTTCGCTGAGCATGATCCCTTCCAGTGCCATCCATGTTGCTGCAAATTGCATGTGTTTATCTTTTTTGAATGCTGAGTAATATTCCATGGTATATATGTACCACATCTTCTTGATCCAGTCATCTATTTTTGGGCATTTGGGTTGTTTCCAAAGCTTAGCTATTGTAAAGAGTGCTGCTATAAACATAGGAGTGCAGGTGCTCTTTGGAATTGATGTTTCTGTGTCCTTTGGGTAAATACCTAGGAGTGGAATTGCTGGATCATATGGAAGCTCTATGTTTAGTAGGTCCAGAAATCTCCACACAGCTCTCCATAGTGGTTGGACCAGTTTGCACTCCCACCAACAGTGCACAAGAGTTCCTTTTTCTCCACATCCTCGCCAACATTTGTTGTTGCTAGTTTTTTTAATATGTGCCATTCTCACTGGTGTGAGATGGTATCTCATGGTAGTTTTGATTTGCATTTCCCTGATTACAAGTGATGTTGAACATTTTTTCATATGTCTGTTGGCCATTTGCATTTCCTCTTCAGAGAAGTTTCTTTTTAGCTCTTCTGCCCATTTTTTGACGGATTATTTCTTTGTTGTTGCTGAGTCTCATCAGCTCTTTGCAGATTTTTGTGATCAGTCCTTTATCATTAGTGTTGGGTGCAAAAATGTTCTCCCAGTTGGTGGGGTTTCTCTTTGTTTTTGTTATTGTCTCTTTTGCTGTGCAGAAGCTCTTTAATTTGATGTAGTCCCAGCTGTTTATCTTTCCCTTCACTATCACTGCTTTGGGTGATGTGTCTGTAAAGATGTCTTTGATGTGCAAATCCCATAGTGTTTCGCCTATATTTCCTTCTATGTATTTTATGGTTTCAGGTCTTATGTCTAGTTCTTTAATCCATTTTGAGTTGATTTTTGTGTATGGTGTGAGGTAGTGGTCAAGCTTCATTCTTTTGCATGTAGCGACCCAGTTTTCCCAGCACCATTTATTGAACAAACTTTCTTTGCTCCAATGCATAGTCTTTGCTCCTTTGTCAAAGATTAGTTGACCATAAATCTGTGGGTTTATTTCTGGATTTTCTATTCGATTCCATTGGTCTGTATGTCTGTTCTTGTTCCAATACCATGCAGTTTTGATGATTATGGCTTTGTAGTATAGTTTGAAGTCTGGGAGTGTGATGCCTCCATTTCCTTCTTTTTTTTCAGTAGAGCTTTGGCTATTCGGGGTTTTTGGTGATTCCATATGAATTTCATCAATAATTGTTCTATTTCTTTGAAGAATGCCATTGAGATTTTGATTGGAATAGCATTGAATCTGTATATTGCTTTTGGTAGAATGGCCATTTTAATAATGTTTATTCTTCCAATCCATGAGCAGGGGATGTCTTTCCATTTCTTTGTGTCTTCTTCTATTTCTTTTAACAGTGTTTTATAGTTTTCTTTGTATAGGTCCTTTACCTCTTTTGTTAGATTTATTCCCAAATATTTGATTTTTTTTGTTTCGATAATAAAAGGGGTGGTTTTTTTGATTTCTTCTTCTTCAGATTTATTGTTTGTGTATAGGAAGGCTACTGACTTTTGCGTGTTGATTTTGTATCCTGCCACTTTACTGAATTGATTGATGAGTTGAATTAGTTTTTCTGTGGAGATTTTGGGGTTCTCTATGTATATTATCATATCATCTGCAAATAGTGATAGTTTGACTTCTTCTTTTCCTATTTGGATTCCTTGGATGTCTTTCTCTTGTCTTATTGCTCTGGCTAGGACTTCCAGTATTATATTGAAAAGCAGTGGTGAGAGTGGACATCCTTGTCTTGTTCCAGATCTTAATGGAATTGCTTTCAGCTTTTCACCATTGAGAATGATACTGGCTGTTGGCTTGTCATAGATGGCCTTTATGATGTTGAGGTATGTTCCTTGTATCCCAAGAATTTCAAGGGCTTTTATCATGAATGGGTGTTGCACTTTGTCAAAAGCTTTCTCAGCATCTATTGATATTATCATATGGTTTTTATATTTCTTTTTGTTGATGTGTTGGATAACGTTGATTGATTTTCGGATGTTAAACCATCCTTGTGCCCCTGGAATGAATCCAACTTGGTCGTGGTGAATTATCTTATGGATACATTGTTAGATTCTGATAGCTAAAATTTTATTGAGGATTTTTGCATCAGTGTTCATTAGGGAGATTGGCCTATAGTTTTCCTTTTTTGTGTTGTCCTTATTCGGTTTTAGTATTAGTGTAATATTGGCTTCATAGAACGTGTTTGGTATTGTCTCTTCCTTCTCAATTTTTTGGAAGAGTTTGTGAAGGATAGGCACTAATTCGTCTCTGAATGTTTGGTAGAATTCATTTGTAAATCCATCAGGTCCTGGGCTTTTGTTTTTGGGGAGGTTTTTAATTACCATTTCAATTTCGCTGCTTGTAATTGGTCTGTTTAGGTGTTCTATTTCTTCTTTATCTAGCTTTGGGTGATTGTAGAGTTGTAGGAATTTGTCCATCTCCTCTAGATTGTTGAACTTGTTTCCATATAACTGTTCATAGTAGTTACTGATTATTCTTTTGATTTCTGCTGTGTCCGTTGTGATTTCTCCTCTTTCATTGATGATTCTGTGTATTTGTGCTTTCTCCCTTTTTTCCTTTGTGAGCCTGGCTAGGGGTTTGTCTATTTTATTTATTTTTTCAAAGAACCAGCTCTTGGTTTCATTGATCTTTTGGATTGTTTTTTTAGTTTCAATTTCATTTATTTCTGCTTTGGTTTTTATTATTTCTTTTCTTCTACTGGTTCTGGGGTTTTTTTGTTGTTCTTTTTCTAGATCTTTGAGCTTCGAGATTAGGTTGTTTCTTTGAGTTCTTTCTTGTTTTTTGATGTGAGCTTCTATTGCTATATATTTTCCTCTTATTACTGCTTTTGCTGCATCCCATACATTTAGGATATTGGTGTCCTCCTTGTCATTCAATTCAAAGAATTTTTTAATTTCTTCTTTGATCTCCTCGTTAGTCCAGTGGTCTTCCAGTAGTGTGGCTTTTAATCACCATGAGGTAGGATAGTTCCTTGCCTTCTTTTTATGATTTATTTCTAGTTTGATGCCTTCGTGGTCAGAAAAGATGGTTGGTATGATTTCAATCTTGGTGTATCTGTTGATGTTTGTCTTGTGCCCCAGTATGTGATCGATCCTGGAGAATGATCCGTGTGCGCTTGAGAAAAATGTGTACTCCGTTTTTTTTGGGTTTAGTGTTCTATAGATGTCTGTTAAGCCCAAATGCTCTAGGTCCTTATTTAGAGCTTTAGTTTCTTTACTTATTTTTTGTCTTGTTGATCTATCCATTGTTGATAGTGGTGTGTTGAAGTCTCCCACTACATATGTGTTTTCTCTGATGTCTGTTTTCAGAGAGGACAACAGTTGTCTGATATATTTTGGTGCTCTTTCGTTTGGTGAGTATATGTTAATGAGTGTTATTTCTTCTTGAAGTATTGTCCCCTTAATCATAATGTAGTGACCATTGGGGTCTCTTTTTATTTTTTTGAGTTTGAAGTCTGTTTTATCTGATATAAGTATAGCTGTTCCTGCTTTCTTTTTTGGCCCATTTGCTTGTAGGATTGTTTTCCATCCTTTGACTTTGAGCCTATTTTTATCTTTTGTAGCTAAATGTGTTTCCTGGAGACAGCAAAAGGTTGGGTTTTGTTTCTTAATCCAGGCTGCAACTCTGTGTCTTTTTATTGAAGAGTTTAGTTCATTTACATTTAGAGTTAATATTGATATGTTAGCATCTGTATTTGCCATTATGTTTGTCTTTCCTTTGATTTTATTTATTTATTCTTTTAATAACTTTTTTTTTTTTTTGGTCTTCTTTCGTTGTTATTCGTCCCTCTGAGGTTCTGGCTTTAGGATTCCTTGTAGTATTTTTTGGAGTGGGGGTTTAGCCGCAATGAAATTCCGGAGTTTCTCTTTGTCTGGGAAGGTCCATATTCTTTCTTCATGGAGGAAAGAGAGCTTTGCGGGATAGAGTATTCTTGGTTGGCATCTGTTTTCTTGGAGTCTGTTGACTATGTCCCTCCACTCTCTCCTTGCCCGTAGTGTTTCTTCAGAGAAGTCTGATGTCAGCCTGATTGGTTTTCCTTTGAATGTTATCTGTTTCTTCCCTCTTGTCAGCTTCATTATTTTTTCCTTGTCCTGGATTCTTGGGAGCTTTACTATTATGTGTCTTGCTGTGTTTTTCCTTTCGTCGTGGAAGTTTGGTGTTCTTCTTGCTTCTTGTATATCAATTTTCAGCTCCTTCTTCTCATTTGGGAAGTTCTCTTCAATTATATCCATGAATATTTTCTCTGTTCCTACATCTCTCTCCTCTCCTTCTGGAATTCCTATAACTCTTATATTTCCTTTCCTCATGGAGTCAGATAGTTCCCGAAGTCTTTCTTCATTCTTTTTCCTTCGTACTTCTCTTTCCTTTTCTGTTTTGGTTCTTTTTATTTCTGTGTCTTCAAGATTACTTATTCGTTCTTCCATTTCATCTATTCTGCTTTCATTGCTTTTCCCAGAGTTCTTTAGTTCCTCCATTAATTCTTTGATCTCCTGCATTTCTCTTACTTCCCTCTTTAGGGACTCAATTTCCTTCTTCTGATCTATCACTTTTTTAATCATGGCAATTTTAAATTCTCTTTCTGGAAGGCTCAGAAGTTCTTCCAAGTTGCTGTCGTTGCAATCTGGGGAGTGGTTTTCTTTTTGTGGTGTGCTTCTTTCCTGAGGAGTTTTTAGGTTGCATGTGGTTCTTCTACTCCCTACTGTCTGTTTTCTAATTTGTCGTATGCGTTGGGACACTGTGTTGCTCGGACTGACTGACATCTTGGGTGAACTTCTCCGCTCCCCTCTGGCTCTTCCAGGAGCCATCTCTGTCTTCTGGGGGAGCTTTCTGCTGGTTTTAGGCAGTTTTTACTGAAGAAATGTCCCTGTTCTCAAATGGCGAAGCGGGGTGCAGTCCCTGCGCCTCCGGTTTCAGGCACACTCTTCTGCGCCCCCGGTCTGCCCCGGACGTGGGTGCCTGCTCCCTCTGTGGGCTCAGACTGCTGGTCGGAAGGGGCCTGGCGTGGAATAACTTCCCGGCTGGCCACTGCAGAAGCCTTCTGCCCTTTTCAAGCAGTCTTAAGAAATTTCCTGTTCTATGGGGTGTTAGTGACTTTTTTTTTCCTGGTCACTAGGTGGCGCCAGAGATCTCTCCTATTGTCCTTTGGGGGCTGTTTTTCGTCCCCCCACCCCGTGGGACAGGGAACAGAGCGGGAATGGTAGGGTACACCTCAACAGCTTTGGGGTGCTCTGTCTGCCTTGTGCCCCACCGTCGTGGAGAACCCACGCCCCGAATTTTCGTGCCCCGGGTCTCAGTTCAAAGCCCTCAGTTCCAGGACGCGGGCTGTAGCCCAGTTCAGTGGCGCGGGAATGGCGCCTTTTGCACCGCTCCCGTGCCTGGGCGCCTGGTTCCTGCTCACTCAGGGAGGGACCTTCACCTCAGTGAGGACCTCTGCGCGTCTCCCTGCAAGCCTAGGTCGTCTCCCCACAAGCCTAGGTCGCAGGCGCGGGTACCTGGGCAGCCGCGATTCCCGTCTGCACTTGCTTTTCAAGCTCCCCGAGCGCGCCGCGTTTCCGTGCCAGCTTACCGGCAGCCCTGGCTGTGTGCGCGTCTCCCGGGGTCTTTGTTCTTCTCTAATGGCGCCCGGAGCCGTTCGCTCACCGCCGCGGCGAATCCTGCAGGGTTCGCCTCAGCTCCCGTTCACGGGGTGTGGTGGCTGCAATAGTTCCTTTCCACTCACAGTCCCGCTTGCTGCGTCGTTTGTTCTTGTTGGTTGTTTTGGTTTGTTGTTTTTCTCCCTCTCTGCTGGTCGGAGAGTGCCGCCTCTGTGGGCGGGGGAGGGGAGCAGGGTTCTGCGCTTCCCTCCCTTCTAGTCCTCTTTTATGGCCACTTTCTTCTTCGGGTAGTTTGCTGGAGTCACCCGTTTAGACCTGCCGCTTTTCCTCCCTATTAACTTTTTTTAATGGGAGATCTTACTCGCAGCGTCTCCTCGCCGCCATGTTGCTCCGCCCCCTCCTATGTTAATTACTTTTTAACATTCAAAAACTTTAATTTGGAAATAAGTAGGTTAAATTATGTTTTTGGAATGAAAGTTTGTGTCTCCCCAAAGTTAATGCCTTGGCATTTTGATGCCTAATATGACAGTATTAGGACTTGAGAACTGATTAGGTCATTGAGGCAGAGTCCTTATCAATGAGATTAATGTGAAGATAACAGCCTGGAGGGAGGTCCCTTGTTTACTGAAGGAGGACACAATCTGTGTAACCTGGAGGAAACCCTCACCAAAACCTGACCATGTTGGCACCCTTATCTTAGACGTCTAGCCTGTGAGAAGTAAATTTCTGTTTTTTTTTTTTTTTTTTGGTAGTCTACCCAGTCTGAGATATTTTGTTATATTAGCTGAAATTTACTAAGACATATGGCCATTATTTTAAGTGGAGTTACTGTATAAAATCTTTTATAGGCTCACCCATAAGACCTACAGCAAGACCTTCCTTGGGAGTAGCATTTATTTTTGTCTGCAGTCATTTAATTCATTTTATTTTTCTCTTCGTTAAATTTCTTTTTCCTGTGGTAGTCTCTCCAGAGCTTTTCAGTTTACTTTCCCGTAATGGTTATCTACTTTTCTTTCTTTCTCTCTCTCTCTCTCTCTCTCTCTCTCTCTCTCTCTCTCTCTCTCTCTCTTTTGGTGGACTGGGTCAGAGAGCTTCTAAATTCATACTAAAAAGAATGTGCAGGTGGTGGTATTATTTACTTCTATAATTTTCCTTCTTTCTGACCAAACTAATACCATATTTCCTTTGCTGAATTTACCAAATGGACTGTGCTATGACAAAGCACTTTATTTAGAATTTCTTATTCTATCAATATTCTGCCCAAACAGAATTCTGGCAGAGGTATTAAAAAGGCATTAAACAAATCTCCACAGATTAAGAGATGTATAATCTAATGATCTGTCATTGAAAAACCTAGAGTTAGTGTAATTTTCTTGCTGTTTAGAGGATTTGAAGAAAATAGAAACTGCATAGACTTGAGAAATGTTTAAACAACAAAAAGAAAACCTAGTATTTTTCTGAAGAAAGAGAACTAAAGAAATTTGATAAATCATTTATCTACTTTTGAAATTCTAAATTTCCTTAGTTAAAAATTACAGTATTGATTTTTGCACCATTTAGAATTTGTGCCAACGGTGGCACAGGGTCACTGGCAAAACATGTGTAAGGTGTAAGATATCTCTGGAAAAATTTAAATGTGAAAAATGTTCATTCTCAATTCCTGATACGTAAAAATTCACTATCATTCCCTGACTATAATAAATCCAATGAGTAGTGACAGACAAGTTGTGAAATATAAATAATTTTGTCTGTCAAAGAAAATCAGTTTTCCCATTAAGTTTTATATGTGTTCTCTGCATGATTTTTATATAAAGAAAACTCAGCAATGAAAAATCTTTTTTTCTTGCTTTAAAGAAACAGAATTATTTTACTATTTTATTAATTCATTTCTTACAGTACTTCTTTATTCTTATTTTTTCCTTTACCTAACAAACATTTAAACAGGCCAGTGTATATGAAATGAAGTAACGGTTGGATTTCATTGGATCTTAAAACAGAATATGCAATAACTTTGTGTTTCAGTCCTCTCATTCTAAAAGTTGGATTCATAATGGTGCTTCAGAAATGAAACACTGAACTTAATTACAACCATCAAAACTATAAAAATGCCTTCAGGTAGTAAATATTTTTTGGACAGACTATATGCATTTATGTATATATGTCGTAGAAGTGAGATAATGTTTGCTTGTTGAATCAGTTTCTGTTCTGTGAATGAGTTTAAGAGTCTTTAAAAGACTATGTAAGTGGATAATTATATTACTTTTTTAAGATTAAGTAAAAATGATTATATTTTATTGTTTGATCAAAAAGACATTTTTCTTTGTGACTGTGATGGTGAGGAGTGTAACTACTAGCTCAGTTTATACCATGGCATTGATTTGTACTGAGCTACCAGTAGTTTACCCACGATGGCTTTTGTGTTACCAGTTCAAATACCAAACATGGAAAAGGCAATTCATGTTTTAGTACTATTAAAAATATCTTTTTTCCTTGTGGAGTCCCTGGAAAAGATTGCAGAGATCTACACTATGAGAACATTTATATTAATGCATCTTTTGCTGACATGGCTACTTTACATATTTTTTTACCTGTATTTGTTGTTCCATTGACTTTTTAAAGACTTATTTATTTATGCATACAAGAGCTAGGGTACAGGCCAGAGGTGTGGGGGTGAGAGAATTCACCCAGAGACAGAATGGGGAACAGAACAGGCAGATTGAAATACACAGCTGAGGGGAGCAGCGGGCGAGTCAGGAGAGGTCTGCTGCACCATGTGGGTAGCTCCCTGGCCAGGGATCGAACTTGTGATACAGTGGCTGCGGATAGCTTCATAGGGTGCATCTTAACCTCTTGTGCCACCAGGAAGGCCCTCCGTTGACTTTTTATGTTTACTACTCTGGAAAAGACTGAAATGAAATGTATCTTCCTCATTTGTAGCCAAATCTGTTCTGTTTACAATATAGAATTTATCTTTATCTTTGAAATTAAAAAATTTTGCCAGAAGATACCTATATGGGTCTCTTTGCTGATTTTTATTCAACATGGTGACTTCCTTTAATCTTAATGGTTGTTTTTTTTTAAACCAGTGCCATAAACTTTCACTTTTGTCTTCATTTTATTTTTTGCTCCCTTATAGATAGCTGTAATTCCTGAGTTAAGTGTGTTTTTTTTCCCCCCTCTGTTGTTATCTTTTTCTCTTTTTAGTCAATTTTTTCTCCTTTTCCTTTAGCAACTTTGTCATGTTTGCCTACTGCTGTATTACACTGTATACTGTATATATTCTTTAAAGTTTAGTAATGCTTATTTCGCTGAGCATGATCCCTTCCAGCGCCATCCATGTTGCTGCAAATTGCATGTGTTTATCTTTTTTGAATGCTGAGTAATATTCCATGGTATATATGTACCACATCTTCTTGATCCAGTCATCTATTTTTGGGCATTTGGGCTGTTTCCAAAGCTTAGCTATTGTACATAGTGCTGCTATAAACATAGGGGTGCAGGTGCTCTTTGGAATTGATGTTTCTGTGTCCTTTGGGTAAATACCCAGGAGTGGAATTGCTGGATCATATGGAAGCTCTATGTTTAGTAGGTCCAGAAATCTCCACACAGCTCTCCATAGTGGTTGGACCAGTTTGCACTCCCACCAACAGTGCAGAAGAGTTCCTTTTTCTCCACACCCTCGCCAACATTTGTTGTTGCTAGTTTTTTTAATATGTGCCATTCTCACTGGTGTAAGATGGTATCTCATGGTAGTTTTGATTTGCATTTCCCTGATTACAAGTGATGTTGAACATTTTTTCATATGCCTGTTGGCCATTTGCATTTCTTCTTCAGAGAAGTTTCCTTTTAGCTCTTCTGACCATTTTTCGTTGGAAGGGATCATGCTCAGTGAAATAAGCCAGAATGAAAAAGAAAAATACAGGATGGTCTCACTCATAGCAGGAATCTAGAAAATTTAAATAAGGGACCAGGAAAATGAATAACTATAAGAAAGTGAAAATCAAAATCAACAAAAAACTATGAACCAGAGATACTCTATGGGGGGTAGAGGGTGGGAGGGGAGGGATTGGGGTCAAAATAAGGGGGTTGCAATTGTATGGGGAATATAAAAATAAAATTTATTATAAAAAATAAAGTTTAGTAATGCATCTTAAGCTCTGTAAAAGTGAAAATTAAGTTAGAAGATATTAAAGCGATGTTCTATACTACTGCTTCTTAGGGATTTGATTTTGTGCATTAATAATCTCTTAAAGATATTGATTTAGTGAATTTATTACTTTGTCAGATAATAAGAATATTTCTACCTTTCAACTATTGAAATTTACTCCCGAGCACTGACTTGTAGTGTGGAAATCCTGTCAGTAATTAGTTATGTCTGAAGTAATGCCAGTTTATTTCATTGAGTTCAGTTAGCTTTCTCATCTGCAAAATGGTGATGTTTACTATCTTTATATCTACTAAAAGAGTTATTAGAGTGCCAAATATATACTGCATGTGGAGTTGATTTATTGCGCTTGTCTTGGATTTAAAATCCTGCTAGACTCATACATATGGGGATATTACCTTTGGAAGCCTTTCTAGGGTATGGGATTCTTGGAGACTTGAGTTGACTGTCAGAATTGGAATCAAATGATCCAGTGTATTAACAGAGAAGATACAGAGCAAAGGTAAATTCAACTAGTAAGGCAACTAACAAAATTAAAGGTGTTGCTTAGGACTTAGTTGAACTCACTGAAGAAATTGTACGTCGAGCCCCTTTAATGTAACTGTTTGTAAGAGGCCACATTAGGCTCTCGGAAACCTCTAACTAACCATATAATCTCTGTTTTGCTGGAGATTCCAAAGGGGAATGGGGCAACAAACCTATAACTGAATGTTTCCATGCAGTGGAATAATACAAATATGAAACATTTATCTACTTTTCACATACTTTATAGTAGAGCTGTCTGCTAAGCATTTTTTCCTCTAGTAAGTTGAATAATATAGGGACTGGATACCATAAACTTGAATAGTCTAACTTGGCTTTCTGTTTTCAGGATGATGTTTTTCATCCATTAGTTTTGCTGGCTTCTTACCAGTAATATTAATGTTGGCAGGTTATATGTTCTGTGTTACACATGTGAAAATTTATGCTCAAAACAATTTAATGTTTTTCTTAAATATTATCCCATAGACATTCACTTATTAAACATTTTTTTGAAGCCAGGTCTTCAGATCATTCTGTCACTATTTCTGCTACACAAACCATCTCCCTGGTCAGTGAGACCAGAAAACCAGAAATAGAGTAAGGTCATTATTAAATTTGCTGCTTTATTAGAAATTGCATGATGATCCTTACCTGGAATAACCCTCCTCCCAAAAAAGAACAGCAAATATTGGAAATTTAATTAAAATTAAGAAATGATAAAGAATGAAATAGTAATGTTTAAGCTCGATCAAAGTATATTATTATTTGGGATGACTGAGCTATATATTTTTGCTGTTCCTGTTTCTGATGCTACTCATCACAGAAATTCTAATCCTTATTTTTCCAGGTGATAAAATACAAAGTCACATATGGGTTTTGTTTCTTCAGAAAAATAAGGGCTTTTTCTTTTTTTAGATAATTCATTATTTTGTTGACAGTCTAGTTCCATTAATCCGGTATTTGCTGGGAAATTGCTTACAGATCTTAAAATTTGTGGTAAAGGTGATCGAATGGGCATTTGAATCCCTTATTTAAGTGATGTCTTAATGTTAAAATAAAAATCTACTTTCCAGAATGTAACTGTTAAAGTATTTTATGCAAGATTTCATATGGGATACCTTAATGGTTGAATAATAAATTTTACCTCATAAAAATGAAATTCAATAATACAGTAGCTTTCTCAGCTCAGTAGCATCTGGTCTATTCTCATGAGAGCCAATATTTTCCAACTCATTAGGATCATGTCGTTCTGTATGTCGTCAACATTGACTTAGCCAAGCTACCTTTACTTACATAACCGCCAAACTATTAAATAGGTCTCTTGTGGAGTGAAGTCAAATATTCCCCTTACTTTACTTCTGCCTTAGAAGAGGGGAAGAAAATGTACATACTGTAACATTTAAACATCTGGTCTAAACCACATCAGTGTAACTGAGCAAAGTTACGGATTCGGTTTTCTTCCCAGGTGTGCATATAAAAAGGATTTTGGAGTTTTTGAATAGTTCTTTAACCATTTAGGAAAGAGATTGAGATATAGTGATATGCTTTCTCCATTCCCTTGTTTTCAAACTACTTTTCCACTGCATCTGAAAAACAATCCTAATATGTTCTAAAATAAATATTTTTGAACTATTCTAAAAATTTCTTTTCAGGTAGAGATATTGATTGTAAATTTGTTCTTGCCAAAAAATAAAAATAAGTTGAGTTAGATTTGCATTAAGAACTATCAGTAAGGTTTTAAATTGGAGTAAAAGGACATTAACCAATCTTGTGAGGTTTAAATTGTCCCATATGAATTTTTCATCATTTGTTTATTGACTTCAAAGGTTCCTTTTCACTTGAACTTATGTCCAGATACTGAGAGCTCACAATATATGTGATAACTATTAAGAAATTAATAATCACACACATAATTATTCACTTTTCTTTGGGTATAGTTTAAAGAATTAAAAATATGCTATTTACTGAATCTGAGCATGATTCTGAGGAATGAATCAGAAGGATTCTTATATGGAATTCAGATATGTGGTTTTGTTTCTGGATTCCCAAAGAGTCCTAAGTTTGGAGAATATAGAAGATTCTCTAGAATTGTTCTGTAGATTCAGCATGTAATTGCATTCCTGATTGTTTTATTATAGCAAAATAGTAAGTATGTTCAGATTATAAGGGAAAAGGATACAGCCAATTTGTAGAAATCCATGCTCAAGCTTCATTATTCATAACCTCTGCTTCCTATGAAGAGGGGTATACTTGTTTCAACAGCAATGAAAAATATAGTAATGTATAAACTATTTTTGCCCAAGAGACCCATTAGTTATTCATTGCCGAATGTTCTATTGGGTGCTAATAATGTGATCAATCTCTGCCTAATGCATACCAAAATTCCAGACTCTCAGAAGAAAAGTGTTTAGTGTAAAGTATATATTTGTACATAAGTCTAATAAGCACACTAAAATACTCTTATCAGTTAGAGAATGGAGGCATACCAGTTTTCCAGGTGTTGACAGTTCAGGGCCTTCTTTCTAAGTTGCCTTTCTAAGAATAGCAACCTTAGGTTTATTGTTATAAGTGCTATCTGCACATAACTTGCAACCGCATTGATATTACCTAATATTACATACTTCTTATTCTAGTGAGGGAGATATTTTTAACTGGATAGAATATACTTGGAGCAAAGTTAGAGTTTTGTTAGTAACTAAAAAAGGAGAATGAGTTTTAGGCAAACAGCTACCAGTTTTTTTATTCTAAAATTTTTCATGTCTTCCTTTTGGAAAATTTGAAAGCTTAATGGCACAGATCTTACACCATCTCAATATGCTTAAGCCACATTGATCTTTTCGTTCTTCAAATACACCAATTCTTTCTTTCATGGTGTTTTGGTTTTTTTGGCCTATCATCTTCAATTTTTGCTTGATTTATCCCCACATATATTTCCTGTTTTAATTTAGACCTCATCAAAGATGTTCATAACACACATAACACTCACTACACTCTCCCTCTTGAGGAGATAAATCCTTTGTTAGGACAACTGCATTTAGTTGCCTTATTACTGTACTTAGGTAATGTCAGCCAAAGAGGTTGAGGGTTGAGTTGGAAATCTTTTTGAGTTGATTTCATCAGGATGTCATTCCAGTGCTGGACAATATTAGATATCTGTGAATTAGGTAGGGGACATAGAATATCAATCAAGTATTCCAACTTTTGGCCTGTTCCTACCCTGGATGGCAACAAGGGTAGGAAGCCAAAAGTAAGTTGATACTCAGTTTAGTAGCTCAATTTTGATGGCAACACTGTTGTAGCAAGATTTAACTGATTAGACAAAATGGGTGTTAGGTGTTAAAGACTTGATGGATTTTGTCAGGAGTAGGCTGGGCAGATATAGGGTGATAATGCCTACTACAGTGTGACCTTCATCATCACATTGATAAATGGCTGACTCTTGGTAGTCCTAAGTCAACCATATGGAAGTAACATTTGTATTAGAGCATAGAATGTGTAATAATGGTTGTTTTGCCACATCTTATACAATGATGGATCCAGATAGCAGAGGTGGCAGTGCAGACAGTACATGTTGATTTGAGTTGATTTATCAAAGAAAGGGCCCCTAATGTGGACACCAGCATGAGTAGGGCAGATGATCATCTGTGATTTTTTTTTCCTTTTGTAGTTTGTGTTTTATAATCTTTAGTTCTTAATCTGCTAGTCTTTAGTTTTCCAAGTAGGAGATCAAACAGTTTGGCCATTGGCAGCAGCCCAAGTGTTGGTAGATTTAAACATGATTTGTCAAGGGGAGTATTAGCCACAATTAATGAGAGTGGTCTTGAATTTTGTTCACTGATCTGGTTTGTGCATTGCTAGAACTGGGGTTCAACAGCAGTAGTATCATGACACTGTTATCTTTCCGGTGAGTTGAACTGTTGGTGAATCATATAGATGCATTTGGGGAAACCTCCGTATCAGATGCCGTATTGAACCTATGACATTGCTTCAACTCGTGGAGTGGAGGTTAAGGTTATCTCTCAAGGAGTAACTTTTACTTTGTCATTTGAATGCAAAATGCTGTTAGGACTAAGCCATGTATACTTTTAATTTGCTATTTTCCTTTGCTAGGGGTTGGTACCTTAACCAAACCGAGTCAGTTGTGGTGCTTCCCAATAAGATAAAATTTCACAAATTTCAAGTTGGACCAGGCAGAATCTTTTTCTGTGAATTTTTGAATTTGGAGCTAGAGAAGATGAATTTAGGTTCTTATTGGGGCAGAAGACATAAAATGTAAAAATTAGGAATTATCACTGTTTGTTTCTTGTGAATTGAAGTAATCTAAAGAGATAAGGAACAGATATCTGGAGTTATTTGAGATTGATACTAGTTGTTTCTGAGGTTTGTTTTTACATGAGGTCATTAGGTTTTTTCCTGACCTTTTTGGTACTTTATAAACCTACTAGCCCCAGCCCATTGTTTAAAATGGTTTCAGTTGAATTTTTGTTATCTAATATATGAGTCCAGAAAAATACAGCCTTAAGCAAAGTATAATTACTGGTGGTTTGGCATCTTCATCAGAGATATAGTCATTGATATTTTATTTAGACCCTTATCTGTTTCCTTACATTGATGTCATGGAGGATAGGATAAATAAATGAATGTACATAAACTAGGTATTGTTTCTAAATTGGCTAGTTGTTCATACAAAAGGAATTTCTTGGAGCAGGAGGAATCATAAAAGGCTAAAATGTGCTTTGGATTAAAAGATTAAAAGCAATAAAGTTAAAAGTGAAGATTTGATTGGAACAAATAAGAAAAGTTTGGGTTAGACACCTAGGAAATAGAATCTGTAGCTTGTACATTAGTTAGTAAATTGGTGAAACTTTGGATAGATTTCAAATCAAAAGATTCACCAGGAAGGACTGAGAAACTTACTAAAATTAGTCTTTATTAACCAAAAATTTGAGCAGTATTGTTGATGACACATTAGAAGATATCTTTAAAAATACTGGAGGTTTCAAGTAAGGTATTTGAAGAGGAAAGAAAATTCAAGAAAATCCAGAGTAATTCTTCTTGAAAGACAAGAACATTTACTCATTTAGCTATTCACTGGAGGTGTACATGAAAGGGCAGGTACATTGATGGATAACGAAGATGTACAATGCATCACAGTGACCGTGTGTGTTACCATTTCCTAAAGGGCTTTACCAACAAAGCAGAAATAAAGAACATTATTGTCCACAAAAAAAAAAAGAAAACCTGCGAAAAATTTTATTAAAGTCAGAGGGAGGCTTTTATGATCATTCCCTAAAGAATCAGTTGTAAGTGATGAATACCAAAAAAGTTTATTCTGTTACACTGAAAACAAAACTATATATCCAGTGATTGTTGCTATTCTAAGTAATTCTTTTGGCCAGCACATTCCTATTCATAGACACGGCTTTGAAATTGTTTTGGTTAACACAGTTTGCCAGATATATGAGGAAATGTGTACCTTGGTTACGAATACATCTCCTTATCTTTTGAAGACTGAATGTCAGAATTTTTATTATGTAAAGGGACTGTGTTTTATGTTAGAATATAAAGATTTGTTGGGGCCTCCCCTGGTGGTGCAGCGGTTGAGCGCTGGGCTGCAAAACTGCCTGCAGCCTCTGCAGTGCAGGTTAGTTCTCAGGCTGCCAGGCGAGGGTCCCACATGGTGCGCAGATCCCTCCTGCCACCTGCTGCTCCCCTCAGCAGTTTACTTTGTCTGCCTGTTCTGTTCCCCGCTCTGGCTCTGGTGAATTCTCTTACCCTCCCGCGCTGCTGACTGTACCCAGTGCTTGTATAAATAAATAAATAAATATTTTAAAAAAAGGAATATAAAGATTTGTTGATATCCAGTCTGCTAATTCACTGTAGTATAATCAGGGCATATTGTTGGAAGTACTACTCCCATGCAAACTCCTTTTCTCTATTGTCATTTATTAGTTGTGGGATCTTGGGCATATTGCCTAGATTCTTAAAGTTTCAGTTCCTTCTTTGTAAAATATGGATACTAATATTTTTTCATGGCTTTGTTGTGATAAATTTCATTCATTATAGTGTCTGCTTTGATAATTGGTGGCTACTAATTACATTAACAACAATTGTAAAATACATCTTGATCATTTTTATGATTTCTTTAATGAAAGGTAACGGGTTTTCTGTACAAATGAAAGAAACAATCTAAAACAAGGAGGACTTTAGGTAGGCGGAAAAGATGAGTTAGTGGGGTTTTTATATCAGTAAAATTAGAGTGGAACAATATGGTGATTTCTTGGATGGTACTGCATTATTTATTTATTTTTCTCCTAATTCTTTATAGAAAGCATTGTGTATTTTTCTTGTAATGTACTTATAGGATGTCAGTTGTTTAAATGACTCCATTTCCCTTCAATTAATTTTTAAATTTTTCCCAGAGGCACATAATTTTTAATGTCTATTACAAAATATGGCACTTACATGTAATTATTGTTTATAACTGGCACAATAGCACTTTTAGTGTTGGACATGATTTTAAAGTAGTGCATTGAGTACTTAGTTGTTGGTTTTTTAAAAGATTTATTTATGCATACAAGAATTGGAGTACAGGCCAGATGTGCGGGGTGGGGAGGGTGGAGAAGATTTACCAGAGAGAGTGGGGTACAGAACAGGCAGACTGACTGAAATACACTGCTGAGGTGAGCAGTCGCGAGTCAATAGAGAGGTCTGCCTGCTGTACCATGTGGGTAGCTCCCTGGCCAGGGATCAAACTCATGCCACAGAGACTGTGGACAGCTCCACAGTGCATGCTCAACCACCTGCACCACCAGGGAGGCCCGAGAACTTTGTTTTTAATTATAAGAACAATCCTGTGTTTTAGGAAAAATATATCCTTCATGTTATACCCATGGTCAGGTATTATGCTTAAGATGGTAGTGGAAAAAGGGTTTGACTATGAAATAAATTATCATTAAAAGTAAAAGTAAAAAAATGGGTAAATTTAAAGAAAAATATTAACAGTAGTATTAGCTAATTACTTATTTAGTGTTTGGCCATGTGCCAGGCACTCTTAAGTGCTTGGTATCTATTGACAGTTTTAATTCTCAAGCAGTTTTGAGAGGGAAGGTATTGTGGTCATCTCCATTATATTAAAGAGAAATTGAAGCAGAGATTAACAGTCTTGCCCTTGGTTATTGACTTAGTTAAGTGGCTGAGGCACAAGATTAGCTCCTGGTACTGGTACCGTGATAGTGTCCACTGCATAATGCTGCTACTTATTTATTAAATAAGTATAATAATAGTACAAATGAAATGTGGATATGGTAGCAGTAATAATATTAGCATACACAGACATGAATTTTGTTAAAACTGCTCTAGATAATACAAATTTATATTCTTTAGTGAATATATTTCCATCTGTACATGTATGGACTTAAAGATTCTGTCAAAATACACATAAGCTTATTTTAAGTCTTAAATGAAACATTACTTCATAGGGTTCCTAATATGAAATAATGCTTTATAACAAAAATTAGTGTGGTAAGATATAGTAGCAGTCTGTTTTACTACTTTTGCACCTGTTTCTGTGAAAAGGAAATATTCATAGTTTCTCACTTGAGAAACTCGGTTTTTTAGGTCATTCGCAACTGTACTCCAAAATGTTTGATATTTTAGTTTTAGGTTTTAACTTCCTAACAAAAATCATGTGACATCAGCAGCAAGGTGCAGTTTCAGCCCTCTTAGGAATACTCTTAATAGAAAGGAAGAGTTTGGGCCTGTGAGGTTGTGTGGGCTTGACTGTGATTTTTATTTGATATATGAACTGTGACATAACTATTGCATGACTGAGATGTGCTAGTAAGTGCCTTACTATGCAGATGGTTTTTTTTTTTTTTTTTTTTTTTTCTGAAACAAAGCCAGGAACAGAATCTTGAATGTGTTCATTTAGTGGAGAAAGAATACTTCATAGAAACATATGGAAACATTTCTAAGTTTTTTTCATTAAATGAGCCTTTTACTCTCTAAGTATTTTTTATGATTGTTCAAGTTAGTATGTCATTTACCTCATGTTTTCCAAGTTTAGTGAGACATGGATGTATTATAGTACTGGGACGTTTTTGAATAACTAGATCACTTTTAGGAATGCACATTTTAGAATTAGATTAGATATTATTAGAAAATTAGGATTGCACAGATTTATTTTTCATTGAATTAATATAAGACTCTCCATGTCTAATTATTCTAACATGATAGGTTTTGGTGAGGAGAGGTATGGAGCGGTTATTCTCTTTTTACTCATTTTGAAATTGTAAAAGAATAGGACACCATTAAAGGAAACCATAAAAGGAAAAAATACCACAAGTATAACATGACTTTTTAATTTTCCATGTTCCCATCTAACCCTTGCCCTTATACATAAAATTTTACATGGCTCTATTATGTATATACCATTTTATGTTATACTTTTATAACATTACATTAATTTTTTTCCTTTATTTGTGGTTATATACTTTCATCTCTCCCATTGTGAAAAGAACACAAAGAAATTTCTGTAGATTCTAAGTCCTTCTTAATCTCTCATTTTGTGTTCCTCTTTTCCTTCATAGAAAAATAGAATAATTTTTAAAATTGTCCTTTCACTTAACTTAGGAATGCACATTTTAGAATTAGATTAGATATTATTAGAAAATTAGGATTGTCGCAGATTTATTTTTCATTAAATTAATATAAGACTCTCCATGTCTAATTATTCTAACATGACAGGTTTTGGTGAGGAGAGGTATGCTGACTCCAGCATATTTTGTAGTTTTTATCTTCCCCAACTACACATTTGACACACGTAGAATTCTTCTTGATTTATAGCCTTTTCTTTGACTTCAGACCTTGACCTTGAGGGAACACTTGAGAAGGGAATACTTAAAATAATTACTTCCTTACATGTGACTTTAGCTTCCACCTATATACTGACAGTTGCTTCATATAATTCTCTAGCCCAGGCTCCCTGAAACTGATACATTCATTTGAATGTACCAGGGTAACTAAAACTCATTAATTCAATATGAAATTTTTTTCTCTAGCCATAGCTAATTACATCACTATTCACTCCATTATCTTATGCAAAAACACTTAGGAATCATTACATTTTGCTGACTATTCCTCTAAGTCCTGTTGACCTCTGATTTCTACTTTGTGTTACCATGTTTTGTTTCCAGCTGGGATTGTTGTAGTGTATTAAGTCATCACCCTAGTCTTCTCTTGTGCTTTTCCATTTCTGTCTCCTGAGGTTTCAGTGATCTTTATAAAATGAAATTCTTTCTGATTGTGTCCTTTGGTGGTTTCTCTTTTGTCCTCAAGATAAAATTGGAACTTCTCTACATGTCAATACGTCATTTCATGATCTCAGATTTTTTTCCGAAAACTTTCTTCCTTAAGTCCTTTCCTTTGGCTGTTTTGATTACTGTGTGCTCACACAAGTAGTCTCTCATTCCTCCTTGCTGTTGCATATGTTATTGCATGTACCTGGAACACCTTTCTTACTATCTTAATTATCTACTTCTTTTTCCTTTAAGACTTATCTGAATATTTATATTCTTAGTTTCAGGTTCACAAAGTATAATGTCTAACATGATACCAGATCTATAATGTAAAAAATTCAATTAAAATGCCTTTAATTGAATTATTAAAAATTATTCCACAATATAGAGAAACCAAAGGGTCAGGTAAAGCCAAAATAACAAAAGCCTGAGAAAACTGACTGTAGAACTGAGGCTACTAGAGGGGAGGGGAGAGAGGATGTATAGGGAAGAGAGAAGAAAGTGTGTTATGGTGGTCGGTTATAGATGTTTTGGTAGTGTAGTACCAGCACCTGAAAGGGGAGATCCTATACCTCTAAAATTATTTAAACCAGGGCCTCCCCGGTGGCGCAGCGGTTGAGTGCTGGATTGCGAAGCTGCCCGCGGCCTCTGCGGCGCTGGTTCGATCCCCGGCTGCTCCCCGGCCACCAGAGGAGGGTCCCACATGGTGCGCAGACCTCTCCTGCCGCCTGCTGCTCCCCTCAGCAGTGTACCTCGGTCCTTCTGCTTGCTCTGCTCCCCGCTGTGGCTCTGGTGAATTCTCTCACCCTCCCACGTTTCTGACTGTACCCAGTGCATGTATAAACAAAAAAACAAACAAATAAATAAATAACATGCCTCTATAAAAAAAAATTATTTAAACCAATGTTACCTCAAAAAAATATTATTCCACTGAATTTTTAGAGAATTCATTAATGTTTGAAACTTAGGGGATTTATAGTTATTTAGTAGCTAAAATGTTTTGTATCTTCATACATGTTAATGTTTGTAAAAGTTCTTTTCCTGGAAAAATTTCTGAGTAGAAATACTGAATCAAATAAAGATAGGGACACTTGTTAGGCCTCTTGAACAAATTCTTTGGGTAATGAATTTTATCAGTCTTGAAACAAAATATAAATACATGTTACAAGATAGGTATAGTGATTTTTGGAAATTAAAACTAGTTATTGGTAACATTTTCTCTGTTTAAAGAAATATTTCATCCTTAAAAATGACATTGGGATTTTGATTAATTTTTTCATTCACTAAACACATGTGGGTTTCATTGTAGACTAGTCTTTGTGCCAGATACTGGGAACACAAACATAGTGATCTCTTCGCTGATTCTTTTCTGGGTTAATTGCAGAATAGGTTTCCCAAGAACTTTGAGCAGTAATGTAAGTAATATAATTCACACATTTTATTCCATTAATTGTTGCTGCTTGTTAAATATGAAGATAAATCAATTTTATATTTAACATATTACTGTCATAAATTTAAAGAATTTGGTTTTTAATTTGATTGGCTTAGTCATTGACTTTTTCCATGTTAATACTGTTATTTTTGCTTTTATTTTTTATATTAGAGGAAGGCTGTTTTAATTAGCATTAGATTTTAATGAATAATGAATTGTTTTTTATTGTTGGCAAATACAATTGATTTCTGAATGAAGTTCCTTTTTTCCTTTAACAAGTAGAACTCTTAGTATTTATAATATAGTTTATCTTTGTTTATTTTTTAAACTGTTGTTCTGGTATGTTTCATATTTCAATATTAAAATATAAGCAGTTGGTACATGATATCCACACAAGAACTCTTTGTACTGCTGGTGGTACTGTTACATAGTTTCTTACTACAGTAAGTAAATATATTACCTCAACCCTTAATCAGCCTACCATTGCCACTGATGACCCAATGCTTAAGTTGTAACACTATGCTGCTGACCCAGACTCTGGGGGCTGATTTTATTTTATTTTTTGATGCATTGCTGTAGGCAATTTTAAGGGTGTGGAACCAAGCCATTTTCTCCCTTGGACTCATTTCCACTTTTATTTCCTATGGGAGGCTTAACCTTCCTTTAAAATACTGGGATTTTTAAATTGTTCACCTATTCTATGATTAGTGTGTGGAGGAGTAATGCTGCCTGCCCATTGTAACTTACTGAATTAAAAAATAATTTAGTATGGCTTAACTTTTGGTGTTAAGCAATTCACAAAATTAAAATCTTCTAATTCATAAAATGCTTTTCTGTTAGAAACTTTATTCTTGTATGAGTGTGTTTTTCATGGTTTAGTTTTATTTTATGCTTACATGCTAGGAATGTTTGGCATGATTTTGTCCCGGGAGAATGTAATTGAAAACTGACAGGTTATATGAAGTTGAAAAGAAATTTAATGAGTTGTAAAAACCAGTGCTTCATCTTTCCTTAGTAACCTACTATGTGATTTGTAAGGAAGTATCCTAAAAAGCTCACAATGAATAAGCATCTAAATATCCTACTAGCTTTCACAGTTAACATTAATAACACTGTCTTGAAAACAAAATCAAGTTTCTCTACTAATAAGAATAAAATTATTTTTAGAATATATAGATATTTAGGACTTGACTTTTGGGGCTGTAGTTACTCAACCTTACAGATGAAACTATGAAAAAATAATAATGCTTTTAAAAAAATTGAGGTAACAATGGTTTACAGCACTGTATGTGACTCAGAGGAATAGGATCCCATTTCATCAGATATATATTACCACACCACATCTCCTACCAAGGCACTCACAATCCTCCTCCTTAGTCCATTGGGTACTGTCTCCAAAATAATGTGCTTTTAGAAGTTTTTTATGTTACTCTTATTAAAATTTATTTCCTTTTACAAACTTTTCTTTATTGAGGTAACATTGGCTTACAACAATGTATATGATTTAGGGAATTTGTTCATACCTCCTTTAGATGTCTGTTACCACACCTCCCCTACCATCAAAGCACCTGTGTCCTAAATTCTAGGCCATTGAACCCTTCCCCACATTTATCTCACTTTCTTCCTCCCTTTCCTTCTAAGTAGCCTCAGTTCTGCAGTCCTATTTCTAGGATTTGTTTGGTTTCTTTTTTTTAGTTCCTTTGTTTTTCCCACTCTACATTCCAAATACTAGTGAAATCATTCAATATTTGTCTTTCTCCTTCAGATTTATTATACTTAGCATAATCCCCTGCAATTCCATCCATGTAGTTGCAAATGGCAAGATTTTTATCTCTGTTTTTCAGCTGAGTGGTATTTTGTTCTCTCAATCTATTGCTTTTTTGATGGGCATTTTGGTTGTTTCCATAACTTGGATATACTCCCTGCGGTGAGCATAGGAGTATATATTCTTTCAAATTAGTGATTTTGTGTAATTTTCTTTCCTCATTAAGACATATATCTTGCTTGAACCTAGGTGCATTATTAAGAGTTGGGGTTGTTAATATGAGGCAGGTGTAGACTGAAGGACTGTCATCCTTAACAGGGTAACAGACATATAAGCACATAAGTATATTGCTATTTTTTCAAAAGGGAGCCACAAAAAAACAGTTGATTATAGTTGAAGGTTTATAGAGAAGGTAACATTTCAACAAAGCTTATATGTAAAGTAAGAATCTGAAAAGTGCCACTTATTTAGGAGCTTGAGGGAATTGGTGTGGGTGAATCTGTGTTTGTGTGTATGAATGTTAATAGAGAATGAAGGTCATGATAACTATTTCATCCAGATGCTTGATATAAACTGAATATTCCTTGCACTGGTAAAAATGGCCATATTTACTGTGATATTGGACTCTGGGTGATGGTGGACTTTGGTGATCACCTATAGTAGTGAAACCTGGTGGAGAGAATCCTAATGTTACTACAATTAAAATAATAAAAAGTATATGTATAGAATTTGAAATATGGCCATTTTTATTTGTAGGCATAAGAAGTGATTTTCGAAATGAAAACATGCTAACTGGGTTCTCTGGGAAGCAAACATGATAGGGAGTTAGAACTATAGACATTTTACTGGGGAGTAACACCTGTCAAAAGAAAAGAGTGGGGGATTACTTGGTGAGTTTCTGAGAACCCATAAAAGACCTTTGGAACCAAGTTTGTTGGAGGAATCCTGCAATGAGGAGACCCTTCAACTACCTTTACTCCTATGTTGACTGTGAGTCAGCTGATAAGTAGTATGTCCTTGACTGGAAATTAGGCTTGCTACTAAGGATGTTAAAAGCTGAAATCTGTCAATTAATCATATTCCTTGCAGCTGGGCAGTGTGTCCTTTTTTGAAGGTTGATCTCTATGGGGCATATTATGTGTCTGCCATAAAAAAACAGGGTGGGATGGCCCTTGGGATGATACTAATCATTCATTGATTTAGTCAGTCAATAAATGTTATTGGTTACTTATTACTAGGAATTGTGCTAGGCATGTGTGACGTGAACAAAGCAGTCATGTTTTTGTTCACAAGTAGGGCAAACTTGAAATGAGGGATAGTTCAAGTAATAGGAACACCAGGTTTAAAGCTCCTGTTATGGGCAGCAGCTTGGCAAAAAGAGAGTGAAATAAACTACTTTGGCTGGAGACTTCTGAAAAAGAGGGTGAGAAATGAGGTCACAGACTGTTTGGCAGAAGCCATATCCTATATACAGCCTTACAAGTCATAGTGAGGACCTTGGATTATATTCTTATTGCAGTGGAAGGTTATTGGAGGATTTTAAACAAAGGAGTGACACAGTTTGGCTTATGGCTTAGACGGTTTATTTCTGCTTACAAGTTCCTATATTTAATGCTTAGTACAAATATATCTTGACTTCTGACGTACCTTGCAGTCAATTGGATAATTCTTTTATATTGCTGGCAATGGTATGACAGTGCAGAACAGCTATATACATGTCATTTCCATTATCATGGTTTTTTTTAAACACATTTCCCACATTTGTATAGTAGCTCATTTATCAATTATTTTGTGTTTAAGTAACTATTCATTACTCAATTACAAGAGCAATATTTATTTGAATCTTCAGTTGACTATAGAGAACCTTTTCTGTCTTTTGACCCATTCATAGCTCTGGAAAAAGTAAGTGAACTGTGTAGGAATTTTATTTAGGCATTTGAAACTCTTCATGAGAATGTGTTGTGAGTCTTTAAAGTTTAACTAGTCCCTCACTGGAGCCACACAGTTCTCTGGTGTAGTGCAGGACACTATTTAAAAATCCCAGGTTTCCTTCATATAGCAGAGACCTACATGATGCTGGCATCTAGATCTGCGGTTATTTTTGAGGGATCAGAGGTTTGCCCTTCTCCCATAGAAATTTTTAGGATACTATCTGCACTCAAACATTAACTTGGCTAATTCAGAATTATTTTAGCTATCTATGACTCTTACTTAAGGATTACATTATTAAACTGCAAAATAATTTGCTGTTGTGAAAAGTATCTTCTAACTGCCATCTTTTTTAATTTAAAATATTTTTAATCCAGGAAATATTAGGGTGCCCCCATCAGGTGTTACCATATATTGCACCCACTAACATAGACTGTTATGCTTCCTTCCCTCTTTATTTTTTCCCTTCCTCCACCCCTTTTTCTTTGGAGTTTGTTCTGTAGTCAACTATCAAGTGTTAGTTTTAAAGCTTGTCTATATCTGACTATTAATTTAGTTACTTTATATTCCACATATTAGTGACACCATCTGGTATTTATCTTTCTCCTTCTGGTTTATTTCACTTACTATTTTCCTTTCAAGCTCCATCCATGTGGCCATTAATGCCACCTTATTTACCAGCTTCACAATGATTATGCCTCAGTTTTCACTTTGAATTATAGGTAAATCACTCTTTGTAACTGAGAAATAGTGTTTCCTTATAGGTTTTATATGCTTAAATTCTGTCCATGACTTGAAATATATTTATTACTAACAAAGTAAAATAAATTAGTTGTAAAGCTTTTAATTTTATGTACAAAAGTAATTATTTCAGAAGTTCATTGGTTAGGTACACAGTTAACATAAATATTGAAAGAATATGTAAATAACTTTGAAGGTCTTCATAATTTTTCAAATTTAAATATGTTCTTAAAACATTTAAAGAAGACAGTAATAGAGGTTGCATTTTACCCTCATTCTTTGCAGAATCTTCAGACTTGCTTAATGGACCATCAGTAATAAAACTTTAAAATTGTTTTTATTTTCTAGTTATTTTATTTTACCAGTGTCTTTTAAGATAAGGTCCTATTAGGAATTATTCATACCATATAAGGTTGAATGACATGTTGAACTCAGAATAGTTGAGGAGAAAAAACTCAGTGATATTTAGAAATAACTAAAAAAAAAAAAAAATCCTTGACTCAGATATAATAAAGAAAAACATTTAAAGCGTGAAAAGAAAGTGTAAAGAAAATGACAAAACTTGAACACAACCTATTTTCCTAATCAGCATTGCAAACTTTTATAGGGATGCTTTCAAGCCATTTGTAAGGAGGCTTTAAATTATTATAATAGAGGAAAAGTAGTTCAATACTTGGTGGGAGTATTAGCAATGTTACCCGAAAGAGGCCTTGTCTTTCCCATCTACTTTGGTTAGAATCAAGTGTTTATGTAATATTGCAAATGTGTAGAGATGAGACTACAGAAATAATTCAGTAGCTGACAGCAGTTTAGAAATTGTGTACTGTCAGAATGAAAATTAGCTGTTAAGATACTTACTAAAAATTTGTATTGATGAATATGTTTTTATTAGAGTCTAAACTTATGTTCCAGAAATTCAATCTTATATTTGACTTTAATATAGCTGAGTAGATGTCATACTTTAATACAGGAATCTAGTTAACATCTTTATCTTTTTTCTTTTCTGTGTTCCTAGTATATCTGTCACTTTACTCAGAGTATACAGAGTGTTGGGTAATTTTAGAAGAAAGAATTTTTAACATCAAAACCTTGTATTTTCATTCTAAGTTTTTCAGAGGCTTGTTTTATTTTAATAATCCAGTGGATTGTATATGAAGTGGAATTTGAACGTGTTTAAACATGTATAATCAGAATCATTGCAAATATTTTTCTTTTTAACAAAGTAATGCTTTACATTAAAACCATACTTGAAAAAAAAAAGAAATACCTTCCAACATGATTTAAAGATAAAGAATAATAGCATGCAGAGTATTTTCTATGTATTACTTAGGTTAGTGCATATAATAATTACTGTAGGTTCTTTGATAGTGTTATTAAAATCACTTACTATGAAATACAGGGTAATATATAAATAAAACAAATTTTTGCTCTTTTGGTTTGTTTTGATTAGAGATAACCACTTAGTGATTCTATCACCAATAGATGAAATAGGATGGTATTTACTATAGGTGGGGGTTAGAGATCTTAAAGTTTAAAAACTGTGGTGTGGTGCAGTATCCAAAAGTTAATAAAGGACACATTTTAATAATACAAGAAGTGGTTTAATTTAATTAACTGTGGTCTATATACCACTCATGGGAAACCACAGTGCATTTACTGGCTGATGCTTCAAAGCACTAGTGATTTCTCACATTCACTGTCCACATTCACTGGCCAAATATGTCATAGAGGCATTTATCCAGGATTTGGAAAACAGTTCTCATGAATTTTACTCTAATGATAAGTCTAATATGTAGTTCATTTGTTGGTATCAATTTAATGGAATTACTGAAATCTTTCCTTAGTGAATTTTAAGTATGAAACTGTAATGATTTCTATAAGTTTACTGAATCAGAGAGCAATTTGAAGGATTTGTTTCTAACTACAGGATGCAATGATCATCATGCCCTTTTATATTCACCCTCTAATTACAGCCTACATTACAAATGGAGGCAAGTGTGGAATTGAGACAAATGAATGGCATTTCTTATATGTACAATATTCTGGAAACTTGAAATTTCATAATCCTATGTCAGCCATCTTGGTCATAGAGCAGTTTAGAAAATTCTAGTTTTATATCTGTATTTTAACATTTGAATAAATGATATAACTGATGGTAATTTTCTTTCCCATAAATGTATGGTATTTACTTTTAGAAGTAATTTCTGGATTACTTGATAAGAACTTTGAAAATTAAGGGTTATAGTCCTAACATTCTATTATGGTTTTCTTTCACTATGTTGTTAATGAAAGGGTAACAATTGAGAACTTTGTGAAAATGGTTGGGGCAAGTGATAAGCATAATAGATTTATATTAGTAAATTGGAAAACAGTTCATAAAAATATATTGTTAGCAAGAAATGACAGTGAATGAATAAATAATGTATGTTTTTAAGTCATGTTTTAAACAGAAAAAATATCACAGATATCTTCAGACAGTAGGGACACCCTATAGGGGTATATAATTAATTTAGGAAGTATTTCTTTTACTTGAGTATAAAATGCATTTTGGGCAATCTTTTTTTTTTTTTAAACTTAAGAATGACCAAGCCCCTTACTTAAAACTCTTAATGGTCCCTATTTCTCCAGCTTCATCTTATACTACTATCATCCACATCCACCAATAGTTTTCTTTCCCTCTGAACTTCTGTAATAGCTCCCTCAATCATAGTTCTTCCTTCAGGTTAGTGGCTAATACTTTTCCATTGTCTGCAACATGGTAATTCATTCTGTTCCCACGATCCTTAATTGTGGCTTATTTCCTTTTAGCCTTTAGTCACAGTTCTCTAGATCAGGCTATGGGTCCCATTCCTTATAATTTAAAAGTACCCTATATTTTTCCTGTGACAATACTTAGACAATTTTGTTTTAATTCTTGATTGTCTATTTCTCAAAAGGATTTTAAGAAAGATCTTATGGGAAAATACAATGTCTATGGTTAGTAAGCACAAAACAAATATATTTTGAACGGATGTATTCTGGTTCTATGACTTACCAGTTTTTAAACCTAGGAAACAGTTATCAAGTATTACCATGTAGTCCATTTTGGTGAGGATGAGGGAGAACAAGGTTTAAAGGATGAGTGAAACTAGTAAAAATAGATAAAATTTCATAGGATTGTTTATCTCTTGTTTTCTGACTTTATTTTAGTAGGGGAAAAAGTTGAAGAAAGTTAAACTATAATAAAAGTAATATTAGAAAAAATTCATATGACATTAATTTTACATAAAAATGAAAAAATCTGAAATATGCATGTTTCATATTAATAATGACAATTATTGACCAGTTTATTTCAGTTCAAAGAATGAACTAAATTAAAGCAGTTCATTTTAAGCACTAAGATTAATAAGATATTGAAGAATAAGAAGCATTTATAGGAAACACATAGTATGCTGTATAGTAGTACTTTACTGTTCTTTAATTTATTTAGTTTAGTGAATAATAACAGTATGATGTAGATATGTCTGTCCTAGGGTGAAGATTGTTTTTAGGATTTTAGAAAACATCTCCTTCCCCCTCAAAAAATTCAACTCAGTGAGGAAGATACTTATTTGACTTAGCCAAATAACCTGAACAAATATCTCAAACTTAAATCTGTGTAAGAATCACTTGGAGGTGCTGCTGAAATACAGGTTCTTAGGCCCATCCTGTTGTGTAAGTGAGACCCTTGCATATGATGTTTAATAAGCATCTAAGCTATTTTGTCTTTGTCTTCTGACCGTTTAGTGGCAGCACTAAGATGTAAAAATACAAATAAATATTTATATAAAATTGAGGTCCTTTTGAATAGTTAGATGCATTTAATCATGAATTTTGAATACACTTTAAATACATTGAGTGAAATTGTTACTTAATTGATTGCACAAGACTTAATATATGGATTGATAAAATCAATCAGATTGCTATAAACACATCCTATGGGTACCCAACTGCAGAATGAATTGTGATATAAGCAGTTTTGTTTATTATAGTCTTTGGAAAAATAATTTGAAAAGAATTACTACAAATGTCAGAAGTGTTCTTAGTCTGAATTATATAAACAAAAATAACTTAAGTTTTTAAATATTTTATAGTTTGCTTTGGCATTTCTGGTATTCCAAAAATGCCATATGCTGACACTAATTATATCTTAATATCATTTGTGATAAATTGTCAATTTTTTTAAGGAATTGTCAACCAGGGCCTCCCCTGGTGGCGCAGCGCTTGAGTGCTGGGCTGCGAAGCTGCCTGCAGCCTCTGCAGCGCCGGTCGGACGAGGGTCCCACATGGCGCGCAGACCTCTCCTGCCGCTCTCACTGCTCCCCTCAGCAGTGTATTTCGTTAGTCTGCCTCTTCAGCTCCCTGCTCTGGCTCTGGTGAATTCTCTCACCCTCCCGCGCTTCTGACTGTACCCAGGCTTGTATAAATAAATAAATCTTAAAAAAAAAATTGTCAACCAAAAAATATTTTGTAATATAGTAGTTTATCCAACTTTGCAAGAGAATAGCTTTCTTCAAATCTTGGTTATTCTTTGATTATATATTATTTATAAAGATATAAATTGTAAATATTTTGTTTTTATCTGTTTTTTTATGAAATTAAAGTAATGTGTATTCATTTTAACAAGTGAAGTGACCTATGGATAAAGAAACATGTTTAAAGAAGTTATTTCTTTCCCCTCTTCACTTTCTCTAAACATAAACACATTATTGCAGGTTTGAGTTGAATAAGTCTGGATTTCAGTGAGATTCTTTTTAAAATTTTTTAAAAATTAATTAATTAATTAATTTATTTATTTATACAAGAAGTGGGTACAGTCAGAAGCGCGGAAGGGTGAGAGAATTCACCAGAGCCAGAGCAGGGAGCAGAGCAGGCAGAAGGACCGAAGTACACTGCTGAGGGGAGCAGCGGGCGGCAGGAGAAGTCTGTGCGCCATGTGGGACCCTCCTCCGGTGGCCAGGGAGCAGCCGGGGATTGAACCAGCGCCGCAGAAGCCGTGGGCAGCTTCGCAACCCAGCGCTCAACCGCTGCGTCACCGGGGAGACCCTAAAATAATTTTTTTGAAGAGGAACTGGGGTGCAGTGGGTGAAAGGATTCACCAGAGGGAGAGTGGGGAGCAGAACAGGCAGATTCACTAAAATACACTGACAAGGGGAGCAGTGGAGGAGACTGGAGAGGTTTGCTGCACCATACATAGGTTAGCTTCTTGGCCGGGGATGGAACTCAGGCCATAGTGGTGATAGTGCTGAGCTTTAACCCCTAGACCACTGGAGAGGCTCCTCAGTGAGATTCTGTGGATATTTGGCAACCTGTCCTTTTTTGCTTAGTATCATTTTATGGTTATTTTTTCAGGATAGTAGTACAAATATAATTTGTTCTTATTCAGTCATTTCTGTCTTGAACAATTAGGATGTTTCCCCCTTTTTGCCACTACTTATATAGAGTGGGTCAACAGATAGCTTTGCATAAATCCACAGATTTGTTCTTTTTTCCTATAAGGTGAATTAAGAATGTGGGACTGTAGGTTAAATAGAATGTGCATTTCAGCTTAATGAAATTTATTTATAAGGTAAATAATATATACCATTTTAGTACAAAAATTGATGGGCATGGAAATCATGAGAAAACATATAGAATGAACTAAAACATTTATAAATTTGTCACTTAAGCATACTCAATAAGATAAAACAACTTTTTAATTGTTTTTCTCATCTGTTTTTTTCCAGCTCATGATGTCAGTTGTGTTATAAGGTGCTAAGCTTTATTTTTTTCTCACTAATGAGATTTTGCGAAGTGGTTTCAAGTTCCTAATTTATAGGTTTTTTTTTTTTTGAAGGCCTTTGAATTATATATATAGATTTGTCTTGCTTTGTTCCTACTACTTCTCCTCAGAACTGAAAACTTCCAATAAGGTTTGTTATGCAATCTAGAAAGTACAATATTTAAAGAGAAAGGAAAGATAACTGAATTAGGACTGGGAAAACTTGATCTCTGGATGTGGCTTCTACTTGATTAGTCATGGGATTTTGATTATTTGACCTCTTAGAACCTGTTTCCTCTACTGATTCCAAATGTGGAAAGTAATGACTTAATATTTTGAGAGTTACTTATTTGCAGTTGAAGAAAAGAAGCAAAGATATAAATGAACTCTAGATACATGATCTTATCCTGAGTCTTAGAACCATAAATAATTTTAAACTTTTTCAGACTCATTATTAGAAATTTTCTTTGTGACCTTCTGCAAGTCCATCTTGATCACCGCTACAGCCAGCTTTTGTTCTGATTTCTGTCACCATAAGTTAATTTTGCTTATTCTTGAAGTTCATGTAAATGAAATAATATAGTATATACTCCTTTGTATCTGATTTCTTTCTCTCACTAGATTGTTGTGATTCACTGATGTTGTATGAATATACTGTGTATCTATGCAATGTGATATGCTGTGCTATTTGGTATTAGTCATCTGTTAAGACAGGTAGGATAGTTTGATAGGTTCTAAGTAAAAAGTAAGTTGAAGACCAGTATGTACAGTATCTTGCCACCTTTATTTTTTTATTTTTAAGTATTAAATTTTTTTTATTAAAGTGGCATTGCATTTTGACGTTATATATTTCAAGTGTACATCATTATAAATCAATATCTGTATATACTGCATTAAACTTACCACTAAAATTCCAGTTCTAGCCTTCACTATACAGTTGATCTATTTTACCTGATATATTCACCCTTCTAACCCCTTCTCCTTTGGTAAACACTAATTTGGTCTTACATTCTGAAAGTTTATCTTTGTTTTATTTGGTTCATTTGTTTGGCTTCTCTGTATACCACATATGAGTGTAATCATATGGTATTTGTCTTTTTCTGTTTGACTTCTTTCACTAAGTATAAAACCCTTTAGGTCCCTTTGTGTTGTTGCAAATGTCAGAATTTTATGTTTTCTTTTTATAATTGAGTAGTATTCCATTGTGCATATATATACCATATCTTCATACAATTAACTGTTGATGGATACTGGTTCTTTCCAGCTTTTAGCTGTTGTGAACAGTGCTGTAATAAATATGGGGAAGTAAGTACATATTTCTTTGAATCAATGTTTTTTGTATTTTTTAGGTAAATATCCAGCAGTAGGATAACTGGATCATATGACATTTCTATTTTTAATTTTTTGAGTAATATCCATACTGCTTTCCAACAGAGGTCAGTTGTTTCCTCTTCCTCACAACCTAATACTTGTTTCTTATCTTTTGAATAATAGCCATAATGACAGGTGTGATGTAATATCTCATTGTGAATTTGATTTGCATATTTCATAATAAGAGATGAACATCTTTCACATGCCTATTAACCATCTCTGTATTTTTCTTTGGAACACTGTCTATTGAGATCCTCTACTGATCTTTTAATTGGGCTGTTTTTGTGTTGGAGAATTTTGAGTTCTTTGTGAGTAGGATATCTTTTCATTTTGATGTAAGTTATTTTCATTGTGCAGAAGACTTTTAGTTTAATGTAGTTCCATTGTTTATATTTTTGCTATTGTTTGAGTTAAGTCTCCAAGCACACCTCTAAGGTCTGTGTCAAGGAGTGTATTGCCTGTGTTTTCTTCTTTTTATTTTATGATTTCAGGTTTTACATTGTCTTTAATTCATTTTGCATTATTTTTTGGATATGGTGTAAGATAGTGGTCTAGTTTTCATGTGTGGCTGTTTAGTTTTTACCATACTGTTTATTGAAGAGACTTTCCTTGCTACATACTATGCTCATGACTCTGTTGACATTGATTAGTTGTCCATATTTATAGGCTCTCAATTCTGTCCCATTGAGCTGTGTTTCTATTTTTATTCCAAAACCACACAGTTTTGACTACTTTTGCTTTGCAATATAGTTTGAAGTCACATGCCACTTTTGTTTGTAAGAGAAGGATGTGTGTGTATTGTAGTATGTATATACATGCATATTATTGATAGATGAACCAGTAGATACAGAGATCAGTAGATAGGTAGATCAGTAATTTTGCGTGGAAGAGTTTTATACATGCAAAGCAAGCACTAGTTGTTAACCTCTTGGAAAGTAGAAGGCATGGAGGAGATGGAGAATGGAGTATGTGAGGCCTGCTTCTTTCTAAATTCAATAAAGTGACTATGGGATTGCTTTGCCTTTTATGTTTTTGTAATTTTTTTAATGGAGAGATGGTAAAACATTCCCTCACCAAGTATATAAAAGCTTTAAAAATTATCTTTTTCTGGAGCCTCCCTGGTGGTGCAAGGGGTTAAGACACAACCTATGAAGCAATCTGCAGCCACTGCAGCACGAGTTTGATCCCCCGGCCTCAGGGAGTAACCCACGTGGTGCAGCAGACCTCTCCTGACTCGCCTACTGCTCCCCTCAGCAGTCCACGTCAGTCAATCTGACTGTTCTATTCCCCACTCTGTCTCTGGTGAATCCTCTCACCATCCACACCTCTGGCCTGTACCCCAGTTCTTGTATGCATAAATAAATCTTTAAAAATACTATCTTTTTCCTTGCCTTCCTCTTTTCATTTTACCTATCTCTTTTTTCCCCAAAGATTGATTTATTTATGCATACTAGATCTGGGGTACAGGCCAGAGGTGTGGATGATGAGAGGATTCACCAGAGACAGAGTGGGGAACAGAACAGGCAGACTGACTGAAATACACTGCTGAGGGGAGCAATGGGTGAGACAGGAGAGGTCTGCTGCACCATGTGGGTAGCTCCCTGGCAGGCTGAGAACTGAACTGGTACTGCAGAGGCTGTGGATAGCTTTATAATGCTGTGACACCAGGGAGGACCCTCATTCTACCTATCTCTTCAAAATTCTTTCTAAATTGTATGGGGGAAATGATCCCTTGATTTTACACTTATCATTATAAGATTTGCTCTTAACTTTGCTTAAAGAAGATTGTGCCCATTATGATTTTTTGAGTCTCTCTCTCTCTCTCTCTAGTCTGTGTATGCAGACAATGTACTTTTTCTGTCTTCTACCATTAACCCTTCTCCCCCAACTTCAAATTCATTTTCTCTGACAAGTGTCTTAAATATTCTAGTAATTGTTTATTAAGTTATAGTACTTTTAAGCAATTGAGATATGATTCAGTTATAAGACAGTATACTACCACACTAATGAGACACCTATGTTTCATTTACATAAATGACAAACTTCATTATTTGGTAATGAATACTTTAAACTCTTAATTGATTATTTTTGGTGACTGAGGCAAACTTGCTGAATTCACCCTTGGATTTTCAAAAATATAAATAGGCTTAGTTTTAGCTATAGACATCTAGGCTTAAGTGAAACAAAATGTGAAAAAAGAAAGGAAATATACATCATATCTTGCTATCCCTTAGTCATTATAGTTCATAATCAAATCCTTGTAAATTAATATCACTAGTATAGAAATGCTTTTTAAACTATGTTGTTACTATACTGAGGTAGCCAGTCTTTGAAGGCAATACTGTATGACTCTGTAGGTTAGATTTTGAGATGCCTGAAGCTTCTATATGGATCAATTGGAATATTTGCTCTGGAAGAAAGAAATCAGCCACTATGTAAGAAAGTCCATTTTCCTTAAGACTGTTAAGTGAGGAAGCCCAAGCTAGTGAAAAACTAGTACAAAGAAGGAGGGAAAAGATGTTTATCTGCCCCCCATGTGTTCCATTCATCTAAATAGAAGGCTTAGACATGTGGGTGATGAAACCGTCTTGGATCTCTAGCTCAGTGGCAACTTCAGATGATACTAGCCCCCACTTATCCTTTGCAGCTGCAAGAAAGACTCAGGCAAGAAGCACCAGATGAATCCAGAAAATCCACAGGACTTTAAGGGAAAAAACAGATTGTTGTTTTAAGCCACCAAGTTTTAGAGTAGTTCCATAACAATAAGTAACATGTACTGTTAAATAAATTTGATTTAAATGTATCTTATTGTGAACATTAAAGACCAAGATATTTTACTGTCACATTTTACACATGTCTAGATGACAGCATTTTAGTTGCATATTGTTCTGTGAGGTTCAAAACCAAAACTCAGCTGGATTCAACCTGGAGCATTTAAGGCTACTAGGAAACTTTAAAGAGCTATGAATAACACCTCAGGGACCTATCAGTAAATACAGGGATTCAGGTTGAATTCCAACTACTTTCTATATATAGTTTCATAACATAAAAAGTGAGACATGAGATAATTTACTTTAAAGAAATCTAATTAAATAATTATAAGCTTTTTACTTCTTATTCCTCATTTGCTCTTTTCCTACTTTAGATTGTGTTTTTGTTAGCTCAATTAAAGCATAGTAGTATTTAGTAAAGTTACCTTTTGTGTACAAGGGTGGGGTTTATATTAGACTAACATAATTTTGAAATACTTTTATACCTTCCAGATACAAAAAAAGCCTCATGAATGGCAGAGTCTGCTAGTGTTTCTTGATACTAACTCTTTGACCTCAAGTTCACTGAAGATTAGTATATTAGGCATAATGCATTCAAGCTCATTTTAAAAGATAACTTTCATGTTTTGTCAACTGCCAGATGGACTTGAGTATTTTGGGGGAAATGTAGTTATTATAGTCATAATTATCAACTGCTTGAAGTGCTTACCTGATATTTTAAAGAATATTAATAAGGTCATATTTAATTTGGTTAAGCGCTTTCACATGAATGCAAACTGATCATGTCTTATATTTTCATTTTTCCCCTCAGCCATTTGTTAGTTAATACACTTTCATTTCCTATCTGAGAACTATATATTTGTTTAGAGTCTAATATTAATATACTAGTAGTAGATAATTAAATGCTGGCATACACAGTTTTGGGTAAACACTTGTACTCTTAAGTTCATTTTAAGCCATATATGAATTGAAAAATATAAATATAATCAAATATAGAATTGGTAAGCATTTTAAAGTATACTTGTAAATATTATAGTCAAGGTATACAATTGCAACAACTTCCAAATCCAAAATGAAATTGGAAACTTTCACATTTTGCATTTACTAAACCAATGTATAGATTGTTATTTATGTTTAAAACTAAAAAATAAATTCTACTTTTCTCCAACCATTCTAACAAAAACTTAGTAAGTAGGCATTGCTTTCAAAATGACACAATCCAGCAGTTATTTGGTAAAGCTAGCATAATCATAAATTTCCCATCCTTGCTTTTTCCAAAAATACTAACCCATATTGTTCTCCCTGGACCTGTTGTAGAGATGACTAATCCAACTGCTGAGGTCTCCCTTTATGTGTTTGATGGAACACTTGGCTTGCTGGACTACAGCTGTGTGTTTATGTGCATTGCACACCTGCAGGGCCCTGACAAATAGCTGTAGTATGTAGAGGATACAAAATTACTCTGGCAGTGCTGCAAATAAGGAAGTTTCTGTTTTGAAGTCCATATGTGTGTGAGCTTGAGATGCCAGCTGGTGTATTTATGTTGCATGCACAGATGTAAAACTGCCAACTGATTTTATACCAAATAAAGTCTAATCTTTTTATACTTACTTTGTGTCAAAGTTATGAAGTGGTACGTAAGAATGTTCTCACGATTTAGGTCTTTTAAAATAAAAGCTGCTGTTAAAAATGTGAACTCATGACATGATTAGGAAAAAGAATAGTGTCATAGATGATATTTCTTAGGTGCTATCTGTAAGAATTTTATTGTTTTATCATTATATAAATAGAGGTTTGATTTATTATAATCATTAATGATATATATATATCCTCTTTAGTGACTAGAGTTAGTCAAATCTGTGTTTAATCCAATTTATGAATACTGAAATGTAAAAGCCAAATTTATATAGTTACTTGAAGACTGGACTTTCCATCTCTTCAGTATACTTAATTTTAACAATGAAATGTTAGTGTATTTTGGGCATTTTTGCCAGTGTATTTAAATTTGTTCTGAAAGAAATACTTGTATTTACACTTCATTTTCTAAGTTTATGGAAATTTAAATACCAAAATAATAATAATTGAAAACCATTTATTCAAAAGTACCTTTGAAAAAGGCATTTTTTCTTTTCACATGTCCCATCTAACAAATGAAAAAACCAGTTTTTTTAGTGTCTTTCCTAAACAAGTTTAATGATTTGATAGTTTGAAAATTGATCTTCAGATGAATATTTGCGAATTACCCTTATATCTTTTGCTTAACTGCACACTTATTTTAGAGTAGGAATTCTTTTTTGATTAATGTTGGATAGTAATTTTGTCTGAGAACTATCATGGAATAACCTTTTATTTTTTTTTCCCCAATAGTCTCGAGTATTATTGATCATATTTTAATTGAATTATTTTCAAAAGTGTTGACCTTTACTGTATTTGAAATGTGTACAAATTCAAAGAAATTCCAGACATTGCACAAAAACGAGACCTGGTAAACTCTGTTTAATTTATGTTTATTTACCTAAGATTTCCTGATGGGTCTTCCCTTACTTTATTTGATCTATACTAGTTTATAAATATTTGCAGATGAAGAGTAGTTCAAGTGGTTATCCAAAATCATATTTATTTTAATTAGAAAAAATTAATGATGCTAAAAATATTGGCCTTTAATCTTCTATCTAGTTTTGCATTGAACACACTAAATTTGTGTTTCACATACATTTGTGAATATATTAATTCAGTGTTCTCTGGCACTGATATAATAAGTTTGTTCTGACTTTGTACTTATAGTACTGCCTTATTTTAGTCCCTTATTCAATTTTATTTGGCCTAACATTGGTATGCCTTGCTAATTATCAATTATTCATTGTTATTGATAATTTCAAACTTATAAATATTTTTAACAATGTCTTTATTTTATTTCAGTAACACCTAAGCGGGCATGATTTCTTCCTCTTCCAGTGCTAGGAATTATTTTGTCATAAAAGGTGTGCATTTGCTGTTATTTCTGACATGCTTTTACATGTACTTTTACTAGCATTTCATTTAAACAAATGTGTGAAGGTTCTGAGTTTTTAGCATTGTACCTGAACTTTAAAAAGTACGCATTTTGATTGCATCATGCTTCTCAGTTCATACTGATCTTGATTTAGAATTTTTTTTCAGTATAATGAGACAGGAAGGTGGAATAGAAACCACATCTCCTAATGGCTAGCCTGAGTGATAAAATGTGCTGTTAATCACATATCAGAAGTAAATCAAAAGACCAGGGGGATAAAGGCAGAGTAGACAGGATAGCATAGTTGAGTGAGTTCTTGATCAGGAGGCAAACAAACCATAGCCTTGTTCGCTTACAGTTGTGTGACATCATTTTAGTTTCTGGAGCTTTTGTTTCGGTTTTCCACCAGAGAAATGGAATACTAATTTTGATTTAATAAACTTGACATGACTTTTAGTAAGATAATAGACATAAAGTTCTTCCTAGGGTTAGGGAATGGAGCATGTAGTAGGTATGCTATAAATGTTGACTTTCTAATAGCAGTAATAATAGTAGCAGTTTAGAAAAAAATCAATTATATAGGAAATAAGAGATATATATAACGTGAACTCAGAGGATAGAATCAAGAACATTTAATTGTTTTATATATTTTTTTCTCAAAGAATATTTCAAAGAAAGGATCAAACCTGAAATTTTTACAGCTAAAAGACAGAACCTTTTATTATTCATTTGAGAGATTATGTTCCATACATTGCTTGGTTATTTAGTGCCAGGGCCAACTTCTTTTAGTAGGGTATCACTTCAAACACTGCTGCCGCCACTGCAGGTTGCAAGCACATGATTGAAGGCTTCTAGTTCTCAGTTCATGCCCAGATGTCTTTCAATAACTATAGCCAGTAATTTCTTCAAATTGCTCACTTTATCAGCAGCACATGTCATCAATCCTGAAGTGGTTGCTCAAGTCAAACTGCAGAATCTCTAGCTTACAGACGCAGCTGCAAACAGGTGAACAGGCAGAAAGTAATTTGTGCAGCTTGGTGGCTGTCAGACGAAAGACAGACAATCTGTGTTTAAAACAGATTGCAGGCCCTGTATGGGCCAGACAAAAGGGATTTCTCCAACTGCAAATAATTCTAAGGTTAACATATTTTCCTTTCTGCCATTAGGTGATTTGTTAAAATTGGAAACAATGAACATTATAAATCTACACAGAAACTAGAGACAAGATGAAAGAGAAAATCAGATCACTAAATAGGTTTACATTTGTCTTTCCAAAGAAGTACAACTGGCATTCATATAAGCTATTTTCTCACAAATTAAGCCAAGTTATAAAATAATTCTTTGAAACTTATGAGATTATAAATGTTTCAAGTTGCATTAAGAATTACTGATACTAAAAACAATGAAACCTGAACACTACAGTTTTTATAATAAAAACTTCGGTTTTTAGATTGGTTAATTTGTGAATGTTGGATTTTGCTTCTTTGAAATATTATTTATTATTGCCCTTGATGGTTTATTAATGTACACTTTAAAGGTAGTATATGCCACATATATTACACTTTTTTAGCTGATGAAAATTTACCATAGTTGTTCAAAAAAATTCTTACAGTGAAAAAAATTTTGGAGAACTTAATCATTTAAAAAAGTTACTTTCACATTTTATTTTCCTTACTCTTGCATTTTCTCTCATGTTTCACAGTCAATTTAGTGTTGTAATTGTTTTAATGGCTAGTGAATGGTTACTAGGATAGTGTTGATAGTTTTCAGAATACAGCTAGATTGAAGCTCCAGTTGGGTTGTATTTTGTAACCTTGGATAAGTTACTTATCCTCTCAGATCTTCAGTTTTTCACTGATATTGGGGCTATTTTGGTGATTTTTTGGTGATACTTAGTGATTTCCTGCTAGAATTTAAATATCCTAAGGAGAGGAAATGTGTTTGTCTTGCTCCTAGCTCCTAGCATGGTGTTTATCACCATGCTGTGAACCCTGTAATTCAGTAATGAATTAGAATCAATTTATAATTGGTTCTGTGAATTTCAGAGTCCATTTTGCTGATTTTCGTTAGTTATAGCAGTCTTTCCTTGCCAACTGTCTTGACCTTAAATATTAGCACACTTTTGCTTTATATTTTGAATATAGACAAAATGAGGAGATAAGACTATTCTAACTTTTCTTTTTTTAGCTTACCTAAATACTGATAAATTATTCTTCATTATAATCATTTTTCAAATATTGACTTTTCAGTATTGAAGTATAATTGATAAAATTGTAAGATATTTAATGTGTTTCATTGTTATGATTTGATATACACATATACATTATGACAGGATTAATGCATCCATCACATGTATATGCACAAGGACTTAAGTTATTTAGCAGATTTCAATTACATAATACATTGTTATCAACTATAGTTACTATGTCATACATTAGATCCTCAGACTTTATTCAGGTTACAGCTGAAAGTTTATATCCATTATCATCTTCTGCTTCTACCACTTTCCAGTCCCTGGCAACCACTCTTTTTACTCAAGTTTTTCCAAGCGTTTGACTGTGCTTAGATTCCATGTATAAATATCATAATGTATAAATACCATAGAGTATTTGTTTTTCTGTTTGACTTAGCATAATGCACCCAGAGTTTACCCATGTTGTCACAAAGAGCAGAATTTTCTTCTTTCTTGTGGCTGAATAATAGTTCATTGTATGTGTATGTGTGTATGTGTTGCATCATCTTTCATTCATTTGCTGATGGAACTTATGTTGTTTTCATATCTTCATTGTGAATAGCGCTGCACTGATCATAAGAACGCAGATATTTTTTCTACTCAAATATTGATTTTTAATGTCAAACTTTTTTGTGACTATAAACATTTTGCTCTCCAGTCCCACCTTGGTTCCTTTCCATTTGCAGGCCAAAAATTGAGGGATGTGAGAATACAAGTGCAGTTCTTTAGGTCTTGCAGGTTTCTTGTATCAAAACCTCTTTGCCACTAGAACAGTATATAAGGCATTTAAAATATACTAATGTGCAGATCTCACACCAGACCTTTTATTTTGGAATCTCTGACGGTCAGATTGGGTGTTGGTTTTTAAAATAAACCTATTTATGTTAATCTAAAGTTTATGTTAATCTTAAGTTGATCCACTGTTGAGGACAGCTACTCTAGAACAGAAATGGGCAATATGACCCATGGTCTAATTCAGCTCACTGCTGTTTTTCATATGGTTATTCGTTATTTTCTGTTGTGTTAAAACAACGGAGTTGAGTAAGTACAACAGAAACTCTGTGTCTCACAAAGCAAAAAATATTTGCTCTCTGGCAAATACAGGAAAAATACTCCATCTCCTGCTTTGGATTTGAGCTCTCATTATCATGTATTTGCCAATTTCCTAGATTTCTTGTTAGTACTTGATATAATCTGTTGGGAAGTTAACTAGGCTTCTGGTTATCTTTTTATTTCTTAATGGGTTGTGAGCTATTAGAGGGCAGGCACTGTATTTTATAGCTTTTATGCTGCAATACTTAACAGTTAATTTTGCATAGTTGGGTCTAAGTAAATGTCTTTTGTTGATATCAACTATTGGCCTATTGCTTCATTAATTGATGTTAACTCTTGGTTATTGCTTGAGGGTACCAGCAAGGGGCAGCATGGAGCTTTTGCCTTGCACACTTTCAGTTATATTTTACTCATTCATTCATCTGTAATATTATAATATGTTCAAGCATTTTATATTACCACGCCATAATTTTATAATTGTTTGGTATCTCCTAATTCTTATTTTCATTTCTATCATTCCCTTTAATCTTCATTACTCTTTGTGAGTTGTACTTAATTTTTATTTCTATCTCCATTACAAAGAACCATACCATTTTCACCATTTTTTGATAAATTTCCCTCCTGTTTTGGGACATTTTAGCAATTATTGGGATACTTATGTCTTAAAAATATTTTGGGATCTGGCCAATGTGTGGTTGATCCAGTTTTAGGAATAGTTTGACCTTACTTCTAGGCCTCTAATGGATCAAAATTAGCTTAGCTTTTGTTGCTAGTGTGGTCACAATAATTTATTAATTGGAATTTGTTCTGAAGAGAAAACAGACACAAAGGCTTCACATAAGCTTGTGTTTCATTCCCCCTGAATGATGCATTCAGGTAGTTTTCAACTCTTAACTGTGCAGTTTTGTTCAAAGATTATGTTTCAGTATTTGCATTCCAAATATAGTTAATACACATACATGTGTTACATATTTACTAGGAAAGTAAGATCACCATCTTAAAAAGATTTTTTCACTTCAGTTGTTGAATAAAGTGAGTATGTTATTTAGGGCAGGGAAAAAAAATAAGGCACTCAGGCAGGTTGCTGACTGAAGTCCAAATGGCTGATCAGAGAGTCTTTATATGCATCGGTAATGTGTTGTGCAATATAAGCTGAAATATATTCCACAAGGGAGGAAAACGGAATAGGTTACATACGCTGTTCCTAAGTGCAATGAATATAAAACTCCATTACTCACTTTAGGCAGGTGCTTTTTATATGAGGCTTTAAAGAAATATAAAACTGCTGGTGAAATGATTGGTTTGTGCAGACACCACTTAGCTTCCAGTGCTTTGACTAGATAAAAAGGCTAAATATATTCTTTAGTCACTTCTTTAGTGGTTCAGAGTTGAAGGCTAATATTCTATCTCTTATACCTGTCAGTAGAAGCATTAAATAATATATGAAATATGCCTCTGACTTGGGTATGAAAAATTGTTTTCAGCAAAATAGGAATGATTTTCTAGCTTTATTTTGTTAATAATAAAGAAATACCAATTACTAGAATATCTTTTTGAGATTTATATATATTTAAAAATCTTTTAGAAAACTTTTTAAATAATATTTTTTGTAGTTTTCAATAGTTCTCAAGAACATTAGAGTAATTTATAGGTGTTAAGACTGGATACATTTCTGGAATATAAAATCTGGAATAGTCCTGTAATTAATTGATGAATGTGATGAAGAATTAAAAGTTTATTAGTCCATAAAGATTTATAGTAATCCCACCTACATATACAAGTTCCTATATATATTGTCCCCTTTAACTTTTAGAACAAGCAAGTACCTGCTTATTACTTGAATACTGAACTTTTGCAAATGAATTTTCATAAACATGAACTAAAAGGGATATTGAGAAGGCATAAATATTTTTCAACTATTTTAGATTATATGTGAACCAGTGGGTTTTCTTTTCAAATGTGCCCTGGGTTGATGATTGCCTTTTCTCTTCCCTTTCTCTTTATAATTATTATTAAGATGAAATTCAAATAACACACAATTGACAATTTTAAAGTATGTAATTTAATGGTATTTAGTGTAGTTACAATATCATATAATTGGCAGCTCTTTTTGATTTAAAAACCTTTTTATCACTCCATGAAAAATCTTATATGCTCTAAATGATTACTCCTCAGTCCTTCCTCTGTCCCATATCCTGGTAATCTCTAATATGCTTTCTGTTTCTATTTTACGCTTCTGGGCCTACTGTGTGAAAGGAATCACAGAATATGTGATATTTAGGATTGGCTTTTTTTCTTAGCGCATGTCTCGAACTATATCTAAGTTGTGTTTTTAAACAGTTAATTTTTATTGCTGTATCATATTCCTTGGTATGGATTTTATTAGATTGCTTGGCCAACTATCATTTGGATATATAGGTTGTTTCTAGCTTGTGACTTATGAGTAATGGTCCTGTAAACATTTGTGTCCTTGTTTTTGTGTGAACTTTAGTTTTCATTTCTTGGGGAGAAATATTCACAGTACAGTTGCTGGGCTGTCTGGTAGTTGAATGTTTAATTTTTTTTTGAATGTTTAATTTTGAATGAAACTGCCAAATTGTTTTCATCAGTGGCTGAATCAGTTTACATTCCCTCCAGTAATGTAATGATCCATTTTTTCCACCTACCCAGCATTTGATTTTGCCATTTTATTTTCATTGGTTGAATAGTTCATGTATTTAGTGCATTTTCTTTTTTTTTTTTTTTTTCTGGGCTATCTTCTTTATTTATTTATTTATTTTTTAATAATAAATTTTATTGTTGTATTTAGTGCATTTTCTAATTGAATTGTTTGTGTTTTTACTGTGGACTTTTGAGAGGTCTTTACATATCCTGTGTTCTAGTGTAGATGTGTTTAAAAGGTCTTTGTAGCTTTCCTTTTTATGTTCTCAACATATTTCACAAGGCAAGATATAAAATTATGATGAGACCAAATTTTTTCCTTTGTGGATCATGGCTTTGCCTAGTGTGTTAAGTTAAGGAACTCTTTGCCTCATCCTAGGTTCTGAAAACTTTCTCCCCCCCCATGTTTATAATTTGACATTTACATTAAAGTCCATGATTTATAATCATGATCCCTTAATGATGGGGATACATTCTAAGAAAGATGTCATTAGGTGAATTCGTTGTTATATGAATATCATTGAATGTAATTACACAAACCTAGATGTATAGGTACTAATATGTAGTCTGTCATTGACTGAACCATCATTAAATGACACATGGCTGTGTTGTGACTTTTTTTTTTTAAATAGGTTGTTAGGGTTAGGTTGATTGTTTTTTGTTCTTATTTTTTTTTTTGGGGGTGGTGTGGACATCCATCATTTCCAATACTATTTATTGAAAAGACTTCTTTTCCTTGAATTGCATTTACAACTTTGTCAAAATTACTTGGCTGGGATTTTGCCAGGACAGCACCTGAGAGGAGACAGCATGCATTGTACAAAAAAGGAAGAATAATGTATATATATAAAGAATAATGTATATATATAAAATATATATATATATTTACTATATATATAATCAAATTAAGAATAATAAAATAAATTCAAGTGAAAAAAAAAGTTACTTGGCTTATCTGTGTATGTGTATTTCTGGATTCTCCATTCTGGTCTCTTGGTCTTTGTGCCTATTCTTTCACCAATACCATGTTTTCTTGATTCCTGGCTGGTCTGATTTTTCTTTCCTTTTTTGGAATTGTTTTTAGATATTCTAGTTTATTTTCCTTTTCATAATGTTTTGAGAAAAATATTGTCAGTATCTATAAGAATCCTTACTATATTCAGCCCTCACATCTATGAACAATGTCTTTTCATTTATATAGACATTTGTTCATTTCTTTCACCATTTTTGTTTTCAGCATTTAAGTCCTCTACATGTTAGGCTAGTTTTACTTTTATTGAATTTTTTTTTCATTTATCATTTATTGTAAATGATATTGTGCCTTTAATTTTATTGTGCAAATATATTTCTTGCTAGTATATAGAAATAGCTTTTAAATTTTTTTTAATTTTATATCTTATAACCTTAATAACCACATTTTTTAGTTCTAGAAGTTTTTTTTTTAAAGATTCATTTTATTTATTTATATAAGAACTGGGTACAGGCCAGATGCGAGGGAGGATGAGAAGATTCACCAGAGACAGAGCGGGGAACAGAACAGGCAGACTGACGAAATACACTGCTGAGGGGAGCGGCGGGTGAGGCAGGAGAGGTCACCTGTGTCATGTGGGAACCCTCGCCTGCCAGCCAGGATCAAACTGGTGCTGCAGAGGCTGTGGACAGCTTCACAGTGTGGTGCTCAACCACCTGTGCTACCAGGGGAGGCCCAGTTCTAGAAGTTTTAAAAAAGAAGATTCCTTGACTTTGTGCAAAATTATGTCATGCAAAAAAGGATAGTTTTTTTTTTTTTCTTAAATTGATACCCCTTTTTTCCCTTTCTTGTCTTGTTGCACTGACTAGAAATTCTAGCACTATGTTGAATAACAGTAGTGAGAATTAACGTCCTTGACTTAGTCCCAGTTTTAATGAAGTATTCAATCTCTCACATTAAGTAGATTTAGCTGATTTTGTAAATGATTTTAGTCATACTAAGGAAGTTCTTCCATATTCCTATTTCATTAAATTTTTTTTTATTATGAATGGTTGAATTTTGTAAAATGCATATTCTGTGCTGCACACAATGCGTTGTGAAATGATTACACTAGGGCTAATGAACAGCTCCATTTCCTTCTGTTAGTACCATTTCTTTTCTGTGGTGAAAGAATTTAGATCAGTTCTCTTAGAGGCTTCTAAGCATATAATGTAGTATTGTTATCTGCAACTTCTATGTTGTTTGTTAGATCTCCAGAAATCATTTAGTTTATTACTTGAAGTTTATACTAGTCATTCATTTATTTTTATTGAGGTAACATTGGTTTACCACATTGTATACAATTTAGAGCAATAGGAGCAAACCTTTCAGGTGCTTGTTACCACACCACACACACCACCCAAGCAATGAAAGTCCTTCATCTTTCTCCGTGATGTCCCTTCACCCCTCTGCTCTCCCCCATCTCCCTTATCTTCTGGTAGCCTCAATTCTACAGTTAGATTTCTAGAGTTTGTTTACTGGTTTGGTTTTATTTGACCCTTTGTTTTGTTTCCCTATATTCCACATGTATAGGTGACACCACCTTGTATATGTCTTTCGCCTTCTGACTGACTTCACTTAATCTGTATTTGTACACTCCCCCAACACTTGTATTTCTGGTCTTTTTGATTTGGGATATTCTCATAGGTATGGGGTAATATCTCATTATGGCTTTGATTTTCATTTCTCTGATGATAAATGATGATGAACAGTTTTTCATGTGCCTTTTGGCTACCTATATGTTTTCTCTGGAGAAATGCCTTTAACCCTTCTGTAGATATTTTGATTGGTTTATTTTGTTGAGTCCTTTGTTGACTTTGGTTGTCAGCCCTTTGTCAGATATATGGTATACAAACATTTTCTCCTATTCAGTTAGGTGTCTTTCTGTATTGGCTATAGTTCCTTTTATGATGTAGACCCTTTTTAGTTTGATGTAGTCCCAATTGTTCATATTCAACTTTGTTTCTCTTGCTGTTGGAGATGAACGTACAAAGCAATCAGTGAAGCCTATGTTGTGGAGTGTTTTGCCTGTTATCATCGATGTATTTTATGGTTTCAGGTCTTACAGTCAAGTCTTTTATTCATTTTGAGTTAATTCTTGTTAATGGCATGAGATAATGGTAGTTTCATTCTTTTGCACAAGGATGTACAGTTTTTCCAACACCATTTGTTGAATAGACTTTCCTTTCTGTAGTGTATACTCTTGACTCCATTGTTTAGATTAATCTCCATGTAGGTGTGAATTTATTTTTGGGCTCTAATTCTATTCCATTGTTTGGTTTTTCTGTTTTGTTCCAGTTTTGATTATTATAGTTCTATAGCATGGTTTAAAGTAAGGGAGTGTGATGCCATATTTCTTTCTCTTTTTTGTCAAAATTGTTTTGCCTGTTTGTGGTCTTTTGTGGTTCCATATGAATTTCAGTAATGTTCTATTTCTCTGAAGAATGCTGTTAAAATTTTGATAGGGATTACATTGAATCTATATATTGATTTGGATAAAATGGCCGTTTTAACAATGTTAATCCTTCCAATCCATGAACAGGGAGTATCATTCTATATCCTTGTGTTTTATGTAGTGTAGTGATTTTGTCATGGGTTAGACATAAGTGATTGAAGTAGCAAGACTGAATCTTGCATACAGTCAGGGTTCTTAGAGTAGAAGACTAAACACACATGTGCACACATGTGCACTCATGTGCAAGAGCGCGCATTTGAAACAGTTTTGCCTTTTACTCTGACCTCTTTTACATCCCCAGCTTGTCATTTAGTATTTTTGTTGAAGTTAAAACTCTTTTGTCTTTCAGATCTTTGCCACAGTTTCCCTCTTCTGTTTACTATACGGTATTTTAAAAAAGATTCTAGGTTTCCTATGTATTAATTGTAAAAAGTTTCAATTTTGCTTTTAATGCCTCCAAGTATTTTTTCTTCTCAGTGTCCAAGAGTGATGACTTCCTTTCCTCCTTCCTCACTTTGACTGTCAGAATATAGAGTTTAACAGAATAGGATTTTTTGCTTTGTAGTTTTTGTTTGGATATTTCCACTTGTGGTTCTTACTGAGAACTTAATTTTGTGTATTCACTTGCCATATGTGTGATGAAATTACCCAATCCAAGAAGCAGCCACTTTTTCCCCCCCCGCAGTATTTTATTTTTGTATCTTCTCCTCTTATCTTTTTAATTTTATACATGGAGGTGATATTAAATGGTCATAGCTGTTAGTAACTGGGTACTATATATTATTTAAATATTATTTCAGCCAAGAAGAAAATGCTGTAATACTGTATCACTATTTTATTTGTATCATAGAGTAGTAATTTAGTATCATTCGTCACCTGGCATCATAACTCTAGAGGCTAGGGGTAGATAAAAAAGATATCAAAAGTTATCCTTGCAATATGAGTTGATAAACAAATTGTAGTTATTCTTTTAGATTTGTTTTTCTCATCTTTTGCTAGTTACTGACTTTACCTAGTCCATATTTTTTCTACAATATATATACAAAATTGTAAATTTTCTTTGCCAATAAAAACATACTGAAGGTATGGTATATGACAATATTACCATCAAGCATCACTTTTTCTTTCCATATAGTATTATGTAGTATTTAATCTCCTTCCATTGTGACTAATCATTGACTTACAAACTTATCAAATTCAACTATTTACTTTTTTTAGATGAAGAAACTGAACCACATGGTTTTGAATCCAAGATTACATAGCTCGTTGATTGCAGAATTGTGCTCTAGTAAAGGTTTACTGATAAGTGCATCTTTCAGTAAACTCCCTTAATACTCCTTAGGGTGTATAAAAATGAACTTTGCATTCCAAACTTGTGTTGTTTGTAGTAATAGTAACACTCTAGGTGAATATGCTAACATTTGTTGAACACTTATATGCCAAAAAATATTTTTTTTTTTAATATCTGAAGTTTTTTTTTTTTTTAAAGATTTATTTATTTATACAAGCACTGGATACAGTCAGAAGTGTGGGAGGGTGAAAGAATTCACCAGAGCCAGAGCGGGGAACAGAACAGGCAGACTGACGAAATACACTGCTGAGGGGAGCAATGGGCGCTGCAGGAGAGGTCTGCGCACCATGTGGGACCCTCCTCCGGTGGCCTGGAGCAGCCGGGGATTGAACCGGCGCTGCAGAGGCTGCAGGCAGTCGCAACCCAGCGCTCAACCACTGCGCCACCAGGGAGGCCCTATGCCAAATAATCTTTTAACCACTTTCCATTGATCATTTTAGGGTTCATGATTAAGCTCTATGAGGAAAGTAGTGATTTATACCCACTTTATATATAAAAACTGAAACAGCATAAAGTACATTTTGGGGTTCACAGTATGTTTAATATCTATGCATATACTCAAAAAATACACATTGCTACTTCCTTATATATCATGGGAGAAATCGTAGGGAGGAGAAAATTTATTTATAAAACCTATAAAATTACATTTACTTAAGAAACATGGCCACTAGAAAAACTTTCCTGTATAGACATTATACTGGATATAATTCACATATAATTCTAAGTGAGCATCAGCGAAGCAAAAAAGAGTTCCAAAACAAGCTAGTAAGTGAAAATGAGAATGGATAGTAGGCTGCAATTGCTTTGACTGTCTTAATGGGCTCTGGTAACCTCATTACAATGGACTTTATTTTTATTTATTTGTTTGTTTGTTTGAAATTTGACAGACTTTATTTTTTAAAAAGTATTTATTTTATACATAGAAGAACTGGGGTACAGGCCCGAGGTGTGGAGGGTCAGAGGATTCACCAGAGACAGAATAGGCAGATTGACTGAAATACACTGCTGAGGGGAGCAGTGGGCATGACAGGAGAGGTCTACTATGCCATGTGGGTCACCTCCCTGGCCTGGGATCCACAGTGGCTGCAGATAGCTTCACAGTGCTGTGCTTAACCCCTTGCACCACCAGGGAGGCCCTAGTTTACTTTTAATCACCAAATGAGAGTGGAGACAAGTAGGGTGAAATTGGGAAATGATGTTCTATTTTCCTGTGCTCATAAATTCAGAAGACTAGTGGAAAGCAGACTGTTTATCACACCCCACTTTTGTTTGGTCTTTATTTTGTAGTAGGAGGATGCTTTGCCTGAGAATTTGTAAGCACAGTCCTGTGTTAACTCAGATTTTCATGTGTGATCTAGGAACCTTCAGATAGTCAATAAGTTAGTGTATATGTGATCCCAGGTAGAATGTTTACATCTCTGGGATCTAGTAGTAAATATAATCTTTGGCATTACAATAGCATTGGCATTTTGTTAAAAGAAGAAAACTGTGAAACATAAATTCAGGATCTAAAATTACCAATAATTTAGAAAATACTCCAAGAATAAGCATTAGCAGAGACTTTCATTGGCAGATTTACAATTTCAAATATTATAATTATCACAAATAATATAAAATGAGTTTTAAAAAGTCAAAGATGTAAAAGATGGAGTTACAATATGACAGAGGGACAGCTTTTGGCAAAGATTAGGTATTTTGAAAAATAAAAATGTTTGGAGGTCCAAAGTCATTTAATGGACTAAATTGCAGTTGAGACACAGCCAAAGAGAATATTAGTGAATTTGAATGTAAATATTAAGACATTATCTGGAATTCGTCACTGAAAATAGAGATGAAAATGTGAAATACATGTTGATATGGACACTAGAAGGAGACAGTCTCTTTATGTCTAGTAAGACTCTCAGAGGGAGAAACTAGGAGAGAGGCTATATTGAGAGACACTTTTATTTTTATCTCCTCCCCCCCAAAAAAATTATTGCAAGATGTGAATCTTCAATTTAAGAATCATAAATCCTGAACAGGAAATATAAATCTATATTTCTAAATGGATGCTTCCTGATAAAATCCTAGTGTGCCAAAGACAAACTTAAACCTTTAAAAGTAATCCAAGGAAAAAGGAATTAATGACATGATCTGCCAACAAATATAACTGTTAGTGTTTCAGTTTCTCATATGTGTTAATAAACATGTCAAAAATAAAAAAATATTTATTATTGAACATTTATTGTCTATGAGACACTGCTAAGAAATTTGGAATTCTCCCTTTTTGAAAAATATCCACTCAGTCCAGTGATCCTCCTTTTTGCATCCAAAATGAGTTATTAACTCTTCTTGTCAGACTTTTTTCAGATGTTCTCCAGTATTTTAACCAGGCTCTGCACCCTTACAAACATAAAGACATGCTGAAATTCCCAAATATATAGTAATCATTAGTCTAAACCTAGATGCTTTATATAGCCATGAGATTCTTCAGAGGTTTTAGCCAACTTCTGACAAAGAGTCTTACATATAACATGAACTAGATATTAAAAAATACCACTTGTCATTCAAGGTAGGCTTGTGAAGTTTGTAAAGGTAAATGCAACAGTGTAATAAAATAATTTAAAAATAAAGCCATTTTAGGCGATCTTATCTAAAACAATATATAGTTTCAGCACAATTTCTATCAAAGATTTTGTGGCATTCTTCAAAGAAATATAACAAACATTATTGAAATTTATATGAACCACAGAAAACTCTGAATAACCAAAGCAATGTTTACAAAAAGATCAGAGGTATTTACACCCCTAGACTTAAAACTATACTTCAAAACTATAGTTATCAAAACACGATATTCAAATAAAAAGCTACATAGATGATTGGAATAGAATTGTGAGCCCAGAAGTAAATCCACACGTATATGGACAGTTAAACTACAATAAAAGAGCAAAGAGCATATGTATATAGGAGAAAGGAAAGTCCTTCTCAAAAAATGGTATTGGGAAAGCTGTGCAGTCTCATGAACAATTAGATCACAGTTTCACACTGTACACAAAAATTAAAAATGAGTTAAAGACCTGTGTATAAGACCTGAAACCATAAAATACATAGAAGAACATACAGGCAAAGCACTCCAAGACATTGAGAGAAAAAGAAACCCCTACCAAATGAGAGAAAGTATTTACACATTATATACTGAACAAGGGGTTAATATCCAAAATATGCAAAGAACTCATACAGCTCAACAAAAAGAAAACAACCCAATCAAAAAAATATGAGCAGAAGACCTACATAAAGCTTCTTCAGAGGAGACAATAAATCACCAGCAGTCACATGAAAAAAATTTTCATCTTTATCAGGGAAATCCAAATTAAAACCATACAATACCTCTTCACATCCATGAGAATGGCCGGCCTGTAGCATAAAACCAGAACCAATAAGTGTTGGCAAGGGTGTGGATAAAAGAAACTATCTACACTGTTATTAGGATTGTAGAAAGTTCTAGTCCCTATGGAAAACTGAATGGATGTTACTCAAAATATTAAAAATAGATCTGTCAGATGATCAAACAATCCCAGCCCTTGGTATGTATCCAAAAATAGAAAAACACTAATTCAAAGGAATATATACATGCCCATATTTATTAGAGCCCTGTATCCCAGAGTCAAATTATATAAAGAGTGTAAGTGCCATTGACAGATGTGTGGATAAAGAAGGTGTGGTATACATACACCGTGGAATTTTACTTAGTTATAAAAGATGATATCTTGCCATTTCTGACAGCATGGATACAATTGGAGAGGATTATGCTAAGTATACTAAGTCAGAAGGAGAATGACAAATACTGGATGATTTCATTCATGTGCATTATTAAGAAAACAAAAACAAAACCATACAAACCCTAAAAATATAACTGTAGAAATGAGACTACTGGAGGGAAAAGTTGGGAAGTGTGAAGCAAAATTGGGATTGGCCCTTTGGAATGTGGTAGAGGACTGTGAGTGTAGTATAGTGACATACAGAGTCATGAACCTGTATCCTTGAATCATACACATGTTGTAAACTAACTTACATGAATTAAAGTTATAAGAAAAAAAAAGAAATTAAAAAAAAATTCTCTAAATATTTGTTTAACCAAAAAGCCATTTGCCCTTCCAGAATCTCATTAGCTTCCAGAATATAATTCATGTTTTGTTGGTACTGATACCATCAACAACCCTATGTACTGACCACTGTCTAGGTTCCTTATATTTTTGGAAAACTTGGCACAGAATGAGAATCTGATTGTGGGCCTGAAGTTTATAGAAGGTATTATTCCTTTCTTTATCTCATCATCTAACATGATTGGGGCAGCATAGATTATGCACTGATTATAACTCTGCAAGTACCATAGATGTTAAATCTGTGGAGTAACTCAGCTTCCTTTTTCATAAGAAGAAATGTGATTTGATCTAGGCTTCACCACTTTCTGATTTGAGACTTTGGCAAAAACCCTTACTTAACCTTTGTTTTTCCTATGTGTAAAATGAAATGGCAATGGCTGCCTTTTTTTTTAAATGTATTTATGTGATGAATAAATAAAATAACAAACTAAGGTTAATGCATGGCATTTATTAAGTTAGGTGCTATAACATACTATTGCTGTAACTAGCACTGTTGGTACTACTGTTACTTCTAGAACTAAAGTATTATTGACATCATGTAATTTTCTGAGATAATGCTGCTTAAATGTTTATTCATGTATTTTGAAAATGTAATAAAATAATGGAAAAATATATAAATACACAAGTTTAGACTCCTCTATTCTGAGGATAATTTTCATATAGAACTTCAAATGGAAAAAGCACATGTAGTGAATATTGGAAAATAACTGATCAATACACAATTATGTAACAATCAATAGGAAATTAGTAAATTAACAGGTCCTTCTGAAGTAAGGATTAGTATGTGAGAAGATGTTTCTCAAATTGATGTTCTTTAATCATATGCATATTATGTAATATGTTAGTTATATGGCTAATTCCTTGGCTACCTCTCAGAAAATGAATAGGATAGTGGGGCTTCTTACACTGAAGTTTAAAATCAGTGAATTCAGAATAATCTTCACTATATTATAGGCAGTTTATGGTTTTCTTAATTATATACATATAGTTCTTCCTAAAGGAGTTTCAGATATGAAGGATAGTTAGTGTGTATGTGATTAAGAAGTGAAATGGGGAAAAGAAGGAAAATTATGAATATGGGCAAAATGCGTGGTAAAACTATTCTGTGTTGGCATCAAATTGTTAAACGTACTAGCTTATCACTACTCATTGTAGGAATGAGTAAAAATTCTCTAATTCACTATGTTGCAACATATAAAATGAGAATTATAATAATATTATAGGCCTGTTATTAGGATTGAATAAGATGAAGTGTGTAACACATTGTAAGTTCTCAGTAGATATTGGTTAATAATATTTTAGTAGTTCATAATATTGTCAGTATAACATTGTTGAGTTTTCTCTGCCTGTTTAATTCTCACCTTAAGAGAGAAAACGATTTTGTCCCTTCTGAATTAAGTATTCCCTACCATTTATTTCATGCTAATTCCTTTCTTCTGTGCTTTTAAGTCCTTCAGCAAGTAGCATGTGGTAGAGATGTTAATATCCCCCCTTTTGTTAGTTGACACAGAATCTCATTGATTTATTTGCTTATAGCATGTATTATCTATTGTGTTGTAACTTAGGGGCTTTTTCAGAGCTATCTTATTTCTGTCAACTCACTACCTGACCAAGATGTTTTTAGGAGCTTGTTTATTAAGGAAATTTCCTATTTAGATTAAATGTCTTTACCTAAATGAGATTCAATTTATGTTAAATATGTTTCAGAAATAAAGATCTTACCTTATATGCTAAAACTAAATATGATTTTTTTAAGGTCTTTTGTTTATTAAACAAATATTTGTTTAATTTTTTTTTATTTCTTGAGCTTGAGTAATCAAGAGCTGACTGTTTTAGTTATGAGAGTTCAGCCCATTTATTTTAAAATTGCGTACTTTCACCTCCTAAACACTAAACTATGAAACCTAACACAAATACTGTAAGAACATCTGAGGTAGATAATTAAAGTATAATTAAGTTTAAATGCCTTGGTGAAGGAATATAAAAATTATTTAAATTCAATCGGCTAGTACATTTGCAGTTTTCTTTTATTAGGTGTGAAATCTAAGAATCCCCTGCCAACTCTTGAGGGCTCAATCCAGAATGTTGAATTGAAGTACTGCAGCACATCATTGGTCAAATGTGCCTCTGGGACCATGGGATCAATAAAAATTTGTGCCAAAGCCCCAGGTATGTGCAGCTGGACCGTGTAAAACTTTATTGCCTGTATAGGAGAATTGGCCTTGCATTTTACAAGGAGCGTTACTGAAACAAGAATTTACTCATTGTTCCTATGAATCAGAGGTTCTAAATTTTTTTATTTTTACTTAAAAATTTTTTAATAGTGCCAGGATGATACCTCTTGACTTTAAGATGCTAATTTTTATTTTAGGGGGAAAAAAAGCTTGCATAGCTTTAAAAATGGTTATGAGGGAGAAAATTTAAAGGAATGTTTTATTTATAACTTTTTGGGGAAATAGGAGATAGTTACATATGACACTTAAAAGTCTTTTTATTATAATAAAATGAAACTGAAAATCCAGGTTTTTTTTTTTTTTTTTCAATTAAGGTTGTAATTCACCTTCCTACCAATATTTTATTTCATCATTTTTTCCTCAAATTTTTTTGTAATTTTTTTCACCACAAACTAAATTTCAAAATATGTTTGAAGAGGTGCAGATTCTGCTGCACATTTAGAACACAGTGTATTCAGATTGTTTCCTTTTACATACTTTTCTGAACATATGCTACATTCATTCTAAATATTGAAACGTAATTTGTTAAGTGTTAAGAGTGATTTTAATGTCATCATACATAATTTTTTATGACTTTTATAAGTCATATTTTTTACAGTATAACTAAATGTACAGCTAAAATGACTGAATATAATCAAATTGCTATGTTAATGTACTTTAAGATTAAGCATCTTCAAACTAATCCAATATTTTATTTAGTAAGTTTTTTTTTTTCTCATAATGTTTCTATTCAGGTGACAATGGAAAAGAGAAGTTAATTCCATTGCTGCAAGGTCCTTCTGACACTAAAGACCTTCATAGCAGCAAGTGGCTCAATGAGAGTAGAAAGCCAGAATCTCTCTTAGCTCCAGACTTGATAGCCTTCACAGTCCAAGTTCCACAACATATGGATTACTGCCACAATTCTGGTAAGTACAAACCTATCATTCACCTATTTTGCAATTTGCTTTTCTAATAAGGTGTTTAAGTTGGACTTCTTTGGGGTAACAATTTGTGTCCTTTGGATACTCATTTCAGTTGTGTTCTTTGAAAATTCAAATGAAGCATTTTTGTTTCATTTTTAATAAATGACAAGTTTACAAAAAATAATGAATTTGTTTTATGAGTGATAATTAAGTTGTATTATAACACTCAATAATAGGTTCACATCTATTAAGTACAGTGTGGTTTATAATGTGGTATGTAGAAAGGAGAAATGAATTTAAATCATTGGAAAGAGGAAACACTTTTATTAGGACAGTAGCTCTTTGTGACCCATAGTTAGCAATATTAAAATTAGCTATTTAGGCTTTACGTAGTTTTGCAGAAAGGAAAAGATGTTAAGGGTGGAAACAAGGATAAACTCAGATGCCAGATCTTAGAGTTTTTTTTTCTAGTAGCACTATTGCCTGGACACTGTTTCATTTAATTCTACACCATAATAACAGAACAATCTCTTTCTCATATTGACAGGAGATACCAGACAGATCAGTGAAGGCTGGGGGGGAAATGTAGGGTAAGTAGAGAGTAATAACAACATTGAGTTCACTTAGTACTTGCATAGTAAAGCCAAGGTGGTTAAAGTTAGTCATTGCAGCTAGAAAAAAGATAGCAATATTTAGATCACCTGCCTTAAAAAAGCAGGTGATATGAAATTTTTTTCTTTAGAATTAATTGGCCAGCCAGGAAATGGTTTCAAATAGCTGTGTAAGAGTTGAGCTCCATTAATGTTTTTTTAACAGGTACTACAGCTTATAGAAAATTTGTTAGGTATCACTGCAATAAGTTCAAAGTAGAAACCATTAAAAGATTTTTAATTAACAGACTATATAGAGACTATGCATATGTACCTATACAGAAACACACAGACTTTTGAAAGATGAATTTGTTATAGTAGCACTTGTAACAGACAGGACTCCACATTAGAAACTAGAATTTAGTATTTGAAAGGTGACTCTGAGGACCCCCTGTGAGCATGTTTCTAAAAATAATATTCCTCAAAAAGAAGTTATCGGTCTGGTGAGAATGGGTATAGAATTGTAAGAAAAATATGGGAGGATGAAGCCAAAACCTAACACTGTGTCTATGGACAAAAGATTTTAACAGTCTTTTAGAGTATGGTTTGGTAAGCATTTTAATCAAAGGCTAGATAACTAATATTTTAGACTTTTTGTGCTGCTTGTTCTCTTATTTAATTGTGCTGTTACAGCACAAAAATATCCTTAGACAGTATGTAAATGAATGGGTTTTAAGTATGTTCCAATAAAATTTATTCACAAAAAAAACCAAGTGAGCCAGAAGGTATTGGTGGTTAAATAAGCATTATGCTTGTGTTAATGCTGCTCTATCATCTTCCTTAAGTATGCTGCTTGGTAAACTCCTTTATATTATTAGCATTATATAATTATAGTTGTTTTGGGTTGGTTTTGTTTTCATATCATTAAAATGTTATTAACAAAGACTATCCCATTAGAATTTTGATACAGAAGAAGGGAGTAAACTTTTTGGAATCTGCTACATTGTTTTTTATTTTCAAAACTTAATTAGCTAATAATAATACTGAAGTTACATTGACTTTACAATGCTGTATTTTTTTTAGGGCTATAGGTGCACACCTCTTCAAGTGTGTATTACCACACCATGCCTATTATGAAAGCATCAATAATCCTCCACCACAGTCCACTGTGTCCACTCTCCCCAACTATCCCAACCTTTTTCCCGCCTCACATCAATTGTACACTCAGATCCCAAAGATTTTTGGTTTGTTATTTTGCTGTATCTTTGTATTCCATATCTGAGTGAAATCATCTGGTTTTTATCTTCCTCCTTCTGATTTATTTCATTTAACATAATTTCTTCCAGTTCCATTCATATTAACATACATGGCAGGATTTATTTCACCTTTCTTTACAGTTGAGTGGTAGTCCATTGTACACATAATGTTAAGTTGGACAGGGACTGCTCCGTTTTTTTTTTTTTTTTCCCATATGCCCAGTTAGAACGAACTAATAAATGAATAAAGTTTATTTAAATATTCTGATCCTCTACTAATAAAATTCTTATTCCTTGTAATTTAAATATATTTGTAGGGTCACAAACATATTTTGTACTTTTAATCCTTTATATGAACTAAAAGTAAACTATTATTAAAAAATTATACCAATGGGCCTCCCCGGTGGCACAGCGGGTTAAGTGCTGCACTGTGAAGCTGTCCGCAGCCTTCGGCAGTGCGGGTTCGATCCAGGCCTGCCGGCGAGGGTCCCACATGGTGCGGCAGACCTCTCCTGTTGCGCCTGCTGCTCCCCCCAGCAGTATGTTTCTGTCATCTGCCTGTTCTGTTCCCCTCACTGTCTCTGGTGAATCCTCTCACCCTCCCGAACCTCTGGCCTATACCCCAGCTCTTGTATCAATATGAATTTCAAAAAGATTAAAAAAAAATTGTACCAATGATCCTAGGATAAGGTTTTGTATTTTTTTTCTTGCTGTTCTGGAAATTCACCTAATCCTCAACATTAGTTTTGTGTTTAGTGATTTGTTTATGGGTTTGTGTGTAAAATTTTAATGTGGTCATGTATTTGGTGCTTCAAAAATGTTCCTTTGGGTATGTTTTTATCCTCAAATGTAATGTGGTTTTACTTGAACTGTACTCACATACTTTATTTAGGGCATTTTGAAATTTAAATTTTCCACCCACCTTGGAACTACCACCCACAGTACATACACATGACTTAGGTATTTATAATATGACATTTATAATATGGTATTTATGATACGGTTATTAGAGAACTTACAAGTAATATTTTTGAAGCAATTCAGAAATAATACTGATTTTTCTTATGTTCCATGGAATTTAAGTTAGAGATATTTCTGTCTATATGACTGATGGTATAGACAAATCATAAATAAATTTAAAATGAAGAAATAATTAATAGTCCTTTAAGACTTTACTGAAATATCATCTTTCCACTAAGTACTTTAATGATCACTATACATCATTTTTTCCTCTTTCTTACACACATGCATAAACAGGCACAGATGTACATTGACTTACACTTCTTATTTCCCTACTCTTTTTTAGTTTCTCTTAGTATGTATCATACTAGCATACTACATATATTGATTTCCCTCCCGCCCCCACTATTAGAATTTATGCTTCTTTTGGGTAAGAATTTTTGTCTCTTTTCATCATTGCTGTATTCTTACTGTCTAGAATAGATCCACATATTGTAGGCTGTCAACAAATATTTAATGAAGGAATGACAAGTAAATGGTGATTAAGATTCGCTTTTCTTTGGTTTTTGAGACCAGACTACCTTAGGGAATTGATACAGAACAAGAATTCTTACTTATGTAGGAGGAAAAAAAGTGAGACAGACAGAGGCTAGGTAGTGAAATCCTTCTAAGATGATCAGTTAAAGGGAAGTACAAGCAATCTCCACTGTCTCTTTCAGATAGCTATGCAGGTGAGGTTGTTCATAATTTTTTCCCATGGGCTTATAGAATTTGAATGAGAGGTATTTCAATGTAGAGTAGTGAGTGATTAGCTAGGCGATCTGAGGCAAGTTGTGTGTTTTTTGGTGATCTGTCTAAGTGGCCTGAATATTATGGCCTGACTTATGGAAGACAACTGCTATGGTGCATGTGCTCCCACACTGAGTGGGACATTAACACTGGAGACCAGCAAATGTGGTTATATAGAGAAGTTAATGAATAGTGAGTTTTGAAGGAAACTTAGTATAAAGAGGCAGAGTGTTTTTACTCTAACGAATGTGAGGAATGGACACCTTTATTAATGAGAATTTTTATAATGGAAACATTAACCATATTAGTAAAACTCATTGTAAAAACCATGGTTTGCAATTTAAAAATAACTTTTACATAGTTTGTTTACAAAATAAACATTGCTTTTAGCACAGCCTCTGCTACTTATATCTTACAGAGGAAGAAATAGAGGCCTACAAGTTGTAAAACTGCCTAGCCAAGTCAGACTTGTATCTGGGGCATCTAAATACATAACATTATCATACTCTCCTAGGGTCTTTATCATTTTGTCTTTTAAGTATAAGATCTATATTGCTAAATATTGCATCCCCCAGCCATGAAGATCTTTAACTTTGAGAAAGTCATGTCTGTGTATTAAGAGCCGTATTTTAATGATGTCACAACATTGCTTTGTCTTGGAAGTCTCAGGAATTACTTTTGCACTTTTCTCTCTTCACCCTTTGACTGACTCTGATTATAGTTAAGTAGCTGAAGGGTCATGTGGGGCTTATATGCCAGCCCACCTTCTGTATTCTTTGTTACTATTTAGAGAAATCAGTTAATGATTCTTTTATTTATTACATTTGTATAGATAATAGGGATCAAACAGAGAAAGTAGATGTTTCCTTGGCTCTTTCAGAGGGAGAAGTTCTTGGTAACTCTACTTGATTATATAAATACTTTTAAACACTTTCTAAACCTTTTTTCCCCTTAAGTTTTAAATATAGACTTTGACTTCTTCATTTGCCTTATTTTGCCTATCATTTATAGCATGTGCTGCTTTTTAAAGAGCCGGAATTTTTGCTAATCCTGGTGTTAATGTATACTTAAGTTTTAGGGTATCTGCTATTTAGGAATATGAAACGATCACAAGTACTATGAACTTGGAATCAAAGCAATTTAGAGTTCATCCTTGCCAAATTCTCAGCCAATGTATGGGTATGAGTCCTTTTTAATGTTTCTCCCTCTTTGTGCACTCTAAGATATCTTGGCCTTCTCTCAGTTTCTCAGTTATGATTATGCTTTTGCATATCCTGTTTTGTTTTTTTCTTTCTGTCTGGGGTTCTCATGGTTATCTTACATGTTTAATTCCAGTTTAGTCTTAAGATCTTAGCTCAACTACTACCACTTCAAGGAAGTGCTTCCTGTTACTCTTTCCCCCACCACCCAACTTGATTAAGTAACTCTGTTATATTCTTTTTCCAGCTTCACTGTACTTTTCTTTCATAGCATTAAATGATAGTTTGTAGTTAATAAGTATGTGATTTGAAGGGTGTCTGTCATTTGACAGTGAGTTCTATGAGGGTAGAATTAATTGCTGATTCTTTATCATTTTATCTTCAGGGCCTAATTATCTGAAACACATGAAATGCTTGAGAAATTACTTGAATGAATGAATAAATGAATGTCTATGACAGAGGGTCAAGGGGATGAATGTGTTTGACAGATTAGTAGTAAGTCCTAATATATGTTAGCTGTCTTCCCCTTTCTCTCCTATATTTCTTCCTTGCATATATCTACCTTTGGAAAATATATCTACCAGTATCTTTGTTAGACAGTTCTAATTACTGTTAGAGTCCATATTGAACTATAACTTCTATTTCTTGGTCTGGAGTTAGTCTTTAAATAAATGACAAAATAATTTATCATCCCTCAATACACCTGATAAAACTTATCATTTTCTATTTCTTAACAATTTTTCCTGTTAGTATTCATCTTCTTTGTCTCTGGCATTTACCATATTATCCCTTATGTTGCAACGGGTGTTGAGAATGTAGGCGCTTACTGCCCTTTGTTCTAGATTATCTTTTTAAGGATGTTTTTACATAGGGAATAGTTTTGAAAGATAGATCCATTCTGGACTCAGTGGAAGGCATGATTACTGTCTGTTATATAAGATTTGATTCCTCAATTCAGAGTTCATTTTTTTTGCTATATCATACAACCCCGCTGTACGTGAGGGCAGCATCTGGGTACATCTTTGTTGTTACTCTCTAGAACTTGGGGTCAGAGGGCAATACTCATGCTGCTTGCTGTGCTAAGAGTAGTAGAGCCATTTGTCTCTTACTCAGGAGTCTCCTGTCTTCTGCAGCATTCACAAAACTGGTACAGTAAAATCTTACACTCACAGTTGTTGTTATTGGAACAATGCAGTTTCTTGATTCTCCTTGTTAAATGGTATTCACTCCCCTACTCAAACATATTTCTTTACTTTGTGTTTTAAATATGGTTTATTGCTGAGATTGTTATTGGTTCTTTTCTTTTTATTTGAATGACCTAATCAAAACACTCTTCTTTTTTAGCAACCATCCATATGTTTGTGTCTCTGTGCATTTACATTCTTTAGCGATCCAGACACCAAATTTTAGCCATCTCTTGACCCCTTTCCTGTCAATATTTTAACAGTGCCATATGCATTACAAATAAATTCACTGTAATCCCCTTCATCTCATTCCATACTGAATTATTTACTATTTCAATTGATGACATTACTTCCTCTTTAATGCTGTAAATTTCAGCGCTAGCTCAGTTGCTCCTCGTTTGTCCCCTGTACATAGACGTTCCATAAAGCTTTTTTAAAAACTGATTCTTCCATTCTAAACATGATTTGTTGAGTCATTGCCGATATTATTAGTCTTTAGATTCATTGCCATACTAATTACTTACTCTACATGCTTGAAAATATCCTCTTAAAATTTAATATAATCCTTCATATAGCACCAAGTACAAATTGTATTTCCAAGATTTGTTTTAGACTTCTAGACCACTGGAAATCAGAGTTCTTTTTCACATAAATAATTCTGAAGACAGTTTCCCATATTTTATGTATTTACATTAGTTTATGAATTTTTATGAACACCTTCACATTTACTCCTATGAAACTCCATCAAATTGATTTTGGTTCACCATTAGTAGAGAAAATCTCCAAGTATCAAATTGGCTGTAGTTACTTGTGGAAGTAAGTTGAACATGCCATTTTCGCTTTTAAGATCTAAAACTTTAACATTTTTTCCAAAAATGTAAAAATAAAATTATATAATTGTGTTATTTTAAAAAATAATGTGAAGCAAGTATTCTTAAAATGCTTTTTAAATAATCATATAATTTAAGCAAATTTTGCTGTTCCCTGGTGTAGTCAGTTTTGTAAATAAATAAAAAAATTTATGCTTTACCTAGATGGCCATGTATTAAAAGTTATTTTATCTTTTATCCATTAAATAATCACTGATCATTGTTATTTGAAAAAGAAAGTCATAGTTATAATTCTAGTCTCTGGAAATTCATAATTAAATAGGTGGGAGAATGGTGGGGTGTAGTTCTCTTTTTGATGAACATATACCAGCAAATACAGACACTCTTATTTCACCACGTAGCATTGGTTGGTTAGCATACTATTGTTAAGGAGTTGTTTTTTTTTTTTTAATGGTGGCAGTGTTTTAGGTTGTAAATTTTAATTTATGGGGAATGTTTTTTGTCCCAAAAAATTCTCCTCATAATATAGAATTAAGCGAATTGCCTTGAAGTTATATTTTTAGTATTTTTGACAGGACACATGAGTTAGAATGCTTATATATTGTAGCAATTAAAGACAATTCACATTTGTGGTTTGGGCATAAATGTGTAAAAATTATACCCATCTATCTTATTACATTTCCTCTCTGCTCCCTGAGGACTTTACTATGTACTTTATCTGTAATTGTTGCCAGTTTTCTATCATGTTCCCACTGGGCTTCTGGTGCAAAAAATCTTATCCTCTTGATGACAGAGCTTGCCTGAATGATTTCATGCTCCTAGCATTTTTGTTCACGGGAATTAGGGGCAAAATGTAACTACAGCTGAACAGAGCATCTATTTTTGTAATTTTGGAGTTTAGGCTCTGTTATTGGAACTAAATGAAGAGATGCAGGTGTTCTCCAGTCCAAGCCCTTTGGGAGTTTTGATGGTAGATGCTTGAAAAGAAAATGCATGTGTTTCCAGAGTCAAACAGCAGCTGTGAGACAAGGATTTATGTTTTTCTCAGAACTTTGGGATTTCAAAATGTTACATTTAATCACAAGCACAGAAAGGGGAGCAAATGTTAAAGATGTTACGCATAAAAGTAAGTTTACTGATCTCTTTACCATATGAACTAGTTGTGGGAATATAGGAGCAAAGTGATTTTTAATCATAAAATAAACAATTTCTAAAGGATTATGATAGTTACCAGGACATAACTTGTGTTGCATTTGTAGCAAAGTGAATTTTTTATCCTACTAGTCACCTTAAAATTGTTATTTTTTTGTTTGCACATACATGTACACATACACAATAAAAGTTTTAGTAAATAATTGCCAAATGCATTTTGATTATAAACATTTTGGGAAAAGTATAAATAATAAATATCTTTTAATAACAAAGTACATTTTTTCCAAGCATAAGAAATGTACTTTTCTATCTAGAATAGGAATTAAGGGAATTTTCAGGTACACATTTAAAGCATATACTTATATATGTTAAAACAAATATGTATTTAAACTTTTTTTTTAAAATCATGAAGTTACTTTGTGTTGTCTTTAAGTAAGAGTCCTTTTTAGAATTTTTTGCCATGTTTTCATTGCTTTATCTTTTTGGTATAATCATTCAGTAATTCATTTAGTAAATACTTATTGTAAGTTTTCTGTGTGTAGAATAAAATGATGCATCAAAGTCTATTAAAAGAAACTTATAGTATATTGAGGTGACAGGTATATAAACACCAAGGGTGAATGAATGATAAAAAGGCTTGTATTCTGAGTTCAACTTCATCTATTGTGAAGTGCAAATCAGCCTGTCTGAGCATTGGGTTTTCATCTGTGAAATGAGGATATTCTTGATTGCAATGATTGTTGTGTTGATCAGATTAAATAGATTTTCTTCAAGTTAATTCTGTAAATTTGTGGATATGTAGTTCTGAAGCAAAAAGCAAATCCTTTAGCTATTGCCAGTTTCTAACCTTTTCCAGAGTGAAATGTCTCCTTAATGCCATGATTTTAGGAGTCAGGAACAATTTTGATAGTAACAGGAAATTACTTTGCTTGCTTCTTTGAAAGATCACAGATTCTGGATGGAAGCCAATTGGAGAAATCCCATGAGCCTTGTGGATGACCAGTTGTTTCCCTCACTTATAGCACAAGGTCAAAAATATTGCGTTTACTACTTATATATTAAAAGAAACTGGTATTTAAAGTAAATAAGCAGTAACTTCATTTGTAAATATTGTCATTATGTAAAAAAATAAATCAGGTTATAATGGGCTTCATGTGACTATCACCATAAAATATGTAATATTTTGTGTATTTTTATATGGATTGAAAAACTACCATTATTATGTTAGGTTATTTTATGTTTTAGAAAATGGTATGTCTTCGAAGTAAGGTTTTATTTTTGAATTTCCTGTACAGAGTTTTGGGTTGTTTGTATAGTAGCTGTCATATTGGCCAGCAAGAGAAGTAGAAGCCTTAGTGAAAGAGTAAGAGTTGTTTACAAAACAGAGGGTGAAATTCTCATCAGTTTTTGTTATCCAGCTCTTAATTGTTCCATACCTTCTGGAGGAAACTTGATTCCATAGGTAGCTGTTACGTTTCTAATAGTCAGTACATAATATATAAAAGTCATTCTATTTTTGGTAAATAAACGATGAAGCATTTGTCCAGTGATTTGTGAGAATTTAAGCTGTTTTCTGAGTTTTTGTTTTTCACTTTCCACTGCCTTCTCTCTTAATTTTGCTGCTTCTTGTGTTTCTCCCTTTTTCCTTTCCTCCCTTCCCAATTAAATATTTTCTTCTAAGTAGCACAAGAGCACTGCAAACAGTTGTGGATGTTTATAGGATTCCTTCTTTATGAATCTGGGAGTTCCTAAAGGCAGCATATGAATAGGTATTTGGCAAACAAAGGATGCTCCAAAGGAAATTATTTTTCCATTTGGGCATAGCCCTATTGTCTGTAGACCCATATCATCTTATTTTAAAATTAGGCTATCATGGAAAAATGTAGCCTGGCTTTTTCCTGCTAAAAAATTATATTTTAAATAAGTAAAATCATGACTCTTGTATATATATAATATGGAAAAGTGTTGCAGATTATTAACATCATTATTAATGGAGAACCAGACAGATATTATAACCAGATCAAAGGTGAATTTTAGAGACATTTCGAGACCAGTATTACTGTAATAAATTTGGAAATGGACACACTAGATTATTCCACATCAGCTTCTCCCTGAAATAATTTATTTGCATTTACAGGCAAGAATATTTGTTGCATTGCTATCAATTGTCTACAATTTTCAGATCTGTAAGCTAGCTCAAAGGGAATGAACAGTGCATAGTCTCCATAGACTCAGACTCAGGTAACCTGGAAGCTTATACTCAACAATGTAGAGCTTTTTGTGGAAGCAGATTTTTTTCCTTCTACAAATCTTACTAAATTCCAGATGCTTAGGCTATTTTTAGCTGTGGGTGGTTTAAATATAGAGGCAGGTCAGAAGTAATTTTGAGAGACAAAGATTCAGTACATTGAGAGAAAATTAAAGGGAAATAATACTACCAGCAGAGGGCAGTGATGAAGTTAACAGCTTCCCCATGTCCAAATAAGGTATTGATTGTTGAATAATTCTGGACTAATTCCATAAATCTTAAGTTGAGTCTAACTTTTAAAATCTTGTCATATTAAGTTAGTTCCCTTCAGCCAATCCTTTGTCAATATCTGCAGGTTTCCAGAAAAGGACTTTTTTTGCCCTCAGTAAATAAATACAAAAACAAATAAGAGTTCTAACTTGGATTTGGATAAGTGAATTACATGCTCTATTTTATTACAAGATTTTCCTTATAAAAATATTCATACAGGGCCTCCCCAGTGGCGCAGTGGTTGAGCGCTGGGTTGCGAAGCTGCCCGCAGCCTCTGCAGCGCTAGTTCAATCCCCGGCTGCTCCCCGGCCACCGGAGGAGGGTCCCACATGGCATGCAGACCTCTCCTGCCGCCCGCTGCTCCCGTCAGCAGTGTGCTTCGGTCCTTCTGCCTGCTCTGCTCCCTGCTCTGGCTCTGGTGAATTCTCTCACCCTCCCGCGCTTCTGACTGTACCCAGTGCTTGTATGCATGTATGTATCAGTCAGTCAATCGATCAATCAATCAATCAATCTTTAAAAAAATATACAGAAAATATTTGGATACTCTGTGTCAGACACCACTTTATTTCTATTTGGGTATACATACACACACAAAAAGAGGAGTTCCCAGACCTCAGAGAAGTAACAGTCTCTTAATTATGACATATTTACTTCAGTGGATAATTTATTCTAATTTTTTTTATGACAATTACATGTTCTTTGTAGTAGCTAAACTATAAGAAGCCTTTCTTCAATTGTAAAAAATACATCAGATCTGTTTTTTTCAACTTAGAAGATGTAATTCTGAAATACTATGAAAGAATTTGCAAGAATATATAGTAAAGTTATGTAGAACTCAAATATAAACAATAAAAATAAAAGTAGAAACACACCATAGGAAAATGGTCAGAGGAGATAGAAGTACAAATGATCAAAAACACTTGAAAAAAATTCAAACTAACTTAAGTGGATATTAAAGCAATTAGAAATAAGCTTTACCTGTAAAATTAAAATTTGATAAATTATAAAACTGAAAGATAAGAAATTTATAAGAGGAGAATTTTCATAAAGGTCTGATAGTACTGTGAACTGGTATATCCTCTCCAGAAACTAATTTAGCAAAATTAATTGAGGACCTTAAAAGTGGTTATCCTTTGTAACCCCACATATAAAACTGTATTCTAAGGAGTAATCCTCAATGCATTTGAAGTCTTAAAATGTAAGGGTAACCACAAATCATTTTTGTTGTCTAGTAATGGGTAAGTTATAAAATAGCAAAAATCCATGGAAGAAGTTCTTTGTCAGTGGAAAATATATATTATCATAGACAAATCTTCATCCTAAACGTTTGTGTGAAGACAAAATATGAACTCTATGTATAATAAAATTCTGCAATTTTTTTCCTCAATATATGCATATAAACCAAGTGTTTATATATATGTTCATGTTTTATATTTATAGGAAAATTATTTTTAAATGATTACCAATACTGAATGGGAACATGAGTCATTTTCCATCCATATTTATATATATTCTTCTGTAGTATTTGAGATTTTTTTTACAAACATCAGTGTTAATTTTTTTTCAAAATACTTTCTGCTAATTTATTTATGGGTTTTAATGTTACTTTGCTCACAAGTAGACATTCTTGCATATTATTCCTTATTTGATCTTTTTTTAAAATAAAATTTCACTTTGAAAGTACATATGTGCCCTGCTGTATGAGTGCTTTGGTGGTTGGAGTGCTACAGTGACTACACTTGAGGGGGGAAATTATACATTGTCAAAATACTAACGATGATGTGAAATAATCTTACTTCAATTAAAAAAAATTAAAATAGCTAAAAGATGGGGGAGGGTGGTTGTAGTGTATATATGAATTAAATAACCGTTTTTCAAAGTAGCTTTGTTTGTATGTTCCTAAAACAGTTCTAGTCTAGTGACAAAACTGATTAAACTGACTTTGTTTCCTATAACTTGTTTTCAATTTGTAATTAAATTATGTCTTCAAAGTTTGGTTGAAATTTTTTCATTAGTTAAACTACCAGGCATAGTATAAAACAAAACCTTCGATGAGTTTGATGTAACTGTTCACTTGAAATTTGATGAAACTGTTCATTGAATACATTTTTACACCAGGACAAAGAATTGTTATAAAGAATACAATGCCATGTCATATAATTCTTATTTTATTTAATTATTTTTTTTGCTAAACTCACAATGAGGTTGAAACACTCAAAATTTTTAGTGAAAATTATCAGGTGTCAGTACTTTAGAAATAGTGCTTTAATGGAAGCCAGTGAACTTAATATCTAAACATCTAAACTTTTTTTACTAAAGACTACTAAAAGTAGTCTTAGGATAATGGAATAATTAAAAGATACTTTTAGAGAGACAAAGGTATTATTGGCATTTCCAGGATATTAGAAGTTGATAACAATGCTGCTTTTGGTTGTTCTACCTTCATTTCCAATCAGTTCCCTTTTTATTAAGGCACTATTTATAATAATTATCTATTATTAGGGTTACTTCTGGACTTAACTAGAGAAATAACAAATTTATAGTTCGGTTCAATAGGAGTTGACGGAATGGGAAGAAGAAAAGTTAGTTATTTAAAGATGATTAATTTTTATCTGTGATCACGAGATTTTCTGAACTACAGAGTTATCATTAATGAATGGTAGGCAGAGATCATTGACTCTTTGGGAGAATAATGGCAGTGATGGACTTAAAACCCTCTGACAGGGTAATGGCAGTCTTTGAATGGAGTGGAAAGTTGGCGGAGGAAGGATAGTCAACATTAAAATAAGTTATTTGTTAAAGAGTGTTTTCTTACATCAATTTTAATATTAAATCATTAATTGTTTTTCTTGAAATGCAATTTTGTTATATTTAATAATCCTGTGCAGAAGTATATGTTTAAGGGGGAGAAACTCTTAAAATCATTTCTAGTCCAGAAGAAAAGGAAAAAAGCAAACACCTTACAGATGGTCAGATGTCATCAGTGTCAAGAAACAAGTTGAGTAGAAGTAATACTGATGTGTGGTGTTCTTTTTATTATGTATATTCATTTAAATGGCCATTTTCAGCTAGCCAGTTATTTATCTTCATTCAGTACAAACTTCCTTTGCATTAGAACTTTGGGATATAAATGAGCTTATAGTTCATTGAGGGAGATATACAGGTAAACTTAACTAAAATGTTGGTAAACTGTTGCCATAAAGGAAGGTAGTTTAAATTCACATTGAGGAAAACCTTTTACCCAGCCCTTGGGAGAGATTCCTGGAATCAGTCATGCCCTAGAAAGAGACCTTAATTTATGAGTAGGAGGAGGAATAATATGTCACATTTGGGAAAACTCTAAATAAATTTTGTGCAACTGTAGATTAGTATGGAAGGGGATCATGGTAAGAGTTAATTCCTGATGAGCTCAGTAAGCCCGGTCAGATTATGAAAGTCCTTGAAAAATTGTTTTAAGAGTGCCAAAGGGAGCAATGGAAAATTTTTATCATACTTATGCTTTTAAACTGATTAAGGTAGCATTATGGACTTGGGTAAAAGGAAGGAGGGAAATCAGGTAGAAAAAAAGTGGTAATGTCCATCCGGAGAATTGTAGAAATTTGTGTGGTTGTAATGTATTGGAATCTTTGAGAGTTGATGGTTAATTGAATATGTCACCTAGGGGAAAGGACACAGTAGACAAGTGTACCCAGTGTTCTGGTTTGATGATCTGGGCACACAATAGGGTGACTTTCGTTGAGATGAGGAAAAAGGAACAAGAAAAAATTTCTTTAGGATAATAGATAGAATTGTATAATACTAATGTTTTTGTAGTTCTTCCTGTGTGCCAGGTTTTCTAAGCATTTTAGATAAAACCCAAGTAACTTGACTCTAGAACTCATAATCTTAACCAGAGAAGGAGGAATGCGGTGAAATTCATTCATTATTCAGTTCATTGAATTCTACTTATTTCACTATTAAGACTGGTGTAAATCACAAAACTCCTTTGAATATTTTACATGTACAGCTAATTCTAAAATTGAGCTTGATTTTAACAAATGCTTTAATTGGTTGGGAGAAAATATTTCTACTTGAAAATACAGTGGAAAAATTAATTTGAATGGAGGAAGGGAGGACTGAATGATAGTAGGAAAGGTTTCTCAAAGAAGGACTGATATTTTAAGGCTGGGATGATAAAAGATTGCACCTAAGTTGAAAATTGTTATTATTTAAGCATTGCAAATACCTAATGTTTTTTTAAATGTTTGGTAATTAGTATTAGTTCAAGATTATATTTTTGTAAAAAATAATGGGCATACTTATTGTTAAAATGTGTTCTGGACATATTAATCATAACATAGTTTTCCCCATGTATTTCAGTATATGTAGGTAAAAATAATTAGAAACTTGTATTTACCCTGTAATAATGAAGTATAGATTATTTGGAATACTTGTTAGTACTGGTTTTATTTTATAGATAGATTTTTAAAAGTAAGTATTGCATTCATTAGATTATATTTAGTTCATGTGGTTTAAATGGCAGTTAATTATTAAATAGAATTTGATTTTTAGTCCTAGAAAAACAAATGCAGAAGTTAATAACCTTTTTTTTTTTTATTGGATTCATTGTTAACAAAGCATAGCATAAGAAAGCCTCAGTCAGCCTGTGAAAGGGTTGACTTAACACAACTGTTGATGCATTTGGAGTGAAACATCTTTATCAAGTTAATACAAGAAGCAGTCATGCCCTACTTGAATTACTCATTTATTATAGCTGAACAGCAGCCTACATGTGGACTTTGAAATCCTGGGAAAATAAGATGCTTTCGTGAAAGCCTTTACTCCTCAGCAGCTGGACAATGTTGAGCTCTGTTGTCATCCACTAGGTTTTTGGCCTTTAGGGAATATGTGATCATTTTAATTACTGACCAACTTTATCTATTACTTTCAATAATGATAGCTTCCACAATTAGCTTCTGAAGTTTATAGTTTAAGAGATCACATTTAGATTTTATGTATTTAAATTTTATAAAAATTGAACAAAGTCCTAGATAATTTTATTTTGCTCACCTTTTACAGTCAGATTGCTAAAAAATATAAAATAATTTGGGTGTAATAGAAATTTGCATACTTTAAATGAAGTCTAATATGTGTTTGTCTCGAGATCACAAAATATGCTTCATGTATTGCTATTCTGGATAAATTTTGTATATTAAATTCATTTGTGTATAAAATTTTTGTATTTTTCCTAAAATATGGGCTGTGGTTTATTTTAAATGATAATTGCTTATAAACAAGTGCTTCATGTTTATCTTTTTTCACTGTCATTTTGATGTTTTAGCAAGTACAGTCATATAATCACAGGAAATAAAAGGATTCCAGGTTGGAAGTGAAGAAGTGAAACTATCTGATACTATATATAGAAAATCCTAAGTATTTCACCAAAGAGATATTAGAAACTATAAATGAATACAGCAAAGTAACAGGTTCTGAAATCAACATGCAAAAATCTGTTGTATTTTTGTACATGTAATGAACTAAGAAAATGAAAATAAGAAATCTATTCAAAGTTGCATCAAAAAGGAATAAAAACCTATGAATTAACAAAAGGGATAAAGGATATATAAAATGAAAACTGTAAGTCTCTACTAAAGGATATAGAATAAGACATGAAAAGATGGAAAGATATCCCGTGTTATGAGATAGAGTTAAAATGACTGTTCTACAAGTGATAATATAGATTTAATATAATTGCCATTAAAATTCCATTGATGGACTTCAAAGAAATAAAACCAAAAAATATTGAAATTTATTTGGAATCAGTATAGACTCCAAATAGTAAAGCAATCCTGAGAGAGAAGGAGAGAAATAGTGGCATCATGCTACCCAAGTTTACTATAAAATAACAGTAATTAAAACAATATGCTGCTGGAATGAAAATACACACATGGGTAGGGCCTCCCCGGTGGCGCAGTGGTTGAGCTCTGGGTTGTGAAGCTGCCCGCAGCCTCGGCAGCACCGGTTCAATCCCCGACCACTGGGCGAGGGTCCCACATGGCGCGCAGATCTCTCCTGCCGTGCCCGCTGCTCCCCTCAGCAGTGTACTTCGTCAGTCTGCCTGTTCTGATCTCTGCTCTGGCTCTGGTGAATTCTCTCACCCTCCCCTGCTTCTGACTGTAGCCAGTGCTTGTATAAATAAATAAATAAATCTTTAAAAAAAGAAAATACACACATGGGTAAATGGAACACAATCAAAAGCCCAGAAATACATCCACACTTATATCAATAAAGAGGTGAAGTCCAGGCAGGGAGAATGGGTATTAGGGACAGTGGTGGGAAAAATAGTTTGCCAGTATTAAAAAGTGTAAGTTTATTTTCATTCACAATTGATGATTGTATATTTAGTAGCAATATATTGGTACTAAGATTTTATGGCTATTCATAAGAGCTAGAAAAAAGTTATAAATGTATATCAGAAGTTAGCATATATGATTTTTTTTTACTTATATAGTAACTTTATTCCCAACCTCGTATAATTGGAAAAGAGTTAATGAGAGGATATTTGGAAATGTGCTATAAAAGATGTTAAATAATAGATTTTTATGATTAAAAGGTGCCTGTTCTGAATTTGAGAATCTGAGCGGTCATAAATCATACAAAGTAAAAGCATGTATATAAGAGTATAACAATAATTTAATATTAAACCTGCAGTTAGTTGATTGACTTGCCTTTTTACTGACCTGAGAGAGAAGGAGAGAAATAGTAGCATCATGCTACACACATATATCAATAAAGAGGTCAAGTCCAGTAAGGGAGAATGGGTATTAGGGATAGTGGTGGGAAAAATAGTATCTGTATCTGTATTCTGTATTACATATTATATCCAAAAATATCATTTCTATGCCAGATTAGGGCAAGAATATGAAGATCACTTATTGTTCTAGTAGCATAAATTTTTAGTAAATTTATAATTGTATTTGTAAGTTGTTTTGGGTAAAATTTGGAGAATGGTACTGCTATTTTCATTGATAAAGTTGACAAACAGGTTTAAAAAATTGTTGCATGTATTATCTAGGTTTCAAAAGGTTTATATTATATATAGTATGACTTTCCACTTTTCATATTGAATAATACATAAAATGGTGACTCATTTTTCATTTTTACAAAATGGAAATGTTTTTATTTGATAAATGATTAATATAAAATTCAAACAGTAGTAAAATATTATTAGCAAGTATCCATTAACTCAGTGTCAATATTTGGCAGACATTCAGGTAATTTTGTATGCTTTTATACATATGTAAATGTACAACCCTACATGATCAGTATCATACCATACTTATTCTTCTGTGCCTTCATCTGCTTGCCAGTGTTTGTTTTATAACCATTTTCTGTGCCAGTACATAAAGCTTTTATCTTAAAAGCTTAGGACCCATAATCCCTCACCATAGTTCTTTGAACTCCCTCTTCTCTTTATATCCATCCCCACAACCTGACATCTCAATTATACAGTCAAATTTCTAGGGTTAATTTAATGTTGTCTGTCCTTTGTTTTATTTCTCTAAATCAACATGAGTAAAATAACTGAGTACTTTTCTTTCTTCTGACTTATTTCACTTAGCATTATTCCCTCTAGTTTCATCCATGTTCTCTCAAATGGTAAAATTTCATCTCCTTTAGTAGCTGAGTAGTATTTCGTTATGTATCCATACCACATCTTTTTTTATCAACTCATCTGTATTGTGCACCAGAAGGTTTCCATTGCTTAGTTATTGTAAATAGTACTTTTGTATTATTCAGATAGATTCCAAGGAGTGGAATTGCTAGATCATCTGGCAGATTAGTTTTAATATTTTGAGAATCTTCCATACTATATTTCATATGGGTTGAGCAAGTCTACATTCACATCTAAATTTTATGAGGTTTACCTTAATCCATATCCTTTCTAGTCCTTTTCGTTTCTAGTTATTTTCATGAGTGTGAGGTGGCATCTCATTGTGCTTTTGATTTTATTTCTCTGATAAGTGATAAGTGATGATGAGTATTTTTTCATGTGCCTTTTGGCCATTTGCATGTCTTCCTTGGAGAGGTCATTATTAAGTTCTCTCCATTTTTTAAATTTATTTTTTTAAAGATTGATTTATTTATTTATACAAGAAGCTGGGTACAGGCCAGATGTGCGGGAGGGTGAGAGGATTTACCGGAGACAGAGCGGGGAACAGAACAGGCAGATTGACCACAGCACACTGCTGAGGGTAGCAGCGGATGAGGCAGGAGAGGTCTGCCGTGCTATGTGTGTTGCTCTGTGGCCAGAGGGGATCAAACCGGCACTGCAAAGGCTGTGGACAGCTTCACAATGCTGTGCTCAACCACTTTAGCTACCACGGAGGCCCTCCATTTTTTTTTTAATTGGGTTATCTGTTTTTGTTGTTGTTGTGTTGCATAGTTGCATGAATTCTTTGTAGATTTTGCATGTTAGCCCATTGTCAGGTATATGATGTGCAAATGTTTTCTCCCATTCAGTAGGGTGTCTTCATTTTCCTGATAAATTTGATTTGCTATGCAGAAACTTTTTATTTTGATATAGTGCCATTTGTTTATTTTTGCTTGTTTCCTTTTGCTATTTAGCACCCAAAGACATCTCTCAACACAGTGTCTTAGAGTGTTTTGCCTAAGATGTTTTTTATGTATTTTATGATTTTATATCTCATTTCCAAGTCTTTGCATTAATTTTTGCATATGGTGTAAGATAGGGTCTATTTTCATTCTTTTTTTAAAAAGATTTATTTTTATTTATTTATTTATTTATACAAACACTGGGTACAGTCAGAAGCGCAGGAGGGTGAGAGAATTCACCAGAGCCAGAGCGGGGAGCAAAGCAGGCAGAAGGACCAAAGTACACTGCTGAGGGGAGCAGTGGGCGGCAGGAGAGGTCTGCGCACCATGTGGGACCCTCCTCAGGTGGCCAGGGAGCAGCCGGGGATCGAACCAGCACTGCAGAGGCTGCGGGCAGCTTCGCAACCCAGCACTCAACCGCTGCACCACCAGGGAGGCCCTATTTTCATTCTTTTGCATATGGCTTTCCATTTTCCCCAACACCATTTGTTGAAGAGACTTTACTTTCTCTATTTGTATACTCTTAGCTTCTATGTAGTAGATTAATTTTCGTATAAGCATGGATTTCTGGGCTCTCAATCCACTGTTATGTGTGTCTATTTTTATTTCAGTACCATACCATTTAATTATTATAGCACTGTAATATAAGTTGAAGTTGGGGGTATAACAGCACCGTTATGTTTTTGTCAGTATTGCCTTGGCTATTTAGGGTCATTTGTGATTCTATATAAATTTTGGTAATGTTTGCTTAATTTTTTTGAAGAATGCCATTGAAAGTGTAATGAGTTGCAGTATATTATGTTTTACTGACTGTCCATTTTTTCTGCTTCAGATTTCCTGAACTTTTAATGTATCTGTAGCAGTAACTTAGAGAGTTGGCCTTTGTGATCTTCCTTAAGTTCTGATTTCTTTTTTTTTTTAATTTTTTCCAAAGATTTATTTATTTATTTATTTATTTATTTATTTATTTATTTATTTATTTATTTATTTATTTATGCAAGATCCGGGGTACAGACCAGATACGTGGGAGGGTGAGAGGATTCACCAGAGACAGGGCGGGGAACAGAACAGGCAGACTGACGAAATACACTGCTGAGGGGAGCAGCGAGCGAGACAGGAAAGATCTGCCACACCATGTGGGATTTTCGCCAGCCAGCCACCATCGAACCCGCACTGCCCGCGCCACCAGGGAGGCCCAAGTTCTGATTTCTTATCTCTCGGTTTCTGAGTTTCATTTGAGAGGCAGAGAGGGATCTGGCCACTGGTGTAAATATTCTGGGATGGTGGGAGAGAAACCAACTCCTGTTTGTAGCACAATTGTTACCATCTTCTCTGGATTTCCTAATCTGAGACTCTCTAGTCTGTGTATTATCAATGCACTTTGCAAGGTCAGTGCCAGTACCATAAGGTTAGGGAGGGACAGTGCAGTCCCGCTTTCCGTCTTTGTTCATTTTATTGGTGGCCCAGACTTGGAGACTGTCCATATTCCTCCACAGGTGTCTCTCTCTAGTAAAGGGTATAACTCCACAAGGTTGTGATGTTTCCTCTCCAGGGCCTCTGTCTGAGCAACAGCCCTGCTGTATTAATTTTCTGCCCGTAACCACAGTATCCAGGTGTTTCTTTCCACCTATCTACTATTTAATGAAGCTATACTCTCTTTCTAGTCTCTTCTCCTTACAACCTGTGATCTCCAGGTTTTCTTCTTTTTTCCCCCCCAAGTCATAGTGCTCTCTGGGTGTTGAGTCCTTCTGTTTTATTGTTAGATGATTCTCTGGGAGTGAAGCATAGAAACTTGTTAAGGAGGATGTGGTCCAACCTCCTTCATCTTAATTTTAAATGACATTGTATCAATTTTTTGTATGACTGCATTGTAGTTAATGCAGTTAATACCTTCATGGTGGATATTATTCTTGGTACATTAGGATTCTTTCTTACAATTTTGCAGTTTTTCTCTAATATAAAAAAAAGGATAATGTGTAAAGTTTTGTTAAAAACCATTTTTGTGATGTGTAACAAAGTAAATTATTAAAGGCATGTTTTAGTATATTATTTTCCACCCAAGAACTGTTATCTGAAGGTTAGTTTTCAAATATTTAGTGTTACACATGTATAATGTGAGTTTTAAAATGAGTTTTTCTTGACTGTGTCATCATTAATATATTTTTATTTAATAGTAAGGTTCTCCTTATTTGGAAATTTCCAAAATATCATGCAGATTGCTTAGTCATTGACATGAATTTACTTTTACTTGAAGGCTTTAATTATGTTTCAAAAACGTTTTACAACCTTTTCTTCAATTTTATTTCACTAGCACGATTTGCATGAGAATGGTTGAACTTTAGGATCATCAAAACTGTTTTCAAGTTTTTATTTGCTTTAACCCTCTATCACATACGTTTATTTAAATCTTTGAGTTTGTAAAATTTGTAAAGGAAGTCCACTTCCTTTTGAGGCTAAAGATAGTGAATTTAAAGAGCTACCATAGTGACAGGTGCTTTTAAAACCTTTGTGGAGGCCGTTTGGTGTGATACCAAGAAATTGCAGTGTTTAAAATTAGGTAGTTGTTGGTAGGAAGGATAGAGACACTACTATATTCTAAACTTGGTACATTGGCCAAGTTGCTCCATCACTTTAAGTTTCACCTTATTAAAAAAAAAAAAAAAAAAAAAAAAAGGGCCTCCCTGGTGGCGCAGCGGTTGAGCGCTGGGTTGCAAAGCTGCCTGTGGCCTCTGCAGCGCCGGTTCGATCCCTGGCTGCTCCCCGGCCACCGGAGGAGGGTCCCACATGGGGTGCAGACCTCTCCTGCCGCCTGCTGCTCCCCTCAGCAGTGTGCTTCGGTCCTTCTGCCTGCTCTGCTCCCCGCTCTGGCTCTGGTGAATTCTCTCACCCTCCCGCGCTTCTGACTGTACCCAGTGCTTGTATAAAATAAAATAAATAAATAAATCTTAAAAAAAAAAAAGATTACTGCTTGGGTTTTGTAAGATTTAAGTAAAATCATGATTTCGAAATCTTTAGTGTAGTTTTGGCAATTATTTATTTTGTTGTTGCTAGTATTGTTTTTACCAGCAGAGTTTTTTCAGATTTGATATGAATTTAGTTTTTAATTGTTTTATTATGCTCAATTTACAGATTCTTTGTATTTTAAAATAAATTTATAGTTAACTTAGGCCAAGTTATTTTTGCTTTGCTCTGTTTTGATATACAGTAGTATAACAACTACTAGAAGGAACATTTGCCACGTTAAGTTTAATTTACCAGATCGGACTTACATATATTTCTCAGTCTCCTTTCTAATCCTATCTTTTGATAACCTTTCCCTACAGCAACTTGATGCATTTATGTGTGTGTGTATATTTAAAACCAAGAATGAGCACAATTTTGCAAGCTCCTTCCAGAATAATATCAGTTCATATGCCCTTGTTTTGAAATCTTTCTCTTATTTCCATTTCCAAAAAACTTCCTGCTTGAACTAAAATACTAAAAATGCTTCCTTCTTCAGCTCTGGTTTTACCTATGTGACTAGCAAATGTGGCATTTATTTTTCTTTGATAAACACTTGGTCACTTATTCTAAAACATTTTGTCAACTTTTGGAAAATAATTTTGGCAGTTTTGAGAAAAAAATGTTTCTCAATAAATTGTTGGTTGTAGAGTAAATACTGCGACATTGAGGAGTTGCAGCATAATAACTTTTGGAATGTTGGCTGTCTTCTATACTGAACAAATGGTTCTTTGCAAACTGCTTAGACCTTTCTCAACCTAGTGAGTGGTTGCTTAAAGTGGTTGCTGTACCTCCAAATCAGTCTGTGAGCTACCCTACTGCATGTTTAAGAGCATATTATGTACCATACTACATGTAATTATGAAGGGATGTTACTGGTAGATGTGATGGGCCCTCCTGTATTTTCTGCCCTTCCTTACCTATTTAAGAGAGATTGCCTGCATTGCTTTAAGTTGGATTCAAACTTCAGCTATGTAATTTATTGGTTGGTTGTCCTTTACGTGCTGTGCTGTATACTTGACGTATTCTTATTTTCAAAATGGGAATATAGTAATAGTAGCTTAAATTATAGCACTATTGTATAGATTGGATGAATTAATGATATAGCGGTCTTTTTAAACTGAGTTTTGTGCATATAGTGAACATTTTAGATTATTGAGTACTTACTAGTATTAGGAACTTGTTTTAAAGGTAATTTTTCTTTTTATTCTCACAGTAAATCTGTTTACAGGAACAGGAATTCTGTTTACAAAAAGTTGAAAGTATTAATTGTAAATGATCTATTAGAAGTGTTTATATAAGAAAAGGCAAATTCAAACTAGAATTTTAAGCCCTTTGACTCTATTTTAAATGACTAGTAAATGAATGTATGTATTTTCTTTTTCAATATTTAGTGTATAGTTGTGTTCTTTTTATGATTAACCACTTTAACTGATTATTTTCCTCATCAAGTGAACTAGTACCCATAGTTCAACTAAGAAGATTGTCTCTCCGGTACTCCTTATTTCAGCTATCTTTCAGGGGACTCAGGCCAAGAAAGCATGGCTATCCAGATTTTCTGCTGTAGAAAGGCAGCTGTCAAGTTATCATCCCAGATTTTGAAGATACTGAATTTTCTCCTTACTATTTGACTCTTCTGGCCATCATTCCATACTATCCAGATTGCTAAGGCCAAATTTAGTAATTTCTAATAATCCCTAGTGCTTCAGACCAGCGCACACTTTTTATATGGTGCAGACTTTCCTATAATTCATATTGCTCTTTAACTTTAAAACTATCCATGTTTTCACTGTAACTTTAAAACTCCCCATATTTTCTCATATCTTCTACCCATATTCCACCAGTAAAGGAATTGAGGTTGCATTAAGAATCAAGACTATTTCAAATATTTTGAACAGGATTGCATTTGAACAGGATTGCATCAGTGAGTCCAGAAGTGAAATTCCAGTTGTAGTAAGATTTTGGAGCAGCTGCAGAAGTCCTGTGCTTAACCCCTGACATACTGTAGTTTTAGAGTGCATGTTTTTTAGTGGCAGGTGTGACTCAGTGACTGAAGAGAATTTTATAGTATGGATGTCTCTATATGAAGGCCTACTGTTCTCTTTATACTCATACTTATTTATTTATTACTGTCCATAGTTCTACATAGTTTTTGATGTTTGTTTTGATCCTTATTTATTAGATTAATTGCATTATTGCATGTGGCATCGTGATGTAGTTGAAATCATGGGTTTTAAAATCAGACAGATTCCTGGCTATACATTTTACTATGTCCATGATCATGGACCAGTTCTTGAATCTTCACTGATTTTGTTTTCTCACTGGTAAGATGGGAATGATAATAGTATTGATCATATGGAGTTGTCATGAAGATTAGCTTGAATTCATGTGAGTAAAGTATTTAATATTTTCCACAAAAAAGTGTTGTTTACACCATAATGGCAAAAGTTTATGACTAGAACCCAAAAAACCAGAAATAAAGTAATCTTTATTTTCTGGTTTATTGGAAATCACTTTCCTCTGAGAGGATATTCACAGATAAGGAAAGAAGGAATGTTTTAATGAAATTCCTATTTTCTATTGGCGATTCTGATAGCTTTAAAAGCAAACTCTTTTTTTCATGGAGTAAAGCATTATATCCAATTGCTAAAAGATATTGATAATTTGTTCTCAGCATTGAGTCAGACACATTAGTCTCCTAAGTCAATTTTGCCATTTTGTTCTAAACTTACATCTTCACTTTGTCTACATCACTGATTACTAAGGTTCTTTCTAAAACTTTTCTGTAACACAAATCTTCATTTCCTTTGAAGTTACCCCCCCCCCCTTTTTTTTTTTTTTGGTTTGTGTAGAAGAATTGCAGTGTAGGTCAGAGGTGCTGGGATTGAGAGAGTTCACCAGAGACTGACTGGGGAGCAGAACAGGAAGATTTACTGAAATACACTGCTAAGGGGAGCAGTGGGTGAGACAGGAGAGGTCTGTTGTGCCCTAGGTTGGTTATCTCCATGGATGGAACTCATGTGGTGAGTGCTAAGAATCCATAGGATACCAGAGAGGCTCTAAAATTATTCTTTGAATGCCCCTTCATTACTTTCTTGATAAAGTTCAGACCTTTAGGACATGTAGCTTGATTCTTACATCATGTAATGTTTTTATATACCCACTACCCTCCCACTATGTGGAACTATTTTCAGTGCCATCAACATGTTGTTCTTCCTCATAATTCTCATTTGTGTAGAATACTTTCATTGCATAGAAATCTTGCTTTTCATTTCTCCACTGTATTTTAATGAAACGTCACTACTAACTGAAGCATTATTTCCATTGAAAATGCATCCCCAGATTTTCTTCCCCAAACAAGTTACACACCCCTTATATTTGCTTCTCCTTTGCATACTCTTTAACCTGTTGTGAATATTTTAACAAAGCACTTATCAATAATTATAATTAAATTTTGTCAGTGTCTTTCACTAAATCATGAGCAGCTCAAATAAAGGAACATCTCTTATTTGTCTTAGAATTCTTAATATTTATTTTTAGACATATTGTTGGGGTTCATAGACGTTTGTATAAACAAATGGTGTCAAATGAGAAGAGTCTTTGTTAGCAGTCACATGGTGAGTCTGTCTTAATGGATGATAATAAGAATTATTTGCATATAATTATTCTGAAAGCAAAAATAGATAAGTGTACTAAAATCCAAACTTTTTTTCCTTTTGGCATTCCTCATTATGTTATTTTTATCCTCTTATCTATTTACTGCTTTGACTTTAACAATTTGGTCTTGTCTGCTGTCTTGTGAGTAGTTGGTATTCTGTCACAAAATGCCTTCTCACTTAAATTACTTGCAGCATCACCTTTTTATTCTTAACTTTTTGTTAATGTGATTTGTTTTTGCATATCAGGTAACTGGAAATATGGTATCCTCCCACCCCCATATTTTCTGTATTCATTGTAATAAATACGAAATGAGTTCATTGAGTTGATTTAAGGGCACCTTCCAAATTCGTCAGGACTAGCCCTTGCATGACATGGAGAGTGTGTGAAGAAGAAAGATCTGTTGGACACTGTATTTTGCCTGAGATTGGTATGAGGGTAAGAATTTGAGTAAACAGATAACAAGAGTATGTGATGGGAGGTAAAAGTGGTATACAAAATGCCAGAATAGCCAATGTGTTAGGTGTTATATGTCTTAATTATTATTATTTAGGGGTAGGTATCTGATTTTTCAGTAGGAAAGCATGTTTGGAGGAGGCTGGCCCTGCATATTGGTGAATATCGATTAGAAGGTGATAGAGCATGTAAGTAGTGGAGCATCTTGGCTTTGATAATGGAATACTAGTTATGTTTATTATACTTACCCTATTAGGGTAAAGATTATTTGTTTTTGCCTGTAATTACCTAGTTCAAACTAGGCCTTAACTGAAAGTAAGAGACTAATATTCAGATTGAGTAGTGAATGAATTTGAGTGTCTTCTGTTCCACTGGCGGAACAAATTAAACTTCACTGGTTGAGTGCTTATACCTACGTAGTATAGTGTGGGAGGATTATCTGCTTGTTCGTCTTATTGGTTTAGTGGCAAAAGAAAACTCTAAAACTGAGTTTTCCCATGGAAGATATATCTTACTTGAAATCTCTGAACTTTTACTAAAAAGTTTATGATGTGGGGTGACAGTAAATTACCTAGGAATCATCAAAGCAAGTATGTTATTAATTGACAATTTATTGACTTCATCCCCTGACCAGTTTAAAGAAAAGGGAGGTAGGGTTAGATTTCAAGCTACACTTTGAATGCTGTGTGAGGTCTGTTTGTGGTATTTTGGTTATGCTGTGATTAATTAACTCAAACAAGTATTAATACATGAATAAAAATGTTCTCTCTTATGAATTGGTCAAAGGAGCAGTAATTGATTCAGTACTGATGAACTTGTGAATCTGGTTAAAATTAAACAGCACACAGAATTCTACCTGTCCTCTTTAATCTTTTGGAAAAGGGTGGCAATAATTCAGGGTTCCATATTTGTATTCAGTACTTTTAATAATATATAAGTCTTTATATGTTTGTATATATTATTTGATTTCAAAGATAATAGGTAAGTCATAAATTTTCTTTTTAATCGTATTTTAAAATAGTAACTGTTCAATTTGACTTAAACCTTGTTAGAAATTACTATCTTTGGACTGCACAGGTTGTACAATTGTTTAATTTTTCTTTCACATGTAAAACTAAAGATAGGTTTTGAAACTTTCCATCTTCCTTTACTTTTTCAGAACAAAGTGCTTCCAGTTTATGAATAAGAAAGTGTAATTTACTAACTAGAACTTTTCTGTCCTGCTTTAAATCTCCCTGAATAAAGAGAGAATGATTACCTCTTGGTCTGTTCATTAAGTGTAGTTTCAATTGCTTTTATTAATCCTGAAATAATCTATATGCTGTTTTGTTGATTATTAGTTTTGTAATTTCTCCTATTTTAATTTCGTGAAATTAGGAGTCTTTCTATAGTGAGAGCTCACACTTGTCAGTAGCCTGCTTTGAAGACTATTTCTGCCTGAGAGTATTTTTGCTTTTGCTACCTATGTGGTGGAACTACAACCTGAGATCACCATAATTTAAATTATCTACTTGAGACTTTTTTTGGACTTCATTGTTAGTATGGATTTAACCTACAAATCCACCTGAATATAAATATATAATTCAAATTCCCAAGTATTTGTTTTTATGTCTCTATCCATATATGTTAAGTGTAACAAGTTACTTTTTATTTAGTATCTTTCTTATTTTCTGTTACACTGGCAGCTTTGGTATGTAAACTCTATGCAGGAGCTTCCTATTAGACTTTCTTTTTAGAATTTCTTTGTAGTAATACATTAAATAATGCTGAATCTTATAATTAATAATGTCTTAGATGTAATAAAATGTGGACTCGATGGAACTAGTAGGCACCAGATAAAGGTACATGGCCTTGGAGCTACCTAACATGGCCTTGGAGGTACATGACCTTGGAGCTACCTAACAGTTGGTGTTAAGAGTGCTTTATGTAAGTCTTCATGAATAGAGTCACAATTCAGTCCAGAGTACAGTGACGTATATAGTGGTTCTCAAACTTATTAAATCTAATGCCTGTTTTTAATAACATGTATCATGGTTCTTTACTATCATGATATAAAATTCATAGTGAATGTATCTCTTTATGGTAAAATTATTATAATGCCATATCACGTTAAGGGAGAATAAGAGAAATTTATAATAGATATATGTATTTCAGTATTTATCTTGTATCTACAAGACATGCTGAAGTACTCAGGGAAGATGCTTAACCTGCCACATATGTTACACTGGGACAATTGCAATTCTTGCCTACCAATGTGTGGAAAAATTGACAGTGAATATACTCAAATAGAATAACCATCAGTGATGTGATTTTCTAAAACAGTAATGATCCATGATTTTTCTCCTATATTCCTGATAGATAAATTTCTGTAACCCTTGGGGTTTGTTAAAACTAATTGAAAACCATTATGTGTTTAGATGTAAAGTGGATTCAAGTAATTATAACAGATTTTTCACTCACATGTGTCTGGCAATGTATTTGAAAATTGTGTGGCATGAAGGACCATTCTTTCTTGTACAAGAACTCTTCTGAGCATTGAACAACTTTTAACATTCTTCACTGACGCTTCATGGCAGTAGTGTCACCTAATCATTGTGACAACCAGAAACTCTTTTATTTCCAAAAATGCCCCTAGAGGGTGGTGCAACCCTCATATAGATGCCACTGACTGTAAAACAAAGGACAGACTGCTGGCAAGAGTTACAATCTTGCATTGGATTAGAAATTCTTCTATTTACTGGCTTAGGTACTGTCTTTGTAATGTTGGGCAAGTTAGTTAGCCTCTTATCGCCTTGGTTTTTCTTTCTATAAAACTATGAAGACAATATTTGACAGAGTTGTTAAGTGGATAAAATATTATATGTAACTGACTTGTGTTTCATGTGGGTTGGGACTGTTTCACTTTTGTTCTCCACTTTATTTTCCAATGCATTTAAATATTTGCTGACATTATTATTTAACTCCTATGAGTTAATATCCTATTTTAATATTAAAAGCATGTGAAGGAATGATTGCTTATACTAGGCACCAGGGCTGTCATCTATGTCTTGTTTGGAACTTGTGAATCTCATCTGAGAATGCTAACTCTTTGGGATTACGACTACTAGTGTCCAAGAGAGTATAAAATTAGAAATATGATGGTTTGCTTTCTATTTGAAAAAGACTTGTGGGAATGATGGACTATATAATTCAGGAAGTACATTAGTTTTCTATGATCCTAAAATTTTTCTTATTTCTCTTGTGTTACTAATGTCCGCATGGTAATTGGAGCAGTAAAAAAGACCTTGTTAATCCTGATCTCTTTTATATATATTTTTAAAATATAGTATCAATGATTTCCTCCTTTTTCCATGTTTTCTTCCTACTCCTGTGATTTTGGCTAACATTACACAGTGTGTTTTCTCAGTAGATGCTTGCTTATCTTTTTTTATTGTTCATTTGTTTAATTTTCTTTAGTGATATCTAAACACTTAGTAATAGACAAAGATGGAGTAGTTACTCCTGACAATTTTAATGAAACTATTGCTTTGAAAATGTTGGAAGCTGGGCCTCTCTGGTGGGGCAGGGGTTAAGTCTCAGTGCTATCAAGCTATCTCCAGCCACTGTGGTATGAGTTCTATGCCCCGCCAGGGAGCTAACCCATATGGTGTAGCAGATCTCTCCTGTCTCATCCGCTGCTTCTCTCTGCAATGTATTTCAGTAGACCCGCCTGTTTCTGGTGAATCCTCTCACCCCTCTGCACCTCTGACCTATACTTCCATTCTTGTATGCATGAATAAATAAATCTTTTAAAAAAGAAAATGTTGGAAGCTATACTAGTGTTACTTCTTAAATTGCCATTCAGTTGTTTAAAAGAGGAAACAATTCATAAATGCCATTCTACATTATATAGGATGGTGGGCCTTACAAGTATTGAGGCTTTTCTCAAATATTTATTAAAAATTTAATTCACATAAATATTTGATAATTATGAATAAGAATTTTAATGGAGTCACTTTCCTCAATATTTACAGTATAAAAAAAGCTAAAATTTTCTGTTTTTCATTTATTTCTCTAGGTCACCTTTGGGTCAGGCATTGCTTCTTTCACAAATCTGCTTGCCCTTGAACTTTGGTTATTCAAAGTTTAAGTTTTTAGTGAGTGCTGAAATCTTTAAAACTAAACAAATGTTTAGCATTAACCTGATTTAACTAGTTGTCTCCTTTAACCATTCTCTCACTTCCACAAGAACAATAACTATTGCCAGTTACAGACTCTAAAACCAAAGTCTAATTCTGGAGCTTTCTGTAAAATTACTAAAAATCTGCTGATTATAATTAGATTGGTTCAGATGATTTTAAATTTTTTTAAAAACTGAAGATTCTTTTACATACAATTTTGTGAAACTGCTTAAATAATGACTATAGCAGTCACCATGTTTTCTTTTCCTAGAAAACATTTTTAAAATTTTAATATATTCTCTAGTAATTATTACCATATGCCAGATAAAAGTTTTGTTAATTTCAATCCTGACACATTGATATTTTCTTACACGCAGCATTTTATTTATTAAAACATATATACATTTGTGCTGTTTTTGTTTGTCTCACTTAAAAAATATTATTTTTATTATTGCGATAGTATTTGTTTACAATTAATGCATGTGATTTAGGGGAATCATTCAGGAGTATCATATAGAAGTTTATCACCATTGGGTCTCCCCCGTGGTGCAGTGGTTGAGCGCTGGGTTGCGAAGCTGCCTGCAGCCTCTGCAGCGCCGGTTCGATCCCCGGCTGCTCCCCGGTCACCGGAGGAGGGTCCCACATGGTGCGCAGACCTCTCCTGCCGCCCGCTGCTCCCCTCAGCAGTGTATTTCAGTCCTTCTACCTGCTCTGCTCCCCGCTCTGGCTCTGGTGAATTCTCTCACCCTCCCACACTTCTGACTGTACCCCCAGTGCTTGTATAAATAAATAAATAAACAAATCTTAAAAAAAAAAAAAAAGTTTATCACCATATAACGCCTATCATCAAGACAACATTATTCCTTTACCATAGATCATTGGGCTACTCCCCATTTTGTTCCCACCTCACCCTACCCCTTTAGTAGCCTCAATTCTGCTGTCATATATTTTTTTTTTATAGAGGCATGTTATTTATTTGTTTGTTTGTTTGTTTGTTTGTTTTGTTTTTATACATGCACTGGGTACAGTCAGAAGCACGGGAGGGTGAGAGAATTCACCAGAGCCAGAGCGGGGAGCAGAGCAGGCAGAAGGACCGAAGTACACTGCTGAGGGGAGCAGCGGGCGGCAGGAGAGGTCTACGCGCCATGTGGGACCCTCCTCCGGTGGCCGGGGAGCAGGCGGGGATTGAACCGGTGCCACAGAGGCCGCGGGCAGCTTCGCAACCCAGCGCTCAATTGCTGTGCCACCGGGGAGGCCCTCTGCTGTCATATTTTTAGGGTTTATTTTGGCTTGGTTTTGTCATTTTCTTTGTTGATTGAGTGTTTGTTTTCTCTATATTCCAAATGAGTGAAATCATCCTGTATTTGTATTTTTCCTTCTGACTTATTTAACTTAGCATAATCCCCTCAAGTTCATTTATTGTTGCAAACGGCAAGAGTTCATCTTTTTTTTTAATTCCTGACTCCTGTTCCATTGCATATATGTATATATATATATAAATACACATATGTATGTATATATGTATGTATACACACATTTATGTACACACATATGTATGTATATATACCACATCTTCTTAATCTGTACATCTGCCCTTTGGTACTTAGCTTGTTTCCATAACCTGGCTAATATAAATAATGCTTCATTGAACAGAGAAATGCATATATTCCTTCCAGTTAGTGTTTTTGTGTTCCTTGGATAAATACTACTATTAGAAGTAAAATTGTTGGATCACATGGTAAATGTAATTTTAGATAATTTGAGGAATCTCCATATAGTTTTCCTTAGGGATTAGACTCACCAACAGTGTAAGAAGTTCCTTTTATTGTTTCACACCCTCTCTAATACTGGTTGTTTTGGACTTATTGATATGGACCATTCTCATAGTTGTGAGGTGATATCTCATTGTGATTTTGATTTGCATTCACGATGATAGGTGATGATGAGCATATTTTAATGTGCCAGTTAGTATGTCTTCTTTGGAGAAGTGTCTGTGTAGCTCTTCTACCCATTTTTTATTGTGTTCTTTGTTTTCATTGTTATATGTTATTTGCCCCTTGTCAGATGTACAATGTGCACAAGTATTTTCTCCTATTTGATAGGGTGTTTTTTCATTTTAATGATAGTTTTGTTGTTTTTGAGGAGCTCTTTATTTTGATGTAATCCCATTTGTTTATTTTGGCTTTATTTTCATTGCTATTGAAATCAAATGCTCAAAGCCATCACTAAAGTGTTATGTGTCTTACTTATGTTTTCATTTGTGTTTTACGGTTTCCAAACTTATATCCAAGTCTTTTTTTTTTTAAAGATTTATTTCTTTATACATACAAGAACTGGGATACAGGCCAGAATTGGTGGGGGGGTGGTGGTGGTGAGAGGATTCACCAGAGATAGTGAGGAACAGAACAGGCAGTACATCCAAGTCTTTAATCCATTTTGAATTAATTTTTGTGTATGGTAGGATAGATTGGTTTAGTTTCACTTCTTATGTAGCTATCCAGTTTTTCCATCATGATTTGTTGAACAATTGTCCTCTCTCCATTGTATACACTTGGCTTGTTTGTTTTAAATTAACTGTCCATATGTTATTATTTCTGAGCTCTTGATTCTCTTCCACTGATGTCTATTTTTTTAAACCATATACCATGCTGTTTTGATTATTGTAGTTTTACAGTATAGTTTGATGTCTGGAAGTTTTTACAAAGTGGATTTTATTTATTTTTTTAAAGATTTATTTATTTATGCTTACAAGAACTGGGGTGTAAGCCAGAGGTGCAGGGGGTGAGAGGATTCACCAGAGAGAATGGGGAGCATTCTACTGAAATACACTGCTGAGGGGAGCAGCCAGTGAGGCAGGAGAGGTCTTCTGTGCCATGTGGACTGCCCCCTGGCTGGCTGGGGATGGAACTTGTGCTTCAGTGGCTGGCGATAGCTTGATAGCGGTGTCTTTAACCTCTGTGCCACCAGGGAACCCCCCTACAGAGTGGATTTTAAATTTGCGTTTCAGTAGTGTTTATGATTTCACTATGCTTAAAAGAGAACTTTTTTTCTTAATAATATTCATAGTAATATTCTTATGGACCATTTATCTTCTTCCATACACAAAATGTAATATGGGTTATGCAGAGGATTAAGACTTAGCAAGAATACATTAAATGTATTCAATCAGTTTTTTATTTATTTGCAGGGAAAGGGAGTTTCTCATCTGCTTAGACCTCTTTTGTATATTCAGGAAAAAACATACAATTTTTTTTTTGAGATGCTGGCTCAAGTTTAAATTTTTAGGAAGACTTTTTTCTTCTGTGTCTCAATTAATGTAGGATGCCAAGCAGACTACTGTCAAGTATTAAGTAACTACTAAAATTTTGCATGTCATAATATTGTGTGCTTTTTCAGTTGTATCAGATGAGAACCCAAGTTTTTTTACTTTCTTGCTTTTGTTTTTATCTAACTTTGACTACTCTTAACTAATAATATAGAGCAAAATAACCGTCTTTTTTATGAGACACATGAAATCTCCTATATCAGTATAGGAGAACCTGTACCCTGGTTCTTGTATAAATAAAATAAATCTTTAAAAAAATTTATTGTTAGAAAAATAAAAAAATTGTGAGATTTAGGGTTTTGCTAGATCACTAATGTCTACACTTAGTTTAAGGTATTTGTTATTTACTGAATAGAGTCTGTTTTCTGACATTTTGTGGCCCAAAGACTATATTGCTACTTTTTATCTTGCTCTTAATGTATAAATGTAATTTTCATATCAAAATAGTCTCCACATCTAAAGGGAACAGAAGAGAAAAATAGAAGCAATTTTTAAATTTGAGGATTTGTCATGGTATTGATCATATTAGTCTAATAAGAATAATAGTGATTTAAATGAATTTTTAATAAGCATCAATTTTTTTTTAAAGTAGAAAGGCTATCTTTTATTTTTTTTTTTAAGATTTATTTATTTATTTATACAAGCACTGGGTGCAGTCAGAAGAGCAGAGGGGTGAGAGAATTCACCAGAGTCAGAGCAGGGAGCAGAGCAGGCAGAAGGACCGAAGTACACTGCTGAGGGGAGCAGCTGGTGGCAGGAGAGGTCTGCGCGCCATGTGGGACCCTCCTCTGGTGGCCGGGGAGCAGCCCGGGATCGGACCAGTGCTGCAGAGGCTGCTGGCAGCTTCGCAACCCAGCGCTCAACCACTGCGCCACTGGGGAGGCCCAGCATCAAATTTTTAAGATATTTTGATTAAGAGATTGAAAATATGAATGCTTATTTAATACTTGAGTTGGGAGTTATGAATGCAATATACATTTTATGTGAATGATTTTTTTTTCTGGAAATGTGAAGCAGATATATGCAAAAGCTTACCTGTTGCAAGAATCCTATGTTGATTCTTTTTCTTATTCTGTTTTGTTATCTGTATTTACAATGGAATTTGGAGAAATTTGAATGAACTCAAGAAAGGAGCTGTAATTGTTAGGATGAAAATGTGGACACATGGAAAACATGCAGTAATGTTTCTTTACATTTTTTGTCTTAATTCCTTCATAGTTCACTCTCATGTATATTCATATCTGAATGGTATACAGAATCACAAATGTCGTTATTGTGCCCTATACAAGTAAGTATTTATCGAAAATGTGTAGAACAGAACCAGTATGACTTATTTTCCTTTCAGAAACTAATATAGCATGGTTTGAATTTGGACTTGCTCTCATATCAGTTATCTAAATTATACACATTTTTCTATTTGGGATCCTCACCTTTTCTACCCATTTCCTTGGTAGAGATATATAGCTTCAGGCCTGAAAAAGTGCTCATCCCCTCCAGGTCTTGATGATAATTCTGAAAAAGCCTTATTGCCTGGTACTTAATAGTTATCCAAAGAAATATTTAATGAGTGAGCTCTTAGGCAACTAATTCCAGGCCAGAGTAGAATGTAGGTTTTAGGTTTAACTAGGAGTAATTGCTATCTATTTCGGCAGCATAATAATAGTTTAGGTTCACTGTGAAGCTTCTTCAGAAGGTCTTTACTATGGTCAACAAGAGAATATAACTGTATTTAAGCATGCACTAGCCTACTTAAAGGTACTTGCTTAAAACATAGTTATCCAACATAATTTAATTGTAAGGAGAGTCAAATATTAAGCAGTGATACTGATCATCACTGTTATTTTGTGGGCAAAAAAGCTTGGCTAATTCATTTTATGTTCTTGTTGAGAAAAGAAAAAAGTATAAGTGTACAGATGTATTTTCACTTATCTGTAAACTACAAACAATCCTTTTCAAGTTCTTTTTCCCTGTCATTCTTACCCGGGGTATTAACTCCATGACTTTTAAATGCACAGATGAGACACTAAATGAACTCTTTAAAGAGAGTAGGAATTTTGAATAGCAGTTCTTATGAAAGTTGGCAATGTTTATCTCCACAAAGGATAGAGGGTAGAAAACAATTACTAAACATTTACTATTATTGAACATTTATTATTAGTAGTATTGTCATGCACTATGTTTGGTACTTTTTCTTACTTCTTTTAAACATCAGGATAGCCCAATAAGAAAGAATTATTTGCTTCATTTTTACTTCAAAAAAAACAGGATTAACCACCTCAAGGACACATAGTTAATGTGGCAAAATCAGAAATTGAACCAGTATGTACATGTCTCTAAAACTCTCTACTATATATCATGTCTCCAATCAGGTATCTGAATTATTGGAAATGGTTGTAATAGAGGGTTAAAAGAAACTATTCAATATGTGGCTAAGCACTGAGATAGACTACCAGGCACACTTGAAATCATTATTGCCTTATCCTCTCTACCTCTTAAGATTGTAGGTTCTAAAAATCAGCTTGTCTTCTCGGACTAAACATGATTGTGTGCTGATGCAAATTTTTGCATTTATTTGACTTGCAACCTGCTTTATAGAGTTAGTGATTTATTGAATATCTTGGAAGCAGGTCCTTGACAGGCAGTATTTTAAGGTGCAATTGCTGTGTGAGGATTTTGTTAACCTGACATTTTGTGGTTTCGCCTCATAAAACTGGTGAAGGACTCCCAGTGTGGAATGTTAATGGGGTGAAGTAATGAATGCAGGCTGGGATACAAGCAACCAGACATGAGCAATCCTATAGTTCATACTCCATGACTCATGGGGGAGGTCTTTGCAGACAGTAGCTTTACTAAAAGATAAAAGCAGTAGGAGATCTTTTTAACTCAGCAGTTGATCAAACTTTTTTTTCTGAAACCTAGGCTTAGAAGCCAAGCAGTGGTATGAACATGGGAAAGTAATTAAAATAAAGCAAGTGCTTTACTTTCTCAAGCCATTGAAGTAAATAATTGTTTACTACATATTTCCTCTAACTAAACATTAGCCTTTTCATTCCATTCGTCTTTCAAAGATTGCCTCTTCCAGGTGTATGTCTCAACTGTCAGTAAGGTAACTAATTTAATTTTTGTGTTAGTTGTGCACATTTTATTCCACTGGACCAAAGTGATAGACTATGTTTACTTTTCCTTTTAATTTTATTTTAAAAGTATGCTCTGCAGAGACAGTTTTGTAGAGTTGCCATTGCGATGAGGCTCTCTACCCTTAATTCTAGATTCCATAAAAGCAATTCTGTCATTTTTCTCTGATGTATTTTGGATTAACTTTTGTGATTTTGTTTGAAAAAGGGGATTCTGATCCTAAAAAAATTTAAACAACTATTTAATTTAAAAGGGTATTTAAAAATATAGTATTTCAAGGTGTTGTATTCCAAGTGATGAGAGCACAAAGGTATAGACTACTTGGACTTTTGTTTTTAAAGAAGAGAAATGATTGTAGATTGAGAGTCATTTTTGAGACTTGTTATTAGTTTTGTATGAGTATTTCTATTTGCAGTTGTTTTAAATGGTTTAAAAATGATTTATTTTGATAGTTAACTTTTAAAGGCCTTTTCCCTTGTTTAATTATCTGTGGAGATATTAATATTTTTTTTACAAAAAGTCTGAAACATTTTATTATCCATTCTCATTTTCATTTAGGTTCTAAATATGTAAACTAGTATTGCTGTTCTCACACAACTTATGATATATTTTAATATATGTCCTTTTTTATTGCTTATTCAATTAGTCAACAGGTCTTAACTTTTTTTTTAAAAGATTCTTTTAAATTCTGCTCATACTTTTTATTCCCACTTTACATATTTTAGGTTGTCAGCATTAATTATAGAGTAGTTTGGATAGTTTGAATGCTTTTATTGCTATATTGTCCTCTTTCATTCATTCAGTATAAATTGTCAATTGATTTTGTCACTTGTAACCCGGCAATGATTTTCTATTTTCTATCAGATGAAATCCAAATGTTTCAACCTTTGCAACTGCTCATAAATTATCTAATGTAGTGAAACAAACCAGTTTAATTTTATGCTTTGTTTATTTTTCAAATTATTACCTTATAGGATAAAAGGTATTGACACTTCAGACTACCTTTTAAAGGCAGGTTTGTAAAATTTATTACCAAAAGCAACTTCAGCAGAGTAGTTCTAACCTGAGTGTATGTATGGGTTAGCTTAAAATCTCAATCAACAGAAGCCTGATATATCAGGGGAAAGTTATGATTGCATTCTTTCTCTTAATCAATTTTTTTGACATATCATTTATTGACAAAGTAATAATTTTTCAAGAACATGATCTGTGCATCTGCATTACTCACTTTTTATTTTAGTTCTAGTGACATTTTACTACCACATTGCCTACCTATACCCTTTTTGTCTCCCCTTTCCCTTTCCCTTCTGGTAACTACCGTATTTTTCACAGCAGGATTTATTTTTGTTGTCTTACCAGTTTGTAATTTTCTTTGGTAATTTATATTTAACAAATGAGTGAAAAAAAGAACACAAGGAACATAATATAAAAATCAGTAGAATAGCTAAATAGACACTTCTCCAATGAAGATATGCAGATAGCCAGCCAGAAGATGAAAAATATGTTGATATCACTTATCAGGAAAATGCAAATGAAAACCACAATGAGCTACCACCTCATGATTGTGAGAATGTATTCAGAAGAACAGCAACAACAAATCCTGGCAAGGGTTTGAAGAAAAGGTAACCCTTGTATACAGTTGTTGGAAATGTATACAGGTCCACTGTGTGATATACTATGGAGTTTCCTCAAAATATTAAAAATAGATCTACCATAGGATCCAGCAGTTCTGCTCCTTAGTCTATACCAGAAGCATACAAAGTCACTAATTTGAAGGCATACATGCACTCCTATGGTCATCAAACACTATTTGTAATAGCCAGGTTATGGAAACAATCTAAGTGCCCCAGACAAATAATTGGATTAAGAAAATGTGGTATACATACACAATGGCATATTATTCATCCATAAAAAGTCAACTCTTGCTATTTGTGACAACATGGATGGTTTGTAGGGTATTTATGGAAAATGAAGTAAGAAAGAAATAGACAAATACCAGACATTTTAACTCAATTAAAATATATAAAAAATAAACAACAGGAACAAAGAACACAAAGGACCGGACAAAACTAAACCAAAGTAACCCCTACAAATATGACTGCAGACCTGAGATTACTAGGCCAGGGGAGGGAATGTACTGGTGGGAACAGAGGTGGGAGTGGACAGAGTGGACTCTAGTGCTTGGATGCTGGGGATGCAGCACATCCACCGAGGCAGCACATCCACCAAGGAAGCACATCCACCGAGGCAGCACATCCATTAAAGGATACAGAGTTTTGTAAATCAATTGTTACCTAAAAAAATGGGAGAAAAGTGTGTGTTTAACTTAATAAGATTCTGGTAGGCTTTTACCACAATGATGGTGTAATTTCACACTCCCATCAACAGTATATGAGCGTATATAGATAGCTTCTCAGAAAACACTAATACATACAAACTAATCAAACAGAAGTAGCAAATATGGTTGTTGTAATACTATTAGAGGATTTAGGACAGATCGCCAATATTTGTTTCTATATCCTTGTCAATATTTGCTGTAATCATTTTGTTTTTTTTCTCTTCTAGTAAGCATGAAGTGGTATCTCAATTTAATTTTAATTTTTTAATCTGGTGACTGATAATCTTTTTCAGCATTTTATTTTTAAAATTAAAAAAAATTATTTGGTTATTTTTTCTTACAATGTTTGCTTTCTTTTCTTCACCACCAGTTTACCTGTACACCATCTCCATAGTCCCTTGTACCCTTTCTGCCCTCATTTTGATCCCTTTCCCTCTCCCTTCTCTGCAGAATGTCTCTGATATATAGTTGTCTGTTCATTTTTGTTTTGTTGTGTTGTGTTTTTTTGTTGTTGCTATTTTTTCCCCTTGATCCCCTATGTTCCTCCTATAAGTAAAACCATCCAGTATTTTTCTTTTTCCTTCTGACTTATTTCATTGAGCATAATCCCTTCAAGCTCCATCCATGTTGATGTGAATGGCATTAGTTTATCTTTTTTGATTGCTGAATAGTATTCCATTGTGTATATATACCACATCTTCTTGACCCAGTCGTCCATTTTTGGGCATTTGGGTTATTTATAACCAATTATAAATAGTGCTGCAATAAACATAGGGTTGCATGTATTCTTTTGTATTAATGTTTTTCTGTTTTTGGGTAGATCCCTAGGAGTGAAATTGCTGGGTCATATGGTAACTCCAGTTTTAGTAGACTGAGGAACCTCCATACAGCTTTCCATAGTGGTTGGACTTGATGACTGATAATCTTTTTATATGCTTTTTGGCATGCCAGTGATGCTAATGAGTGGAAGCGATGATGGTCAACATCTTCTATTGCTTGACTAATAAAAATCCTAATGTTTCCTCATTGAGTGTGATAAGTGATAATTTATTAAATATGATGATAATCAATATATAGCTGCCTGGCAATACATATCAGTTTGGGGAATTTCTGTTTTTAAGCTAAATTTGTAGTATAGCAGCATATCCATCTTAGCGATGGTTCATTTCATTTTTATGTTACTAAATGTTAAAGAAATAGTGTTTGTCAATGTTTTTGAAAGGAAACTAAAGTAGTGCTTGAAAGTCTATACCCTCAAATAATTATAAGTAATAACAAATGCACATATATACATATTTTTATGTTGATAAAGCACAGTTGATTCTCCAATTCACTAGATTTTTTTAAAGTATTTGCCAGACTTTAATTTTAATCTTTTTCAGTAATGTATATTGAGGGTTTTTCATAAATAAACCTCATTTTCAAGGCATTCCCTTTTAAGACATTTTTTGCCTATTTTTCTGTAAAATTTGGCACATGAATAAGTGTTGTACTTTATCTTATAAGAACATCCTTAATCCTCCTTTTTTTCTAATGAAATGTAGACTGAAATGTAGTTAAATAAAACTTTTTTCCCTTTTATTAGTTCACATTACAAACCAAGAGTTGCTCACCGTCCTGAATTTGGCATATTTTTTAATATGCATATTTGCATACTCTCAGTTTTTCTGTGTTTGTATAATGTTTCACTCAACAATATGTATAGCTCTGTTGAATGATTTAGCGTTATGGTAGTTTACAATATTTGGTAATATTTTTTGTCCTCCTTGTGACTTTTGCATTGTCCCCATTATCGATCTTCTTAAATGTAGTCAGTTTCTTGATCTGTTTAAATTGATTTGGGCATATCACTCGATTGAGTCAAAAGGACATAGCAAACATGACATACAGAGGTTTGAATAACACTTGAATTTTGGAGCTTGTGATTAGTTTGCATGTCAAAGCTTAACACCATCATGTGAACAAGTTTTAGCCAGAATATGACAAACCATATTGAAGAGCAGTAAGGTGCATTGTTCCACAGGCAGTTACCCTCCAGCTGACCTGGCAACTGACTACAGATGTCAAAAGTGTGAGTCCCTTCCAGTGCTGGTCTCACTCATAGCAGGAATCTAGAAAACTTAAATAAGGGACCAGGAAAATGAATATAAGAAAGTGAAAATCAAAATCAACAAAAAAACTATGAACCAGAGACACTTTTTGGGGGTGGGGGGGGCGGGAGGGGAAGGATTGGGGTCAGAATGGGGCGTTTGCAATTGTATGGGGGAATAAAAAATAAAATTTAATATTTAAAAAAAAAAATAAAACTCAAAAAATAAAAAAAAAGGATGTTACTGAAAAAAAAAAAAAAAAAAACTGATAAAAGCCAATTTAAAGACCCTCAAAAAAAAAAAAAAAAAAAAAGAATCTATGTCTTCATTCTAGAAGTAAATGTGATTAAGAATCTGCGCCTCCCCTGGTGGCGCAGCGGTTGATCGCTGGGCTGAGAAGCTGCCCGCAGCCTCTGCAGCGCTGGTTCCATCCTTGGTCGCCAGGCAAGGGTCCCACATGGTGCAGACCTCTCCTGTTGCACCCGCTGCTCCCCTCAGCAGTGTATTTTGTCATTCTGCCTGTTCTTCTCCCTGCTCTGACTCTGGTGAATTCTCTTACCCTCCTGTGCTTCTGACTGTACCCAGTGCTTGTATAAATAAATAAATCTTTAAAAATAAAAGAATCTATGTCTTGAATACTAAAAAAAAAAAAAAAAAAAAAAAGTGTGAGTCAGCTGAGATCAAGGAATGCTACTAAAATACCTTCCATCTGGGACCACCCTAAAATGGGTGACCTGTAGTATAATAAACTAAATAAATGATAGCTGTTTTAAACCAGTGAGTTTTGGCGTGTTGTGTGATATAGTAAGCATTAGTTGTTACAGATATCATTTCATTTATGTTCTTTCTTCAGCTTCATTTACTTACTGAGTGTATGACGGAACTCATAATTATATACCTATAGTTCATCCATTTTTCTCTGCTTATATTTTTCCTTTGTATGAATGTACTACAGTGTTAGTAACTAGTATTTAGTATTAATAACTTTATCTTAGTAATTACTTAAATTCTCCCTTTTAAAAAATTGTTACAAATAATGATCTCACAAACATTCTTGAACTTGTCTCCTTCTACACATATGTAAGTATTTCAAGAATTTTATGTTTAGGTAATTTTTTTAAAAACTCAGTTTATATGTTACAAAAATTTTTCAGATATGATATAACTTGCCTTCGTTCATTTTAGCAAGTTTGAATTGATTGAACTGATGCTACAGTGCATACTAAAATGTTGTCATTTTGTTGTTATAATCTGTTAGCCTGACTGCTAAAACTTGAACCAAAATATGTATGAAGTGCATGTCATAAGCTTTGCATGTTTGATGCTAAGATTAATTTTATAGTCTTATGTGTTCCTTTTCCTCCTCCGCCCCAGTTTTCTTGAGGTATAGATAACAAATAAATAGACTGTAAGCTTTAAATCGCTTCTAGCCCATGTTCAGCATCTCACATTTCTGATTGTAGATGGGATCAAGTTTGCTAAATAAAGGAAATTTAAAAATAAAGTTTATCAGATGACATGCAAACGTTATTTATTTTACCTCTCCAATCCTAAACACCATGGACATAAATTAGATGATGTTATTTCTATGTAGATTCTCCCCAATTCTAAAAATCAAATAAGTTGAATTTGATCAGAGAATTAGTTTGGACATTAACATTTTAAAATTTGCTTTAAATGGTGTAAGAGTAGACATCATTTTATCTTCTTGGACTAATAAGATGCAGTCATAGCGATCGATTATTTCTAGTGAGGAAACTCCCAAAAATGCTTTCATTTCTCTGTAAAATGATTTGTTCTTAAGTATGTTATTTTTATTTCTGACATAATTTTAATGACAAAATGTTATAGTTTAACCATTTTGAGATGCACATGTATTTGAATTGGAGGAATTTTTCGTAGCATGAAAACATTCTGCCAAATGCTCATCTTTTATTGTTATTTTGAGAAAATTGGCAACTCACAGAGAATTGTGTTCTTTCATACTTAAAATAGATAATTTTTTGCATTGTAATATGGCTAATAGGGGTTTATTTTGAGTTGTAAAATACTTTTCTTAAAAAGATTTATTTATGCATACAACAGCTGGGGTACAGGCCAGAGATGCGGGGGGTGAGAGGATTCACCAGAGACAGAGTGGGGAACAGAACAGGCAGACTGACTGAAATTCACTGTTGAGGGGAGCAGCAGGTGAGACAGGAGAGGTCTGCCTTGCCATGTGGGTTACTCCCTGGCCGACCGGGGATCGAACTTGTGCTGCAGAGGCTTCGTAGTGCAGTGCTTAACCCCCTGCACCACCAGGGAGGCTCCTTTAAATACTTTTAATATTTGAAAATAGCATGTTTAACATTTTTTCCTTTTCTTTACTTAGAATAATTAGGTCTTATTGGAGATACAAGTCAGTGTCTCCTGTGAATAGAGGCAACACAAAATCTAGAATTCATAATAGAGAAAATCAAACCCAGCATGATACATGGTATATGGTTAGAGCTGTCACATAAAATATGGGGCATCTAGTTAAATTGAGTTTTAGAAGAACAAAAATGTTTGGTACATACTTACATTAAAAAATTCTCATTGTTCATATGAAATTTGAATTTATTTGGGCATCCTTTACTTTTAGTTGTTCTATCTGGAAACCTTAAAAACCCTAAATATGGTATTTTGGTGGGGAGGACATATATATTAAACACAACTCTCTAATTCAAATATGTGTGCGTCTCAAAATGAATATATATTGGGCATATATATATATCCCCTCCATATATATGTGTTTTTGGAAAAATATCCCCTATAATACATAACCAGTTATTAATGGTTGTTATTTCTGACGATTAGCAGAAAGATTTTGGATTCTCTCTTTAATACACTTTATTATGTTAATATTTTGCAGCATGAGTGTAACTTTGTACTTCATGTATTTGTTTAATAAATTTTTGTTGACATGTTGATTCTCAGTTATCAACACCTGAAACTTAAATAATGTTATAATGCAATGTTACTTCAATTTAAAATAAATTTAAAAATACTGTGTTGATCTGGTAAAGATACAAAGGCTTGAAAAAAATATTTGATACTTACCCCCCTAAAACTTGTAAGTGGGAGAGAAAAGTACTTGAACAAATACAATATTGAAATATGCTATAGTATCTCAGAAGGAAGAATTGTAATGTCATAAGATTATACAGTGGGAAGATTTTACTGGCTTTGGAAAATCTTAGAAATTTTTCTTGAAGAAGTATAGTTTGAGTTTAGATGGGAAGGAGTTTGTGAAGGCATTAACTCACTGAGGAGGAGAGATTTTTTGACAAAATGATGTGTGAGATGCAATATAGTAAGCAGAAGGAATTGAAAGAGGGAAAGAAGCAAGCAGGAGAGGAAGATCAAGGGTCACATCATGCTGAAACTTGTGCTTCCTGTAATGAGCTGTATTTTCATCTTTAAAACATAGCCTTTGAAGGATGTGGTACTGCTGGTGGTGACAGGATGAGACTGTGTTTTGAAAAAATCAGTTTGGCGGTAATGTGGAGGACTGATGGGTAGGTGTTGGCAGAGAGTGGATATGGTAAACCAGTAGAGAGAAAGTAGTTGACCTTGCTAGGGAGAGACGTATCGAACATTTAAAGATTATTTAGGAGATAAAACAATCTCAGTATTTAATGACGATGTATGTCAATTATCAAGTAGAAGTTTACGGATACATATTGGTTTCTCACTTGCACAGTAGATGCAATTGGAGCAAAGTGTGGAGGCAACTCAGTGGGCTATGATCGAGGACTATGGGCATCTTGGTGGTGGGTGTGGTGTGGTAACATAATCTGAAGGCGTGTGATCCTATACTTATGTCTCATATGCCGTATTGTAAATCAGTGTAACCTCAATAATAATAAAAGTAAAAATAAAATAATAGTGAAACAAATAGAAAATTTAAAATTGTTAACTAGAGACACAGCTTGGCTCTGGAATGAAAATCACTTGGAGAGTTTTTGCAAAGTGGAAGTATATATGGTGATAGGAGGTAGATAGATGACCAGATTGTAATGTAATCTTTTCATGAAATAATTATCTTGAAATTAATTTCAGTTATTTGGTAGTTCTATTTATGTTCAAAGAGATATAATTTTTAAATTGTGAGCTTTTTCAGTATTGGAAAAAGAACTATGATAATGGTAAATATAAAATGAGAGGTAGAAGTTTGTTTTTCTACTTTCCCTAGGGAGACTTTTGATATTTTTAATTATTCTTTTGGGAAAATATTGCAATGAATCTACTATTCTAAAATAAGAACTTTTGCCAAGCCATTTCCTAAATGTATTCATCATCTTGTTTATTCTGATGTTTATTCTGAAGTATTTGTATGTCATGTTTTGTTTACTCTGTCTCTGTTTCACTTTTTTTAAAATTAACTTCCCACACAGATTCTTGCCAGGGAATGCCTTTGCTTCAAAACCTATGAATTTCTTGCTTGAAGACTTAAGTTTAACTTAAGAATGTATCACCTGTTTACTTTCACTTTCTTGATTTGTTTCAGTCATTTATTTTCTTGTTCCCGTAGTAACATTGTGTGTGTGTGCATGTATGTGTCCATCCATGTCCATCCATCCATCCATTCATGCGCTTATATATGTTAATGTCTAGATGTCTTTGAATGTGCTCACTTTCTTTCTGGAATTTCTTTTTTAGACTGGAAAATGCTGATTGAAATTTCTAGATCCAGATCAAACATTCTCTCTCTCAAAACATGACCCTTCCCTGTGAGACTTAGCAATTTCCTTTGTCAACATACTATAAATTTGAATGATATGTTATTGTACCTTCATATACTGCATGGTATCACTTTAGTTATTTGTTTAAATATTTCCATTAAGTGTGAGTTTTCCAGAAAACTGGCGTATGATGATTGCTCAATAAGTTGTTGTTAGGAATTTTGGGAGTGATGGATTATGAAGATGAACAAAATGTCATTAAATATTTTAGTATCTAGAGGGATATGAGACATATTTCCCCCCACCACCAAATATATCTTATTTAAAATCAGTATGGTAGTATTGATATTATAAGGGATGAAATGTTTTGAGGCGTTTGGAAGAAGAGGGTATGTCAGTTCTGATTAGGGTATCAGTTCATCTTCATAGAGGAACTCAACTGATATTAACCCTTTTTAGTACAAGATTATGCTCTATCATGCGTCTGTTATTTCAGATGGATTGTTTTTTCTGCCTTCTTTCTCTACAATCTTAGCATTCCCATACATTTGTATAAGGAAATTGAGTAGAAAATGGATCTAACTTCATAATTTTAAACTTGGTGTTTCAACATTATATCAATAGATTAAATTCAGTCTTCCCAATAAATGTTCCCAATAATTTCAAATATGTTGGCCTTGACTGGTTATATCATATACTGTCATTACTCATATTATTGTCAGGCTTTACACAAATAAAATGACCGGCTTATTTTCTGAATTTTTGATTATCTTATTTCCAGCCCTGGTTTATTTCTGTAAACTTTCTACTTATCATAAGGACCTCTTGGTACAGGGCCTCCCCAGTGGTGCAGCGGTTGAGCGCTGGGTTGCGAGGCTGCCTGCAACCTCTGCAGCGCTGGTTCGATCCCCAGCCGGCCCGGGAGGGTCTCACATGGCGCGCAGACCTCTCCTGCTGCGCCTGTTGCTCCCCTCAGCAGTGTGTTTCTTCAGTCTGCCTGTTCTGCTCCCCACTCTGGCTCTGGTGAATTCTCTCCTCCTGCACTTCTGACTATACCCAGTGATTGTATAAATAAACAAATAAATAAATCTTTTTTTTTTTTTTTTTTAAAAAGGACCTCTTGGTACATAAATAGTTCTATAGACGTTATTCCAAGAAATGAGGAATAATACTAAGGAACAAGTTAAATTTAAAAAGATAAAAGAAAAACCACATATGACTGAGAAAAGTTGATCTTTGGCAAAGAAATAAAAAAAGAATATTTATGTGAGTGAAGAACACATTTCTTTGAAGAAATTCCAAATGGCAAATTCTAAAAATATTGTATAATAGCATAATTTGACTAAATGTTTTTTTTTCCAAATCCTAAATTCTAATGCATTTACTTAAAAAACAAGAAAAAAGACACAAGCAAAAGACATTTTAACTAGTTACATGTATCATCACTGGGAAATACTGATTAATGGGAAAAGCAGATCTAGTGACTATTCCAGTGAAAATTTCATGACAGAAACGGATATGTAAAACATTTAATTGAATGAGGTTAGAAGAAATAACCTCATCATTAATCCTTTCACATTGTAGTTTATAGTGAAGAATTGAAAAGATCATTCATTCTGGGACATGTGAAAATTGATTGACTTTAAAGGCACACAAACCTCAGGTGTAAATTTACTCTTTCTGAGGATATATGTTCTTATTAGATTAGATAAACCTGTCTCCAAACAATAAAATTCACTGCACTTGTTTGCTAATGTTAGCATTTATTAAAATTGCACTTCAAGCATTCCTGATCTGTTTCTTGTCATTCCATTTACTTGACCTGAGTCTGCCAAAATCTCCTTTTAAAAAAAAAATAACGATTGAATATATTTCCAAATAAGTCCTGGATTCCATAACCCTGTGGAAGGCTCCTTAATGATTTGTAGCAGATAAAACTATTATGTAATTCCTACCCTTTCTTTTCACATTGAAAACAGAAAATTCCAAGTACTTTCCTTAGTTTTTAAATCCACTCCTTACCTCTCTGGCCTTATCTATTACTCTTCTCTGCCCCTTCCCCACTGTGTTCTGGTTATACTGTCTTTATGTTACTATTTTGGATTGTTGATCTAGCTCTGCCTTTTCTTTGAAATTGTTGTTTTATTGCTTTGTATTTACTGGCTCCATGTAAACTTGTATGTCAGTTTCAGAGAGGTCTTTACAAACCCCCAGTATTAAGAGGTCTTTACAACACCCCTAAATGATTTTTTTCCCCTATTGCTATGTGATTCTTTGAATTATATTTATTACTATTTACCTTTTGCTTGTGTGCTTGCTTCTTTGTTAATGAGTGTATCTTTGGGGGTTCCTGCAAATATTTGGTGGGTGGATGTATTTATGAACTATTGTTCTAGGTCTAGGTGAGCCACCTTTATACTGTCATTGTATCTGTTCCAAGTAATACTATCCAAATTTTCAGAAACTTGTACTATATGTTGTATTATAATGAAAATAGAAACCTGCTAATAGCAGCAAAAAAGTTTTTCAGGTGAAAGTCTGGAAAGCTGGCTTTGATTCTCAGTACTTTCAGGTATACGTAGGCTTAGTCATTATGCTTCTGTGACTCTTTTTCTTCTTAAAGTTGATGGCGGACAGGAATGAATAGAAAGACTGGAAAGGAGGTGCCCTAAGACCAGAACCTGACTCTCACAAGGAGGTGGGGGTAGAGGAAAATAATATGACTATTAACCTAGCTGTAAAGGTCGGACCCTTAGGCACCAGTGCCTTATCACAAGGCATAAGACCCAAGCAGGATCAGACCATCATAGGGAGTCAAGCAGAGACCTGAGGGTAAAGATATGGAGATTGGGCCCATTATGGAATCTCTGGTCCCTGTCTAGTTTTTTTTTCCACTTTTGTCCTCCATCAAAGTGACTTGTTCAGAGGTTTAAATGAATAGTATGCTTATGAGTTGTTCATGAAGCACAGCACAGATTATTTCAGTCTTCATCACCTCCCCCAAATAAATCAAATATCTTTACCTATTTTTAAATGTTAAAATAATTAAAAAAAATAAGCTTTAGTTTTACATTATGATGTTGCTATATGTACCATACAGAAATGTAAGTTAAACTGAATACCCTATAGAATATCTAATGTGTTGAATATTTCATAAATTGCAAATTGGTTAACTTAATAATTTCTTCAGCTTTTCTCCCATTTGTTCTTTTATTCCTGTATCTCTGCCTTTCCATTCTGTCACAATCATTTTGATTTTTCTTCAGGTAATTTGAAAATCCATTTTCTTTTTACTTTTGCAGTATTTATTATGCAACATGTAATTAATTAGCTAGAAATAGGGATGTATTTACTCATCTGTAGGCTTTGTGGGTTTTGGAAGAATAAAGCTCATTCAGCTTTTCTACTTTTTTTACTCTGTGAAGGCAACCTATGTTTAATCACAATGATCAACACCTGAACACAATTAGCAATTTTTTGAACCATTGATTTCATTCATATCTTATTAAACTAAGAATGTCATCTTTACCATCTCACCTATTCAAACTTGTCACTCCTTAAAAATTTTGTTAAAATCCATCTTTTATTGGGCCTCCCCTGGTGGCGCAGCGGTTGAGCACTGGGCTGTGAAGCTGCCCGCAGCCTCTGCAGCACCAGTTCAATCCCCGGCCACCGGCGAGGGTCGCATATGGCACGCAGACCTCTCCTGCCGTGCCCACTACTCCCCTCAGCAGTGTGTTTCGTCAGTCTGCCTGTTCTGTTCCCCTCTCTGGTTCTGGTGAATTCTCTCACCCTCCCGCGCTTCTGACTGTACCCAGTGCTTGTGTAAATAAATAAATAAATCTTTAAAAAAAAATCCATCTTTTATCTAATGACTTTCCCAGTCTGCTTTATTTGAATGTTATACCAGCTATTGCTTGTAATTCATTATAATATTTACCCTTTTAAATATATTATTTATTGATTGGCAATTAATCATTTCACCTTTTTACTATGTTTCTTTTTTAACTCATCGTATTTCAAATGAATGAAAATTAATATTCAATTTGGACTTTACTGAGCATTTCAAATTAATGTACATTTCTATTTACATTTCAAACTCTTTGAGGTCTCCTTTAATAGTACCTGCTGCCCCAGTTTTGCATATTGTGTGTGTTTAATAAAAGGCTTTTGTTTCTCACTCATTAAGCAATCCTTTAATTCTAAAAGGAAAAATTGTGTGTTTTATGAATGACAGTACTAAGAAGTTAAGCCATATTGCTTAGATTTGAATTCCAACTTTTCCATTTAATATTTGTAGTTACAACATCTTGGTGCCTCAGCTTTGTCAATTGCAATGAAAAAAAAAAAATAAACGTACCATTTAGGGTTGTTGTGTGGATTAACTGAGATAATAGATATAAAATGCTTATTAACACATTACTGGCACATAGTTGCCATTCACTTTATACCAGCTATCTTCATCACTATTAGCATGATTATGTTATGGCATTCATAGTGGAAAGAGGCACTGAAGTCATAGAATCCTTGCTGATTGTGTGACTGTGGCAACTTTCCTTACCCAGTTTGGGCATTGGTAATATGTAGATTATTTTGAGGATTAAATTTTGTGTATACACACAATCTTACCTTGTAAATACATAAATTTTAATGTAAGTACTGATGTTGTAACAGGGTGGTCCCCAGGAAAGGGGGAGGTTCCAGGTTTCCTGCCCCACCCAAAAGGAGGGTGGAGCTAAGCAGAGAGGGAGGAAGCTGCAGAGGAGACTGAAAAGGAAGGGAGCAGAATGGAGAGCCAGGAGGAGACCTGGAGGAGGCATATGGAATGGAGAGACATGTGCAGAAACTGCGCTTGCCTTTTGGTTGCAGACTGGGTGACACAGATGTGGGTGAGAGACCCATGGGGAGGTGACCATGGCAGCTTTTATCTTGATTTTGATTTTGCTCTTTTCCTTCCGGGCTTGTCTGGTTGTTTCTGACCCTTTTCTGTGGGTGTCCACTGGAAGAGGCTTTAGACTTGTGGCAGGCTTTGGGGCCTTGCTCTGGGCCAATCCCATCTGGATGGAGTTTTACCCATGAGGGGACGGGTAACTTTGGGTGCTTGATTTAGAAACTAGATTCTTTGCCTTTCCCGTATTGTTTCCTAGTTGTATTACAGTTCCTTCCATGAAAGTCTCATATGTTTTGTGTTGATGCGGCGGATGGCAGAATCCATTTAGAATAGGCAGGTTTGCAGGGTTTGGGCTGCCCTTCTCCCTGCCCGGTAACAATGAGTACATCTATCAACTCTTTCCAGCAATAGGTGACTTCCTATTACTTCTCCTTCATAACCTGTCTTCTTTCCTTCCTTCTCTCTCTCTGCATTCCTTCCTCCTCCTCTTCACCCATCCATATACCCATGTGTCTGTCTGATAGAGACTAAAAGCATTTCAAGGGCGGATGACCTCTAGCAGTTGTTTTAGTGTCTTTACAACTTGAACTTTGGGAAACCCCTACATATTTTCCTAAGAGGCCATTACATTTAGAAGATGAATAAGTATACAGAAACGAGCAAAGTTGTTATTCTAGGAAACAAATTTTGGCAGCATGAATATGGGTTTCATAATACTGGACTGTTATCACTTGTACTAGAGTTCTATATTAGAACACTATAGATAAAGAAATACGAATTTATGCATGCTGATTGTTGTTTCATTAATTGCAAAGTTGTAATTTAATCTGACAGTAGTGTTAAAGACAGTTGCTCATGAAGTTACTTTTTCATGTAAAATATTGTAATTAAGTGAGAATAATGTTAATGCAAACCAAATGTTAATTCTAGAGAATTCTATCTTAAATTTTTTTTTCTAAAACCAACAGTAAAAACCTTCTAGTATTGTTAATGTTTTGCTTTTTCTCTTAGGCCAGAGAATGTCTTAGTTGGTATCCACCCTGTGGGTTGCAAAGTCTCACCTTTAGGTCACATCTGCAGACTAGCTACAGTGGTTTAGCCACTTATGAGAGGATATTAGCACCACCTTGTGGTGCCTAATATACTCTGCCATATAGATCTTGTTATTAGGAAAGAAAAAGTAAAGACCTCAATTTGGCACTTAACCTCTCCAAAGAATGCAAATTTTGATCTTGGTGACTTCCTATTACTGAATTCTTAAGTTTCATAAAATTTTAAATTTCAGATTCTTGCTTATTATAATAATTCACATAAGTGCTTCAAATTCTTAGTCATACATACCAAGCTAACTTAAAAATTATAGGAATAATACTTGAAACCACTCTGTTAGATCATAACTCTCTTCTCTGAGTTAAATAAATATTTGTAAAATAAATCCTTTCATATAAAATTATTTTAGAAAATAAGTAGAAAGTACTAATGGATTTTTTCTTCATTGCTATGATAACAGTACATAAACTAACTTTTTAAAATATAATTCTTTGCAAATAACCTTAAAATATTTTTCATATATCTTGAACAAAGTTTTACAGTCATAGAATAAAATTGATTTTTTAAAGCAATATTTCATAAAAGTCAGATGATTAAATTTCTCCTAAGGGTTTTTTTTTTATCTTTATATTTTGAAAAAGTGGATCTTTAATGTTTTTAAATTTTTCTAATTTGGCTAGAAAGCAAAATGTATTCATTATATTTAGGATTGCATATTCTATGTATTTAAAAAAAAATCATTGTACCTGATGCATGAATCTTAGGGGTAGAAAGCACAGTTCTGTGATTATCATAATGAAGGTATTTGGTATTTAAACAATATGGGAAAGGATACTGGGTATTCTGCATCTTCCATGTAATAAAAAACACAATTATTTTAAAAGGCGTTTATTTCCAAAGTTGACTGTATTGCTCGACCTTGAATATTTGCAATGGAATTGGAGAGTTACTTAAGTGTAGACTTATATTGAATTTTTCTAATTCAATATATGGGGTAATCACATGGCAGTTAAGCAGTAAGCAGTGTGCTCACTCTAATAGTAAAGAATGGCCTAGTAAAGTAGATTATGAACCATTATACAATGAAAACCATGCATTAGTATACTTGATTACAAAGGAAAACCGCTTTTTTCTTATAAAGCATTATCTTGTAAACTTGAAGATATTATAAGTAAGGCAATGCTTTCTTTTTTAAAGTATTAACTTAATTTTGTAAATTTAGGAAAATTTTAAAAAGCCTTAACAGTTTAAAAATCTCCTTTATTTCATAAAACAAAGTATAACAGGGTAGTGCCCAGGAAAAGGGGTGGGTGCCCCTCTCTTTATCCTGTAACAAAAGGACATGTTCAAAAAATAGAAAGGACATAATTTCAGAATAAAGATTTAGTGCGTTTGTTTTCTAATTACTTTTTTTTCTAATTATGCTTTTTCATTGATTTTTGCCTAATCTGGAAATAGCAAAAGGTGGTATAGGCAGTCTGTTACATAATTCAGAAAATGGAGAGCCTCCCTGGTGACGAAAGGGATTAAGACATAACCTATGAGGCTGTCCGCAGCCACTGCAGCACTAGTTCGATCCCCGGCCAGGGAGGAACCCACATGGCGCAGCAGACCTCTCCTGTCTCGCCTGCTACTCCCCTCAGCAGTGTATTTCCGTCAATCTGCCTGTTCTGTTCCCCATTCTGTCTGGTGAATCCTCTCACCCCCCTCCCCCCACCTCCGGCCTGTACCCCAGTTCTTGTATGCATAAATAAATAAATCTTAAAAAAAAAAAAGAAAATGGAGAGACTTGTGGTATCCCTGACAGGGAACTAACAGTGAAAACCAATTTTGATATGTAAATTTCCTCTGAGGGATATAGGTTTTAGTTTCTGTTTACTGTTAGGGCAATCCACATCACTTTGGAAAAGTATTTTCTTTGGAGAGAGAAAATTACTTCCAATCCTTTTGTTCTCTGTACTCTTATTCTAGGCAGTTGTGGTTTTGAACATATTCTTTGGAGAACATAAAACCGGAATTGATTTACAAACTACAGTAAAATTGAACAAGTCACCACCTTTCACTGATGCAGTTTTGTCACCTGTAAAATGAAGATGAGAATATTGGGTATAAAGTAATAAGTACTTAACAAATAGATATTATAACTCAAAGATGACTTCAGAGTAATAGCAAATAGTTTTATCAGAAAATCCATTAGACACTTATTTTTAAGGAACTGGTAGGCATTTAGTATCTCTCAGACTGAGGTTAAAGAGCCATAACTCTCATACATTGTCCTGTATCAATGTTTGGCAAATATTTTATGAAAGGTCTGGTAATGGATATTTTAGGTTTTGAATATCTTATCTCTGTCTCAACTATTCAACATGTGATTGTAGTGGAAAAGCAGAGTAAATATGGATGTATTCCAATAAAACTTTATTGATAGGTACTGAAATTTGAATTTGATATGATTTTCATGGTATGCAGTGTTATTTTCTGTTCTTTTTCAACTACTTTATAATGAAAAACCTTTTTTTACTCGTGCTCTGTACAAAAACAGATGGTAGGCTGACTTTGGATTATGCGCTATGGTTTGCTTTTCTTAGAGTGGGAGAAACATGTGAGAACAGGATAGCACAGTCTCCATAAGCAGAGTATAAGACACATCTCCCATAAATGGAGGGATGTTAGAGTAGTGTGTTTTGTGCAGTTACAAAGTATTCTGATCCTAATTAGTATAGCTTTTAGAGAAAGCTATCATCCTGGATTGTCAGTCTTAGCTTGTTCTGTTATGAGATAAATGAGTTTATTTCACTTGCTGCCTAATGTTCCCATTCAGATGTTAGCAGTTTAGGACAGAGTTCTGTCTTTTCTCTGGTAAACTTTCCTCCGTAATCTAGTCATACTTTCATCTCAAATCTGTCTCAGTTATGTGGGCAGAGTGGCCAAGCATTGCTTAGTTCTTTTTTCTGCACCATATCTAGGATGTTCTTTCAAGGCAGGAAGCAGGGACAAGTGCAGCAGCATACCTTATTTTTCATATATTGGGGTCCACAGTTGTTTGTTGCCTGATAAACAGTGTCATACATAACTTTGTTATACACATTTTCCCAGATTTTTTTTTTTTTTTTGCTGTTAGTAGTATCTTTATTGGTTACCCACTAGACTCCCATATTTCCCCAAATTTTGGTTGTTTCACGTGGACGGGTGTTTCTGGTCCTCTTGATCTTTTTTGGCCAATGAGGAATCCTTTCATTTTTGAAATGGAGAAAATGAGATTTGGAATGTGCTAGATTCAGATTACTCTGCTGAGATACCCGTGAAGATTTCAAGTCATCTTTCTATGACTCTCAGTATCCTGAGTGTTAAACATTTATGCTTTGGCACTCTAGTGACTGAACTTGGCAGACTCTGGTAGAGTGAGGGGAAGAGTTATAATCAATTGTATAATTTTATCAAGGGTTATGGACATTGATTATTATCCACCTAAGAGTAGAGAACATTCTAAATGAAATTTACATCACTTCTTTGACTATTGGCAAGAGCTAAGAAATTCTCAATAATGAAAATCACATGTTATAAAAGAAATGAACCAAGTAATATTTACTTCAATTTAGTGATACTGCATTTTCTCTTTATTTGTAATGGAAATACTACTTCTTTCCAGGAATATTAAGATATTATGTGAAACAGGCTTCTAAAAAAAGTAGGGAGCTTTAAATATTAAAGAAGATTTTAAAATATTTACCTTTGTTCAAAACACATTTCTTAGTAAATACAGATGACGTATTTAGAGGTAAATGGCTACCATGTTTTCAGTTTACTCTCAAATGGATCACTAAATATTCTACACATGCATGCATGCACATACACACACACTACACACACATAGACACACAAGATAGGTGTGCTTTGTATAAGCAGTTGGATCCAAATTTAGATAATTGAGGGGTATAATTATAGTATAATTTGGACATCATTATACTATCTTATAATTTTTAAGTTTGGAATTAAAAAAAATCACAATTTCATGATCAGTTATACTGATTTCTAGATGTGAAATGTGACCTTTTTTTAAATTGTGTTCAGCATATATTTCCTCCTTTTCTGATAATAGCTGTAAGTCATAAGATTTAGGCAGGGTTGATTTCACAGGGCAGTTCTAGGATTGAATACATCTATTCCCATGCTTGAGAAATTATATTTTGTTCCATTTTTGGAAGTGTTTAGGTGATCAGATGAACCACATCAGTCCAAGTAGATTTATTTCTAACACTTTTGTGAAATTATAGAGAAAGGGAAACTGCCATTGTATTTCCAGTGTTATAATCTTGAACCTTATTGTACCTATTTGTCACTATTTAAGAGTTTATTTAAGAGCCATGAAATCAATTTAGAGGAAAGAGAATCAACAGAAATAAAATCTTAGTTAAAAAACCCTATTATATACATCAAATCACATGTTTGTAAAAGCTTTTTTGATAAATTGATCAATGTTTGGTGCTTTTCACCATTCTGAAAATTCTGAAGAAAGAGATATGGTGTGTCCTCTTTCTTTTTTTATTGTAATATTGTCTTTCCGACATTCTTTAATTTCAGATTTCTCTTTTTCTAAATATAATTATTTCATTTCCTCGGGAAACATGATCCCTAGGTTATATTTTCCTTTGACTATAATCTGTGTGTAAATATACGTTATTTGTATTTATTATGTAGCAGTCATTACACGTATAACATTTTGGGGGTACATTTTCATATGTGCACACGCTTCACTTAACCGTTCACCAACACCTCTGTGCCAGTGTCCTATCCCTGTTTACTATTTCATATTTTAGTGTGTGTCTGTTTTTATTTTACATAATAATTTGATTAATATAATTCTGTCCTTCCCAATAATTCAAATGTAATTTAGGCCCTGGGAGCCCCACAAAAAATACTAGGCTACACATTTTGACTACTACTAATTGTTGGTTTGCAGCAGGTTCAGAGGTGTAGATTCACATCTCTTCACATCTATGTTGTTATACCACAGCCATCACAAAGTGTCCATAGTCTTCCAATATAGTTCACTGAGCCTCTCACCCTTTTGCTTTCCTTTCCTCTCCACCTTTTCTCTCTATATCCTCAATTCTATAGTCAGTTTTGTAGTTATTTTTGGTTTAGTTTTGGCTATTCTTTTGATTTATTTCTGTGTTATTTCCAAATGAGGGTAATCATCTGGTATTTGTCTTTCTCTTTGTGTTTTATTTTGCCTAATATATTTGCATTCGTTTGGTAGATACCTAGCAGTGAAATTGCTGGGTCATATGGGACATCTGTTTTAATATTGTGAAGAATCTCCATGTTGTATTTCATAGGGACTACATTTCCACCAATATTGTGGCTTGTTTCTGTTCTGTATGGGCCATTTTCTTTTTTTTTTTTTTTTTTTTTTTCTAACAGAGGCATGCTTATTTATTTATTTGTTTGTTTTTTGTTTCTGTCTATACAAGCACTGGGCACAGTCAGAAGCACGGGAGGGTGAGAATTCACCAGAGCCAGAGCGGGGAGCAGAGCAGGCAGAGGGACCGAAGCACACTGCTGAGGGGAGCAGCGGGCGGCAGGAGAGGTCTGCACGCCATGCGGGACCCTCCTCCGGTGGCCGGGGAGCAGCCGGGGGATCGAACCGGCGCCGCAGAGGCCGCGGGCAGCCTCGCAACCCAGCGCTCAACCGCTGCGCCACCGGGGAGGTGTATGGGCCATTTTCACAGTGAAGTGATCTCACTGTAGTTTTGATTTGCATTTCCCTGATGATAAGTGATGAGACTTTTTTTCCACATTTTTCCCTTTGTTTGTTTTTCTTTGGAGAAATGCCTGTTGAGCTCTTTTACCCATATCGTGATTAGGTGATTTTCTTTTTTTTCAGGTTGTATGAGTTCTTTGTTGATCTTGGCTATTAATTAGCCCCTTGTCAGATGTAAGATGTGTGTGTTTTCTCCCACTCAATAGCGTGCATTTTCATTAATGATAGTTTCTTTTGGGGAAGCCTATTTGATGTAGTGCTATTTGTTTCTGTTGCCATTGCTTTTGGAGTTGAGCCCTGAAAGGCAACTCTAAGCCAGTGTTACAGAGTATTTTACCTATGTTTTCTTTTTTGCATTCTATGATTTCAAGTCTTAAATCCAAGTCTTATTTGTTTTGAGTTAATTTTTGTGCCTAGTGTGAGATAGTCATCTAGTTTCATTCTTTTGTATATGATTGTCCCATTTTTCCCACCACCATCTGTTGTTGAAGAGGCTTTCCTTTCTGCGGTATATAATCTTGCCTCCTATTTTGTCAGTTAACTTTTTTTTAAAACTTAATATCTACTTTGTAATTCTTTTCATATATTTCTCTTGCCTAATTACTCTACCTGATATTTATTAGTATTGATATATTGAGTAGAAGTGGTAAAATTTTGAATATCCTTGTCTTCTTTCTACCTGCTCTTAGGAAAGAGCTTTCTATTTTTCACCATTGAGTGTGATCTTAGCTCTAGGACTGTCATATATGGCCTTTTACGTTGAAGTATATTCCTTCTATCTCCATTTTTTCAAAATTTTTATCATAAGTGATTGCTGAATCTTGTCGTATGCTTACTCTTCATCTGTTGGTATGACCATATGATTTTTATTTTTCCTGTTGTTGATGAGGTGAATTATATTGATAAATTACAGATATTTCTTGCATCCCTAAAATGAAGCCCACCTAGCTGATATATGATACTTTTAGTAGATTGTTGAATTTGCTATGCTTTTACTGAGAAATAATTTGCATGTGTGTTCATGTATATTGTTTTCAAGTTTTTTTCTTTTTGTGATTTCCTTTTCAGCTTTTGGTATTAATGTTGGCCTTATGAAGCATTTTTAATTTCGTTAATGGTAAATTATTTAGAATTTCTAAGCTTTTCACTGTCAAAGCTGTATATAATTTTATCATTTTATGTCATAATTATAATGTTAAAGGATGAAACTTTGAAACACCAAAGTTTTGATTACTGACTTACATTTTGAGCTTACTGTTAAATAAATGGATTGGTATTCTAATCATGTCAATTGATAGTTAATTTACATGAGTATAATAGGAAACCAAATGTATCTTAATATTTAATAAAACTGATTGAGTAACCATTTGAACTAGGATGAAAAAAAGCAAAAGTAGGTCAAATAAAAAGCAACGCATAGAGTCTTGATGAAATCCAATTCTCCCTTTTTTTATGCCTGAATGGGACTACAGAAAAGCATGTAATCAAGATGAGTTGACTTATTTTGAATTCATGACCTAGAAACACAGATTGTCCTTAAATCTTTCACATAATACACAGTTTTCTAAAGCATTTTGTCATCTGTATTCTTAATTGATGAGATTATTTACTGAAGAAATTTAATTGAGTTAATGAGAATGATAATACTATTGTAGTTGACCATCCATTGATGGTTAATTGAAGTAGGAAATCATAATTGTGGAGGCTAATTGAAATAGGAAATCATAATTGTGAAGTTAATCAAAGGATGTGCAGAATTTGAATATCAAAAAAGAACATCAGTATATAAATAGGTGCTTAATAAATATTTTTTTTTAAATATTAAATTTTATTTTTATATTCCCCCATACAATTGCAAATGCCCAATTATGACCCCAATCCTTTTCCCCCCGCCCCCCAAAAAGTGTCTCTGGTTCATAGTTTTTTGTTGATTTTGATTTTCACTTTCTTATATTCATTTTCCTGGTCCCTTATTTAAGTTTTCTAGATTCCTGTTAATAAATATTTTTATTTCATCTAAATTGGACCTGAAAGTACATTGAAAATTTAGAGGGCAAAGAAATTTATATAAGGTGATAAATAAGATAAATGCATTATTATACTAGTTTAATTCCAGTTACCACTGTCCTGTTCCTTTTTCTGTGGGAGCATATATTTTATTTCTATGTGTAATATAATCCCACATTACATTGCTATAATTTCTTCTTTAAAAGTTATTTTCAGTGATATAAAGAGAAAGCTGAATATTAGGGAGGGGATTTCATTAGGTCCTCTTTATTTACCAGCATATTTACACTTTTTTTTCCCTACTGGAGGTAATATTGGTAGTTTATTACACTATATAAGTTTTGGGTTTACATCTATATAATTTGGCATCTATGTATGCTACTGTATGCTAAACACTGAAAGTCTAGTTATTATTCATTACCACAACGTCATTGTCCCCCTTTATCCATTTTGCCCACACCCACCCCACTTTTGCCTCTCTGGTAACCACCTGTTTTCATGTATGAGCTTATTTTTGTTTTGTTTGCTCATTTGTTTTGTTTATATTCGACATATGAGTGAAGTCATCTAATATCTGTCTTCATCTGACTTTATTTCACTTAGCATAATATCCTGAACATCCATCCACCAACATATTTATTCTTTGCTTTTTCCCCCTCATTCTTTCTTTAAAATTGAGTAAATTTCCTTTCTATTTTATGTGCTTCTCTATTTCATGTTTTTGTATATAAATTGGTTCAGTTTTGTCTTCATTTTAAAAGGATATTATTAGTGGATCTAGGTATCAAGCTTGACTTTCTTCTTTCAGAACTTTGAAAATAGCCCATTGTCTTCTGGTCGCCATTACCTCTGGTACTACAGTACTCTTACTAAGATTCATTACATTTATTCTGTCTTGCTTTTCCTCTGGGTGATTAAAAAATTTGCCTATCTGTTGTTTTCTGCAGTTTAATCTGGTGTGTCTAGATCTGTTTTTCTTTTATTTGTTCTCCTTGGGGTTTGCTGAGCTTTTATATCTTCTATTTGATATAATTCATAATTTTGGAAAGAATTTTTGGGCGAAATTCTTCATCTCTGATATTTTATTTTTAATGTGTTGGCCTTTTAAAAATAAGTTCTGTTTCTGCTGCAGTTCCCTTTTAGTTCATTCTTGCTATCTACCTTTTTCAATACATTTATTCTTTGACATATTTATCAGAGTTGTTTTAAAAGCCCATGTTTGTTAATTACAACTTTTGGGCTAGTTTTGGGATTATTGCTATTGACTATTGGCTCTTTACATATAAATGAGTCATTTATTCTTGTTTTACACTTTTTCATATTTTTTAAATGGAATGCCAAACATTGTGTGCAAATAAAATAGCAGAGCCTGTGCTAAGTGTTTATGCCCACAAAAGGTCATGTTTCTTTTTTGTTATGCTCTTGTTGTAGTTGAATTGGGTCCAGTATTTGCTTTTTATTCTCTAGTTTAGCTGAGCCTGGTTCTTAAATATTAAGGTTTATTACAATCTTCATATTTTTTTGAGCATAGGATCAGAGTGGTTTGTAATTTTCTGTCCTCCTGATCTCTGCTCAGATTTCTGTATTCTTTGTTCCCCTGTGCTGCAGAGAGGGTTTTCTCTAGTAGTTCTTCCCTTCACCTTATCACGGATTGTCCTACCTGATGCTTACTGACAGGTTTGGAGCACCTCTGGGATGTCTTTCACTTCTCCTTTGCTCAGACTTGATCACGCTCCAGAAGCCTGCATCTCAGTGGTCCCTTTCTTACCACTCCAACCCTGTCTCCTGTCACTCTAAGGGGTATCTAGGGCTAGTTGTAAAGAAATGGCAGGTGGGTCAAATTCCTTTGTGGGTCCTCAGAGATTACAAATTGTCATGCCAGCCCCCAAATAGATCTTTAAACATTTGTTAATATTTAGTCGTTTTGCTTTTATCAGCTTTCTTCTCTGCATGCTGAACCAACAATGAAAGTCACCATTCATTCTCTCCTATCAGAGACCTTTCACTTTCATGATTTTTGTTCTTTAAGTTTCTTTATGAAGGTTGAAAAGCTTTGATGGGTTACATGACTTGTTCTTATCTTTAGGATGGGCTAGATCTCTTGTGATTTCTATATAGTAAGAGAAGGTGAAGTAATTGTCAGTTAAGTAACATTAGCTACCAACACACATACCTAAAAATCTTAGGATTTATTTATACGAAATTTGATAATTTTTTTGGATAAAGTTGCCAGTAGTTGGCAGCTCATCCCTGCTGACATATGATTATTCAAGTTTGCCTTTTTGCCCAATTCTTGTTTTTGAAGTATTGATTCTTATTTTTCTGTCCACTTACTTAGCTAAAACACTGAAATTACTCTTGAAACTTTAAGAAGTAAATAGTTTCTTAAGAAGTATACAAATCATTTAGGTATACGAATCAGATCTTACTATTTGTTATTGCTACATGACTTTTTTTGGATTGTTTCAAGTTTCAAGATTAACACAGGACACTTTTACAAACCTATTTAATTTGTGTTCTACAAAATAACCTCATTGGTTGACAAGGTTTCTATAACTGAGAAGCATGATTTATGTTTAACTCTAATGCTCTACAACTCTGGTCTCTAACCCTTATTTTAGTTCTCATTCTTTAGCTTAGGATGTAACTGAAAGTGACAGTAGTGCCTTGGTTTAACTAATTGGTAAAGCTTGAGTGGAATGTGGATTAAGTGAACAATTTTGGCAGTGAGCATAGAAGCAAAGCACACTTTTCTCATTAGTTGTCTCCCAGGCTAAAATTAAACAGCATAATATATTGCCAATTTTAGTGATTTATGTTGAATCTGTTCTGAGTCAGCTTAGTATCAGGCTAACTGTCTGCACACTTATATGTCAGAATTTATGTGTTACTTTTAAACAATATCTCATAAATTGAGTTTAATATGAAAATACCATTTTAAATTTAAAAGAACATTATCTGTAAGTTGTAATTCCAACTAAATTAATGTTAAATTATTTGATTATTCTACATATCACCTACTTAACATTCATACCTGGTTATAAATAATTACTCATTTTTGGTGTGATGTAATCATATAAGTTATGAAAGTTTTTTTTGTAAATTTTTTCAACTTCATCATTGTTAAATGATAAATACTTTAAAGATTACTTTTCCATGTGAAAATATTTATTGGTTGCATGTTCTCCAGAACCCCAATTTAAATGGTGTGCTCATTACTTTTAAATTTATGTACATAGTTGTTTATATAGATGCTTTGTGTATTTTTTATCATCATAAAAATTTTGTATGTGGCTGTACTTAAGATGTATAATATTAATATTAGAGAAAATGAAAGTTATCCCAAATTATGTATTTTTATTTATTTTTTTATTTTATGTAATTCTTACATCATTTTTCATTTTTGCACAATGTATGCATTTTCATTTTGGTTATATTCCCCATATAATTTCACCCCCTTATTTTGACCTTAATTCTTCCTCTCCCCCCATGCAACTCTCCCCGTAGTGTGTCTCTGGTTTATAGTTTCTTGTTGATTTTGATTTTTTCTTTATTATAGTCTTTTTCCTGGTCCCTTGTTTAGGTTTTCTACATTCCTGCTATGAGTGAGGCCATGTGTGTTTTTTCTTTTTCTTTCTGGCTTATTTTGCTGAGCATGATCCCTTCTAGCTCCATCCATGTTGCTGCAAATTGCATTAGTTTATTTTTTTTTGATTTGCTGAGTAATATTCCATTGTGTCTATGTACCACATCTTCTTGATCCAGCCATCTATTTTTGGGCATTTGGGTTGTTTCCATAGCTTAGCTATTGTAAATAATGCTGCTATAAACATAGGGGTGCAGGTGCCCTTTAGAATTAATGTTTCTGTGTCCTTTGGGTAAATACCTAGTAGTGGAATTGCTGCATCATATGGAAGCTCCATCCTCAGCAGGTTGAGGAATCTTCACACAGCTTTCCATAGTGGTTGTATCAGTTTGCTCTCCCATCAGCAGTGCAGGAGAGTTCCTTTTTCTCCATATACTCGCCAACATTTGTTGTTGCTAGTTTTTTTAATTTGTGCCATTCTCACTGGTGTAAGATGGTATCTCATAGTAGTTTTGATTTGCATTTCCCTGATTAAAAGTGATGTTGAACATTTTTTCATCTGCTTGTTGGCCATTTGCATTTCTTCTTTGGAGAAGTTTCTTTTTAGCTCTTCTGCCCATTTTTTGACTGGATTATTTTCTTTGTTTTTGGTGAGTCTCATCAGCTCTTTGTAGATTTTTGTGATCAGTCTTTTATCATTAGTGTTGTGTGCAAAAATGTTCTCCTACTCGGTGGGGTTTCTCTTTGTTTTGGTTATTGTTTGTTTTGCTGTGCAGAAGCTCTTTAATTTGATGGTCCCAGCTGTTTATCTTTGCCTTCACTATCACTGTTCTGGGTGATGTGTCTGTAAGGATGTTTTTGAGGTGCATGTCATGTAGTGTTTTGCCTATATCTGAATTATGTATTTTTAAAAGTCAATAAAATTTCTTCTTTAGCTTCCTTTTTGAAGCAAAATCTTTTAGTGAATACCATTGACTATTTGCCAAGATATTGGTTATTAATATATTTGGTTTTTTAATTCCCCCAGGTGATCTTCCTTTTAATTGGAGTATTTCCTTGATCATCTTCTCTTTTCAGTGTTTTATAGCTTCTTTTCTTTGTGTTGATGTAAGCTTTTTTTTTTTTTTTTTTTTTTTTTACTTAGAGTCATTGGTGTTTTTAGATTTGGGAATTTACTGTCTTTCAACTTTTTTTTTTTTTTTAAAGATTTATTTATTTTTACAAGCACTGGGTACAGTCAGAAGCATGGGAAGGTAAGAGAATTCACCAGAGCCAGAGCGGGGAACAGAACAGGCAGACTGACGAAATACACTGCTGAGGGGAGCAGTGGGCATGGCAGGAGAGGTCTGTGCGCCATGTGGGACCCTTGCTGGTGGCTGGGAATCGAACCGGCACTGCAGAGGCTGCAGGCAGCTTCGCAGCCCAGCGCTCAACCGCTGCACCACCAGGGGAGGCCCTGTCTTTCAACTATTATGTAAAAAATCTTAGCCATTATCTTTTCAACAAAATTACCTCTTCACTATTCCTTAGTATCATTCTCTGGAATCCAACTAGACATATGTTGATCTTCTTTCTGAATCCTGCATATCTTTTAACCTCTTTGTAATAGTTTTATTTAATCTTTCTTAGATACATTCTAAATTATCTCATTGTGTTTCTTCTATTTAACTAATTTTCTCCTTAACTGTATCTAGTAGTTTTTGAACCTGTCTAATGAGTGTTTGTTTTTAGTAGTTAAATCTGTTGTTTCTGTAACATCCATTTTACTTTCAAATATGTTGTTTGCTGATACTTTTTCAATGTTTCCTTTTCTTGATAATTCCATATATTATACTTTGTAACTAGCCAACATTCACCCTCTCCATATCCCATCACATATTCTTCTTATAGTTGCATCTCCCAATATTGTTATATTATGTATTTAATTAATAGATAAATTTATTTTTTTTTCAGAGTTTACATAGTTTTTACTATCGATTAGTTGAGTTGTGTTGTAGTTTATGAGTACATTCTGCTTTTCTTTATAACATTTGTTTTTCCTGTATTTAATAATTGTATTTTGCCATTAATAATTTTTTATGTACCTATTTCTAAGTCACTGTTGCCATCTTGGACATTCCTGTTGATTTTCTTATGTGTTGGATCCTTTGTCTTTTGGATCCTGGTGTCTTTTTTTCTTGCTGTAATTCCTGCTTTTAGTAGGGCATCTCTTCACTGATTACATATTTGTCGTGTTTTTCAATATTTATTTGATATTAAGTTTAAAGCAAATTATATGACAGGCGCTCATGTAACAGGAAGTAATTCAGAATAATTTAAATCTAATTGTAATTTCATTTCTCTATTGCTTTTAGAAAAGTCTTTTAAGCTTCTAACATTTAATGATATGTTTTTGAATTTAAATAAAAAATTTTAAACACTCCATTTTAAAAGTGTTCAACTCATTTCTTAAGGCTTTAATAAAATTTTTCTTATATTTAGGAACAAATTCTATTTCTCATCTAATAGCATTGTTGAGAGAATAAGTGTTATATCAAACCAAGAACACCAATTAAATTACCTCATGCTACCTTTGTAGGAAAATATTTTTTTTTAAGATTTTTATTTATGTATGTATGTATGTATGTATTTATTTATTTATACATACAAGCACTGGGTACAGTAAGAAGCGCAGGAGGGTTAGAGAATTCACCAGAGCCAGAGCGGGGAGCAGAACAGGCAGACAAAGTACACTGCTGAGGGGAGCAGCGGGCGGCAGGAGACCTCTGCGCACCATGTGGGTCCTTGCCAGTGGCTGGGGATCGAACCAGCGCTGCAGAGGCTGCGGGCAGCTTCGCAACCCAGCACTCAACCGCTGTGCCACCCAGGAGGCCCTGTAGTAAAATATTTTTGTTTGTGGACATGATAGTCTTTGGTATGGTATAGTTGCTCAAATTGTTTGAAAATTGGATATGATTTTGGGAAAGTTCTATTTTATTTCCCTTAACATAATATAGCATAGGGCCTCCCTGGTGACGCAAGGGGTTAAGCACTGCACCATGAAGCAGTCCACAGCCTCTGCAGTAGGAGCTCGATCCCCAGCCGGCCTGGGAACAACCCACATGGTGCAGCAGACCTCTTTTGACTTGTTCGCTGCTCCCCTCAGCAGTGTATTTCAGTTCGTCTGCCTGTTCTGTTCCCCATTCTGTCTCTGGTGAATCCTCTCACCCCCCGCACCTCTGGCCTGTACCCCGGTTCTTATATGCATAAATAAATAAATCTTTAAAAAATATAATATAGCATGGAATCTATCTACTATTTATTATGACTGTTTCTTGCAGACCCTAACATGTGGCAGGTACTTTTCTAGATGCTGGAGATACAATTGAGAGTAAAATTGACAAAACTTGACTTCCTTCAATTTCACATGTCCTAATGGAGCTAATAGTACTTTTTGTCAAAAATTATATATTGAATTGCAGAAAGTTATTTGCATGTAAATTAAGAATGAGATATTGTATTAGTTAAATTCTAGTTGAGTTACTTTGTCAAATATAGTCTAAAATATTTTAGTTAGTAGGGTGGATCGCAACTCATTACACTTCAGCTTTGTGTTTTATAACAGAATGTCAGCAGCTTTCTCTCTTTGCTTCTGAGCATTTTAAGTTGTGATTTATTGAGTGGTTATAATAATGCTTCCTTTCATATTGTGAATTGGTTTTGTAAAATATAAAAAGGAGAGATAATATTCTATTTTCATGACCAATAATAAAAATTTCTGTTATCCTAAAAAATTGAGTTTCTAATCTTTTGAAAAGAAAAATCATCCGTTAGTGAGACACAATTCACATTTGATTAAAAAAATATTGCTTTAAAGTGTATAATATAGCAATTTTTAGAAAATTTTCAAGGTTATGTGACAATCACTGTTTTCTTATTCTAAAATATTTGCATCAAAAGAGACAATAACAAAAACAAAGAGAAACCCCACCAACTGGGAGAACATTTTTTTTTTTTTTTTTTAGAGGCATGTTTATTTATTTATTAATTATATTTGTTTGTTTGTTTTGTTTATACATGCACTGGGTACAGTCAGAAGCGCGGGAGGGTGAGAGAATTCACCAGAGCCAGAGTGGGGAGCAGAGCAGGCAGAAGGACTGAAGTACACTGCTGAGGGGAGCAGCGGGTGGCAGGAGAGGTCTGCGCACCATGTGGGATCCTCCTCCGGTGGCCGGGGAGCAGCCGGGGATCGAACCGGCGCCGCAGAGGCCGCGGGCAGCTTCGCAACCCAGCGCTCAACCGCTGCGCCACCGGGGAGGCCCTGGGAGAACATTTTTGCACCCAACACTAATGATAAAGGACTGATCACAAAAATCTGCAAAGAGCTGATGAGACTCAACAACAACAAAGAAAACAATCCAGTCAAAAAATGGGCAGAAGAGCTAAAAAGAAACTTCTCAGAAGAGGAAATGCAAATGGCCAACAGGCATATGAAAAAATGTTCAACATCACTTGTCATCAGGGAAATGCAAATCAAAACTACCATGAGATACCATCTTACACCAGTGAGAATGGCACATATTAAAAAAACTAGCAACAAAAAATGTTGGCGAGGGTGTGGAGAAAAAGGAACTCTTCTGCACTGTTGGTGGGAGTGCAAACTGGTCCAACCACTGTGGAAAGCTGTGTGGAGATTTCTGGACCTACTAAACATAGAGCTTCCATATGACCCAGCAATTCCACTCCTAGGAATTTACCCAAAGGACACAGAAACATCAATTCCAAAGAACACCTGCACCCCTATGTTTATAGCAGCACTGTTTACAATAGCTAAGCTTTGGAAACAACCCAAATGCCCAAAAATAGATGACTGGATCAAGAAGATGTGGTACATATATACCATGGAATATTACTCAGCATTCAAAAAAGATAAACACATGCAATTTGCAGCAACATGGATGGCGCTGGAAGGGATCATGCTCAGTGAAATAAGCCAAAAAGAAAAAGAAAAATACCGGATGGTCTCACTCATAGCAGGAATCTAGAAAACTTAAATAAGGGACCAGGAAAATGAATATCTATAAGAAAGTGAAAATCAAAATCAACAAAAAACTATGAACCAGAGACACTTTTAGGGGGGCGGGGGCGGGAGGGGAGGGATTGGGGTCAGAATGGGGGGGCTGCAATTGTATGGGGAATATAACAATAAAATTTATTATCTAATAAAAAAAAAAAAAGAAAAAAAAATTTGCATCATTCCCCAAAGAAATACGTATCTATAGCAGTTACTTCCCATTCTTTTCTCTCTGAAGACCTTGGAAATTACAAATCTACTTTTTTCTCAATGGTTTTGCCTCTTCTGACCATTTCATATAAATGGTCTCCTATAACTGCCTTCTTTTATTTAGCATATTTTAAGGGTTTACCAATGTTGTAATTTGCATACATGAATATTTAATTCCTTTTTATTGATTAATAATTTTCATTTTACTCCTTCATTTTATTTTTTTATTAATTTTCAAAAAGATTTATTTATGCATACAAGAACTGGGGTACAGGCCAGAGGTGTGGGGGGCCAGTGAGAGGATTCACCAAAGAGAGAGTGAGAAACAAACAGGTGGATTGACTGAAATACACTGCTGAGGGAAGCAGCGAGCAATACAGGAGAGGTCTGCTGTACCATGTGGGTTGCTCCCTGACTGGGGATCTAACTAGTGCTGCAGAGGTTGCAGATAGCTTCATAGTGCAGTGCTTAACCCTTTGCACCACCAGGGAGGCCCTACTTCATTTTATTTATTCAATTAATGGACTTTCATATTATTCTCTTTTTAATGTATTATATATAGTGTTGCTGTGAAACTTTGTATACAGGTTCTTGCATGGAAATGTGATTTAAATTCTCTTAGTGTATACCTAGGAGTAGAATTTCTGGGTCATTTTGTAACTGTATATTTGCTTTTTGAAAAAATGCCAAACCTCTCTATGTTCCCACCAACAATGTAGGAATATTTGAGTTCTTTCAGATCCTTGATAATACATTATTACAGTTGGTATGATGATATTGAGCTTCTTTTTTTAATTAGTAATTGTAACACTTTTAAAATCTTTGTTTTTAGGTGCCGTATTTCTTTGTAGTATACAAGGAATATCAGTTAATATTGATCCTATATTATACACTTGGCTCATTTATCAACCTCAGAAACGAATCAATAGAAATATTCAGCAGGTGAGAAATTTTTATAATCCATTCTCTTTATTAATACAACTGTTTCTCAGACATTTATTAGTTATATATTTCTTCTATTGACTTTTTTATGTATGTACTAGAATTCATCTGTCTCCCACTCTACTCCTTTCAATATCTGTTCCCTAATTTCTATACAGGAAATTATAACTCAAAGTAGAGTTTTGTTGACTGTTACAATTGCTTTTATAAGCAGAGATATTAGAGAGATTAGTTAGGTAGCCCCACTTTACTGACTCGTTTTACCTACTCATCCCCAGATACTTGTTTTCAGAGTGCCTGATACAGAGGAATGTCCAGTAAATGCTAACTTTTGTGTTTATTATCCCTGATTTTCTTTGTTTTATTCTTAGCTTTATACAATAGAGATTCATTGAACACCTAAACTTTGAAGTAATATCAAGGTTGAGATATGTGCTTGTTTGAAAGATATAAATTAAAAAACTAAAAGTAGCTATTTTTGATCCTCTAATGCCATGATACTTAAATGTAAGTCTGGATTTTATTATTATTATTTTAAAGTCAATGCTGATACTTATTGAGATATACTTACCTAATGTCATACACGTAGTAAATGGCCAAACTTAGAATTTTTGAAGCCAAGTTAATGCTATATTGAATTTATTTTTCCATAAATTTATTATAATTTTCTAGTTGGAATAGCTTTGTGTCTTTTTTTTATGAAGTAACACAAAGTTCCATGTGAGAAAAAGAAATAATTTTATAATTAGCTTTATAAATTATAAAATTATAAAAACTGTAATTTTATACCGTTAAAAAAAAGTGCAGTTACAACTGTAATTTTATAATTACAGTTATAAACCAATGTACTTCAATAAAAATGAGAAAAGCAAAAAAAGACTTATTAATGTGATGTGCTTTAACAGCTATTATAATGGAAATCATTAGAATACATAAAAATGTTATTTTTTATTACAAATACGAAATCATCAATGTCATATGCCTTAAATAAATGTAATGTTAAACATATTTCAATGAAATTTAAAAAGAAAACAAACTATAACTACACAAGAATATGAAGATTGTAAATAGTTACATATGTGTGCGTATGTATTCACATCTCGAGCATCAAGGACTTTCTTTACCATGTCTTAATTTCATTAGAAACTTCTGCTGTTCCTCCCCTGTGTCATTCTTCCCTTTAACAAAAGTTAGAGAAAACATGGCAGACATATCCCACTCTCTAGAGATGTTTAATGCATTTGGAAATATGAGGAATATAATGTCATTCTTGGTAACTGCTGCTTTAGACACACACACACACACACACACACACACAGCATTATGAAAACAGAAAAGAGGAGCAGTTCTCATAACGGGTGAGTATTAAAAGGAGGAATGAACAATTTATGTGAGGCTGAGCATTGTGGGACAGTCTATTCATAGAGTGTTGTTCTAGGTTCAGCTGCGTGACTAGATTAAAAAAGAGCCAATAACTTTGGAAGGAAGGAGCCTTCAGTGATTCCAGACTAGAGCCATATGTTCTTATAGAACCTAGTAGAAACTGGAAACTAATTTATAGCAGAATATATTTGTAGTGCTAAGTGTTTGAAATTTTATCATGAAGGATAAAGAAGAAGTATAGGAAACTGATAAAAAATTAATTTGGATTTTAGAAAAGTTGACTCACAGAATGTAGAATATGCACCATTTGAGAAAAATGTTAGTTCTAATTTTTAAAAATTGTGATATAGGTGACATAACATTACATTAGTTTTAGGTGTACAACAAAATGATTTTATATATATACTTTGTAAAAGTGATCACCATAGTAGGTCTAGTTAAAAACCATTATATAGGGCCTCCCCGGTGGCGCAGCGGTTGAGCGCTGGGTTGCGAAGCTGCCCGCAGCCTCTGCAGCGCCGGTTCAATCCTTGGCTGCTCCCCGGCCACCGGAGGAGGGTCCCACATGGCGCGCAGACCTCTCCTGCCGCCCGCTGCTCCCCTCAGCAGTGTACTTCGGTCCTTCTGCCTGCTCTGGCTCTGGTGAATTCTATCACCCTCCCGCGCTTCTGACTGTACCCAGTGCTTGTATGAATAAATAAATAATAAATAAAATAAAATAAATCTTTAATATAAAACCATTATATATAGTTACAAACATTTTTTCTTGTGATGAGACTTGCAAGATTCGTTCTTATCAAATTTTAGACACGCAATAAAGTATTAACTCTAGTCATCATGCCGTACATTGCATGACTTATTTATTTCATAACTAAAGCTTGAATCTTTTAATCCAGTTCACATCGCACCCCCACCTTTGGCATCCACACCTTTGGCGCCCACCAACATATTTGCTGTATCTAAAAGTTCTTTTTTTCCTTTGTTTAGATTTCACTCATAAGGAAGATCATTTCTCTTACATGGCCTGGCCTATATATCATTTAGTATACTGCCTTTTTGGAAAGTCCATTTTACAAATGGAAAAACTTTTTAAAAACTGGATAATAGTTCACTATATTATAAATTCTCCATTGGTTATTTTACAGATGATGTCATTATCTACAGTATACTATAGATATCCCTTAAGGTTTAACCCTTTGCACTCCAAACCATTTTATGATATTTTGATTTAATTTCTTGTGCCATTTCAAGATAAAACTTCAGGGAAACATGCATGTCTCAAAAAGTTGCATTGAAATAACCTCAATTCCCCGTAATCACTAATAAATTGCAATGTCCCCTGAGAGGGGACATCCGAGTGGTATGCTAGAATTCCGATGTCCCCTGAGAGGGGACAGCGGAGTGCAAAGGGTTAACAATGGTCTAGCAGCTTACTTAAATTAGACATTCATTTGATTGATAACAAGCACCTTCAGGTATTTTGATTTTTCCGTTTCATTGTTCAATTTTTATTGTTCAAATTTTAATTTGAAAAGTTAAATACAACACTTTTTCTAAGTAAAAATAATAGTTTTATTTAAAAGATAAACTAGTAAAATCCATAATTTCTATTTATCCAGAATGACAAATAATATTTGGGTAAATATAGCTCCGGATATCTAAGATAGCATATTTTAAGCTCTTTGTTATATTGCCAGTTTGTTTCCAGAATTGGGTACAGCTTACATTTTCATCAACACTTTATAATTTCTACTTTGTATGTAAACAGTCTGTATCTATTTCTCTTTTATTACAGTTCAGCATATCCAAAAAACATACTTTTAAAGATACTCTTAATTTACTGTTTTACTCCTATTTTTTTAATATGGAAAATTGCGAGAGTAGTGTAATTGATTCCTATGACTTTATCACCCAGCTTCCAGAATTATCAGTTCATGACCAATCATCTTTTTTAGGGCTGTTGGGTAAAAAAAATTCAAAGTGGTGAAAATTTAGAAAGTGGATGAACTTGGTACTACTCTTTTGAGTGAAAATTGATAAATTTGGCAGTATCTAATAAAACTGAAAATATGCCTACCCTAGGACCCCAATATTTCACTGCTTGGTATAACTATACTCTTATAATGGACATAAGACATAAGTATCCTGTGTAAGTCTATCATTATGGTATGTCTCAAAATTTAATGCAAAAGGATATGCAAAATTTAACTTTCAAGGATACATAGAAAATAACAGCATTTATGTATATTTTTGCAAAACTACTCTTTATTTACTTTTTTTTAAAGATTTATTTGTTTATGTTTACAAAAGCTGGGTCACAGGCCAGAGATGTAGGGGGTGAGGATTCACCAGAGACAGAGTGAGGAACAGAACAGGCAGACTAACTGAAATACTCTGTTGATGGGAGCAGTGGGCGAGATAGGAGAGGTCTGCTGCCATGTGGATTGCTCCCTGGCAGGCCGGGGATCGAACTCATGCTGCAGAGGCTGCTGATTGCTTCATAGTGCGGTGCTTAACCCCTTGCGCCACCAGGAAGGCCCCCGCTACTCTATTTATATGTGTGTGTAAGTAGAGGTATAAAAATTAACTTGAAAGGATTATATCTATATCATAGTAGTACTGACCCTGAGCGGAACAGGCTGTAGGTAAGCAGTCAGCGGGACTTTAAACTTTATTTGTAATTTTCTTATCTCCTTTAAAAAAAAGCAATTATGTTAAAATTTTAACAACCAATAGTTATGGCTATAATTGATTGGAATTATGGATATTGTTTTATGCAATATAATTTCCTAAGTACTTTTACATTTATTAAATTAAAAAAATAAAGGAGGATATATTTTATATAAAGATGAACAAAGGTTTTGTAGGTATTTTGGACTCATGGGATACTGATGGGTCAAGGATAGGACATCTGAAGAGGCAGGATCCTAAATTTATGAATAATATAGTGTTGTAAACCAGTGTTACCTTAAAAGAAAACCACACACACAACAAATCTCTAATTTTGGGGAAATTGTCGAGAGCAGAAGATAGAAAAGTGTAAGAACAATGGGAGGTGGTTAAAAATAGTCTTAATAGTTTTGACTGGATTAGTTATATTTCCAGAAAATGATATAGTCACTCATGTTATCCTTTATTTGGTATCTCTTCATGCCTGACAGGTAAGAGAGACATTAGCAGTCATTTAGCAAATATTTGTATAGAGTCTTTTGGACACCATTACTGGTATTTGGCATACAGCTGTGTAGAAGACATATATAAACCTTCTCTTGTTAGAAAGTTTTTTGTTCAGTCTTTTAATGAGTGTGTTTTTACCTATGTGAAGATGTGCCACCAAAAGAAAAATTTTTTATTGTTGGGTAGTGTCATGACCATGACTTTTGTTAATCTATCCTTTAACGCTGGCATTGAATCAGTGCCATCTATGCAACACATAATTTTTCTCTATTATATATTAATTTTGATCCTGAACTTGGTTCTAACTTTTCTTGCTCATATACCAGTTTTAAAAAGAATGGCCAAGATTGAAGGGATTGTGAAATCCCTAAATATAATAGCATAAAAAGTGTTTTGAGCAGACATCTCCACCCCCTAATTTTATAGATGAAGAAATTTAAATGAGTCGAAAGTTAAAATATATCAAACATTTCTCATTTTAGTCTTCAATACTACTTCCCATTTAGATTTGTATAAATATTATCAGTTTGACTGGATACGTAATATGAAAGAAGGTGCTCTACATTGTGATGTTCCCTGCAACTTCTATAATATTTTCCTTTTGATATTACTCATCCACTTACTGAGTTTAAGTAGCAACCTGTAAGATACTTGACTTTTTTCCCTCTAATAACTTGATTTTATTACATAGTTATGTAATGCACATATGCTCTCACTGAAATATTCATGATCTCAATAAGATTAAATAAATACTATAAGTTACATGAGACTTAAAGTTGATTCTACAAAAATTTAATTGGTTGGAGTTGAGAGTAGTATTAGACTGCACTGTAGCCTGACCAACCCCTCCACATTTGCCATCTGATGGATCTATATTACAGTTATTGTCTGTTGTTTCCTAAGCTACAGTTTCTTTCTCAGTCTGTGGCCAAAACCCAACATTTCATGATTATTTTCCACCCAGTTCAACATGATCTTTGATCCTGCAACAAACTTAAAAATACCTTTTTTTTTTTTTTTTTTTTGCCAAAAATCTGACAAGATTGCATTGGGCGTCATCAGCAGTAACATCAGATTTTATTTCAGTGAATAAAGATAAAACAGCTGCTTTATTGTCCAACTCAGCACTCGTGCATTCAATATAGGATCATAATGTTTTCCAGCTTTCCCTAACTATAGATACTTTTCCTTGCTTTCTACATATTCTGTGATATCACATTGTCAGATAAAATTAGAAACTTCTAGCAATTTAAAAAAATTGGATTTTACATTTTAAAAGTTAATAATCAGTTCATAGAAGTATGTCCCTAAAACTATCATGTTGTAAGGGTAACTATTTTCTAGTAATCATGTTTTTCAAAGTTAATTTTAATTTTCATTTGTCCATATTATATTATTTTTATACCTCTTAGAAAAATTTGTTAATTTTTTTATGCTCTCTTCGTTTTCACACAGAAATTTTTTTAATCACTTTTCTTTATGTTATGAGTCACTTTTTTTTTTACAACTTTCATTTTTTAGATTTATTTATTATACAATCGCTGGGGTATAGGCCAGAGGTGTGGGAGGGTGAGAGGATTCACCAGAGACAGAGTGGGGAGCAGAACAGGCAGACAGGCCAAAAAACACTGCTGAGGGGAGCAGCGGGCGAGACAGGAGAGGTCTGCCGCACCATGTGGGAATCTCTGTGGCTGGCCAGAAATTGAACCTGTGCTGCAGAGGCTGCGGACAGCTTCACAGCGCGGAGCTCAACCCGTTACGCCACCAAGGAGGCCCTTCACACAGAAATTTAATATAAATTAATATTTACAAATATCTCTTATCAATAGGGTGTGTTTTTATGTGGTGTGTGTGTGTGTGTGTGAGAGAGAGAGAGAGAGAGAGAGAGAGAGAGAGAGAGAGAGAGAGAGAGAGAGAGAGAGAGTCAAAGAGAAAGAAGGAGGGAAGGACTATGGGACTTATAAAAGAATGAAACCCTAAATTATGAAGGACTGCCCTTAATCATATCATATTTGACCTATGCTGCTTGAGAAATAGTAAATAATTCAGTTTCCATTTGACTTTCTAGCAACCTGTGGTAGCTGTTCCTCTTGTTATGCCAGTTAGTAGAAGGAAAGAAGATGAGGTGTCTATTGGAAGTGCACCTTTGGCAAAGCAGCAATCATATCAGGCCTCTGAATATGCCAGCAGCCCTGTAAAAACAAAAACAGTAACAGGTATGTTTCAAGAATTGTAAATGATTTGTGATTTAACCATTCCAAACTAACAAGTTACCAAGTTATCCTGTTACAGTTTCATGAATGCTGACCAAAGACATGAGACTGTTGGACCAAAGACAAAAGACTTTATTATCTAAAGCATTAGCAGTAACCAGAATATTAATATTTTTGTCAGTACCCCAAGCCCTTTTCTCACGGATGGCATGAAGAATGCCCAGTATCTATACATAATGAATTCTGTTATAGGAGAGTAACCATCAACTTAGGTATCCTCAATCATCTCTAATGGGATGTTTTCCCTAGAGGAGGCTGTATCTGTACTTTGCTAAAAGTATAGGAAAACTTGCTCTTTGCTCTTAGTTTTCTGAGAATGTTTCAGGTGCTGATATTTATGAAAACATAATATGCAACAAAGGCACTTACTGATTCTACTTGTTAAACATGATAAAGCACAAGAAACCCACATAGAATCTTTACTAATAGTATGTTCTTTCTTAAAGTGAATTCTTGCAGGCCATAATACATCTCAACCTTCTTTGTTCCCCTCTCACTTTCTGAGCTAGATCATCTGCGCAAAACTCTCATCATCAGTTATTACTTATAAAGATATATGCAAGTAACATTGTTCTTTATTTCAAATTACAAATGTGAGCTGTTGTTCTTTGCATTTGAGGTGTGGATAATTGCTTTTTTTTGTCTTTAGTGTTTTCACCTTCTTTAGAACTGTCACATTAGATACACTGTAGGTATTCTCCTTAGATGTAAAGACATCAATATTTCAGCAGATACAGATTCTTATTCAAGCTAACATAACAATGAACAATGAATCAAACTAATGCCAGTACTTGCCTTGTTTAGGACTGTGAGTATATAGAAGGTTAAAAAACCCTTGGGATAACATTTATTACCCCATAGATATCCACTGTTTACTTCTCTGGAGAACTTGGTGATAGAGTTCTTTTTTTGAGACTCTCTGTGCTTGCCATTTCTTTATTTATAATCATGTTACCAAAGTTTGTTTTATTTTTAATTAGAATATACAGTTTCTATTTTAGTTTTAATTAAAAACGTGTTTTGTAAGTTCTTAGAATTTGTACCTATTTATAAATGTCATTACCACTTTTAATTACTTGCTTTTCATCAAAAACTAATGAATTTGGTAAGGTTCATACCCTTTTATATAGTTTTTATTCTTATTTTAATTTTCTTTTACCATTTTTAAGTGCAGTGTTCAGTAGTAGTATGTATATTCATATTGTTGTGAAATGTACATTTTTTAAAATTAATTATATAGTGGAGATGTACTGGGGTTAATTTATGCCTGAATTCTTACTAATTTTCAAAAATATATTCTCAACTTTAAGGTACAACTTTGGTCTTTAACTTTATCCCTCAAAAGGTTATATCGTATTTTTGGCACCAGAAGACCAAGGCTTGCTGATACTGCACTGAACTTCATTTTACTTGTTAATTATTTAAAAATAAGTAGATAACTTCTTCATCCAATCTCACTTAAGCAATATTAAGCAGCTAGTTGTATAAGGACTATGTGCTTGATGGCTGAGAATGTGTTTACAGCAGACCATCACTGTTACAGTGATACAGGCATGTAGGGCAGACCAAGCTAAAATTAAAGCTTGCGTCACAAGAGGATAATATATATTATCACAACTTTCTTTCTTTCTTCTTCTTCTTCTTCTTTTTTTTTTTAAAAAGATTTATTTATTTATTTATACAAGCACTGGGTATAGTCAGAAGTGCGGGAGGGTGAGAGAATTCACTAGAGCAGGGAACAGAACAGGCAGACTGACGAAATACACTGCTGAGGGGAGCAGCAGGTGCGCCAGGAGATGTCTGTGTGCCATGTGGGACCCTCGCCAGCATCCAGGGATCAGACCGGGGCTGCAGAGGCTGCGGGCAATTTCGCAGCCCAGCACTCAACTGCTGCGCCACCAGGGGAGGCCCTATCACAACTTTCTAAGTAATCTTTTAGAGAATCTGTATATCCTTCAAGACAAGGAAACCCCTCGAAACTATGACATCAATTCACCCCATGTTTTTGAAATGTTATGAACCTAAGGAAACTTTGATAAAAATGTCTATAGTGGAGTTGAAACTTTAAAAAGCAGGATACTCCATATGTGATAGCTCTTTTAAAAATATTAGCCATTTTACTTTTCATCTTTATATGTTCTTAGTCTGAAGTAGCATAAGTACACAGTTAAAATAGAGGAAGGCCTTTAAAAGAATCCTTGAAAATTACCAAGATAATAAATGAAAAGGTGATAATGATGTATATGCTGGTAGATAATATCTTCAATTAAAAGTATGGAACTTTACCTTCTGACTATGGTAAAATAACTGGGACTATATTTATATTTCTAAATATAATTGGTCAAAATATATGGTTGTTAAAACAGTTTCTAGACATTAGACAATAGGCAGTACAGGCCTGTGATCCCTCATAGAAAGGAAACAAATGATTGTGAGGTTTGCTCTGGTTTTCTAGTTAAAGGAACATTCCAGATCACAGAGAAGGGTGGGATTTATCAAACTGAACTCAGCAGTTTGAAGAATTAAATTTTAGGGAGTCAGAGGGATTGAATTATAAGAAGAAAGTGGTACAGAAAAAGAATTTCAGAAAGCAGCGTTACAGTTGTCATTGAATATTTGTTGAATTGTAAGATGAGTAAGCATAGGATGAGACTCCACTCCACAGAAAGGTTGATGAAATAGCTGTAATCTAAATTATTCCCAGAAGTCAACCAGGACTGGAAGGCATTCAGATTCCTAATGTCTTCAGTACTCAATTTTCATTAGACATTCTGTGCATTTAGTAGAGACCCTAGAAAGGTTATGCCTTGGTGTGGAGCTTAATTATCCATAGAGTAAGGGCTATCCTTGACCCACGTTAAATAAACTTGAAAAGAACCCTTTGAAGGGAACAAAATAGCCTTAAGTCAAAGACATTTAAACAAGTTAACTATTGGCAAAATGAAACTTAGCACTATTAAGAGAAATACAGCAAAATCCAGACAGACAGCTACTTAAAAATCACTATGTCAGACATTCAAGCAAATACTAATTTTAATTTGTTTGCAAAGAAGCAGGAACTTTGATTGGAAGAAAAATGATCCAATAGAAATAAACTGAAAAATGACACAGAAGATATTATATTAAAACAGGTATTATAACTATATTCAGGTGTTTAAGGATAGATGAACACAGTTCCAGTAGAAATGGAGTACATAAAAAAGAACCAAGCCCAACTCTAGAGATGAAAAGTAGTACTGTCTGAATAAATAGATGCTTAAATGTTTGAATAGATAATATCCGAAGTGAGAAACTCATGAGGTAGAATTAGCAGTAGATGTTGCAGAAGGAGAAATCAATAAACTTAAAAGACCTAATGATAGAAACTAGTGGAAATGAAGCACAAAGAAATTAAAGGGGAAACATATGCATAGCTTTAGTAAAGAGAGAAAAATTATGATAGATCTCACTTCATATTTGATGAAGTACTTGAAGTGAGCCACATGGATATCTGTGGAAAAGTCAAATGGGATTACACATACTACTTATCTAGGAATAAATTAATCCCCTCCTTTATTTTTATGGAGATTGTGTCATAAAGAAGTCAGTCAACATCCAAGGTTAAAAAATACTTAATTAGACTTTTTTTTAAAAAAGTGTACCGTATGCTAGTCATTCTGTGATTATTAGTTGCCTTATTTCATTCCTTAATGATATTTCCATCCCATAAAATCAGATCTATGCAAACTCACTTAGTTTTTTTTCCCCTTGAATATATTACATATAACCAGTGAATTTCAAAGTGGGTTTTTTTTTTGGGGGGGGGTGTCAAAAATTATTCTCAATTTGCAATCCAGTCCCATAGGACTAAGATGATGAATACTATTGTGTTAGAGCTACCAATACAGATATGATGGGAAATACCTAATTTCTGTCATAAGCATCAGGCCCTACCCCTCTTTAATTGGGTGTCACTTCAATGGTGTAGTTAAGTATAGAACTAGAAGAGACTCAGAAGTGAAGTACTTATTTTTATTCTTTGCTATAGCCTTAAAAATATTCCAGGGTCACTGATGCTTCTACCAAATTTAAAATTTATGATGTTTCACATGTTTAATTTTTTTGTCAGCATGTGGAAATTCTATCTAAAGACAATTAAATATGAAAAATCCTGAAATTTAAAGAAGTATTTATTATACTATAGATAGCAAAGTGTTTTAGGTTTCTCTCAAAAGAATACTTCTTTTGGCAATAAAATTAGGTTGTTAGAATACTTATAATTACATTTTTCTCACCTCATTAAAAATATATAGTATTTTAAAATATATAGTATAAAATATATAGTATTTTAAAACAAAGCAAGATTTCCATAATGTAGCTAGTAAAGGTTGGCTGAAAATATCAGAAAATCCTGTAACAGTGCTTTAAAAAGATTAAATTTTATTTGTCCCTCATGTAAAATCTTAGTAGGTTCTCCATGTAATTGTGATTCTCCAAGAACAGATCCTTACTTATTCCACTTTGAATGGCCACTGTTGCCAGATATGTCTCATGGTTCATGATGAATGCTTCAAAAGTTTATCATAGCTGCATTTCTCTGAGCAGAAATAAGCAAATAGAAGGAAGCTCCCTATCTCTTTAACAGCTATCCAGAAGTTGCACACCCCACTCTTGCTTATATATGGTTGGCCAGAAGCTAGTCACATGATCATATCTTGCTGCATAGACATTTAGGGAATATAGTATTAAAGTATTCTTTAAAGCCATGTACCTGGCTAAATTATGTTGGTTTTAATTAAGAAAGAAAGACAGTCTTTGCCACTATAACTTAAAATGGAATATCCCAAGCTGAGTTTGGAGGAAAATTAGAATAGAATTATTTTCCTTCTAGTAATGTCATCAGAAGACAAAAGAGGTAAAAATATTTTCATGTCTGAGGTGTGGTTTCAGTTTTTCACATGGAGGGTACAGTGTTGGGAGTCATTAACATGTGGACATAAAGAGAATGGGATCTCTCAGGGAGACAGCAAGCTGAGAGCAAAACATTGTGGCACAAGGTTTGGAACTAGAGGGGATTATGCTAAATGAAATGAGGCAGAAAGAGAAAGATAAATACTGGATGATTTCACTCATATGTGGAATATAAAGAACCAAATCAAAGGAACAGGTGAAACCAAACCAAAAAAAAAAAAAAAAACAAACCCTAGAAATCTGTGGACTGAGGCTATCAGAAGGGAGAGTATGGGCATAGGTGCAGAGAGAGGCAGGGCCCAATGACTCTGGTGGAGGATTAGTGGGTCTTTGGTAGTAGGTAAGGTATGATAACATATATTTGTAGAGGTGTGAACCTGACCACAAATACATAGTGTTGTAAACAGATATATCTTTGTAATGTAATCTTTTAAATGTAGGGGAAAAATTATAAAACAAGATGAGAGCAAAGCCCCAAATTAAATTCTGAGCAACTTTTTCATTAAAGAGTATGAAGATGAATCAAATAGCAGGGAAGACAAAGGTGGAAGACTAGATTATATGCTATCAAATCATCAGAAACAATGAGGCTGAAAAAGTTTAATTGATCAGGGTTCACTGGTCAGAAGAGCTTTAGTTGACAGGGAATGAGTGGTAATTGAGGACATAGAGACAATCTGTGTATACTACTCTGAAGAAATCTGACTGCAAACATGTAGGTATGTCTGTAACTATAGAGAGGTAAAGAGGAGGAAAGGCAAAAGTGGAGCTACAGCAAAGATGGACATAAAATGTAATGAGATTGCAGATGAAGCAGAAGATCTTAAATACAGAATTGCCTCTTCCTCTGAGACAAACAAAGGAAGAACGAGAAGAGCATGTATATATCATTATGGGTCAATTTAGTTAATTTTCTCTACGAAACAAGTATTCATTCAGGATAAATATTGTTTTCTTTGTACAGAGAATGTAAGAAATCAGGAAATATATAATTTTTTTCAAGCAGTCTTTTTTTCATGTACAGGAATATATTCTATTCTAAGTAAACAAGACCTGAGATTACACTTTACCTTTGTTTTTTGTATTTTCCCCCTAAATCAGTTTAATATGTTACTCCCCAGTCTGAATGAAATTCCTTCAAGTTTGTAAGGAATTATTCTCTCCACAGGCTATAACTTGTATGATGGTTTTAAGTAGGAAGATTTCCAATTTTTGCAAATAATATTCCTGAAGGCACTGATATATTTTGAATTTCTAATTTTTAAGAATTGTGGATTGTAAGTAACACTGATCATACCCATACAATGATTTATCTAGAAATGTTCAAGCCATCCTTAATTTGATTAAGCTTGAATGTGAAGCAGGTATGTTCCTAATTACAGTGTGGAATTAGTATTAAGATAAAAGAAATACATTTTTTGTGGATTTATGTATATTAGAAGTTACTCACTTTAATCATGTACTTTAGCATAAAATTCCATTTCTTTGTGATTAATTAGATACTTAATTTCATTGGAAAATATTAAAGCATGAGAGTAGATACTAATGTATAATATGCAATTGATTTTTATTCTCTCAGGGATAAAATGTGGTTTAAAAATATTTTCCCCATTAGAATTAGAAAAAAGTTTAAAATAAAATGAAGTATATCTAATGAAGTACCATCTAAAATAAAACAACTTGAAAATAGTCACTAATATGTGACTAAATGAATAAAGACAAGCTAAAAACCTAACCCTTGATAGCAGACTGCAGAATTGAGACAAGGGGGTTGGGGAGGGGAATAGAACAGGTCTCTGGTGGTGGAGTACGGGTGAGTTGGTGGTGGATGCACTATGGTGGTAATACCTGATAGGGATACCCCAGTGTTACCTCAGTTAAAAAGAAATTAATTAAAGAAAATGTTCAGAAATAATCTGAGAACTTAATGAAAATATAGATTTATTAGTTTTTTCCATTTTGTGTTTTATAAAATTATTATTTTCATTTCTCAACCTAAATTTTATAGGAAAAAGTATTAGTAGTCTGCGAAGCTTCAAATATTACTTAATGTTCAAAGTATCTTATAAAGTGTTTCTGGTAACCTGGGCATTGAGGGTAATTTATAATCAGACAACATTTCTAAGTTTAGTTTCTTAAAAGATTCCAACAGATGACAAAGGCTCGTCATATACCAGCCATAGTCTAGGTGGTTACATTTGTAGACTTGAGGTAATTTACTCTTTGATTTTTTTGTTTGTTTCATTAAACAGCCCTTATCATTGGATGATACTCTTTTATAGGTGTATGTAATACATACGCTACTCATGTGGTACAACCACATACCTGAACTTAATGCATTGCTTGTATTCATTTGGGGAATCAAGTGAAATAGCATAAGGAGATTTAACATACACTTTTTTAGTGTCTACTAGTGTGTCCTGCAGACTGTTATAATTAATGTGTGTTGATTAATTCCAAGTATGTGTTTAGTTTGTTGAGCAAACTGTTGATTTTGATTTTTAAATGTACTGTAGTTTGTACAGCATGCATGTGATGTCTTATCTTAGAATCTTATTTCTTGAGAAGTAGACTAGTGATTATTGCATACTTCATACTTATTAAAATTCTTGTTCCCTGTAAGGAGGTGTGAACCTATTATTCTATATCATATACAGTGTTACAAACCAGTGTGATCTCCATAAAAGCCAGCAACTAAAAAATCTTGTTCCTGTACTTTGGTTCATTTTTCATTTTTCTAGAACTATAAAGCAGAAGAATTTTTTATATCAAGTTTATTTAAATATCTTCAAGTTTCACTATCAGTTTTTACTTTTTTACTTTGAAATTAGTATTTTTTTTTTTTTACTTTGTAATTATTATGTGGACTTCAGTAAATTTTATCAGAGGACTTGGTTTAAGAAGATAAATTATTTTAATGTTGAAATATTATTTTTAAATTCTGCATTTTTTGGAGTTATATTACTTTGATAACTGTCCTCACTACCTCACTCCTCATTTTGAGTAAGCCCAAGCCTATATCAAAACATTCTGCTGATGCAGAATCACATTTTATTGATGTATTACTAACTCATATTCTTAACTCTAATCAAAGAGAAAGAGATATGCTTCAGTCAGTATCTGTTGAAAACTTATGGAGGCTCATGTGCACATATATTAAGTAATCTCTGTGGCCAGGGAGTTCACATATACTGATTAGTCCTGAGGTTGCCCAAGTTGGGTCACATATCATACTCTCTGTTCAGGGACATAAGATGTGATACCAGAAAATGTAGGGGGTCGCAGAAACATAGCTTTTGGGGGTAATTCTGCTATTCCAGTTTATATATACCAGTTTTTCATATTACAAATAGTTTCAGCAGATTTCAAACACAAAATATTGATTATATAAAACTTATACTAAATCATATTCACATATTTCTGTCTTGAAAACTGTAAAGTAAATGGATTATAAAGGTATTGTACAAGAGAATTGAGGGGGTGGGGGGGGTGGAATCTGAAAGAGAAAGTCCTTTTATGATTAAGATAGACTGCTAACTTTGCAATAGGTTTTGGTTTGTTTCTTCACCTAGAGCTTATTCTAGAGGCATAAAAAAATTAGTAGATTTTTTTTTTTTTTTTTTTTTTTGTGGGACCCTCACCTGCGCTGCAGAGGCTGCAGGCAGCCTCACAGCCCAACGCTCAACCACTGCGCCACCAGGGGAGGCCCAGTAGGTGTTTTGTTATATACCATTTTGAACAGTGTGGTTCTACTTTACACAATTTATTCATTTTGCAACTTTGTTTCATTTAAAATAATTTTTCCTAGAAAGTTAATTCAAATTAGAAAACAATTTAAGCTGTAATTTAATGTTAAACTTTTTTTGAGAGGATAGTGTGATGTTAATAAATATGTTGAAAATTTTTTGAATATAGAGTTCTCATCTTTGCAAATATTGTTCTATTTTTTACACAAACTGGCAAGAATTCAGCAAAAATTCAACTAAATTGTTTTGTATGCAGTCCTTCCTCCTCTTTTTTTAGCAGTTAGAACAAGATTATAGTTTCCAGATGAAATTCTGAATGTCACATAGTGATGACATATATTTTCCTGGTTGGCTCAGCATGAGATGCAATTTTGCATGCCATGTCACGCTGACTTGCAGAATCCAAAGGCCATTATTTCCCAGGAGCCTTTCAGGAGTGATAGTATCAAATGTATTTTGATGAAAAGTTTCAGGCATTATTGCAGTTTCTGTGGCAAGTTGCTTAAAACTTTATATATTATCTGAACTTTGAAATTTAAATAGTATTACTATGTAAAGGTCACTTTTTCTTCAAATTATTTAACTTTATATTGCTAAATAAAGTTGCCAAAAATAATTATCAGAATAAAATGTAGATCAAGAATTAGAAATATATGGTAGAAAAATCAGATGGGAAGGGACTAAAAAGTCTAGGTTTTAACCTTATCTCAACTTTTATGTCAAGCTAATCTATCATATCCGCATTTTTTCATTTTAATACATATACCCAACAATATCCCACAAATTTAAATTTTGTTATAGACTTAATATAAAGTAAGATACTGTACAAGTTCTATAAAATGATAAACCTCAATATAGATAGAAAGTAAATATCACAATTTTTATTGTATTTTTGAAGGACAGGTATTAACTGCTAACCCTGAAGTATACTGCTGACCCTGAAGTGTAATTTTTCAGTTTGTTCAACCTCAATCATCTTAAACTTGTCTTAAAACCTACTACTTCCATAATGCCTACATAACTCATTTCACACCGATCTTTCTACTTTATACGTGTTTTTAACTGATTTGCTTTGTTATGCCAAAAATACCAATATTATAAAAAGGTGTTTTTTATATAATTACCTAGACATCTCTGGTTAGAGTATCTTGCAGGCTGCTTAAATCTAGCATGTTTCAAATCTGTAGAACTACATATTTCTCCCCCAACTACAATTGACCATGTTGCTCATAGACGATATGTAGGTTTCCTCTTTTCCTGTCCATTGTGGTGCTAAATTATATCTTAAAAATTTTTGTTTCAACTAGTTGTGGGCTGTATTCCAGAAAAAGTCACATAATGTCTTATACAGAATAATGTAAAGATAACCTAACTAGACTCATTCATGTCATTTCTAAATGATCTCATCATATCCTCTCAATAACCCTAGTCCATTTTCCTGATGACAGCAAGTCATCTTGTTAAAAATCTAAGCTGAATCATTTTACTTACTCATTAAAACACTACACTGTTAAAAAAAAAAAAAAACACTACACTGTTATACTTCAGTTAAAATCCAAACTCTTTACCATGGCCTTTAAAGTTTGACTTAAAGACTCCCTGTCAGGTTCTTCCTTTCCACTTTTGTCATTTTTCTTACATTGATATACATTTCTTCAAATACTGTGTTTTTTCTTGCCTGGGATTCTTTGCATGTACTGTTTCTACTATTCTTTTCATTAGACTCCAAGTCTTAGTTCAAAGTTGTCCTTTTGGTACAGAAACTTTCTCTATTCAACGTTCCTGAAATAGGTCTGTGCTAGTTCCCCAGAGTTCCTGCTTCAGCACCTCTTTTCTGTCCTTATAATACTTACCATAATTTTTTACCTTTCTGTCTCTTTTAATGTGTGTAAAGGATCATATCTAACTTGTTTAATTTTATATTCAGTTGTTTCTGGCAAGCAGCTAATACATAGTAAATAAGTATTAAATAATTGCTGCACAAAAGAATAAAATCTTTTTCCCTTTTTAAAATTTGGAGTCCTGGCAAATTACATTCCTTTTACTCTTGCATTTTAATTGCTGTCCTAAAAAGCTTCATATATGTTTATAAATTTCCCTGTATAATATCAAATATATAGGAAAAGTTAGCAGCTTGTGAAATATTTTTAATTGGTGTACATAATTTCTCAGGGTATTCCTGCTACATCAGGCATTTAGGTATAATTTAACATGTTGAATTCTGGTAAGAAGAGTCCAGATACACCCCAAGATTCTGAAGTAACATTTTAATTTTAGTCAGATAATCATATAGCCTTACTCTTAACTCTGTGCTAAGTGCTTTGGGAAAATGTGACATAACTCCTGTTCTAATAAACTTTGGTTATAACTGGAGAGAAGAAACTAATATGCAATGTACTGAGCCTTCTCAAACTGGAGGAAAATTGAGCAAAGGAACTTTAGAGATTGAAAAATTTTCACTAAAGAAATACAGCTTGAGGTGGGTCTTAGGATTTGCAATAATTAAGAAGGGACAGTTCTCTGGAACAATGGGGAAGACTTATTGGAGTGGAGAGTATTTAGTGAAAAATAAAGTTGAGCAGATTCAGAGAGGTAAGATCAGCTTATACAGGGGTTAAAAACCAGATAGGGAACTTTGTGTTTTTAGCTGAGATGCTGTTCATTTTTAATAGTATCCTGTGTTTGAGAGTATTCTGTAGGATACAATTGAAGGAAGAAGAAATGTGATTTACCTTACTTTATTGTGATGAGTATACTTAGCAGGTTGGTAGCCATGAAAATGAAGAACAAAATATAGCTTTAGTTTAATTTTTAAACTGAAAATTGCCCCTTTGTCCCTTATCCTTTACCCCAGGTATATTTATATTCCCTTTTTAAAAATGAATTTCTTTTTAACTGAGGTAGTATTGGGGTGCTGGTTATTACCAGGTATTGACTGAGGTAATATTGAAGTATTAGGTATTACCAACCCAGCACCAACTCACCCATATCCCACTACAGTAGACCATCGTGCTTTCTTCCTTCTTTTTTTCCCCTCCCTACCTTCTTACCCTTTGGTGTTTCAGTACTGTGGTCAGCTGTCAAAGTTTAGTTTTCAGCTTGGCTTTATCTGACTATTAATTCATTTGCTTTATATTCCACATGTGAGTGACACCATCTGGTATTTGTCTTTCTCCTTCTGACTTATTGAGCTTGGCATAACCCCTTGCAGTTACATACATGTTGCTGAAAATGGCATGAATTTGTCCCTTTTGATCACTGAGTGGTATTCTGTTGTGTATATATACCACTTTTTCTTGATCCATTCATCTATTTTGGGGCACTTTGGTTGTTTCCATAATTTAGCTATAGAAAATAGTGGTGGCAGTAAACTTGGAAGTGCAAATTTCCTTTTGAATTAGTGTTTTTGAATTTTTGGGGGTAGATGCCAAGAAGCGGAATTACTGGGTCAAATGGTAGATCCATTTTTAATGTTTTGAGACACTTCCATATTGCTTTCCATAAGGGCTGTACCGGTTTGATTTCCCATCAACAATGTAGGAGGGTTTCCTTTCTCCGCATCGTCACCAGCATTTGTTATTTCCGCTCGATACGGGCCATTCTCGATATGGGCCATTCTCACAGGTGTGAGATGGTATCTGATTGTGGTCTTCATTTGTATTCTCTATTAATAAGTGATTTGACCATTTTTTATGTGCCTGCTGGGCATTTGGATGTGTTCTTTGTAAGGGTCTAGTTCTTTTGCCCTTGTTTTGATTGTATTGTTTTACTATTTGTAGAATTTTATGAGTTTTTGCATATCTTTGATATCAGTCCTTTGTTAGCTATACATTTTGCAAATATTTACTCCCATTCAATAGGGTATCTTTTCTTTTTACTTATGGTTTCTTTCATTGCATAGGAGCTTTTCTTTCCACTAAAACAAAAAAATCATTATTAGGATTACACATAGGTAAAAATATGAATTTTAAATAGAGTTGAAAAGCCTTATAAGGCAGTGCTACAATTATTGCATTTCCTACATTATGATAAAATTTTCTGAAATAGAAAAAAGATGTTAGCTGTCTATTTAGTAACACTGTTGTATGTCCATTTCCCTCTTTTGAATGTAATTTCCTCTAAAGCACACCCTGAACTTACACATCTTTGTTTTCCTAGATCTTGGTAAAAGTAGGCCCTCAGTGATGCTTATTGAATAGAACTAAGCAACTTTTCCATAGCTAGTAAGTCTTGGAAGATGCCAGCATTTTCCTTTATCTCATGATCAAGTGTTTTCCAAGCCACACCAACAGAATCAAAGAACAATATAATAAGATTCACAAATTGGAATCTGTCACCTTTTATTCCTGTTGAGCTGAAATTCCCTTAAATACTTTGGAGATCTATAGACTTGAGGAAACAGGAGATTGAGAGAAAGGTAGTGGAAGTGTTTTCTTTTCTACTATGTTCTTCAATCCAGTTTTTTTGTAACTATGAGTGAAAAGGCTGTCTCTTTCAATCTACAAGTTCCTGATGTTTCTCCAAGAGCTTACAATATTATATGGAAGTTCTTTGGATGATTTTCTACCCTGGCTGTTATTTCTGGTGGTAGTTGTGTTGGTTGTATGTATATACACACCGAGAAAGTCATAGAAGTTCAAACTTTGTTTATTTTGGAATTGAGGTTATGGTGAAAGAATATTAATGGTCTCAGTGGGTCACTGTGGTAATGCATGTATAACTTGAAGGATAGATTCTGGAGAATTCCTATCTTCATTTTACTGTGTATAAAATACGATACTCATTTATTTCTCTCTCACCTTCCCTCTTTCCCTTTTCTTTTACTCCTTTTTATCCCTCCATTTTTTCTTTATTCACAGATAACAGATCCCTACTACATTCACATAATTTTCCAGTGAGATTTTGACAGTCCTTTATGTTTACCTTTTGAAAATTATGGATGAGAATATTGAAACCCAAATGACATAATTCTGAGATCACATATCTAGATTTGGGAAAGTGAAAATGTGGTACCTAGCTTTCTCTATTCTAAGTTCATACTACCTAAATATGTTTATCCCACAAAAGAGTATTTATTTTGCTTTGTAAATCTATAAGCCCTCCACATGTATATGTAAATTCCGCAAGGACTGAGACCATGTCTGTTTTGTTCACCATGGAATTTCTGTTCTTAACATAGAGCCTAAAATATAGTAGGTGTTTAGTAGTGTGTTGAAATTATGAGATATTTTAATTTTCTTTAATTCTTTCATCCTTTTCTTCTTGAACTTTATTCTGTAGTTTTTCACCTATAGATATATATTAGTTCTATAAAAAGCATTTCCAAAAAGATAATATATATCAGGAGAATACCACCTTAAGCTCATGAACAACTAGCACCTTTTTTTTTTTAAAGATTTATCTATCTATCTATCTATCTATCTATCTATCTATCTATCTATCTATCTATCTATCTATTTATTTGTACAAGCACTGGGTACAGTCAGAAGTGCGGGATGGTAAGAGAATTCACCAGAGCCAGAGTGGGGAGCAGAGCAGGCAGAAGGACCGAAGTACACTGCTGAGGGGAGCAGCAGGCGGCAGGAGAGGTCTGCGTGCCATGTGGGACCCTCCTGCGGTGGCCGGGGAGCAGCCGGGGATCGAACCGGCACTGCAGAGGTTGCGGGCAGCTTCACAACCCAGCGCTCAACAGCTGCACCACCGGGGAGGCCCTTTTTTTTTTTTTTAATTTTTTTTTTATGATAGTCTTCTCAACAAGATAATGAAGTATGTTTGTGCAACCACAATTGTGTCAAGGTCTGGTTTCTCTTCTGAGGTATTGACCCTTCTTCCTTCAAATCCCTGCACAGAAGCCTAGAAAGTATGCCTTTCTAGATAGCATGGTTTTTACTATTCAGTCTGTAGCTTTCTAACTACTTGAAGTGATACAACTCTACAGCACTGCTTCAAGTCCTACTGAAGACGCAACCTGTGAAGCTATCCCTAGCCATTGCAGCATGAGTTTGATTCTCAGCCAGGGAGCTACCCACATGGCTCAGCAGACCTCTCCTGACTCGCCCGCTGCTCCCCAGAGTAGTGTATTTCAGTCAATCTGCCTGTTCTGTTTCCCTCTGTCTCTGGTGAATCCTCTCACCACCACCCCCCACACCTCTAGTCTGTACCTCCTTTCTTGTATGCATAAATAAATAAATCTTTAAATAAAAAAAATCATTGATTCAACCAATATTGAGCAAATACTATACTGTTTCAAGATGCTACATGAAATAAATAAAGGAAACATGGTTTGTTTTTCAGTGAAATGAATGTATCTTGGTAACAATACTATGGTGAATAGAGTGCATAAATATGTAAATTGATAGACTTCTGAACAAATATTTTTTAGTTCTTTGATACCATGGAGTAGCCTTATTGTGCGATTCTTAACCATAAGTTACTTGGTACTAAATGTCAATATTTGGTGCTGTTAAATTATACATAATAGTGTTACTATTTAACCGTTGACATCGTTACTCAAACCCTCAAAATAAGGACAGAGGTTTTTGACATACTGATTTTAAGTATTGTTACCAGGTTCTAGTTCAACCTTTTTAAAAAGGCAAACAAATGTTTCAATATAAATCACTGGTATGTAGAGGCAAAAATATAGTCATTTAGGGCCTCCCCGGTGGCGCAGCGGTTGAGCACTGGGTTGCGAAGCTGCCCGCAGCCTCTGTGGCGCCGGTTCGATCCCCGGCTGCTCCCCGGCCACTGGAGGAGGGTCCCACATGGCGCGCAGACCTCTCCTGCCGCCCGCTGCTCCCCTCAGCAGTGTACTTCGGTCCTTCTGCCTGCTCTGCTCCCCGCTCTGGCTCTGGTGAATTCTCTCACCCTCCCGCGCTTCTGACTGTACCCAGTGCATGTATAAACAAAACAAACAAACAAATAAATAAATAAATGAAGCATGCCTCTATAAAAAAAAAAAAAAAAAAAAATATAGTCATTTAATTATTTTTTTCCTGGAGCTTCTGTCTTTATGGTTTATTAGTCTATTTTATCTACCAATAGTTGATATTGTATTAATAAATAGTATGTGATGATTATTTCTCACTGGGAAAATGACATTAGGAGGTGGTATAACCCAGAATAGATCTTCAAAATTGAACAATTAACAAGTCTCATGTACTGCTGTCACATCATTATACTTCTTGTTTCATAGAAACAAGATATTCAGATATTTAATACTGTACCATGAAGAATTAAATATGTTAGAATTATGTCAGACTTTATGTCAGAGATTTTAGAGGAAGGACCCAATCTAATTTGAGGAAATCAATGACTAGTTCTCAAAGGAAATGGCATTTAAGGTAGAACTTAAATAACAGGTTCATTGTGATTTCATTTCTGGTAGCCTTAAAGTTCTTTTCTGTACGTTATACTCAAGTAATTTTAAAAATTATTTTTCATCATATTTGTGTATAGTACTCTCATGAACTGTTTTATATACATTGCACCATTAAAGTGAATAGTAATCTTGACATTAAGTGTAAGTATTATGTCTGATACTTAGAGAGATTAAAATGCTTTCCCCAAGTCATTTAGCAAGTGGCATGGTTTAGCATTTTCTTTTCTCCTGTCCCTTTAAGGTTACAATATAATGACTTTTCACAGTGAATACATACATGTATTCAATAAATATATTGCTCTACAACCCATCTCCTAATCACCAATCCCTGAAGAGTGGGCAGCACTTGACTTAGAATAGATTTCATTTTGCTTATTTTTGAATTTTTACAAAAATCAGTAATTCAGTAAAGTAAAATGTTCTGATGTGTATTTCGTAATTTCACTTAGACACTTAGACTTTCATAATTTTAACAAGAAAAAATAGTCTTGAAAATATTTTGTTTATTTACCATATAAGGTAGATTTCTATTAAATAACTAGCTGTTTTTATACTTAGAGTCCCGACCTTTGTCAGTTCCTGTGAAAGCTATGTTGAATTTACCTGCTGGCGGTAGAAGTCCCGAAGAAAGAATGAAAGAATTTATTGGAATAATATGGAATGCTGTAAAGAGCCTCACATTACAGGTAAACTAAATGTTAGAAATATGGCTTTAATTTCTATGGACCATTTTAATTTTCAGCACCTTATTATTGGTAGAGTTTCCTCACTGGTAATACTCATGTATACCATCTCATTTTCATAGTTTAAATGAAAACTATTGGTGTACTTTGCATATTATTAACAAAATTATATGAAACAGATGCTTTTCTTGATAGTTATAAAAAACACATTTTGAGATGTTTCTTGAATTAAAAATATTCATTTTACTTTTTATTTTTCTTCTAAATATAATGCAAAAGATATTAAATGATCAATATATAAACCATATTCTCACCTCAGTGGTGAGATAAAAACTGAGTTGGAATTAAAATAAAAGGACTATCTAATTATTCCCCCTACTAAATCATGAATTAAATATGAAAGAGATAATTATAGCTACTTATTTTATTATTAAAATTTCTTCTTAGTTTCACTTTTAAGAATACATAGTTTAATCTTATTCATCTATCCTCTTTCTAAAACATGTTTACAGAGTGAAATGCTCATCTAATCTGAGAGGAATTTTATAAAATCATGAGTTACAAATTTCAAATTTTTGTGTATACTTTTTATTCTTTGAATTAGATATGAAAACTGATAACACTGGCATCTTTATAGGATTTATTGGGAACAAGACAGTAATATCAAAGTATTGGGGGTCTTTTATTTGTGTTAAAGGTGTAGAAAATTGCAAAAGAAAGTTGGTTTTACTTTAAGAAGGAGAGCAAGGTAGGTGACCTACAAATTAGTTGTTTTTAGCCCACCAGAGAGCTGAAGTATCAAGTTGTTATTATAACACCAGTGTACTGAAATCCAAAGAGAATCAACTCGATACATCTAAGAATCTCAGCAAATCCTAAAACCGTATAAAGATAACCATACCCAGGTACATCATAGTCAAAACTGCTGAAAACTAAAGAGAAAAAGAAAATTTTGAAAGCAAGTACAGACAAAAGGAATGTTGTGGATGGGCAGACAATATTAAGAAAAATTGTTAACATCTTATCAGAAACATTGGCGACCATAAGACGATGGGATAACATCTTTATGGTGCTGAGGGAAATAAACTTTTGACAAAAAATTGTTTCCCACAAAGCACTTATTTAAAGGGAAGGCAAAACAAATGCTGAAAGGATTTTTTCCCAACAAATATTTACTACCAGATATATTAAAAGACTTTCTTAAGGCTGAGAGAAAATTAGAATAGAATCTGACTTCTGCAGGAAATAATAAAGTATACCAAAAAGGGTTAGTGTGTTAGACACATAATGACTACTAAAGGAGGTTCCTCAAAAGGTATCTCACATATGACCTAGCAGTTCCACTCCTATACTTCTGCTCAAAGAAGTCAAAAATACTAATTGGAAGGGAAACCTGTATCTATATTCATAGCAATGCTGTTTACAGTAGCCAGGATATGGCTACAACTTCAATGATTCAAAACAGGAGTGATCAAGAAGATGTGGTATTTATAGATAATGGGATACCACTCAGCACTCAAAAAGGACAAATTCATGCCAATTGTGACAACATGGATGAAGCTGGAGGGAGTTATGATAAGTGAAATAAGTCAGAAGAATAAAACTTTTTTAACAGACATCTACTTTGTCTCACCAATCTGAGCCAGCATGACAACTTCTGCTATCGATACAAACCTAGTAACGCCTTGTCTTGACTCATCTGTCTACCCCCACTAGAGTTTCCTTGGATGCGTGATATCAGATAAGTCAAATGAGACAACATGAATGCAGAAAACATTTAGTTCCTTACGTTATATGTGATTATAGAGGCAGAAAATACACAGTAATTTTTAGATGTTGCTGATCATTGTTCAATATTAGTCCTTTTAATTTATGATGAAACACTGTCTCCTTATGATCTCCTTCATTGTATAATACTTGCTCTTGTAAACACTAACCTATGTCCTACTTCAAGGTAAAGCTAATTAGACCATGTGTGATTTTGCTCCAATAATTAATTTATTCACTTAATTCCATGTAGCTTTTCTTATGATAAAATCTTTAATTTCAGGGTAGACCCATTACTGATAGGAATGAAAATTATACACAGACAATGTTACCTCAATTATGCTTGCTTTCTTGCATGGTCAAAACCAATCTGTATTCCTAGCTTATTCTAGTTTATAGTCATAAGAAAATAGACTTGAGAAATCTCCTTTCTTATTTCTTTTTTTCTACTTAATGCTTTACTGACCTTTATGTGTTCCTCTTACTTTCACTGATTATACACATTCTGTTTTTACTAAGGTACCAGTAAAACAGGTGTTTGATTTCTGATGAATACTGACATCTTGTTATATTTTTTACTAATATTCTGGGAAGATTAATCTGTGTGGTATTTAGTAATCAACCAGGTAAAATACTACAATGATTATTAACTACTTTTATAACTATAAAATACTACAGTGATGAATAACTATTTAGAGCACATAGTTTTTATTCCATGATTATGTAAATATCAGTGAAGTTACCTGATGGTAGTCCACTTTGAAGTTCAAAATTGTGGTTTGACATGAATATGGTGATGGTGTATGGGTAAATTGGTGGTGGGAATATTACTGGGACTACACCTGAGAGGAAAAAGCATGCATTGTGCAAAAAGGAAGAATGATGTAAACTAAATAAATATACGTGTGTGTGTGTGTGTGTGTGTGTGTGTGTATAATGAAAGAGGAGAAAATAAACTGGGAATAAAAAGTGTCTTTGAAGGAAACTGTAGGGGAATGATTAGAAATGTATGAGAAAAAGCCAGAGCAGTCATGGAAACCAAGGGTATTTAGAATTTCAAGAGGCCAGTGGCTAACAATATCAAATTCTGCATGTTAACTATGGGCTTTACTCTCCTTATCTATAATTTAAACTAGCTAGATTAAAAAATGTTTGATGACTTCCACTTCTAACAGTCTTGTGGGGTTCTTTTTGTCTATATTAGCTTTATCACGAACAGTAAACTTAAGTTATTGTAGATTAATTACAGAGATTCTGATATGCCCTATTTTTTCTTTAAATTTTTAAAAATTATGGTAAAATACATACAACATGACAGTTGCCATCTTAATCATTTCTAATTGTTCAGTGTAGCATGTTCCTCTTGACTAAACTTAATTGGTTATAAATGAACATAATTATAGGAGTACTAAGTGCTCTATCTATTTAACTTATATCTTCAATATGATCTAGGCACCTGGCCTCAGTTCTGTGCTATACATACTATTATAGTTATACATTTCCATATGTTAATGTATTTTGGGAAAGTTTAAAGATAAAATAGATTCTGATTAAATGACTAAAATCTAGGCTCTGAATTCCAAGTTTTACAAAAAGTGGTTCATAAATCCAACATCTTCCAAGATGTTTTATGAAACAAAATATGAAACAGAATAATCCCAAAGTTGTCATCAGATAAAACAGAACATCATAACTTAAAGCCATCAAAGGATTATTCTTTTAGTGAAAGTTTGAATAACTAAATGTGTTTGGAATCAGAGTTTCTGGAAAGTTGATTTAGGCACCAAACTCAGTATTTGCTAAGCCCATATTCCTTTTTGACTTATGATAGAAAAACTTATATTGAATAAACTCTTAAACACCACTTGCTAAAATCTATTTGTTTTCAATGGAAAAAGGAACATCTATGCTTCATTGAAATGGATTATTTTATTGTTCTATACGTTGTGAACAAATTTTTAAAATATGAACTTGCTTTGGGGTCTTTTCATAATAGAGTAGCAGAAATCCTTGTTCCTACAATTTTTCTCTACCTTAGCAGAGATCCTATTTATTATATTTTAAAAAGCTACATTTTTATTCCAGAAGCACACAGTTGGCACTGCCATGCAGTGACAAAAATAGAAATATACTTGCCTAGAATTTACTAAAGGAGAACATTACATAAAAAAGAACCTGCCTAGGTTTTGCTAAACTCATTTTCTTGTACATTGAAGACTATCTTGTTGTCTATGGCATTTCCTAGGTGTTATTTCTAGTTTCTGAGTCTTCAGAATGGAAAGTGTAGTGTAATGGAGCCTGTATTTTCTATTCCAAGCATCCTGGTCTCCTTTTGCTAATAGTGCTGTGTTAATCCTTTAAGGCACTACTTCCCATGTTGTGTGTGATTTTAATCAGAGTGTCAAAGTGTCTCAAGTACTATAAGGCAGTTAAGTTAGAATAGCTGATTCTCTTTTCTAGGGAGTTATAGAGTGTGACCAGTGTTGCAGTAATCATAATGTGTGACCCACTCATGTCTTCATGTTCAGTGAACATTCTTGTTTATCTCTAGGGTTTAAGGAAAGTAGCCATTTCAGGCTAGACTAGATCATCTCTTACAACTTAATTGTAAAAGTGATTTTTTTACATGAAATGTTTAAAATTTTACCCACTGAATGTTTATCTATGGGCATTGAGAAAGTGATAGCAATTATGTGGTAGCTTGTTAGAGGGAGGAATTTTGGAATATAAATCTAGAATTTTTCATGTCTTCCCATGACAAATATTCATGGGAAATGTGTGGAGATTTATTACACTCTGGGAAATAAGATAGTCAAGATTGACTTCTGAGGTTTTTAAGTTACTGCCCTAAATTAGGTGTATTTTAAGTTACTGCCCTAAATTAGTTCTACTGCATATGAAGATATCTAAAATATTTTCATAGTGTATTGAAAATTTATAAAATAGGAAAATTGTGATTTTTGGCAATAGTGTATATATTTATTAAAGTGCAAATAAAATGCAGCTTATTTAATTGTCTCCATATACATAAATAGTTAAACCATAGGAGTGGCATTTTAACATAAAAGTACTGTCAATATATTTTATAAATCCATAGGGCTAATACATTACATGGATCTCATAATAAATATTCATTATATGTTTATTTACTTTATTTAGCAAATATTTAGATGGGAATTAATAATTTGCATCTTTATATCAGCATTGATGATTAAACCTAAGTCATGGAAAGATTAATTTGTCAGAGCTTCTGTCATAGCTGGCATTGAATCTATGTGATTGGCTAGCTAATTATTAATTACCTTACTAGTTTGTCTCTGTGGTATAAGATGATAAAAAACATGCATTAAATAATTAATGTAGTTAATATCTACATCTGATGCTAGTAAAACTATATTCACTTAATTTAGTATCTAGCACATGTGAGGCATTGTACTATGTACTGAGACTGTAGAGTGAACAAAATTGGCAGAGTATCTCTATTATAGAACCTAATGTTCTAGTGAAAATTCTGTTTTGTTTTTTAAGTATTGAGATTATACTCTCTTGTCTCTGTATACCTGACTTACTGATTAGTTTATGACATTTAAGAATATTTCACGTATTTAAGAAAACATGAAAAAATAAGTGAGTAAAAATTAACTTGCAAATGTTTTTTCTTTTTTTATTTAAAACTGTTTCCTGAAAAATAAAACATATTCATACAGAGAACATTTTATTCTGTGGAAATTTTACAAAATATAATTATCATTAAAGTTTCAAGTTTTAAAGAAAGAAATATGTTACGTGGAATTAGATACACTAATAAGGTAGTAAATATTGTGTGATAGTTTAATATTAATAAAAAGTAAAAAAACAAAGTGAAAAAAATAAAATCTGCATCTTAAAAAAAAGTTCTATTTGATGGACAGTGAGGTAACTAATATAAAAATGAAACTGATCTTATTCCTTCCTTTTTAGGTGAATTGTGTCACAATTATTTACACACAACTAAAAATATCTAAGTTTACCAGACCTCAAGTATTGGGGCACACAGTGCTGTATATTTTTTCAAATGGCACATAAAGTTGGAAATTAAGGGAAAAATGAATGACAGTACTTTCATTCATTTTAAAAAAAAGAATATCAAATTCTACTTTATTGGCTTATCCTCAGTATATGATACTTAGATATGTAGCCCTTTGACCTATGAAGAATCAAAATAAAGGTGGTTCTACTTCAAGAATTTGTAATAATTCCTTCACTTTAACACATGAATGTGTTCAATATTGGCAAAAGAACACGTTGCTACCAAAACTGAAATAAGATCCTTGAAACAGAAAGGATGTTGCCATGGAAAAATGAAGTAACACTCAGTGCAGCTGTGATGCATTAATGAATAGGATATTTTTTTAAAAGATCATTTGTGTTTGGTGTGGCTCAGAGGGTCCCAACCAGATGGTTTCCATGAACATGATCTGACCCCCGGTTTGAGGACTTCTTACTGGCAGATTACTTCATTTTCTTTCCCTTGGATTGTCAGATCCTTACATTAATGCAGAATTTACTGCTGTAGATTTATATTCACTTATATAAATCACTGAACATTTTACATTAAAACCACAATTTTAGACATATAGTTTAGTAGTTATTTTAGAAGTGTAAAAAGATTTACGTGATAGCTTTAGTATATATGTTAGAGGTAATATTATAATAAGTTTAGCAAGTTTCATTACATATATATGTTTTGGTTCCTTTTTATTTTTTACTTAAAAATATTTTTTGAGGTAATACTGGTTTACAGCACTATATATGATTAGAGGTATAGGATCACACCCTCCAGGTGTATACTTTGGATGTTATCATTAAAGAAATCCTCACAACATTATTTATCCTAATTTAGAATGTTTATATTTTGGAGTTGTTACATATTTCATGTCAGTATACAGTTTATTCTACATGCATTGCTGAAGATGTTTTACAATTGATGAAGTAATTTCTGAAGTAGTACAATTTTGAAATTTAAATTTTTTGAAATTTTGGCAAAATTTGTTTCATAGAACATATATGTATATGGCGGTATATTCCATTATTTGCTTCACATTTTTTGCTTCACATTTGCTTCACATTTTTTGACATCACATCATTTTTGACATCACATCAGTTCCCAGGTGAAGTGTTAAATACTGACTCTGCAGTTTGACCTTATAAGCATAATTGGTATAGGAAAATATGCTCTTCATGTGACATTTTAATTTGTACAAATGCAAATCATTAATGAATTAGGTTAGTTTCAACAACATAAATATAAATTCAGATAAAAATGTAAAATCAGATATAAATATAATCTGAGAAAATACAGTTTAATTTCAGAATAGAAAAATGTGACCTTAAGTCAATGAACTACTTAACATATACATTACTAAATTTTCTACACTGCAAGATAAAATTCTACAATTAAAAATTGAAGTCATATTCCATAAACCAACATTTATTTTTATTTTTGTTTATATTTATTGTTTTTACTTATGTTTTTCTTCCCTGAAATCATTCATTTGTCCATGCACAGAAATTTTGAAGCAAAGATGAGTAAGTTTGCTTATATATTAGGTCAGCAAATTCTTACTGTATCATGAAATTCCAGACTTGTTATATATCATTATGTTCCTACTAATAGGTTAACCCCAAGAACAGGGATAAAATCTGTAACCTTAGTTATATTTATAGTCATTTTGCTAATATAATTTGCTAGGCTATCCAAACATTTATCAAGCACACACTTTTTATTACATCTTCAGGTAACCAGTTTTTGTTTGCCAAATGTATTATAGAAAATTAATAGTTTTCGGACCTCCCCGTTGGCTCAGTGCGTTGAGCACAGCACTGTGAAGCTGTCCGCAGCCTCTGCAGCGCCCGTTCGATTCCCGGCCAGCCAGGGAGATTGCCGCATGGCACGGGAGACCTCTCCTGTCTCGCCTGCCGCTACCTTCAGCAGTGTATTTCGGTCATTCTGTCTGTTCTGCTCCCTGCTCTGTCTCTGGTGAATTCTCTCACCCTCCTGTGCCTCTGGCCTGTACCCCAGTGCTTATATAAATAAATAAATCCTGGGCCTCCCCAGTGGCGCAGCGGTTGAGGGCTGGGTTGCGAAGCTGCCCGCAGAGTCTGCAGCGCCGGTTGGATCCCCGGCCACCAGAGGAGGGTCTCACATGGCACGCAGACCTCTCCTGCCGCCTGCTGCTCTCCTCAGCAGTGTACTTCAGTCCTTCTGCCTTCTCTGCTCCCCGCTCAGGCTCTGGTGAATTCTCTTACCCTCCTGCGCTTCTGACTGTACCCAGTGCTTGCATAAATATATAAATAAATAAATAAATAAATAAATAAACCCTATAAATAAATAAATAAAACTGCTTAAAAAGAGAGAAAATTAATAGTTTTCAAATTAATAATTCAAATATATTAGTTATAGGAGCTATTTAAATAATGCTAAATTAATATTTTGTGTGATCTGATAAATAATTCACATATACTGGTTTGCTTGAATAATTTACTAAGCAAGTATAGAATATTATTAGTAAGAGCCTAATAAGATAATAGACTTTAACTTAAAATGCTTATGAATTGAGAATTTATAATGAGTTCTTTGGACTTAGTTTTATTTCAAATCTCTAGGAACCTGGCAATTGAAGTACACTAGAAGAAAGGAAGCATAAAAATTTAACATAAAATCACACTTAAATTTTGAAGTATGGTGGAAGCAAGGACACTCTGATTTTTAAGTCTCTAATTTTTTTCATTACCATTTATCTGTTTATATATACAGATATGAGAAATACGTATACTTGAATCTTGGTATACGTGTATAGAAAATGAGAAAGTGTGTAATAAAACATGTTTTCTTTAAAGTTTGGAGATAAATTTAAGCATTTTAATGGTCTTATATATTGTCCTGTAAAGTAAACAAGGAAAGACAATCCCTACGGAAATATTTGTTTGTGCTTCTTTTTAAAAGTAAGAGAAGTAAAATGCCTTTCAGTTCTAAAGATCTCAGCTGGTGTTAACAAAAGCTAATGAACTGCAAAAGAAGGAGAATTTTCTCACCTTTTATTGCCAGCACATTTTCTAACTCAGTCATGTTTCTTGGAAAGAACTGTGGAAAGGCAGATATGTTTTCATCTTATGTACTGTGCTCCCTTTTGATCAAATTTATAGCAAGAAACAACATCTTTTCAAGTGTTTATTGTGTTCTTTAGTAAAAGTAACTCATAAAGGTATATAGATTCTATGTCTTTTTTTTTTTTTACCTTGGCTGTTTATTATGATAAAAATATTAGGTGTTTGAGGGTATGTTTACTCTCAAATTTATTTGACTAAAATATTTTAATTGTGCTTTTCTTTTCTAGCTTGAAGTACAATCTTGTTGTGTATTCATTCCAAATGATAACCTGCCTTCCCCAAGTACAATTGTATCTGGGGACATTCCTGGAACAGTAAGAAGTTGGTACCATGGACAGACCAGTATGCCAGGAACGCTTGTCCTTTGTTTGCCTCAAATAAAGATTATTAGTGCTGGTCACAAATACATGGAACCTCTGCAGGAAATTCCATTTGTCATCCCACGACCCATCCTTGAAGAAGGTACATTTAAAAAAATTATTTTTTTTAAGATTTATTTATTTATGCATACAACAGCTGGGGTATAGGCCAGAGATGGGGGACAGGGGTGAGAGGATCCACCAGAGACAGAGTGGGGAACAAAACAGGCAGAGAGACTGAAATACACTGCTGAGGGAGGGGAGCAGCAGGCAAGACAGGAGAGGTCTGCCTCGCCATGTGGATTTCTCCCTGGCCGGCTGGGAATTGAACTTGTGCTACAGAGGCTGCGGGTTGCTTCATAGTGCGGTGCTTAACCCCTTGTGCCACCAGCGAGGCCCTAAAAAAATTATTTCTGTGGTGGTTATATTTTATGCTGATTTTAAGTTTTGCTATCTGTTGAATTTGCTCATGTATATATAAATTAGTCTCTTCAAAAGATACATGAAAAACAATTAAGGGATATACAAAGTAGATCTAAAAAGGAAGATCTACAAAGTAAATGAACCTGTGGTACTGTTTATTGACATCTGTACCTTTAATCAGTCATATATTCATATACGTGTATAAATGTAGACTATCTACAAAAGGCCATATTCAGTGTGGTATAATCATTAAACCACTATAATAATAGATAAAATTAGCTTGAAAAGAACATTGGTTTTGAATGTTTCAATTAGGCTGTATTGAGTGTAATAAATAGGTTGATCTTAATTTAAGCCAAATGACTTATGAATGGGTACATTATAATATAAAAAATACTAATTTATTTTTATCAGGCATTGCTATATTTCTAGATTTTCACTTATTTAAATAAAATAGATAATTGTGTGATTGGAACCATGACTGTTTTTACTAAGCACTAGATTTATAATATTATGGTATTTTTAGCTGCAAATTCTTACCCTTTTGAACTTTGACATATTTATCTCAAACAATATGTGAACTTGGAGAAGTTTTGAGTTATAAAGTAAATAATGTGAATCTATATTTTAATAACAAGGCTCAAACTTTCGATGGTGCTGAACAGGTCAACACCTTGTTCATATTATTAGGATGTAAGTGATGCATTCTGATATTTAGATTATTACATTTACTGTTACTGAAAAGCAGATAAAGTCTGTTTTTTTATCTTGGTTTGTTGATTTCTCTCTTATTGAAATATAGTTTTCTTCAATTTTTTGAAGTAAGCATGATTTTATTGCCAGACTTAATGTTAGTGCTTAATAATGTGAATAACATCACAAATCATAGAATTTTAATGATTAGGGAGAAAATTCTTTAGCTCATCTTGTGTGATCTTTTTCTTGCTCTAAGGATGCTTTCTATATCATATTGAATATATCCATTTGCTTTTTGATTTTGGTTATAGGGAATTTATTCTCACATAAGCTATTATTTATCTTTTTTTTTTCTTTTTAAGATTTATTTATTTATTTATACAAGAACTGGGGTAGAGGCCAGATGCGCAGGAGGGTGAGAGAATTCACCAGAGACAGAGCTGGAAACAGAATAGGCAGACTGACGAAATACACTGCTGAGGGGAGCAGTGGGCACGACAGGAGAGGTCTGCTGTGCCATGTGGGACCCTCGATGGCTGGTGGGGAATGAGTCGGCGCTGCAAAGGCTTCGGACAGCTTCACAGCGCGTTGCTCAACTGCCTGCGCCACCAGGGGAGGCCCAGCTATTATATATCTTATCAAGGGTATGTTAGTTTGAGAAAGCTGGCAAGTACTCCTTGCAAAGGCAGTATCTAAAGCGATAATGCCAGAAAATATACAGAATTTGTAGAAGATAACAATACTAAAACTTAAAACACAAAAATAAAGAAGATTGTTAAAAATGCCTAGAGAAAGGACAAAATACCTTCAAGGAAACGACAGTGGATCTTTCAGTAGACAATGACAAACATCATCACAATAGTATATATTAATGGGCCAGTTTAAAATAACTATCAACAAGAAATTTTATATTTGACAAAATATATTTCAAAAAGAAAGACAAAATAAAAATATTTTTAAGCAAAGTTAAATTCGCTAAGAGCATGTAATCACAAAAAAGCTGAAGAAAAATAATCTGAAATTAAAGAAAAGTCTGACCTGGGAGAAGGAATGACAAGTGAGAAATAGTATGTAAGAAGGCAAATATTGCCAGCCCATAACCTCATCTGACTCACTACCAAATTATTTGAATAAACTTTTTATTGGCACAGTCACATCAATTAATTAACATACTGTCTTGCTGTTAATTCATTACAAAGCAGAATTGCGCAGTTGTCAACAGAAACCATACTGCTGAAGAAAAAATATTTACTATCTGATTCTTTTCAGAATAAATTTTCAAAACCCTACAGAAGTTATTTATATATATGAAATTTACTTTATAAAATAAACACTTTGTAAAGAAAATTTTATGAAATTTTTAAAATAGCACTTAGAAGACATAACAATAATAAACTATTAAGGGCAAGAGTAGGAAAGCTTTATTTCTAGTTTGCCCTAGATTAACATTGTAGATATTTGCATATGAACCTTATGTTCTTTTAGGTAATGCACTATGTGGGATCCTCGCTGGTGGCTGGGGAATGAACTGGAGCTGCAGAGGCTGCGGGCAGCCTCGCAGCCCAGTACTCAACTGCTGCGCCACAAGGGGAGGCCCTAAAGATGTTATATCTAATTGCGCCTTGTTGTGAAGAAGGTTGTTCAATCTCACTACTTTTAAAATACTCCAAATCATTGCTTAGTTCTGAATTTCTGACTTCCCTTAGTTCATTGCCTTAGTAAATCCATACATAATACAAGAAGATACCGTGTAGGGCATTTGCCTAAAGCATTCTGTATAAATTTTATTAACATTATATATAAACATTTTATAAATATATTCATCATTTTAATGTTTTTAGGACAAGGCTCAGTCAGGGCTCTAAATTTACCATGTTGCTGGAAATAGAGTCCCTATAACCAGTGATTTTAAAATGTTGTAGCAGTATTTTACACCTCCCTTTTTCTTTTTTTTTTTTTTTAAAGATTTATTTATTTATTTATAAAAGCACTGGGTACAGTCAGAAGCGTGGGAGGGTGAGAGAATTCACCAGAGCCAGAGTGGGGAACAGAACAGGCAGACTGATGAAATACACTGCTGAGGGGAAGAGCGGGCGTGGCAGGAGAGGTCCGTCGCACCATGTGGGACCCTCGCTGGCGGCCAGGGATCCAACCGGTACTGCAGAGGCTGCGGGTAGCTTTGCAGCCCAGCGCTCAACCACTGCGCCACCAGGGGAGGCCCTCCCTTTTTCTTTTGTTGTTGATTTGCTATTTGCTCTATTTACAAAGAATTTACTTTATCTGTACTCTCATTTGGGATGTACCCAGATGGATTTTACCCATGCCTAGGAAGTAATTTAACTTTCTGCTTTTAAATTTATTTTATATATATGTATTTTTTATTGTGATAACATCTGTTATAACATCTGTTATAACACTTAGAAGCATAGGTGCACACTCCTAAATGTATGTCGCGACAACACCCCCACCACCAAGGCACCCATCATCCTTTACCATAGACTGTTGGGCTCCAACCCCATTTTGTTCCCACCCCCAACCCTGCACCTTTCCTCACCTCAATTATATAATCAGATTATTCCCTTTTTTCAAATGGATTTCTTGAAAAGACTAGCATTTCCTGCCTCTTTATTCTTTGTCTCTTTAATACTCATTTAAAGTATCTGTATTCCTAGAGCACTTCTGCCAACTTCTCTTGTGTGTCCTTTTTATATGGTAGCTTACTTTATATTCATCTTGTTTTTCGAATACATCAAGAATGACTTAGGAACTACATAAGTCTCCATCTTTAAAGCACAAAATGTTTATTATATTCTGTTTTTTCCTAGAACTGAATTAGACAGCATTTTAGTTTATTTTTGAACTTTTTTTTTTTAATAAAAATCACGTACCAGATGTAGAAGGCTAGAATTGAATAGATACTGCTAACGTCTGTTTTTCATACTCCCTTGGAGAATATAGACTGACTGTATAATCAACATAGTTGAAATAATTTTTTAACCATATGGTTATTCTCATTGGTCAAATCTACCCTGAGAAAAGATTATTTGAAGATATTTAAGTCTTCTTTAAGTATTAAAAAAACTCCGTGTATTAAGTTCTTCTGGAGGACCACAAATTTAACTTTTCTTCACTTTAAAGGGTGTGTATAAAAGCACTTGAGTATAATGTTTTGATTAGTGTGTGTAAAGAGTAGTTTACTCTTTATACCTGCCTGTGGATGGGAGAAGGAAACTGAAGGTCTGTTCATTCACTTTATTAGTTTTCAATAGTCTTCCTTGGTTCATTGTCACTCTACATTCTGCTCTTCAAAATACTTGAGTATCAGAATCTGCAGAGGAAGGAATGTCATAAAGCACATTGATTCTACATTGCTCACCTTTCTGAGTGTCAGTTACTTGCTTTTTATGTATTATCTTTCCATGTTTAATGGTTTAGTATTATTTTTCATCTACTGTATTGCCCAGTCTTTTGTTTTTATACTCTTTTATTTTTGCCTTGTAGTGCTTATACTTTCCACTCAGTCATTTTGCTAAATTTCAGAATGTAGATATTTTCAGTAACTCATGCTGACTCAGATATTGAATGTGTCAAAATCCACATCACCTTTTCATCCTACTCCTCTCTATCTTGTCTGACACTATTTTCTGTTAACTCATTTTTGTTCATTTTTTTTTTTTTTTTGACAAGTGCAGAGGATGGATTTGATGGCGGGCAGGTAAACACAGGGAAATATAAAAAGCCTGGCGACGGGATGAGTTTTATATTGCTATTACAACCATCCAGAAGCTTGACAGACTCAGTGTGGTGGTGATAGGGTTGAAGAGAATGGGAAAGAATAGAGAACTATTTAAGAAGTTAACCAAAAAAATTACAAAACTCTGTAACTAGAAGAATTGTGGATAGTGAAGGAGAAGTAAATGTGTAGAATAACTCCTTGGTTCCTATCTTGCTTGTCTATAGACATTTCTATAGCTGATATTATGATTATGAATAAAGGAAAAGGTTTAATTTGGGGTATGGAAGATAGGAAGGGTGAGTTTAGGTTGAGACATGTTGAGAAGTGCTTTTGGGACATTCATGTAAATACATTTAGTATACAGTAGCATATATGGGTTTAGAGCTCAAAAGAAATATCATTGTCAGAGATACATAGTTACAGCAGGGAAAACTATGAAAAGAGATGTGATTACCCTTGGGGCCTCCCTGGTGGGGCAGGGTTTAAAGACAGAGGTATAGGTATCAAGCTACTGCCAGCCACTACAGCACAAGTTCGATCCTGGCCAGCCAGGAAGCAACCCATATGGTGCAGCAGACCTCTCTTGTCTCGCCCGTTGCTCCCCTCAGCAGTGTATTTCAGTACATCTGTCTGTTCTGCTTCCCACTCTGTCTCTGGTGAATCCTTTCACCTCCCACACCTCTGGCTTACTTCTTGTATGCATAAATAAATAAATCTTTAAAAAAAAAAAAGATGTGATTACCCAAAGTCACAAAGATACTGATGAATAAATAGAAGATAGAAAAAAGAAGAGAACAGTAATGTTTTACATAACACATTATTATATAATAACATTATTAAATGTTTATACATGAGGTATAAATTACTGCATTAACATAGTAATTGTATGAAATACTAATATATATACATATGATATGTATAAATTATTAAATACTTTAAAATATGTACAAGAAAAGGAATAATGTATGATGGAAACAGCAAATTAAAAAAACCATGAGCAAAAATATCCCGGAGAAGAAAAACGTAAGCAATGATCTCATAAAGGAACAATGATTAGATCATCATAAATATACTGGAAAAACCCGTAGAAACTAAAAGATGATAATTTTAAGGTGATTGGTTTGTTTTATAACTACTTTCAGTAGGATAGTGTCAATATAGGTTATGTGATAGTGATTTAAAAATGCAACGGAAAATGTGGAATCAATGCAACAAATTTACAGTATTTTTTAAAATGTAGTTTGAGAAAGATGGGAGAGAGGATGATAACTAGATGTGTATATACTGGCCTACTTTGGTGATACTGTGGATTTTGTTTTAGATCACTTCAGTAAAGCTTAGTAAAGCAATATTGCAATAAAGTGAGTCACAGAATGTTTTGACTTCCCAGCGCATATAAAAGTTACATTTATTCTATACTGTCCTCTAGTAAGTGTGCAGTAGTATTCTATCTTAAAATTATAACTATATCTTTTTTTTTAAAGATTTATTTATTTATACAAGACCTGGGTACAGTAAGAAGCGTGGGAGGGTGAGAGAATTCACCAGAGCGGGGAGCAGAGCAGGCAGAAGGACAGAAGTACACTGCTGAGGGGAGCAGCGGGTGGCAGGAGAGGCCTGCTGCCATGTGGGACCCTCCTCAGGTGGCCGGGGAGCAGACGGGGATCGAACCGGCACTGCAGAGGCTGTGGGCAGCTTCGCAACCCAGCGCTCAACCGCTGCGCCACCGGGGAGGCCCTATAACTATATCTTAATTTAGAAATACTTTGTTGCTAAAAATTGCTTATCATAATTTGAATTCTTCATCTAATTGTTACCTGTTTGCTGGTAGAGGGTCTTGAATCTTTATTTAGAGCTGTTAATCATGGCGATAGCTGATGAATGTTGCAGTGACTGTGGTGATTTCTTAAAATTAGACAATGTTGAAGTTTGATGTATGGATTGGCTCTTCCATTCACTTAAGATTTCTCTGTAGCATGTAGAGCTGTTTGATAGTAGAACTTTCAAAATTGCAACCAATCCTCTTAAGCCCACTGGTACTTTATCAATTAAGTTTATATAGTGTTTTAAATTCTTTATTGACATTTTAACAGAATCCACAGCATCTTCATTATGGGTATATTCCATTTCAAAAAACCACCTTTTTTTGCTCATTCATAAGAAGCAATGGCTCATCCATTCAAGTTTTATCATGAAATTGCAGCAATTCAGTCACATCTTCAGCTTCTACTGTTAATTCTAGTTCTTTTGCTGTTTCCGCCACATCTGCAATTACTTAGTCCATTGAAGTCTTGAACTTCTCAAAGTTGTCCATGAGGATTGTAAATCAGCTTCTTACAAACTCCTGTTAATATTGATATTTTGACCTCCCATTTATCATAAATGGTCTATTAAGCATCTACAATGTTTAAATTTTGTTTTCCAGATCCATCAGAGGAATCACTATCCATGGTAGCTGGAGGCTTATGAAATGTATTTCTTAAATAATAGGACTTAAAAGTTAGAGTGGGCTGCAGAAAGGATATTGTATTAGCAGGCTTGAAAACAACATGAATCTCCTTGTAAATTTCCATCAGGGCTCATGGATTTTCAGGTGTATTGACAGTAAGCCATATGCTTTTAAAAGAATCTTTCATTTTTTTTTTTTTTTACTGAGCTGTAGGTCTAAATATTGTGCTTAAAATATTCAGTAAACATACCTGCTATCATTTAAGCTTTAGTCCATTTACAGCACACAGGCAGAATACATTTAGTAGAATTCTAGCATTCTGAACAGAATTCTTGCATAGTTGTAGGATATCCTGAATCGTAAATGGACATTGAACTTAAAGTCACTAGCTGCTTTAGTCCCAAACAAGAGACTCAGCCTTCTTTGGATGCTTTGAAGCCAGGCCTGTCCTTCTCTCTAGCTATGCAAGTCGTAGGTAACATCTTGTTTCAATAAAAGACTGTCTCAACTACATTGAAAATTTGTTGTTTAGTAGCCACCAACATCAATGACCTTAGCTTAGATCTTGTTAAACTGGGTATACCTTCTAGATCAGCACTTGCTGATTTGTATTGCATTTTTGTGTTATGGTAATGGCATATACCTCATTAACTAGTTTCCTTACACCTTATTAACAACCTTCTGTTGGCTTCAGAATTTTCTGTGACTACTTCACTTCTGTGGCTACTTCACAGCCTTCATAGAATTGAAGAGAGTTCAGATCTTACTCTGGATTGAGCTCCGGCTGTTTTGGTCATCTGTCCAGATCTCTAAAACTTTCTATCAGCAATAAGACTCTTTTACTTTCTTATTCATATGTTTGCTGAGGTAGGACTTATAATTTCCTTTAAGAACTTTTTCTTTGCATTTGCAACTTGCCTGTTTTGCTTAAGAGGCCTACCTTTTGGCTTTTCTCAGCTTTGATACACCTTATTCACAAGGTTTAATTATTTCTACCTTTTTATTTAAAGTGAAAGATGGTAAATTCTTGTAGGGCTATTAGTTGGCCTAATTTCAATACTGTTGTATCTCAGGGACTGCAGAGGCTTGAAGAGAGAGAGAGAGATGAGGAAACAACTTGTTAATAGAGCAATCAGAACACATGAAACATCTGTGTATTAAGTTTTCTGTCTTATATGTTGGGTTTGTGGCTTCCTAAAACAATTACAATAGTAACATCAAAGATCATTGATTGGATCACTATAGCATTTATTATAATAATAAAAAAGTTCAGAATAAAAAAGTTTGAAATAATGTGAGAATTACCAAAGTGTACAAGAGACATAAAGTGAGACATGCTGTTTGAAAAATGGTGACAATAGGTTTGTTGAAAGGATTGCCACAAACTTTCTGTTTGTAAAAAATGAAATATATGTAAGGTTGCATTAAAGATAAGCAAAATACAATGAATTATTCCTGTAGGTGTTGATATTCTTTGATTGTAAGTAGCAAAACCAAGTCTGGATAATTGAAGCATAAATGAAACTTAATGACTCCTTGTCTAGTTTACACTAGAAATCAACTGTCTTTTAGTCAAAATTTTCATCTTATTCCAACCATTAGATTTTGGTGGTCATTAACCAAGCGTTCAATTAAACTTCCTTTTATTTCATTATTTTTCTTTTACTTGTCCTCTCCACTCCAGTTAAATTATTTTTCTTTTACTCTTTGTCCTCTGCATTGCTTGGATACTATTCTGGAGTATTAAATTCCTATTAAATCTGTAATGAATGGAAACCATTTATTTCAGATTCATGATTGAATGAGCTGCTAAGAATGTTTCCTTTGTATGTAAAATTTTATATTTCAAACTTCTTATTTTGATGGCAATATTTTAGCATAATGTACATACATATACACACATCATACAATATATTGTTTTTTCTGTGCTTAGTTAAATAGGAAATATAGCACAAAACTTAATTTTTTAAATAATAATTTGGGTTTATCATTACTTATTTTGTCCAGTTTTATTGTGATACAATTAGTATATAACATTTATTAGTTTCATGTGTTCAGCATGATCATTGTATATGTATATTCACTGATATGATTGCCACAATAAGTTCAGTTAACATCCATCCATAACTACACAAGTGACAATTTTTTTTCTTATGATGAGAACTTTAATAATCTACTCTCATAGTAACTTTCAAATATGCAAAACTGTTTCATCACTTATAGTGTACTTTGCATCTCCAGAAGTTTTCTTTTATCTTCAAGTTTGTGTCTTTTGACCACCTTCAGCCATTTTGCCCAGGCCCTCGTCCCCTGCTTGTAGAAACTACCCAACAGTTTTCGGTATCGGTGAGCTCACTTTTTTTAGAGTCCACATATAAGTAAGATCATACAGTTAGCCTTTCTCTGACATTTCACTTAGCATAATGCCCTCAAATTTTATATTGTGGCAAATGACAGGATTTTTAAAAATTTTATTTTATATATTTTTTACATTTTTCATTTTTGTGCAATGTATGCCTTTTCATCTTGGTCATAGTCCCCAGCAAATAATAGGATTTTCTTCCTTTTATCTTTGAATAATATCCCATTGCGTGTGTATGTCACATTTTCTCTTAATGTACTGGTCCAGTGATGGACAGTTAGGTTGTCCATGTATCAGCTATTTTCTATAATGCTTTTTGAAATAGTGATTTCATTTCCTTTGGATAGATACCCAGAAGTGCAATTATCAGATCAAATGGTGATTTTGTTTTTAACTACTTGAGGACCTTTATATAGTTTTCCATAGTTGCTTTGCCAATTTGTATTCCTAGCAAAAATGTATATTTCTCTTTTCTCCATTCTCCCTAGCATATTATCTCCTGTCATTTTGATGATAGCCATTCTAACAGATATGAAGCAATATATCACTGTGGTCTTAATTTGTATTTCCCTAATAATTTATGGTCATGAACTTGTTGGCCATTTTTGATATCAACCTCTTATCAGATACATAATTTGCAAATATTTTCTTCCATTTCAGAAGTTGTTTTTCATTTCCTTGATGGTTCCCTTACTTTGCAGAAACGTTTTATTTGATGTAGTCTCTCTTTATTTTTGCTTTTGGTGTCATAGCCAAAAACGTTATCTTTAAGATTATTTTCAAGTAGCTTACACCCTATATTTTCTTTTAATCCAATTTGAGTTGATTTTAGTTTATGAATTGAGATAGAGTTCAACTTCATGTTTTTTATGTGTGATTATTCAATTTTTTCAATACCATTTCAATCCATATATGTGTGGATTTATTTTTGGCTTTTTTTTTGTCCCATTGATCTGTTTCTTAAGCTGTTTTTATGTTAACACCATACTGTGTTGATCACTATAACCTTGTAATATACCTGAAATAACAAATTGAGATGCATCACATTATTTTTTTCCCCCTCAAGTTTGCATTGGCTTTGTGGGGTATATTAATGGCTCTATATAAATTTTAGGTTTGTATACTCATTTTTTTAAAAAAAGTTTTATTTATTTTTATAAAAGAGCCGGGTACAAGCCAGAGGCATGGGAGAGTGAGAGGATTCACCAGAGAAGAGCGGAGAGCAGAACAGGCAGACAGCCCGAAATACATTGCTGTCGGGAGGAGCGAGAGGTCTGCTGCGCCATGTGGCAATCTCCCTGGCCGGCTGGGAATCAAACCTGTGCTGCAGAGGCTGCAGACAGCTTTATAGCGTTGTGCTCAACCTGCTGCACCACTGGGGAGGCCCTTTGTATATTCTCTTCATGAGAAAAATGCCGTTAGATTTTGATAGCGATTATATTGAATCTGTAGATTGTTTTGGGTAGTGTGGGCATTTTAATATTAATTCAATCTATGTGCAAGAATATCATTTGTGTTTTCACAAATCATTAAATCATTTGAAATGATCACAGATCATTTCATATTATCATTAAAATGCAACCAGAAAAAAATACAATTGAAAAAACAATATATAACTTTAAAAAATAAAATGCCACCAGAATAAAAGTAAAATGGGATCTTTTTATTTGTGCCTTAAAGCTTTCTCAGTATGCTCAAATGTTCACAAGAAACATAAACTTGATTTCAGTAAGCCTTGAAACATAATATGTATCTTTATAGATGAGGTAGTCACTTGGCATACCATTTTGAGGATATCGTTTTTTTTTTTTAATTCGTAAATCTGTGCTAATTTTTTTTCTCTTCTCAGTTTCCTTTATGGCATCCTTCTCTTTCCATCTGCTTGCATATCTTTGCCATTTACTCAGCAAGTTTTTATTGAGCACCTTCAGTATAGAAGACACAGAGAATAAAGATTTGAGCTACACAGATATGGTGCCGACTTCTCTCATGTTTTAGAAGTTACCTAGGGGTGTTGTGCAATAAAAAAATATAGTTTTTTTTTTTTTTTTTCAAAATGTTGTGAGAATTAAATGACATTACGTGTGGGCAGTTTAAAAAGTATGTGTCCTGTAGCAGGTACTCACTAGAAGCTATTAGAGGTGTTAATGTTTAAGTAGGATTTCCAAATGCCATGACCTGACTTCCAGTGTCAGTCATTTACCAGATACATTTTCCCTTCTTGGATTTTTCTACTGCTAAGTTGATGGAACTATTTATGGAACCTGATCTCTGAAAAGTACATAAAACTGTCATTTCTTTTAAAATTTTTAATAGAATTCACTCACATAAAATCATTGAATAGTAGAGTTTACTGAATATTTTCTACTAAGGGACTAAGTGGTACTGGTATAGTCTGTTTTAAAAAATTTTTAAATCTCTAATAGTCTTTGACATTTTTGTACTTTAGATCTTACTTTGCAACTCTGTAACTCTCCCTGACTCTTTTCTCTCCCTCTTTGATCTCGTTACCAAAGGAATTTGAAATTCTTCTCCCTTTGTTGTACAGAATAATTTATTTTTCCCTGACATTCTTTGCATGTCTCTCTGTCAATCTTTGGGAAAATTTTAAAATCCTTAAGGTGACCAACAAGATACTTAAAATTGCTTGCCCACTTCTCCCACCCTTCTTTCTTCCATTCTTCCCTATCGAGGTATTGCCCATGCTCATGGCCAATAGCCTTTTTGTGTCCTTTAAACATACACATTTCTGTCACATCTGTGATCCTTAGCATATGCTGCAAATGTGACTTCCTTATTGATCTCGCCAGGCTTCCTTTTCCTTCTCTTCCTTCAGGCTTAAGGGTATTTCATTTGCCAGGTTCCCCTGCTCTTGGCTCCCATTGTGCTTGATTCATCACTTTTATGACCCTTATCCCAATTTTAATTACTTCTGTTCCATATATTACTTTCTTACTAAAATAAAGAGGGCAAGAAACTTACCTGTCTTGTTCACATTCTCTTCTTATTTTCTTATCTCATACAGTGCATGGCACAAAATAGCTTAATAAACACTTGTAGAGTAGGCTGTTCATTAAATAGTTTTTGGTTACTGGAAGAAAAGAAACCAAAAAAATGGAAAGGTTAACTTGTCTTCAGGTTCATGTACAATTTTGAAAACAAATTCTTAGTCCTTATGCTATTAAAATCTCCCCCTACCCCTCTGCCCCCAGCACTATAAAAATGATCGATAGGATGAGCAGGAAGACTTTTTATTAATAGATTTGAGGCTCCCGTACTGAATTTGGACTTCTAAAGTTCAGTATCTCAGGAAACTGTTTGTTGAAACATGTCATCTGATTTCAATTGCCATGGAAAAGGAGAAGTGATCTCTAATATAGCCAGATCCAATCTGCGTAGGGTGTTTAGGTCAAAATCAACATCTTGAGTTTCATTAGGGAGCACTTGCATTGAGGCTTGCAGATGTAATTTGCCACATCCAGCTCACACCTCTGAGCAGATGGGTTTCCATACTGTGCTTAGCAGAGGTTTGTTTTTTCTTCTTTGAAAGAGTTGCCTGTGACTTTAATAAAATATTTTGACAGAAATGGAATATTGAGATCATTTATAAATTAAAATGTTGCTATTGCTGGGTTTAGTGAGTTTTAATAGAATCTGATGTGAAAGTTGTTGAGTATCTATGAAAAGCACAAGGACTAATTTTTCCATTGAGTTCTGGTTCACCTTAGTGGTTTACATGTATTGTTCTACTTTAGATTTTTAAATAACATCATAGTTTGATAATCATAATTTCCACTTGTTCTGAAAAATGTTGGTATACTTTGCTATAGTTTCTTAACAGTTTTGCCATGTGTTTGGCCTTAATCCTTAAACTATATGTAAATGAGATTCCTTGGGGGGGGAATGAAGCTTAGAAAAGAGTTTTAGATTTGTTTTTGATACTGTGTTTAAATAAATCTCTTGGAAACTATTATATAGGTATGACAAATGAAGTTAAGCTGTGGAATTGCAGTTAAAGGTAAATAACGTTAAGTAGGGTAGACTTTATTCTTTTCTCAGTAGCTCACGTCCTGTTTATCTGGTCATATGTTTAACTATGGATTCTTTGGTGTTTTCTTATTTTTATTAACTTTTTCTTCATTTAGGTAACATTGGTTTACACTGTTGTTGTATTTATGGAAATATAGGATTCCCCATTCCAGTGCTGTTGCCATATCTTGCACCCCAAACATAGCCCAGTACCATAAACTACTGTGCTCCCTCCCTACTTTGTACTTGTCTGTTCCTCTTCTCTTCCTCTCTGAATGTCTCAGCTCTATAGTCTGCTTTCAAGGGCTAGTATTTGAGTTTGGCTTTATCTGATCCCGTGTCTGGTTTCTGTATTCCACAGATAAGTGACACTATCTGGTATTTTTGTTTGCCCTTCTGACTAATTTAGTTTGGCGTAATCCCTTTCAATTTCATCCATATTGCTGAACATGGCATCAGTTTATCTTTTTTGATCACTGAGCAGTATTTCATTGGTATATATAATATATCTTGTTCCACTGATATGTTTGGGGGAAGTTGAGTTGTTGCCACAGTTTGAATATTATAAATAATGCAACAGTAAACATGCGGTATAGGTTTCCCCCTGGATTAATATATTTGTGTTCTTCAGGTAGATACATAGGAGTGATTTTGCTGGGTTGTATGGTAGATCCATTTTTAATCTTCTGAGAAACCTCTGTACTTCTGTCTATAAAGGTTGGACTAATTTGCTTTCCCACCAACAATTAGAATTCCTATTTCTCCAGGTCCACACCAGTACTTGTTACTGGGTTGCTATGCTAGTAAGTCTTTTTTCAGAAGGGCCATTCTCACAGGCATGAGGTGATATTGCATTGTGGTTTTGAATTTCATTTCTCTGATGTTAAGTGATAATGAACATTTTTTTCACGTGCCTCTTGGCCATCTGTATGTCTACTTTTGAGAACTTTCTATTTAGCTCTTCTGCCCTTTTGTTTAATTGGAGTGTTTGTTATCTATGAAGTTGTCTGAGTTCTTTGTATAGCTTTCAAATTAGCCCTTTGCTAGATGTATGATGTGTAAATATTTTCCCCACTTAGTTGGGGTGTCTTTTGTCCTCTGGTTGCTTTTGCTGTTTAGGAGCTTTTTAGTTTGATGTAGTCAAAATTGTTTATGTTTTCTTTTCTTTTCCTTACTGTTAGGGTTATACCTGTGAATACATCACTGAAAATTATATTGTAAAGAAGCATTTTACCTTTTATTATGTGTTTTATGGCTTCAGGTCTTATATCAGTCTTTTATCCATTATAAGTTGATTTCTGTATATGTTGTGTGATATTGAATGAACTTCATTCTTTTACACGTGGCCGTCCATTTTTCCCAGCAACACTTGTTGAAGAGGTTTTCCTTGCTCCACTGTGTGTTCTTGGATCCTTTGTCGTGTATTAACCTATATAGGTGTGGGTTTATTTCTGGAGTCTTAATTCTATTCCATTGATCTGTGTGTCATGTTGTTTCAATTATTATAACTTTATAATACTTTGAAGTATGGAAGCATAATACCATCACTTTCCCTCTTTTTTGTCAGTATTAAGTTGACTATCTGGGGTCTTTTGGGGTTCCATATTAATTTCAATAATGTTTGTTCCGTTTCTTTAAAGAATGCCACTGAGATTTTGATATGGATTCAATTGAATCTGTATAAAACTTTGGATAGGATGGTCATTTTGACTATGTTGTTTCTTTCAATTCATGAGCAGGAAACATCTCTTGATTTCTTTTGATCAATTTTTTGGGGGGTACAGGTCCTTCACATCCTTTTTTTCCATTTACTCTTAGATATTTAATTTTAATATTTTTGGTGTAATAATAAATGGGATCATTTTCTTCATTTCTTCCTCTTCTAACACATTATTTGTGTAAAGGAAGGTAACAGATTTTGTGTATTGATTTTATAACCTGCCAGACTCTGTGACGTTCAAAGGTTAAAATAAGAACCTACTTTTATTCCTTATTTGTCAATTTTACTTCCTCCCCAACATATATACTTAATTTAATTCTAGAAACTACTATGGCAGACATAATATGTTGTTCTTTTTTCTGATCACTTTTTAAAAATAACCAATATAATTTACATGGCTTTAAAATGATAAAAATGTGTTTTTTAAATGATATTAAGATAAGATACTGTCATTAAGGGAAATTTTTTATTGAGATAGTTGTCATGTAATGTTGAGTAAGTTTAAGGTATATATAAGGTATATAGTATATTGATGTGATAAGTTTATATATTACAGTATGATTGCCACTGCAGTATTAGCTTATAGTTCTATCAGGTCACATAATTATTTCTGTTTTGTGGTGAGAACATTTAAGATATAGCTGCAACTTTCAAGTATGTAATACAACATTACACAATCAACTGCCTTTTAAATTAGTGGAAGAAATGAGAAATAATACAGTTATAGTCTTTCATATTAACCCACATATTTGTCATATCCAGTGGTTTTCATTTCTTCCTATTGTTTGAATATTTCCTAAAGGACTTCTTTATTTTTGGTACTTACATTAAGGCAGCTTTGCTCCCAGCCTCACACCCCTTGTTTATCTGAGAATATTTTTTGTAAAGATTTATTTTTTATTTATGCATACAAGAACTGGGGTGTATCCATTGTACTTTCCTTAACTTTAAATTTTGATTGGGTTCATGTTTGTTATTTTATGGTTTCATTTGCCTTTTGAGTTATTGGTTCTTTGTTATACTTCCCTTTTATTTTTAAAATTAATTCATTCAGTTCTTTGAACATATTTTTAATAGTGCATTTTTGTTAGAATCCATCCAACATATGTAGACACAAAGACCACTTTACTGACTGTATTTTTCCTTTGGAATCAGTCATACTTTTCCTACATTCTTCTTTCTCTGTATGTCTGACATTTTAAAGTATTTAACAATTTAGAAGTGTGTGTATATATATTCTGTCCATGTAAGTATTGATTTATTTCTGGTGTCTTAATTCTATTTCAGTAGCCTGTGTCCGTTTTTATTCTAGTTCTGTACTATTTTGATTTTTAATATGTTTGTAGTAATAGTATAATGCCTCCCTTCCTTTTTTTTGGGGGGGGGGTCAGGATTGCTTTAGCTATTGGGATCTTTTCTGGTTCCAAATAAATTTCTGTAATACTCTATTTATACATACAAGAGCTGGAGTGTAGGCAAGAGGTGGGAGCATGGGGTGAGAGGATTCACCAGAGACAGAGTGAATCCTGCCAGCAGGACAGGCAGATCTACTGAAATACGCTGCTGAGGGGAGCAGCTGGCAAGAAAGGAGAGGTCAGCTTTGCCATGTGTGTCAGCTCCCTGGCTGGGGTTTGAATTTGTGTTGCAGTGGCTGCCAATAGCTTCATGGTGCTGAGACTTAACCCCTTGCACCACCAGAAAGGCCCCTGTAATTGTTTTATTATTATTTACGTGTTGATAATATAGAGGTTCCTAAATAGCAATCTCAGTCTTTTTGCTTTACTTTTATTTTTTCTTGTTCTTTATACAGTTTGTTTGAAAATTTCTGAATTCTGTGAGTAATAGTCTCTGTAAAATAAAAGACTTATGTTATTGCATGAGAACATTACAATTAAAGTAAAAATGCTAATCTTGAGCATCTGAATAATATGTGGTTCTGGACTGTCATGGATATCTGAACACATTTTAGGGAGTCCCGGAACATTATATTAGTAGTGAGATAAATATATAAGGTACTTTTACTTTGTTTTGTGTGCATATCTGTGTGTGTGTGTAAAAGAAATACTTGTGTATGTATTGCATTGTTGTCTTTTGTTAATTTTTTTCATAGTAATTGTGGGGATTTTGTTATACATGTTACCATCTCATCTTATAGGTAGACTCTGCTTTTTAAAACAGACAATGTGTGTGCTAATAATGGACATAAAGTATTACCTTAAAAGGCTCCTCTTAGTACTTAGAATATGATACACCCTATTTTATTGGTCTGACTCCAAAGCAGCAGCAGAAACATTTATCTGAGATAGCACCAACATATTTTGGGATTTTAAAATATGTAACTAATTTCAATGTGGTGCTGTTCAGCCAGCATAACCACCATTTAGCATTTCTTGACTAACACAAAATTTGAAAAACTATATATAGCTCACTACAAGTTTTAAAATATGTAATCTGAAATCACTCCAAAATATTTTAAGACAAATTTGGCAAAGTCTTTATTTTGTAAATAGCATGGAACTTTATGTAGGTTTTAAAATAATTTCAAAATTAGTTACAGATGATTTAAAGTTTGTTTCTTTCTTGGGGGCAAAATATTTTAAGTCTTAAGACAGGCAGAGTACCACGGTGCTGACCACATATTATTATGCAGTTTTCATTGTTTCCAGTCAAGTTATTGTGGACTACTATGTAGCTAGATTTACTGTATTATCCAAGTCTCAACTTTAAAGTTTGATTTTATAACTATATTTGGTCAAGACATTTGGAATGTTCAAATTTAGGAGAATATACCCTTTTTGCATCCACTAGGGTCACAATTCAAATGCATTTTAGACTCCTTTTAAATGTGTTTACACACACACACACACACACACACACACACACTTATTCCACTTAGTAATTCATTTGTTTTTTTAATCACCAAAAACCAGAGATTATTGTGATCTTGATTCTGACGCTCTATGTCCAACACTGTAGAGTGAAAAAAGAAGAAAATAAGGCAATGTCCATTGATTTTTTTGTTCCTTTGTGTTATATTTTCTGAATTATACTCAGTGAAGTACTAGTAATTTCTTTAATTAGGAAATAAATATTTTCGGTTGTTTTACAGTAGTCAGGCTACTTAAAAAGAGGTCTATATAATTCTGTCTATATTGATAAGTGCTAATAGATGTGCAAAGTAAAAAATTTTGACATAGGGACACATTTTCTGCCAAATTGCTATGCCAATAATGTTTATAACTTTTGGGAGTATATTTTTAAAAATTATTTCACAATTTTATAGTCACAATAAAAATTAAAATGGTTTGTCACATAAATTTATATTAATTAATTTCTGATAAGTTAATCAGAGTGAAAAAGAAAAGGAAATTTTCTCTTAATCATAAAATTTATGAATGTTTATTTTTATCAAGTATGTTTTATTTTAAAGTAATATTTGCATGAGAATTAACAATAGAAGCTATCCTAAATTTTAACACCAGAGACTTATTTACTTAGTTCTGAAGTAGAAACCAGAAAAACTGTATTTTAAATAAGTGCCCTTGTAATATTGGTGCAGTGTTGCCTCCTGGGGTGGCAGCATTTGGGAGCAGTTAGGGATGAGACAGATTACTCAAAGTCCATGTGGAGCAATGAGAAGCCTAGAGGATGTAAAGCATCCATTACATCCATACAGGGATGTAATGTGCAGACCCCATCCAAAGGTACTATCGTGTTTATTGGAATCAGGTACAAAGATGGGGCAGATATGTAGGGAGTGTACATGTATGGGAGATGATATTGGGGATGTAAGCTAGGGTGGAGTGACACGGGGCTATTGCCTGGGGCACTCCATTATTCCTGTCAGTCTAAGCATATCATCTTTATTCTAATATCTTCTGGCTGTTTTCAGCAGGTACAGCTTTCCCAGTATGTTCCTCATACCAGGACTTTTGCCCTTGGTGAGAGACCCCCTGCATGACCCTACACCTAGCTGATAACAGGAACTCTGGGCACCAAGACAATATCCCCAAGAACAAGGAGGGCCTGGGATCCAACAGTGGGGATACTCAAACTTAACCATACCAGATTGTTTATTCCTTCCCTATCTCATTTGTCTATAGTCAACTCCATACAAAGAAGATTTCATTTTCTTAATTTAACATGTTCGTGGTCTTCAACATCACATGGTTTCCAAAATTTGCAATGTATAACTCACTATGGAAGAAAGAGTTAGAATAGAGTTAGAATTTCTATTTGTATTTTTCTCATTGCTATTTATATTTTATCTCATTTCTTTAATTTTCATTTTTGTATGTTCTATAATGTACAATATTATTGATGTAGCTGTATGCTGCAATAGATATAAACACTTTAGAATGGTAAATTTTAAGTTGTATCTGAATTTTTTTAGCAAATAAAATATTTGCTTTTTAATTTTGACATATTAAATGTTTTATATTTCAATTATGAACAACTTGCTAACAAGTGACAGTTAAATATATTTTTTATGTGTGTGCTTTTTTATCCCCATTGTCCTTTTTACCAGGTGATGCTTTTCCTTGGACTATCAGCTTGCATCATTTCAGCGTGTATACACTTTTTGGAAAACAAGTGACACTTTGCCTAGTGGAGCCTATGGGTTGTACTTCTACACTAGCAGTTACATCTCAGAAACTACTTGCTACAGGACCTGATGCAAGGCATTCATTTGTTGTCTGTCTCCATGTTGACCTAGAGTCACTTGAGATAAAATGCTCAAATCCCCAGGTTAGTAAATTTGATTTATGAAAGGAAATTTAAAATATTGTCATTTATGAACAATTGTTATTCATTCCGTTGAAGGATTTCCCTTCTACTAAGTGTCCTAAAGTATTTTTAACAGGGTCATCAAGATCAAAATGTTAGATTAAGAATTGCTTTGAAGCACTCAAGTTTTGTAATTTAAACTCTTCTGAAAATGTAATAGTGGCAGCATCCGTGCATCTTTTCACTGATGTAATGAAATTAATTGCAGATGTAAAGTTTTAAAAGCTCAAGAACTTCTTTACTATCAGACTTGAAGAGTGCTGGTGATCAAATGCAATATCCATTCAGACTATCATTTGGAACTTCTTTTGTTCAACGTGTAATTTTTAAAAAAAGTAGTGTTTACTGTTTTGTTTTGTTTTTTTAAGATTTATTTATTTATTTATACAAGCACTGGGTACAGTCAGAAGCTCAGGAGGGTGAGAGAATTCACCATAGCCAGAGCGGGGAACAGAACAGGCAGACTGACGAAATACACTGCTGAGGGGAGCAGCCGGCGTGGCAGGAGAGGTCTGTCGCGCCATGTGGGCCCTTCGCTGGTGGCTGGGGATCGAACCAGTGCTGCAGAAGCTGCAGGCAGCTTTGCCTGCGCTCAAACGCTGCGCCACCAGGGGAGGCCCAATGAGTTTACTGTTTTTAAAAGAACATTTTATTAATCTCATAACATGTCAGTTGAAATAAGCTAAATATGTTTATTCTGCAATTTTACAATTTAGTGTGAACTCAGATCACTTGAATTTGTGCAAGTTATTAATTCTATACAATTAATTGTTTCTTTGTCTTCAAGCAGATTATTGTATATTTTCTACATAGATTTTCAATATGAATACCATTTGAAGTTATAGTTTTAAAACATTACTTTTTAGAACATTATTGGATTTGACAGTCAATACTGATATATCTATGATTATTCTACCATTTATGATTACAAGCCAGTTTTTATAATGTTGGTTCCAATATGATTCCATATTTTATAGTGGGTATACTCATTATTGGCTTTATCTTTCTTTATCTTCTCTCTTCCCTGTCTCTTTTTATCTACCATCTGTAATAGATTTTACATTTATTTATTTGGAAAAAAGATTTGGTCTGCCAATTATTCATGATGGCTGTAGTATAAAAATTACATGCATGTAATCTGAATTATGACAAGATGCCTACATTAAATGAACATCATCATTAAAAGCTAAAAGTGTGCCCTTTATTATAAGTCATTTGTTTTATAATAATAATAAATACTTTTGAATGATACTAAATATTTAATGGTCATTTGCTATTGTATTTGACCCATAATAATATACAAGAGAATAATTATGAAATTATTTACTCTCTCTTGAAATATTCTTTGAATTTACTACCAATAGTTGCTGAAAAACATTTCCAAGAGGAAGGGAACTGTTACGAGTTGAACTGTGTTCCCCCTAAAAGATGTTGAAGTCTTCCTAACCTGGATTATTTCAGTTTGTGACTATCTGGTAATGTTGTTGTTGTACAGAGATAGTGAAGTTAAAATGAGGTCATGTGCGTGAGCCCTAATCCATTGTGACTGGTATAATACAGACACGTAGAGTAGCTTGTGAAGATGTAGCAGAGATTGGACTAATCTAGCTACAAACCAAGGTAAACAAGAACTGCTGGCTACCACCGGAAGCTAGGAGGAGACAAGAATTCTTTTCGGAAACTCAGAGGGAAGATGTCCCTGCTGATACCATGATTATGTATAGATTATAACCTCCAGAATTGTGATTTAATAAGTTTCTCTCGTTTCAAGCTGCCTAGTTGATGGCACTTCTGGGTGACAGCTCTAACGAATTGTAGAGAAACAGATTCATCTTCTTTATATACTTTATCGCAGAAGTTGCTAAAATGGAAAGCATAAGAGATGCAATCATAGCATAGCGAAATCCCACCTCAGCCCACCTACTCCAATGATTATTTCTATGTACTCCAGAAAATAAAGCAAAATTAACAATTGTCTACCATATAAATGGATGTTCCCATCTTCTTTTAAAACTACAGGAAGACTTTAAAGCACGTGCCATCATTATTTCATGAGGTGAAAAGAAAGTATACTGAAAAAAGGGACGCAATCTCAGTAGAGAAGTACAAAATGAAAATGAATCAAATGGAACATCAAAATAGAAAATAATACCTGAGAAAGAGAAAACCATACTGTATTGACTTAGAGAAGGTTCAGATATGACAGAAAGGAGAGTCACTGAATTTGATTTTGGAGCCATACAAATTATTAAATTTCATAAACAGAGAGGATAAGAAAAAATGTTAAAAAGGATCTTAACCTCAGTGCCTGTGTACAAAATGTTTAATATGTGTATTATTGGAGAACTAGGAGGAAAAGAGAAAGATTGTGGACCTGAAAAATTGAACTAATTATTGCAGAAAACTTCTGAATTTGGAAAAAGAGATAGGCTTTTACATATTCAAGTTCAGCTAATCTCAGGTCTGTTTTTCTTTGAGGGTAAACTCAAAGGAAAAGATGGTTAGATACATTGTGATTAAAAGACTGAAAACCAAGGGTAAATTTAAAAAAAAAATCTTCAAAGGAGTCGTAAGGAAAAACACATTATATGTAGGTTTACAATGATTTGAATGAGTACAGATTTATCGTTAAAAGCCAGAGGACAGGGCCTCCCCGGTGGTGTGGCGGTTGAGCGCTGGACTGCGAGGCTGCCCGCAGCCTCTGCAATGGCGGTTCGATCCCCGGCCCCTGGCAACGGTCCCACATGGTGCACAGACCTCTCCTGGTGCGCTGGCTGCTCCCCTCAGCAGTGTACTTTGTCAGTCTGCCTGTTCTGGTCCCCGCTCTGGTTCTGGTGGATTCTCTCACCCTCCGTGCTTATGACTATACCCAGTGCTTGTATGAATAAATAACTCTTTTTTAAAAAAAAAAAAGCCAGAGGACAAAAAGGCAAAATCACAACAGGTGTCACAGAAAACAAAGCTTTGTAAGAGACAACAGTGAACATCTTTATGCAGCAAATTGAATAACCTAGAACAAATGGACTAATTCTTAGAATCATATTAACTCCTGAGACTGAATCAGGAGGAAATAGAAAACCCAAACAGTAACAAGCAAGGAGATAAAATAATACAAAATCTTCCAAAAAACAAAAGCCAAGGAACACATGACTTTATTAGAGAGTTCAACTAATACTTTAAGACAAACCAATAAACAATCGGTCCCAATTCTTAAAAAATAAATTTTGAAGGGCCTCCCCAGTGGCACAGTGGTTGAGCGCTGGGTTGTAAAGCTGCCCACGACCTCTGCAGCGCCAGTTCGTCCCTGGCCACCAGGCGAGGGTCCCACATGGCGCACAGACATCTCCTGCCGCCCACTGCTCCCCACAGCAGTGTGTCAATCTGCCTGTTCTGCTCTCTGCCCTGGCTCTGGTGAATTCTCTCACCCTCCCGCACTTCTGACTGTACCCAGTGCTTGTACAAATAAAAAAATAAATAAATGCTTAAAAAATAAATAAAACCTATATGGGCCCCTCCCACCCATACCACCTGGAGGCTCTCTCTCATGCCCAAAGGGGTCTCCCTGGAGCTCTCTTCAAAAATAAACAAACAAACAAACAAATAAATACATAAATCTTGAAGAGGAGTGAATGCTTCTAACATATATTATGAGGCCAACATTTCACTGATACCTAGAGCAGACAAGGACATGACGAAAAAATAGAATACCGATATTGCTGTGAACATAGATGCAATAACCCTCAACAAATATTAGCAACCTAAATTCAACTAGACATTGAAATGATTATACATAATGAGCATGTGGTATTCTAAAGATGCAGAGATAGTTCAAAATATGAAAATCAGTCACTGTAATAAAGCACATTAACAAAGGCAAAGATAAAAATGATAGGGACATGTCAATAGAAGCAGAGAAAGCATTTGACAGATTCAGCATCCATTTATGAGTTTTACAAAACCCTCGGGGACCTCACCGGTGGCACTGGGTTGAGCACAGTGCTGTGAAGCTGTCCACAGCCTCCACAGCATGAGTTCAATTCTCAGCCTTCCTGGGAGATTCCCACAGGGTGCAGCAGACCTCTCCTGTCACGCCCACTGTTCCCCTTAGCAGTGCTTTCTGTCTGTCTGCCTGTTCTGCTCCCCACTCTGTCTCTGATGAATCCTCTCACCTTCCCGCGCCGCTGGCCTGTACCCCAGCTATTGTATAAATAAAAAATAAATCTTATAAAAAAAACCAAACTCTCAATAAAATAGGGATAGAAGACATAATAAAGGCCATATATGACAAACCTACATCTAATATATTCAGTAAAGCTGAATTTTTTTCCTCAAACTTAGGTACAAGACAAAAATGTCCATTTTCACCACTATTGTTTAACAGAGTATTGGAAGTCCTCAGAGCAGTTAGGCAAGAAATAGAAAATAAGCAGAATGCAAATTGGTAAAGAAGAAGCAGAATTCATTATTTGAAGACTACTTGATATTATACATAAAAACACCAATGATTTAAGTTACTGGTTACAACACCAATGTACAAAAATTTGATGCCTTTTAGTAATACAGCAAGCTAGTAGGGAAACAAATCATAACAACAATCCCTCTTATAGCATTAAAAGGAGTTAAATACCTTGGAATAGACTTAACAAAGGAGGTGGACATCCTGGTTAAAACTGTAAGATTTAATTAAAAGAAATAGAAGAAGTCATGAAGATATGAAGGAATTCTTTTTGCTTATGGATTAATAGAATCAACAATATTCTAATGGTGATTTTGCCCAAAGAAATATGCAGATTCAATGAAATCCCTATCAAAATTTCAATGGTATTCTTCAAAGAAATAGAGCATGCATTACTGAAATATATATGGAACTACAAAAAGACTCTGAATATCCGAAGTAATTATGTAAAAATATATGTGCACATCATACATCCAATTTGGGGCTAATATCCAAGATTTCGCAGTAACCCAATTAAAAAAATGAGCAGAAGAGCAAAATAGACATTTCTCCAAATAAGACATACAGATAGTCAACAAGCAAATTAAAAGTTGTTCATCATTACTTATCAGGGAAATGAAAATCAAACACAGATACCACCTCACACCTGTGAGAATGGCCCATATCAAAAAGATCAGAAACTGCAAGTGTTCGTGAGAATGTGGAGAAAAAGGAACTTCTGTATGATATTGGTGGGAATGTAGACTGGTCCAGCCCCTATGAAACCAGTGTGGGTTTCTCAAAACATTAAAAATAGATCTCGGGCCTCCCCTGGTGGCGCAGCGGTTGAGCGCTAGGCTGCGAAGCTGCCCACGGCCTCTGCAGCGCCGGTTCAATCGCCGGCCACCGGCGAGGGTCCCACATGGCAGGGCAGACCTCTCCTGTCTCGCCCGCTGCTCCCCTCAGCAGTGTGTTTCGTCAGTCTGCTTGTTCTAGTCCCCATTCTGTCTCTGGTGAAGCCTCTTGCCCTCCCGCACATCCTGGCCTGTACCCCGGTTCTTGTATGAAATAAATCTTTAAAAAAAAATAGATCTCCCATGTGATCTAGGAATTCTACTCCTTGGTATCGGAAGAACACAAAAACAGTAATGCAAAGGAATATATGCAGTCCTAGTTCCCGTAGCACTAATTAAATTGCCAGGTTACAACAACCTTAGGGCCCGAATGAAGATGAATGGATAAGGATGATTTGATATATATACACAATGGAGCACCACTTAGCTGTTAAAAAAATGAAATTTTGCCCTTTGGAACAACATGGATAGAAATGGAGGGGACTCTGCCGTGTGAATAAGTCAGAAGGGGGAAAACAAAACTAAGGAATAAACAAAATGAAATCGACACAAACCCTTGTAATCAGACAATATAACTTAGTTACCAGAGTGGCGTCAGAAAGCAAAGAGGGAGGGAGTTAATTGTACTGTGATAGGTAGTTACAGTGTTTTGTGGGTGTTGGGTGTGCTTTCCTTTGAGGAGGTGTGAACTCGAACTCTTAAAATGTATACAGGGTTGTAAACCAATGCTACCTCAATGAAAGAGGGGGAAAAAAAAAAAAAAAAAAAAACAGCCCAGAGGAAGGAAGACATGGGTTTTTTTATTTCTGAAGTGCTAATGGAAAAGAATTGTCAAGTGATAGAAATAAAAGTGAAAAAAATACATTTCATATCAAGGGACATTTAGAGAATTTATCACCAGCATTTCTGCTCTACAAGAAATGCTAATACAAGTTTTTCAGAGTAAAGTAAAATGATACCAGATGAAACCTTGGTATCTTGTGAACCTTTATATATATGAAATGCAGAATGTATAACAATGTCAACAGGGTTTTTAGTGTGCGTAAATATAATTACAAGACAACTGTAACTCTAAAATTAGTTGGGGATGAGCTAAAGAAACCTATATGGTTGCCAGATTTCTACATTTATTGTGAAGTGGTACAATAGAACAGAAGACTGAAAAGTTTTTGCATATATTCCACACATTATAATCTCCTAGAGCAACTAGTTTACAAATTGCAAAAATACAAAGAGATACATCCAAAAATCCCATCAATGAAGATGAAACACTAAGAAATATTCACAGAATCTAATGTTTGGAAATGGTAACAGTTACAAAAAAGAACATAGAAACAATACAAAAAAAAATGTTAGAGCAGTTCCAGCTTTATTAATGGTTACGTTAAATGTTAAGGATCTTAACTAGGGCTATAACCAGGAGTCAGTGAAGTAAGACTGCATTCTAAATTTGGCCATAGCACTTTTTACATATTCTCTAAGGTTGCTGTCAGACTGTAACTACAGAAATAAATATCAGCAATTCAAAGACTCATGTAATTACTATCTGACCCTTTGCTGAAAAAGTTTTCTGACCTCCGGTCCAACTACCCCAATTAAAAGACAGAGATTTATAGGGTGATGGAAAAAAAAGTAAGACTCTACTATTTATTGCCTAAAGGAGAAACACTTGAAATATAAAGAGGTAGATATAAATAAATGTACAGGAAAAAAATGTACCTTATAAATAGCATAAGAAAGCTGGGCTTGCTTACTTTAGTGTCAGATAATGTATACTTACAAAAAAGAGCATTACCAGAGATAAAGAGGGACATGAAAAGAAAATTGATAAAACTAAAGGGAAAAAAATAGATAGTTCTGTAATGATAGCAGACAATTTTACCATCTCTCTCGGTGATTGTTAAAACAGCTACAAGAAAAAATTATGTAACTGGAGACAAAAATATGGAGAAAATAGTTACTTATATTAAATAACAATATATTATTAAATAACAATAGCTTATATTAAATAACACAAAACACCATTCTTCTAAATTCCTTATGAATCAGTCAAAGTTGTTAGAAATCAGAAAATATTTTGATTGTATGACATAAAAGCAGATACAGATAAAGTAGTGTTTAGAGAGAAACAGTTTTTGTACTCATATTATAAAGGTAGATCTTAAATCACCCACTTAGGTTCCACTTTATTAAGCTAAGAAAGGAACAAGATAAATTGAAAGTAAGTAAAAGGAATAAACTAATAAAAATAGGACCAGTGATGATTGAAAGTAAGGAAAAAAATCAGAATACAAAATTCACTAGTATAAGGAATGGAGAGCTTATTATCATAAATCCTACGTTTTTTTCCCTAGCTGTAGAGTGTAGAGATTCCCTGCCTACGTTGTTTTATGAATTCAGCATAAAACTAGTACTAAATTCTGAAAAACACTTTAACAAAAAAATGAAGTCAGAAATCAAAATCATTAATGAAAGAGATTTAAAAATTCTTAAATATTGGCAAATCAAATATAACATATATAAAAAAGATTGACAAATAATGACAAAATAGTTCATGTTAGAAATTCAAATGTGGTTTAATTTACAAAAAACATTCAGTATAATCTACTATATTAACAAAAGAGAAAAATCATGATAATGTCAATATTTAAAATATATTTAAAAGATATTTTAAAAAATTTAGCACCCATTTGAAATCAACTTTCTCAACAAATTGTTAATGTTTTGAAACTGATAAAGGACATTCGCGAAACCAAATATCCATTTTATATTTAATGGAAAAATATTGATTTGTTTTCCACTGCTACCAGGAAAAAGCCCAGAATGCTTCCTTTCAACAACTATTCTATATCAAATTAGGAGCCTCCCTGGTGGCACAAGGGGTTAAGCACAGCATTGTGAAGCTATCCACAGCCTCTGCAGCATGAGTCGATCTGTAGACGGCCAGGGAGCTATCCACATGGCGCAACAGACCTCTCCTGTCTTGCCCATTGCTCCCCTTGGCAGCGTATTTTCAGTCAGTCTGCCTGTTCTGTTCCCCTTAGTGTCTCTGTGAATCCTCTCACCCCCCACACCTCTGGCCTGTACCCTAGTATCTTTTTTAAAAAGATAAGAAAAATTAAAATGGTCCCTATTTGTAGATGATAAAGTGCTTTCTAGAAAATCTCAGAGGAATTTAAAAAATTAATAAACTTTTATCAGGGTAGCAGGAGACAAGATTAATGTATGAAAAAAATCAGTTGTGGGCCTCCCCGGTGGCGCAGCAGGTTGAGCACAGCACTGTGAAACTGTCCACAGCCTCTGCAGCGCAGATTCCATCCCGGCCGGCGAGAATTCCACGATACTCACCTTTAAAACTAGGCTCAGGATTTATTGTTTTAATGCCTTGATACTAAGATATATCAACTCAACATATTTGGCTTAAATAACAAGCTTGTGTTTGTCTTGGTGTTTCCTTCCTATGCCTGCTTCTTCTTTTTGTCCTTGACACAATCACCAGGCTTCCAGAGCCTCCTTATTACTGCCTACCAGGTATCAACAACATTTTTTTTGTTTGAGAATTCAACCAAGATGAAATGAAGCTCATGCCTTGAGAATCCTTTCTTACTTAAAATGTAACACTTATATCTTCATGTAATTTCACTTTAAAATCTGTTCTTTTTTTTTTTCTAGTTATAACCAAAGATAATCACAAGGTTGTTGGAAGTTTAAGTGATATCTTCATGAGATGTATTTTAAAATACCTTTGAAAATCCCTTCTGGAATTAAACTGGCATCCTGAAGGGATTTGAAGTCAGAAAACAGAGCATTTTGAAGAATGAGTGTATCCTCAGAGTTGCTCAGGAGTTAATACTCTTTAATAGTCTTGTGTGCCAGGTTAACCTAAACTTTAGTGATAAAACATGAGACTCCTAATAAACCTCTTTCTTGGGAGTGGTTATGTTACCCTGTACTTCCAGATTCCCCCTGAGTTCTGTCAAAATTAAGGATGACTTGATTTTTGTTCCCAAGTGAATTCAGTAAATATTTATTGAGTACTGCATATAAGTCAGAAATGAGGGAAATGAAGATGATAAGATAAAGGCATGGAGAAGGCTGTGCTTACACACATCATAATCCAACTGTTGAAAGTTGTAGATAAAAAGCAAATCTTAAAAATGTTATGAGAAAACCGCCACATGATATACAAGACAACCAAAATTTTATTATCAGCTTAATTCTCATAAGAAACTAAAGAGGTCAGAAGAGCAGCATCTTTGAATTATGAAACTAAAAATAAGAGTCACAGAATTTTAAATTGGAAAATAATGTTTATGAATGAAGACTAATATAGACATTTTCACATAAAATAATCACCAGTAGAACTGCACTACAAGAAATCATAAAGAATGTTCTTCATGCTGAAGGGAAATAAAACCAGGCATTTGAGAATCTTTTCAAATGTCTGTTGGCCATTGAGTTTATAACAATTTATATTGCTTACATTAATTTGTATTTTCTTAATTACTGATAATATTGGAACAGTTTCTGAATGTTTATTTGCTAGTGAACTTGCTATTTTATGAATTGATAATTCATTTGCCCAGTTTTTTCTAATCAATTTCTTAGCAATTTGAAGAGCTCCCTTAACTTTGTAAATACAAACCTTGTATCTGTTACATGACTATTTTCCTTTAAACTTTATGGCATCTTTTGCCAAAAATGTTTTTTTCTTAGTGAGATATAGCTATATGTTTCTTTATTTTCTGGGTGACCTACCTTATAAAAAGAGTATCATGGACTCCTGAAATACAAATATCACCATGTGGAATTGTAGTTCAAACTTTATATTTAGGAGACCCAGAGCAAAGTCACTGTCACTTCTCTGTTAGTATCTAGCACTCATTGTTTATCAGTAGTTTTTAGACACTATATTTAGCATAGTTTTTGTTCCCGGGAGTGGTTTCCATTAACCCTGCCCTTTATCTTAACTGTTTTACCAAAGTTACCCAATCCTCTTTAATATCTTTAGGCACTACTCATTAAAGGAACCTGTGGAATCCTCTATTTAATATAATAACATTTCGATTTTGCCTCAGCCAACACGTTGATATATTTTCCTTCCTATAGGGCATTCCCAGGAACATAGAACTGTCTTTGCATTTTTGGGTTTGTGAAGCTACAAAAGAATGAGTTTTATACTCTTTTCTTACTGATTTACTTATGGTTATTTTTTCTGTGAGTTCTGTTTTGTTTTCATTAAAGTAATGTAATGTGGATTACTGAGAACACTGGCGTTAAGTTCAGTCAAAACTGAATTTGTGTAATTGTAAACTCACTCATTTTCAGTTTCTCCCAACTCCTGATTTATATTTTTACCTTAAGCAAAATTAGATAAAGTAGTGTAATGCCCCATATAAAAAGTTTTTTTTGCAAGATCGTTTTCTTTTGAAACTGAGATTCTAAACTATTTACATTCCAAATGTTTCAAAACAACCTAAATATCAAATGAAATGATCTTTCTAAATTTATATTCATTTAGAGTTCTTTGCACTGTTCAACATGATCAGTAATTGTTGAAATCCCGTTCATCTTCTCTTTCCACTGACATTGTATGACCATATTTTTTCTTATTTTCTACTGATAATTAATGTGCAGCCTGAGTCTGTCTCCTAGTGCCTTGCAAAACAAATTATTTGACCCTAATTAGGTAGTACTTTTCATTCCCTCTCTGCCCTGTCTTGATCATTTTTAGCTCTTGATTTTTTGCTTTTGCTATTCTTATGACTGAAATTACTCTTTATATTCCTTAAGTGCTGTGCATCCTTCAGAAATGTCTCACCCAGATGTTTATCTCATTCTCTCCCATCTAATTAAGTTTCTTTTCTGATTAAGTGAGAAAATGATTAAATGAGATTAAATGAGATAATGTGTGTGAAATTAATTTTTAAACAAGATGTTATATATTGTTATTCAGTCAGTATTTGATACTCATTGTATTATTGATACTCAGTAACCTTCATGCAGAACTCATGGAAAACTTCTTCACATAATTCTTATTTTTTAGAGACTTAAAAAAAAGTTTTATTGGAGTAAACTTCAATACAATAACTACACAAAGTTCAGTTATCTGATTTGACAGGGGTTGGCATTTCTATACCCATAATCTTTAATTTCCACAATTAAAGATAATCACGATCCTCAGTAGTTTCTTTGTGCCTTTCACTCCTCCCCCAGTCTGAGGCTACCAATGATTTTGTCATCATAGATTAACTTTCATTCTCTAGAATTCTATATAATGGAATCATGGTTGTATTCATTTCCTCTCGTCTCTCTTTTTCTAGCTACCTTCACTTCGGTGAATTATTTTGAGATCAATCCATGTTTTCACATGAACCTATACTTTATTTCTATGTATCAGTCTATTATGGATAAAATTAAATTTTTTTTCATCCATTTACTGATAAGCTTTTGAGATTTTTTTTTTCATTTTTAAGCTATTACAAATAAAATTGCTCTGAGCATTTGTATACAGTCTTCATGTGTACATAGACTTTAATTTTTCTTAGGCAAACAGGAGTGAAATCACTGGATCATATGGTAGGCATATGTCTGTTTCAGAAATTGCCAAACAATATCCTAAATTTTACATTTCCATCACCATTAAATAGTTTCAGTTGCTCCACACCCTCACCAATACTTGGTATGGTTAGCCTTTTTAATTTTAGGCATTATATAGACAAGTCATTATAGTTCATTTGTGACTTTAGTTGGCACAGTTTTCAATACAGCTTGAAAGATTAATGTTCAACATTTATCTTTGAATTTTATCTTTGAATTTTTTATCTTTTATTTTAACCTTTAAATTTGGAAAGTCTGAATTCTGTGCAAGCGACACTTTTTTTTTGAAAAAAAGTCAAAGTTTATTTAGGTGTTTACTTGGCAGTTTTACATACTTAGTGTACTTGGTGATATCCATATGTTATTACTTAATGGTAATAATTAAATGAAACCTAAGTAGTGACAATAAAAACAACATCAGTTCTCTAAGTAAATTAACCTTTGCCCTTAAAACTATTTAGAACCTGTTTATTTGTTTATCCTTTTCATACTTGTCAATTCTAATTGTTTAAGGAAGTGTTAAATCTTTTAAAGATTTTGGTTCACAACAAAATTATTTTCTTATAGAGAGAACTTATAATTGTGAAGGAAAAATAATTTGAACTAAAGTTTTTCTTAGAAGTGTTTTATAAGATCTCTAATCATTAGATTACTTTTTGTTAATAAAAACGGCTATAACCTGAGATTTGAGAGTTAATCACATAAAAAGCAGGAGGAAACTGTAATGCAAGTACTGTTTTATATCAAATAAGGATTGACAGTAGTGTTTTTATGCATCTGTTCTGCCCACATAAGAAGCCAGCTTTATCATTTGAATATGTCCTGGGGCTGAAACTTCTTATAAATATGAGAATTTTGCTTTTTGTTCCCAGTGGCAAGCAGAATATGGTATCCAGCTGTGGATTTGCTTATATATTGTGTTTGCATTTTTTCCTTGGGCTTGTTTTATATAGTATATGGCAATATGTTGTCATACAAATTCCATGATTAATGCTTATTTATGAAATCTTGTGTAAATATCTTAGAACCTAGTCAAACAATGTGCAAGTTAAACAATTTTTTCTCTGAATATTGGAATGACAAATCCAAGGGGGAAAGTCGGTTGGATAGTTTGTTTTTATCTGTAGAAAACTCTCATATGTAACATTTTCCTTTTACTAGTTTATATCATTCTTTTACTCTTTATTTTGTTGGGCAAGAAATATAGTTTCAGATTCACTCCGCTGAAAAATAGAGAAAATTTAGATACGGAAATTCAGTAATAAGAGTGGTAATTATTTCAAATATCACTAATTAACCATATGTATTAGGATTATTTGATTTGTAATTTTGATCCTTACCCCTGTTTAAGAAGCATTTCTTTGTGTTTATTTAATTTATTAAAGGAAAACTCCCATAGCTAGCTGTTATGTTACCATTATTTTCCCATAAAAATGCATAATCACTTCTAAAATATCATACTCGTGGCTCAAGTGTGAACAAGTCCACTATACCTACTTCAATGCAGATCACTATAAATGCTTAAAATAATAAATTTATTGTACTAATTATTTTTCTCCTCACATCTTACCAGAATCATAGTGTCATAAAAAAATATGTATGATCATATATATAATTATAGACTATATACTATATAGTAAAGATAAATCAGAGATAATTATATAATATGATCAGAAACATGTTAGTAGGTCTTTATTTCATAGGTGCTTGTCTCTCTGGTTTGTTTTAATTTTCTCACATTTAGTATTTTAGTGAATTTTGAATAGAAGTTAAAAAGACTTCTTTTTCCTTTTGTTTTCTTCTCAGGTGCAGCTCTTGTATGAACTTACTGATACCATGAATAAGGTCTGGAATAAGATTCAGAAAAGAGGTAATTTCAGTCCTTCTTCAACTTATCCAGAGGCCATGGTCGGGGCTGTGCCTAGTTCTCCAGTTAGAAGTAGTATAGGCACAGCTCCTCCAGATACTAGTACATGCAGCCCATCTGCTGATGTTGGAACTACAACTGAGGTAAGTGTTTCTGAAAAATTCTATTACTAAGTGAACGGTGATATATAACACACATTTTCATTTAAGGATTGAGAATGAAGATGGACTCACCTCTGTGGAATTTGTGGTAGCAATGAACGTATGTTAGTCCTTTTAGACCAAATATTTTAATAATTTGTTTGTAGGGAAGGGACAGTCAGGACAGTGGGGTTTCTTATATGTGGTAAAAACTGAGCGCATCTCAAGGTGTGCTTTTTCAGAAGTATGGAAACTTAGCAGCTGACTGAAAAGGAGGCTCCTGCTCCTCCTTCCCCTGTTCTGTCTCTGTTGAGTTTTAATTTTTTAAAAAAAATTTATTTATTTATGTATACAAGAACTGGGGTACTGGCCAGAGTTGGAGGGAGTGAGAGGATTCACCAGAGACAAAGTGGGGAGTAGAACAGGCAGATCAACTGAAATACACTGCTGAGGGGAACAGCGGGTGAGTCAGGAGAGGTCTGCTGCGCCATGTGAGTAGCTCCCTGGCTGGCCAGGGATCAAACTCAGTGCTGCAAAGGCTGTGGATAGCTTCACAGTGCTGTTGCTTAACCCCTTGTGGCACCATGGAGGCCCTCTGTCCAGTTTTAAACCACAGTGTTATTGCTGTATTTTGATTAGTGGCTTTTAATTTTGACCAGACTCCTCTACTTCTTCTTTCTGAGTCTTTCTTTTCATTTGATACTTTAATCTCACTCAGCGTGCTAGTCCACCCTTTCTATAAAAAATATCTTAAAATACTCACTTTATTATCCTGAAATAAAAATTAAGAATAATATAACTATCAATGCATAGACATGTGATTTTAAAAATAGGTAATATTTTAAAAATATAAAGAATGAATAAATACATAATTTAAGGTGCAATTCTATTTCAGTATGAAGTAGTCAACTGCATATAGTTACTGTGAATGCAACAGAAACAAATAGACTTATATACTTCTGTGTTAAATACCACAAGTGATATTGTTGGTGAAGTGAATTTCTGAAACAGTGATCTCTCTGTAAGTAGGCATAAAGGTTAAATAATGTGACACATTGAAGAGAATAAAGCTCAAGTTGTCTACATCAATGTTTCTTTCATAAATTCCATTAATGTAGAATCATGCTAAGATGAGCTGACCCTACTTTGCATGACACTAATTTTAATGCACTACTTCAATTTCCTAATACATAAAATGAAGTTGCTGATCTAAATAATCTTCCCAACAGTTTCCTTTTAAAAAATACAGCAGTATAGGTTTGTCAAACTCAAAATTATTACACTGAGGTCAAAGGGAGACAATTCTTAGGGATAACTAAGAGAGAATCTATGACAACAATTAAGGAAGTAGCAGACACAGTTTAGCAAGTTTGCTCCAGGAAGAAAATATATATACCTCAGAGAAAATAAATGACTAACATTGTTTTTTTCTTGTTTGAAAGGTTACTATGGAAACTCAATATACTACTCTGATTTTCCCTTTGGTACCTACATTCTCTGCCAAGACTTTTAAATATATTTTAACACATTCAGGATACTATTAAATGCCACTATAATTTGAGACTATTCATATGCTAGCATGAAACAAATCATATAAAAATAACAGAAATGTGCTTTTTTGAGTCAAAAAATCAGATCAGTATTGAATAAAGTATCTTTCAAGATTATAGATTTACTTGTATAAATAAATATATCTTAAAAAAAAAGATTAAAATATCTTACTCCAGTGGCTCAATTTAGATCAAATAAAACACATTTATTATAGATGAAAAAAATACATATTTTTTGTTAGTGAAAAAATATTATTTTATGACCCATTTAGCTTTACATCAAATTTTCATTGTGGTAAAATATACATACCATAAAATTAACCATTTTTAAATGTCCATGATGTAGTATTTAATAAAGTAATGTTTCTTATACAGCTATTACCATCATTCATCTCTAGAACTTACCCAAATGAAATTCTGTACTCAGTGAACAATATCTCTTAATATTAAATCTCTGGTCTATGAAAATTGTAAATCTTTTTTTATTTGCATCTTTTGTAATTTCTTTGGAAGTATTTTGTACTTTTTAGTATACAAGTCTCACTTTGTTATATTTATCATGATTTTATTCATTTTTATGCTATTATAAATAGAATTGCTGTATTAATTTCTGATTGTTCACTGTTGGTGTTTAAAATTCAACTGACTTTTATGTTTTGGCTTTGTATCCTGAAGCCTTGTTGAATTAATTCATTAGTTTTTTTTAAAGGTTTATTTATACAAGAACTGGGGTACAGGCTAGATGTGTGGGAGGGTGAGAGAATTCACCAGAGAAAGAGTGGGGAGCAGAACAGACAGATTGACTGTAATACACTGCTGAGGGGAGCAGTGGGTGAGACTTTAGAGGTCTGCTGCACCAGGTGGTTATCTTGCCGGTAGGCCAGGATTGAACCCGCACTGCAGAGGCTGCCAACAGCTTCACAGCACCACGCTCAACTGCCTGCGTCACCAGGGGAGGCCCCTAATTCATTAGTTTTGTTGATTCCTTGAGTTTATTTGTATGTATAAGTTTATTTGTTTATGATCAGAAATAGTTTTACTACTTCCTTACTTTGTCCTTAGAGGAACTGATAATATTTGGGGAAGACTATGTATATACACAGAATCCAAAGGTAGGCTGAGAAATTTAGCCTATGACTAGAATGCTAATTCTCAGAGACAAAAGTATTAATATCCAGAACGCTGTCTTCTGCTATACAGTCATAGCAGAACTCAAAGGTAAATAAGACTTAATCTTGCACACTCAAAAACAACACTTATCTTACCTAGCTAAGGCTGTCTTCTAGTAAATGTTCAAGAAAATGAAGCATTATGTAATTCATTATAATTTTTTTTTAATTTTTTTTGTTTTGTTTCTAAGATTTATTTATTTATTTATTTATCTATACAAGCACTGGGTACAGTCAGAAGCACGGGAGGGTGAGAGAATTCACCAGAGCCAGAGCAGGGAGCAGAGCAGGCAGAAGGACCAAAGTACACTGCTGAGGGGAGCAGCGGGCGGCAGGAGAGGTCTGCGTGCCATGCGGGACCCTCCTCCAGTGGCCAGGGAGCAGCCGGGGATCAAACCAGAGCTGCATAGGCTGCGGGCAGCTTCGCAACCCAGCGCTCAACTGCTGCGCCACAGGGAGGCCCTATTCATTATAATTTTTATGTCAGTTTGCTTACAGGACAGTCCAGCAACAACAGCTGCCTTTAAAAGCTCTAACTTTTTGATAACTTATTTTCATAATAAACAAGGTAAATATATATAGACACATACAGAAATACATGCTAATTTACATGCTCTTTTTACTTAGGGGTGAATTGATAAACTGTTGGACTATTGGAAGCTGCCAGTTACATGAAATGACATTTTGAGCATCTGGATTTTCATAAAGATGATATAGAAATGACAGTTATTATGATTGACTGTATTGTGCTGTTGAAAGTAAATTCCTCCAGCTGAAATTTTATTTTAGGCAAACGATTTAGTATTTTCTCACTTTAGCTTTCTTGTATAATATATACAAGATGTGTAATATATTTAATTGTGGTCTTTTTCACTCACAGCAGTGATACTAGAAATAATTTTAAACTTTGGAAAAAATGTAAAATGCTGAACAAATGAATACAGCTTAACCTAAAATTTAAAAAACAATTGACATATGATCTCCATGTTTGGAAGCTAAGGTTCATTGCAAAATTTTACTTGCGTTCTTTATTTACCTATGTATTAACCTGGTTTGATTCTACCTAGTTCTCAAAAAGAAACCCAAAATCTCGCTTTAAGTGATTCATTTCTTGATAACCAATAATTGTTTGAAATTCGTTTACTTTCCATTAAAACAAAAGCAAATATTAGACCAAGAGGTTTTTTTGTTAATTGCAGTAGCAAAACTGTAGTTTTCTGTTATTCAACTTCAGTTAATCTAAGCTAATATTCCTCAAATCATTATTCCAAACAACCCTGTAGAAGGTAAATTTAGTTAAACTTTTTCTCAATTTATCTTTGAAGATTAAGCTACTATCAGGGAAGGTTAAAATGGAAGCAAAAAGGGGGCAGGGAACCCCACTGGGTAATGGAAGAGTTTTTATTAGAGCTTTACTTATGGTTGTGGTATGAATACAATTTGGAGAGATTTGAGTGTATTCTTCTAAGACATGCATTGATTTAAATTAGTAAACATAATTAAAAATAATAAAATAGCAAAAAAATTAAGTCTCATAATAATTTTAAAACCCCTCCTGAAAAGTAGACTTATGCCATTTAGTACTTATCTTTAGATGGTCTTACCAACATTTAGCGAGAAACTTGTTCAAAATATGGAAATCTTAGCATTTCAGTTATCAGATTAATAGCTGTTGAAAGAACAAAGATAAAATAACATAGAACATCAGAGGCATGAGGGTAAGGGTTATTTTTTTTAGCTGTCACATACTAATTAACAAATATGTTGTTTGTAAAGTTTTTCTATTTCAAAATAATATCAAAATGTCTCCAGGGTCCCAATTATTGGCATTCTTGATTTTGTGTTTTTCTTTAATTCAAATAGTTTTACTGTATAAATCAAACCTATTGATCTGAGGTCACCTTATATTTGTTGCACTTATTTATACCAGTTACGTATTTGGGAGTGACTTTGAACTTGCAATTTTGATGTTGTTTTAAATTTCTAATATTTGTGATCAAAGAAGTTAAAATTTTTAAAAAATATTTACTATTTCAAGTATTCTTTTTCTTGCAGTGTTGGGCCAAACTAATTTAAAATTGACTGCAAATTTACTGCAAATGAACTTAGTTCTAAAAAGCATATTCTAACACTTGTTTTATTGAGTAGCGAGAAGTGTTTGTTTGATCCTTTGATGATTTACGCTTTAAACTATGAGTAATTTTCATATTGATTCGATGATAGGCAGCACCATACTTTTCAGTGACTATAGCTATGACTCCCTGAATGTCAGTCTGGGTGGTGGCAGAATGTGAGTGAGAGGCTTAAATAAACAGTTAATCATTTCCCCCACCCTTCTATAGAAATAGTGAGAGAGAAGATAGTAGATAGCACAGCAGGTCACTTGTTACTGTTGACTTAAGTACAAACAGTGGTGGAAGTGTTTAGCCCTTTGGGAAGTTTTGTTATTGAACAAGAACTCTCGAGTTATTTTGATAAGGAGAATAGCAATGTGGCCAGAATTGTGATCATCCCTGAACTCAAACACAGGCCAAGGATGAAGGACTGGAAGTATTTGCTCTTCCAGATGAACAAAGATAAATTTAGCAAGGAAAATAAACTCAGTATTTTGGTCATCTTGCAGCAAAATAGTGAAAAAAAAAATTGAACTGTATATTTTAGAATTTGGCTTAAGGAGGTGTGGGAAAATAGTTCAACATCTACAATCCTGGCTCCCTTTTTGGTATGGATTTGGAAATAGAGCAGAAAATTAATGCATAAACATATTTAATAATACCACACCAAATGTTGTAAGTCCAAAATGAAAATTGAAACTGCATGAAGAAGGAGAGCAGAACTTCTCAGGAGTGCTTATTACTTATTAAATTTGAAGTGTATAGCTTTTTTTATTTCTTAGCATTCTTACCGAATATAACTAGTAGTGTTAACAACCAAGGTCTCATTGATTTAAGTTAATTCTTTTCTGCAATTTCCATTCTTGGGATTATGATGTTCTGATGGAGCGAGAATTTTATTTATGAGTGTTCCTGCTCCAAGAACCTATTTCATAAAGAAAAGCACATTGATTACATTATGTTGTCTTTTATTGAATTTGACTTTGTAAAATGCATCCTATTCTGGGATTACTTCGTGCTTTTCATTAGATGTTGTGTTACTTTAGACAGCTAACCAAAAACCTGCATTTTTTTATGGCTTCTCAAATTCTGGAAATTTCAATTATAGCATATTTAGGGCCATTTATTTTAGAGAAGCATTTATATAAAAACATCATAAACATTGAGGTATTTGCTTGGTGTAATTGGAACAAGGAATGACTATATTATCTTTAGGTTTAAGTCTATAATTTTCTGTCACAGTAAATCACAGGACACTATTGCTTGCTGTGCTTGGTGCCTAAGTGTTCCAACAATAAACACTTGCCTGTTGTTTTGTGAAAATCATCCCCATTTGGTCTCCTTCTGGGAATTCAAGAAAATTAAGTTTTCTTCTGATTAAAGGATGTTGTAAAACTGAGGTTAAGGTAAAAACTTCATGCAGGAACTGAATATACCCTTGTCTCAATGGCATGTGGGTGGTAATGAAAGCAGGTTTTTAAAATTTTGTTTTGTATGAGATTTTACTTATTTGTCCTGCTTTTAGATTCTAAGCCAATAATGGCTTGAGTAAGAGATTAGTGGCTCCTGCTCCACTGTGGTGTAGTCTTCCATTAAATTTTTTTAAAGATTCATTTATTTATACATACAAGAACTGGGGTACTGGCCAGAATTGTGTGGGGGTGATAGGATTCACCAGAGACAGAGTGGGGAGCAGAACAGGCAGATCTACTGAAATACACTGCTGAGGAGAGCAGTGGATGAGTCAGGAGAGGTCTGCTGTACCATGTGGGTAGCTCCCTGGCCGGGGATTAAACCCTTGCCACAGTGGCTGCAGTGAGCTTCATAGATTGCATCTTAACCCCTTGGCCACCAGGGAGGCCTTTCTATTAAATTTTTGAAGAATTGTTTGTTCAGACTGCTGACTATTGATCATGATGTCTTAGTCAACAAATGAGCATTTTGTTTGAGACATTCAAAGCAACGGTGGGCTACTAGAGGTTGAGGATATATGGCAAGTGAAAATATTCTGAAATAGGGGCTTCCCTGATGGCACAAGGGGTTAAGACACAACCTATGAAGCTGTCCACAGGTTCCGCAGCATGAGTTTGATCCCCAGGCCCTCCAGAGAGCAACCTACATGGCGCAGCAGATCTCTCCTGACTCTCTCACTGCTCCCCTCAGCAGTATACTTTGGTCAATCTGCCTTTTCTGTTCCCCACTCTGTCTCTGGTGAATCCTCTCCTCCCCCACAAGTCTGGCCTGTACCCCAGATCTTGTATGTAAAAATAAATAATTTTTCAAAAAAGATATTCTGAAATAACATGACAAAGTGAGAAAATCAGGAGGATTTGGTATGTATGTTTTCATTCCAATACTATACTGTTTGGATTACTATAGCTTTGTTGAATAATTTAAGGTTTGGGAGTATGGTACCTCTTTCCTCTTTTTTTGTCAGGATTGCTTTCACTATTTTGGGTTCCTTAGTGCTTTCAATAAATTTCAATTGTTCTATTTCTTTGAAGAATGTTATTTAAATTTTAAAAGAGTTTGTGTTGAATCCATGCATTACTTTGGGTAAGATGGCCATTTTAACAATATTCTTCTATTTCATTAGCAAGGAATAGCTTTCTATTTATTTGTGTCTTCTATATCTTGTAACAATGTATTGTACTGATCCTTGTATAGGTCCTTCACCTCCTTTGTTAAGTGTACTCCAAGTTATTTAACATTTTTTGATGTAATAGTAAAGGGGATCTTTTTGTTGATTACTTTCTCTTCTAATTCATTGTTTACTAAGAGTAACACAATTGATTTTTGTAAATTGGTTTGTAACCTCCCACTTTGATGTACTGATTTATTGTTTCAGTATATATTTTAGAGAGGTCTTCATGTTATTTGCAAATAATGATTGTTTTACTTCCCTCCCAATCTGAATACCTTCTATGTCTTCTTCTTGCCTGTTTGTTTTAGGTAGGAATTCCAATACTATGTTTAATAGTGGTAGTCAAGCCTTTCCTTTTACTTGATCTTAGAGGAAATGTTTTCACTTTTCCCCCACTAATTATAATTTTAATAGTACCAAATTTAGCACCTTATATGTATCCAGATTTCAGCATATATTTGTTGAATAAATGTTTACCTTGTACTCTAATTAAGAGACTCTGGCCACATAAATCATTTTTTAAAAATCTGTTGTCAAATCTAACTTTTAAATCTTCTTTTATTGAAATATCTGAGGCATGATGAATGTTTTGCTCTTTGTTAAAAATATGCCAATTATGCTATTTATTTTGTTATGGTTATTGCAGATTTATGCATTGAGATAGATAAGTACTCTTTAGCAGGGGCAGAATGACTTTTTCTGTAAAGGACTGGATATAGTAAATATTTTAGACTTGTGAACCCATAGTGTCTTTTTATCAAATACCCAACTCTGCTGTATAGCAGTAGTAAGCAACTGATAAGTGAATAAATCTGTCTATGGCCTAGTAAATTTTATTTCTAAAAACAGCCAGATTTGGCCTTTGGCTATAGCCTTCAGACCCTTCACTATAAAAGCATAGTCATTGATATAATCCAAATTTGTTCTAATAATTACTTAAGTTTAGAAGAAATTAGATGATATACATGTATATTTTAATTATAAATCTATTTGATTAGTATATTTTATATGATTAGCATTATGTTTTAGCATTAATATTTATATTGTTTAGTGTTAACCTGATATGGAAAAAGGTGTAGTCATCAATTGAATGTTTTAAATTACAATTTTTTTAAATTATTCCTATTTAACTTACAAAGTAGTAGTATTGTTTTTGTTGTTTCTAACCCCAGGGAGATTCTATACAAGCAGGTGATGATTCACCATTCTCAGACTCTGTTACCTTGGAACAAACTACAAATAACATTGGTGGATCCAGTGGACGTGTTAGTTTGTGGATGCAGTGGGTACTCCCCAAAATTATTATTAAGCTCTTTGCTCTAGATCCTGAAAACAAAGGCACAGGTACAGAATTTTTCCTACTCTAATGAAAATATTATAATACAGGGGCCTCCCGGATGGCGCAGGGGTTTGAGTTTCAGCACTTCAGCTGTCGGCAGCCACCACAGCATGAATTCGATCCCTGACCAGGAAGGTAGCCCACATGGTGCAGCAGACCTCTTTTGTCTCACCCACTGCTCCCCTCAGCAGTATATTTCAGTCGATTTGCCTGTTCTGCCCCTCTCTCTCTCTCTGGTGAGTCCTCTCATCCTCCACACCTTTAGCCTGCACCCCATCTCTTGTATGCATAAATAAATAAATCTTTGAAGGAAAAAAATATTTTAATACTACATACTAGTCTTAGAAGAAATAATAGATTTAGTTTTATTTATGTTGTCATTTGTATTAAATATCACTAGTTATAATTCAGGTAGAATCTATTTAGCAGTACTAAAATATTGAGTGCAAAACCTAAATTTTGTTTTATTCACATTAAAATTTATTTTTAAAGCTATGAAATAGATATATCTCTTTTTCACATTAACTGTGATTTCCCCCTATCTTTTTTAAAAAAAGATTTTATTTATGCATACAAGAACTGGGGTCCAGGCCAGAGGTGGGAGGGGTAAGTGGATTCACCAGAGACAGAGTGGGGAGCAGAACAGGCAGATCCACGCAAATACACTGCTAAGGGGAGTAGAGGGCAGACAGGAGAAGTCTATTTTGCCACAAGGTTAGGGCCCTAGCTGGAAGTGGAACTCATTGGTGGTGGAACTCATTTTGCAGTGGCTGGTGATAGCTTGACAGTGCTGAGACTTTCACCCCTGAGCAATCAGGGAGGTCCCGATTTCCCCCTAGCTTGAAAATAAATATCCTATCTTAATTTTGAGACCTATGTTGATGTTAATGTTTGCTTCTTTTGCAGAGCTTTGTATGGTTAGTGAACTAGAAGATCTCAGTGCCTCAATAGATGTCCAGGATGTATATACCAAAGTGAAATGCAAAATAGAAAGTTTCAATATTGATCACTATAGAAGCAGGTAAATAATGAACAATGAATATAGTGAAAGCTGTATTTGTTCCTTTGACCAAAACCTATAAAAAATTTTTATATTTTAAGTTTGTTAGTAATTAACAGAAGAATTGATTAATTTTACTTGCACTGGTTAATTTTACTTTCACTTGTAGATAATGGTAAAGTTTTGTTTTATAAGACTGCAAATCCATTCATAAATATCCACATTGCCATATTAAATGAACTTAATACTGTCATCTCATATAATTTGTTAGACATGTTGTATCTTTACTAAGATACCTGGGACAGAGTTGATGGCTTTTTTTTTTACTCTCTATACCTCCCATACCAATATAAGCATCAATGAAAATGGAGGAGCATCTTATGTCACTTTGTACTTTGGAGATTATTTTAATATTCATGTGATGAATGTTCTTAGAGCCATATTTTTCCTTCCCTGATAAACTTCTATCAAATTATGATTGTAAACAAATCTCATTTGCGTTTAATAGTAATATCAGTATAAAATTTCTTTTCACATAGCTGTATAGCAGTTTTGTCATTAAAATTTTATTTTTTTATTTTTGTCATTTTTCCTAAATAACAGTTCAAATGCTTTTTTCCCCCTTGGCTTTGTACCAATACCTGGAGAGTTTTTTAACTGAAGTATAAGTATCCATTCATGCTTTCAAAGTTTTGGTTTTTAAAAGTCAACATATATTTTTACTTTCATAGTGTTAGGGCTTAGGAACATTATTCAAGTCTATTTTTTCTGATTTTATAACATTTATTTATTCAACAACTATCAGATGCTTACAGAAGCACATGTTTCTATACTTTATTAATGCCCTTAAAAGTCTCTTATTTAACGTGTTTCTTATTCTACATAATAAGCATTTGCATTTTTTTTCTATCAACCCGTAGACTTTTTCCCTTTACTGAGGTAACATTGGTTTACAACACTGTATATGATTTAGGGAAGTATGTTCATTCCTCCTCAGATGTATGCCACCACCCACCCCCAGCATTCAAGCATCAGTAATCCTTTACCTTATCCTAGTGGTCCTTCCTTCCCTTGCTCCCACCCATTTTTTTTAAATTTTGTTTAATTTTTGTCAGTGCCTTGTGTGTTTATTTTTTTGTTTCTCTATAAAACAATTTGATTTTTTATCTTTTATCACATGTATTATTCATGTCAGTAGCTATTAAATCTGTCACAGCTGCAGATTTTTGTAGTTCAAAATATTTGTGAAATGAGAACCATTTTAATAATCTTAACAAGCATATGATAATATTTCTGTTGTATTAACAGTGAATATATTTGGTTTTTGATAATGGAATGTTTAGCTTTTTAATTCCTTTTGAATAGTATATCTATGTTCAAAATGATTCTTGCAAAAGATACATGACTGTTACATTAATAAAGAAATAATTCCCCAGTGATGTGACTATTACTGTCTATCTTCTAGAGAATCACTGACTTTACTGTTAAATAATATGTTTTAAATATTTAGATGATTTATGTTTCTATTCATTTAATGAAAATATTTATTAAGTGCATATTATGTCCTAAGTACCATACTAAGCACTAGGGATACAGTGTTTTACAAAAATAGACATAAATTATTTCTTTATGATGTTATAGTCTCATGGGTGAAATAAAGTACATAATAAACCCAATAAATATAGTTTACTAGATGACATGTGCTTCTATGCAGAGCTATTAGATTGTGCTACTAAGGTAAATTGTTCTGTTGATTGAATTGTCAGGTCCACATTTTAGTTGAGTGTAGCGTTGTTTACATCATAACTATTTGAAATACGCTCAGTTTTTTAAATCAGAAAAATTGAAGAGAACAGATAAGGTGAACTTATGTTTTCCAGGCCAGGGGAAGGTTGGCAGTCAGGACATTTTGAAGGAGTATTTCTGCAGTGCAAAGAAAAACCTGTGGTGAGACTCATTTAGTAATTATGATTTCTTGAAAATTTGTTATAAACTGTTTATCTTGTTTTTTCATGCAATAGGATTAAATGGTTACAAGAATTAGAGCTCAGTGTACATCCTTTCTGAACCTTCTTCCAAAATTACATTATAAACTAAAACTAATTATTCCTTTAAGCTGCTTGTTTTTTGTAACCATTTTCCTATTATAGCAATTAAATAAATTTTTCAAAAAGCAAAGGTTAGGATTGCTTTAATGAATGTACTTTATCATTAATGTGTTATGTTGACTTTTTAGAAGTTTTTCCTATTCCTAAGTGATTTCATGTTGGATTTTCTTTTATATAAACTGTAAGTAGTAAATTTACACTAAAAATTATTATTTTTTATTTCCTTTAACAATGCTTTTGCAGAAGATGGTCCAGACAGAGGCCATATCTAGCAGTGGCTCAGTTCTAAACCTATACAAACTTGAACAGCTAAAAACTATCCAGATTTTTTTGCTTATGGCTTTTATTGCTTTTTTGTCTTTTCACCTTCTTTGCTCCTGTCCATCACCTCAAGCTTTGGGGAAGAGTGTTGGTCTCTGGGGCAATATGGAGGTGTCTTCCTTTCCTGTACTGACAAGCTGAACAGACGCACCTTGTTGGTTCGACCCATCAGCAAGCAGGACCCTTTCAGTAATTGCTCTGGCTTCTTTCCTTCTGTAAGAAATCATTTTTCAATTATACCACAGAACTCCCTTTAACAGGAACCCAAAGAAGGAATTAAACTATCCATAGAGTCAACTCTTGATTTTTATCTTCCACGGCATCATCCACCTTGTAAATAAACTACAGTGTAGTTTTTAAATCATAGATTGGTGTTCCTCTATAATATCATTTGTTTCTTCGTTACTTGCATATGCTATTTGTCACCTTCACCTTGTGCATACAAATTAATTTTATGATAGCATGAGAAAACAAAAGTAGGACATTAAAAATAGTGTTTTTTAAATTGTGCATGTGTTAAGTGATCAAGAGTTGACCACACGGCTTTTGTCAGTTCTGTTATGATCCTTACTTGATTGGCATTTTCCCCTTTTATTTATGCTATTTTCTTCTCACAACAAATTAAATTACCTTATTTCGTGCCCACTCTACCCTGGATAAGACTGTATGTCTGTTACTGACTGGATAGAAGACGAACACTATACTGTACATTAGTGGCTTTTAGAAGTTTAGAACCTTATTTTACTTTGTGTATAATATATCTAAATATGTTATTAAGCTCATTCTTTTACCTGACATTTTTGAAGTCAATTATATGTAATATTTAAATATTAAGAACATAATAAAATTTAGGAATAAGTATTAAATACTATATTAAAATTTAAATCATGAGTAATACCAATTCTCTTAGGAATTTATTAAATCATTGCAGATATTATTAGATATTTTCAGCATGTGTGAAATATTTACCTATTTTATTTTCCATAGGGATTTAATATATATTGTATGTCTTAGACATTATAAATATTAAAAAAAAAATTTAGGTAAATGTTTCTAGATTTAATGTTAAATGTTTTATTTGTATAGTGAATTTCAGTTCCTGATTAATTTTTATTTTTTTTACTTTTTTCTGATTTGATTTTTAAATATTCTCTAGGGTAGTCTGGAGAAAAATAGCTCAAAATGTGACTTTAATGTCAGTAGAATTTCTGTTTAGATTTATTTTCTTCTCTTTGAAATGGTAGTCACTCTGAGAAACATTCTTAATAATTTTAATGTGTATTCATGAAAAAACTCCAAATTTATTATTAATGCTGTTAATTTTTTTTGTTTTTTAAAGTTTTATTAACATTTAAAAATTATCAGCTTTCTAACATTTCATTTTCTGTAGTGTAAAATATTGGTTACTCCTAGAGGAAAAGTAATATTTGTATAATCTAAGCTTTAGCTCGTGTTTACTCATTTTTACATTATTTTCCTATTATTTCAAGGGAGTTAGGAATGTGGTAGAAAATTCATGGGGCTTTCCCTTTCAGTAGTACCTACATTCATTATGTTTCAAAATATTTTTCCAAATTAAAACAGTTATACATTGAAACACCTTTTATGCTATTTCTAAAATCCAAATGCTGCTATTAATGAAAAAAAAATGAATTGCATTATTTATAGTTGGGTGGATTTTATGAGACTCCCCAAAATCTGCTTTAGATACCCAGAAAAGACAGTGTTGCTGTGTCTGATGTTGGGGCAGTACCACAATCATCCTTCATGCACTGTTAACTGCCCTCCAGCAACATTATAATAAAATATTTAGCACTTTTCTTGCTCTGATGTATTTCCTTTTGTTTTGAGTGTAATAAACAAAAGAAATGGGAACTCAGAAGAGGCAATGAAAAAACTGGCAACATTAAAAATAATACGCTCTGAGGACAGGACAATTATATGAAAAATGGTTATAGTGCACATCTATTTAATTTCCACTTTCCAAATTTTTTAATGGTCTGAACTTTTAAATAAAACCTTAAAAAGGGTTAATTTTATTCCTCATTTATGCATTGAAAAGTCACAATTAAGAGCAAAACAGCAATGATAACTGAATTGTATCTGTTTACCTCTCAGTATGTCATTAGGCAATGCAGTGGGCAACTATATGAGGGAAGAGATTGGAAGGCAGAGATAACGTATTACTAAAGGAATAATAGAAACTCAATTATATTACTGTTTTGCTACTTCTCACCTTTTTTTTCTGTTTATAAGAATTTTTTTTCTTCTTCCCCATTTCTCTTTCTTGCTTAACATTACTTTTTAAACCCTAATAATTAAAAAAAATTGTCAGGTTTTGGGAAGAGGGGTTGGTAATGTGGTATATAATAACTTTATTCATTGTTATGTACTTTGCAAAATAGAATTTTATGTACAGTGATTAGTTTAGGAAAACTTTTCAAGAGCTGTTTTTTCCATTATGTTGAGAAATACAAGGTTTATATTTTACTTTTCAAAGTATACTGTTACTATATAGTTTATGGTATGCAATTTGTGAGAATTAATTGGACAAGGTTTGTCAGAAATATGGAAGTATAATTTTCAATTAGTTGTTTGTGTATTAATAGTGTATTAAACCAAAATTAAATGACTTAGGAGAGTTGATAGATTTTTGTAAACAATAGACTAACCTCTGGAATTAGATGAGTAGTGAAAGAGAAATGTTTTATTTTTGTATGAGCTTACCCTTTCAGTAAGTAAACATGCTTTAAATGGTTAGTTCAGTTATCAAAGCCTGGTATTATAGATGTTCTTATTAATGGGCTCTTTTTTCATATAAATTAGTCAAACTAAATGAATGAAAAAGTCTTTTCTTATAAATGTTAAATCAAATGAAGCCATTCATTTTGTCTATTCACATTGTTGATTGCAAGTAGAAATATATAAAATGGTTATTTCAATTTCTTCTGTATAAACAGCCTGTGACTCATATTATGACAGCATATCAGTACTGTCAATGAAAAATTATCAAGCATAAAAAGGTAAAAACTAGAGATGATCTGTTCCAAATTCTGAATATTAATGGAAATGCAAAAATGACAGAAACAGGGATTAAAAGGTTCAAAACTTCTCTAAAGGTCTAAAGCTATAACTCAGGATTCCTAACTTTCAGGTTAGTCATTCTAATAGTCTTAGAACCTGGAAGTTTCTACAGAAATGATCAGAAATATGTTCATTAAGACATGTAGATATAATCAAAGATGTTACCAATTATGTTCATTTTTTGCTTTCAATTTTTTTCTTAATGAAATTATATTGTGATTTCTTTTTCTGGAACAGACAACTACAAAACTTCTAGATGGTTCTCATCAGCAGCATGGATTTCTCTCTTTGACATATACAAAAGCTGTAACAAAAAATGTCCGCCACAAGTTAACATCAAGAAATGAGCGAAGAAGTTTTCATAAGTTATCTGAAGGTTTAACAGATGGTTCGCCTCATTTTCTTCATGAAATTCTTCTTTCAGCACAAGCCTTTGATATTGTCCTTTGTTTTCCTCTACTTAATGCCATCACAAGTATATTTCAAGCAAAACTACGAAGGACCCAAAAAGAGAAAAGAAAATCTCCTGGTCAGCCCATGAGGACCCATACACTGACTTCACGCAACTTACCTTTGATTTATATCAACACAAGTGTAATCAGAATTTTTGTTCCAAAAACAGAAGAAATGCAGTCAAGTATTGAAGGTATTGTCTTCAGAGTTTTTTGGGGGGGTCTGATTTTAAGTAACTTTCTTCAATAGATCCTTGTTTTCTGTTGTTTAGGTTGTTTTTAATATTGTAGTAACTGTAGTTTGTACTGTAGGGTGTTTAAAGAGGGTAAATATGTTAGTCATTCTTCACTAAACTTTCAAATGATAAGCAGAATATTTGGTATGTTTCCAACTCTAATAATTACTAGAGTAAAAAACAACAGATTTTTTTTCTTCAAGGTTTTTGCAAGTTATGCTTACACTTTCTAGTTGTTTTTTTTTTTTTTTTAAAGATTTATTTATTTATACAAGCACTGGGTACAGTCAGAAGCACGGGAGGGTGAGAGAATTCACCAGAGCCAAAGCGGGGAATAGAACAGGCAGACCAACGAAATACACTGCTGAGGGGAGCAGCGGACGCAGCAGGAGAGGTTTGCATACTATGTGGGACCCTTGCCAGCGGCCGGGGATCAAACCGGCGCTGCAGAGGCTGTGGGCAGCTCTGCAGCCCAGTGCTCAACCGCTGGAGGCCCCACTTTCTACTCAGCCCAGTGCTCAACCCAGGGGAGGCCCCACTTTCTACTCTTTATTAAACTCAAATGTTGGATTATAACACCTAAGATAACCACATTATACTACTGCTTACACCTCATTGGTCAAAACTTAATCATACAGCTATATCCTATAGTAAAAGAGGTTGAGAGTTGAGACATACTCTCCCTTGATTGTATCCAGCTAATAAATACTGGCCTGTGAATTTGAGAGAAAGGAGAGAATGACTATATGAGGGATAAGAGTTACTAGCATATGAAGACAACAAAACTTCTTATTCTGCTTTTTTTCTCGTTTATTTATTATTTGAGGTGGAAGACCTTCATGGTCATTGATAGTAAATAAGAAAAGAAGCACCTGGTTCCATTCTTTTTCTAATGTTTCTATAAAAAATAGTTCTTAGTTATCAATATTATGTAATTAGATAATTCTGAACTTTATTATTTTCTCAGCATGTATGAACTATTTACCTATTTCTCCTTTTTGCAACTCAAAAGGGATTTATGACATAAGTCCTTGATATACAAAATATTTCTCTAGAGATCAATTTTAGGTGTATTATTCTGATGGAATCTTAATAAAAACCAGTTCCTATTATTTTTATTCTAATTTTTGCTATTGACTGTCATAAAATTTATTACTTTCAGATGTAAAAATAATATTCTCTGCATATGTTGTGTTCTGACATCAATATAAAGTTGTTTTCTTCAGTTCTGATAGTTTGTAGAAACAACTGCATGGTAAATAATAGTCTTTACTGAGCAATTAATTATAAGTTAAATGACAGATCACTAACTAAAAAAGAAGCTTATTGTTCATTGCAGAGGCAGTGCCACCTTTGGTTTTTTTCCTTATATGTCTTTTTTGGTATGAATATATAATGGATGTTTATATAGTGTAATTTATATTAAAGCTGCAAAAAGTTACATTTTCAGTCACTATAGTTCTCTGGGAATCAGTTTTTGAGAGTCACAGTAACATTTTTCATAACTATATAAGAAGAGGAACAGACAAAGAAGACCATTGAGATTTTCAAACCATCTTTCTGATTTTCCAACTAAGAATAGGGGGTAAAACATCATGGAACAAGTGACTTAGCGTTGCTGTTACAGAGCATTTATCATTATTTATCAGTATATGTTTTTCATTGACATGACATTGGTTAACTGCACTGTGTGATTCAGATGTGTTTTACTACCCCATGCCTAGCACCAAAGCATCAAAGGCATCAGGTTAGTGTCTGTAATTTTTTTTCTTTTTAAGAAAATTACAAACTTTGTTTCTAGATAAAACATAAGAATAATACGTCTTAGAATAAATAATCTGGGGCCTCACCTGGTGACGCAGCCATTGAGCGCTGGGATGCGAGACTGCCCGCAGCCTCTGCAGTGCCGGTTCGTTGCCTGGCCGCCGATGAGGGTCCCACAAAAAAAAAAAGAAAAGAAAAAAAAAAGAATAAAGAAAAGAATAATCTTTTTATATCTATATTATAAATTTTATTTTTTGGTATAAAATAATTTATTTTCTTATAATTTCATTTTAAGTAAGATTTATTAGTATGTCTTTATGGTTCCCTAAAAATTCCTTGTAGCATATTTTTTTGTTCCTTAATTCTATAATTTTCTAAGTACTTTCTTTTTTGTGTCAACTATCAAACTATCGATAAGGCCAAAATTACATGAACACATAATGAAAAAAGTGATACTAAAGATGAGATATTAGGATTAGGTAGAAGAAATACAGGGAGAATACTATGAAAAAAGGGAAAGATCATACAATACAGCTCAGGAGTAAAGTGACATCTCAGTATGTTTTTGTAATAATATAGAAGTAGTCAGGAATTATAGATGATCCTCAAATTGTATGAACTAATTGGTCTCTAAATAATAATTGGATATTAACTAACCCTAAGTTGAGTTCTCTAATATTCCCTATACTATTGTATATTTTTAAGATTTATTTATATAACCTATACTTGAAGGGTTATATAACCTTCACCTGAAGGGGTTGATCTTATTCCTGTAAATCATATCATTTAGTATACCAATATTGCCTCAATAAAAAAATACCAGTATCATTGGTCAAAAAATAAAAATTAGAAGAATATAAAATAAAATGTGTATGCTATATCACCCACTTAAGTTTTAAAATTAGACCTAGAATATAAAGCATTACCAGTATGTTGCTTTTTCTTAGGTGAATCAGTTTTGCTGACTTTTAAAATAGTTGACTTTTAGTGTTTATGCTGGCAAATATTTCTGAATCAGCTATAACAGTTCTTTTGATTTGCATTCAAAATTTGCCAATTTGTGTTATTGTCAGTAGAATGCAAACTGGAGAGATGGCACAATGGATGATACTACAGGACTTTCATTACTTTGGTGGTGGGTGTGGTATGTTAACACACACTTAAAGGGTGTGATCCTATACCTCTAAATCATATATAATGATTTAATTGAGGTAATCTTATGTTACCGCAATTAAAAAAGTAAAGACTTTAAAGAAAAAGATTATATTTGACTAGAACTACCTTATAGTGTTAACTGTGTTGTCTTACGGTAATTTGCTTGTAAAATATCATAATTTTTGAATTGGAATGTATGATAAATTATATACAACATGTTTTTCATTTACCCACTTTCAAATATACATTAATGGCAAAATTATATCCACAGCGTGCGACCATCACTACTATTGCCAAAATGTTTTCATCACCCAAATAGAACTCTGTACTTACTAATAACAACTTCCCACAGACTTTGGTAATCTTTAATCTGTGGGCTATCTCTTTGAATTTGCCTATTCTAGTTATTTCATATAGTGGAATCATACACTAGTCCTTTTGTGGCTTATTTCACATAAGTCTTTCTAGCTTATTTCACATAGCATGATGTTTTCAAGGTCCTTCTATGTTGTAGCATGGGTCAGAACATTATTCCTCTTTGTGGTTGACTAATATTTCACTATATAGATGTATATTTTTGTTTATCTATTCATCTCTCAGATATTTGGTTTTTTCCCACCTTTGGGGGTTGACTATTGTGAATAAAACTGTGAACACTGGTATACAAATGTTTTTCCAAGCTCCTTGTTTTCAGGACTGGAATTGTTGGGTCATGTAATTCTATGGTTTTAGGAACCATCAATCTGTGTGAAAGCACTTTTGCATAAGGCAGGATTTGTGGTATTTTTATGAACAGCACTAATGTGCAGGCATATGTCAGTCAAGAAGAAGAACAGTGAGAGCAACCTGTATGCTGCATACTGTCTCTGCAATGACAGTGTTCAGAACTTACTGTTTAAGCATATTCTGAGTACTTTGTTCTATGCTGCATTGATTTGTACAAATGTCAGAGGAATAAAAATCTCAATATTTGAGAAAAAAAATCACACGACCTGGGGGTAAAAGAATGGCATTATTTCACTCTGTTTTTGTTGTTTTTATACAATTATTGTGACTGCAGAAAAATTTCCCAGCTTTTATTATCCTGTTTTTAAAACTTTGTTTTCTCCCTTCCTTTGTCTTTTCCATCTTTACTTTCTTCTTGGTGTTGGTTGTGGTATTTTTAATGTATAACGCCAAAATGCAGATGCCTAAGTACTACCAATGCAGGTAATTTTGAAAAATGCATATGGGATGGGGGGTATTATCATAGCCATTTTTGGAAGTTATAGTTGCCACATTTTCTTAGTACTTAGGTAAAAATTTAATTATTTGTTTATATGAACTTTTTTTTTTGCAATAAACAACATTTTAGTGTTTATTAACATAAGAATTCTTAGATCAAAGGGGATGTAACTTTAAAAATCCTAGCATAAGGGGGCCTCCCCGGTGGCGCAGCGGTTGAGCGCTGGGTTGGGAAGCTGCCCGCAGCCTCTGCGGCGCCGGTTCGATCCCCGGCTGCTCCCCGGCCACTGGAGGAGGGTCCCACATGGCGCGCAGACCTCCCCTGCCGCCCGCAGCTCCCCCCAGCAGTGTCAGCAGTGTGCCTCGGTCCTTCTGCCAGCTCTGCTCCCTGCTCTGGCTCTGGTGAATTCTCTCGCCCTCCCGCGCTTCTGACTGTACCCAGTTGCTTGTATGTATACATAAATAAATAAATCTTTAAAAAAATTAAATAAATCTTTAAAAAATAAAATGTAACAAACTTTTAAATAATATTTAAGTTGATAGAATGTTTACATTAACACACTTAAAAGATACATGATTAAGGAAGACATAATTGAAGCAGCAATTCAATTACAAGTAAATAAGGTTAATTAAATGACTAATAAGATCTAATACAAATGCATAGTTTCATTTTGCTGCAGAATGTTTTTAGAAGAAGTTTGCTTGAGTAATTATTAGATTAATTAAACTAAATATATACGAATTATCTCTTAGTGTGATAGCCTAGCTAGTGATTGCTACATCATACCTCTCAGCTAAAACTATATTATAAAAACATTATCAAGTAATTTTTGTCTATAAGTCAAAAATCACACATAAACTAGATCCAGCTGTATTTTCAATTAATATACAATAGCCATTATGTTACATATTTATTGACCCATCTTTCTGTCTTTAACTGCAAATGTGGAAATAAGTTAAAATCTTTGCTGATAGCTTTGTTTAGGGATCTCACTACAGTTATGTGTTTATGAAAGTATATCGCACAGTGGCAAGTTCAAATACTCTTGAGATTGCAGATATTTTAAATTATGCTCATATTGAGACTTTCTCTTATTGAGAAAATTAGTCTTCAAAACACTTTTTCATGTTGATTTAAAAAAATTTAGTTATAACAGTCTTATATTATCTAATAGTTTCATGAATAATCTGCTCTTTATTTAAGCCTTTGGTTACTGATAAAAGTTCATGATTTTGGACTTATTCATAGCCCTTTTATTTGCTATACACATACTCTTGCTCAAGGAAAAGATAAAATCTTTCAGACTTACATTTCATGTTATATTAAATGTAAAAGTTTTTAATAGTTCATGTGTAAAATTCAATTAATAAGAAAATATTTAACATTCTAACATTCAAAAAATGATATTGGAAGTCTGACTTCAGCTTGAATATTGTTTGTGTTGTGTGCAGTTATTATCAAGTTTCGGAATCTACAGGTGTTTGACTTCCAGTTTAAGCTATTTATTACAGAATAGAAGACTGTTTTTTGGCTCCAGTGTAAGTCTTCTAGAATGAGTAGTTTCTCATGAGGATCAATATTTAAAAACACAGTTAAAGCAAAGAAGGAAGGCATTCATTTTCATGTGGAAAATGCTTCTAGAGGGAACATTTCCTCATATGGTCCAACTATTAAATGCAGGTGAAATATACCAAGAAAGGGAAGCTTATTTTTTTTTCTAACTATAAAGTAACTGAAGAAATGACTCAAGGCACTTGCTTAAATAAATATATTTTTTTTTCTTACAACTTGATGATACGTTTTGATAAGTTGAATATTTTCTGTAATAAAGTTGATGTTTCTTTTAATTTAGTTTGTAAATGATCTGCATTAAGTGCTTTTTTATTATAAAACATAGTATAACCCGGTGAAAACGCTTTTGGCTCTAAGAGAAACGGAATTCTGTTCTTGGATCTGGCTTTGTATGTAACACCAAGTACGTCATTTTTCTTCCATATGTACCTCATTTACTGCAGTGTTTCTATTGCATTTCAGACTTTCATATGGTGGGTAGTATCTGTTGCCTGAAAGAACAGTTAGCAAGTATACTAATTGCACTTTTGTGGTATGGACTATTCTCCAGGCTTACTATTTATTGATTTAATTGATGCCTGCTGTTTAATCAGAGGTTTTACCCACATGGAACTATTTGATAAGGTTGGCATAAAATGCAAGATCTGTGAAATGTAAACAGTGTTCATAGTATAAGGACCTATAATCAAGCCAGACCTCTAGTCATTTGAAAATAGTGCAGCTGTATGAGAAGTTGATTTCTATTTGATCTTTTTTTACTGTGGCTGTTTAATAATACTGTCTTTATTGTGACATCCACATGCTAATATTTACTATGATAACTCATCTCTTTTCTTTTTTTTCCTCATTTTGCTGTCCTCCTTCGCTACTTGCTTGCCATTTTGCCACTCCCATTGTATACATCTTATTCTGGTTCTTTCTTTTCCTCACTGAATTTCTTTCTTCTTTCTTTTTCTGATTTTCTTAATGCTAACTTTCTTTTTAAAACTAATCTAAGGCAGACCATACCAAGTGTATAGTTGAAGCAGCTGGAAATAATCTCTTAGTTTTTGCATTCTTTGGGCACCACAGTTGGAGAAATATGGGTGTATGCCTTTGTAGGCATGTTCTGTTCAGGATATTCCTGAGGTCTTGCAACCAGTCCTTTTCTGTTTCATTTGTGGCAGATGATAGTTCTTTGAGAGAAATTATGAGTTACAGTATTTTTTTTCAAACCCAGAAAGTTTTATATTGTTAACAATTTTTAAACAGCTACTTCAGTAGAATCATCTGTTGGGGAAGAAGGAACAAAACTTAATATAAATTAATGGGGCCATCAGGAACCCCTCCCTATCCTTAGAAAAGACTATAATTAGTTGATTATTCAGAGAAAAAAGTACTGATCTTCATTAAATGAGATTATATGATGAATTATTGTTTTATTCAATATGAAGAAAAGAATCAGAATTAATATATCTTTACCTGTTACTGTTTTTCTGAAATCACTTACCTTAATTTTAGATTACATTAGTAGGTAAAAGTTTTACACATGTGTCACATTATAATTTCTTCAACAACTTCACTGTAAAAATTAACAAAATTTAAAAATGCCTAAAATAACAAGTTAGAATGTCTTTATGTATTAAATATTTACCTCTTTTTTTTTTTTGGTGTTGCAACCATATATTTCTTTTGGATTCGCTTGACATTTTACAGCTTAAAGTGCTATCTGTGCATTTGAATATGTCTGAGTTGTATTTATTACTGATCATGTAAATTTAAGTGGCTTTGAGAATTTGTAACTGATGTAGTAGCATTCCTTAAATATATTTGTAGAATGAAATCTGTTTTTAAAAACTGAGGACCAAAAATCACTTGGGAGAAAGAGGCAGTAGTACAAAATTATGAAATTAGATAAACTTATACTACTTAAGTATTACGTATATTTGATACCATATATGTTAATATTGAGTTGGATTTTTTTTCAAATTGCTATTTTGTGCATAACAGAGAAGTGCTTCATGGAATATGAAGGATGTAGTTAGAAAAGCATCAAATATTTTAATTTTAAACACATTTTTTTTCTTCTTGTCTTACCTATGTTGGTCTTACTGAATGTGTCTCCACTCTGTTACCCATTACTCATAGATTTCTCTGTATGCATGAAGTGATGCACAGATTGACTGTCTCATAACTCTACTTTTTGTGTTACAGTTAATCAGGCAGCAAAGGAAGACACCATGGTTTTGAAAATTGGCTCTGTTGCTATGGCTCCACAGGCTGACAATCCTCTTGGCCGGTCTGTGCTTAGGAAAGATATTTACCAGTAAGTTTATTTTTTATGTTCAATCTTGCAACAATTTCATCCTGCAAAGAAGTACACTGATCAATAAAACTTGCTTACTGTGGCCTGCAGAAATAGTTTTCATTTGAGATCTTTTGATATTTAAAACCAGGTTTTTCTGATTTTCTTCAGTTGTGGGTTTTTAAATTCATTCAGACAAATCAAGTATTTCTGTGAAGTGTTGATGAATAACAGAATGTAAGTACCAAGTCACCGTAAAACTGTAGAAAGCACAGTTTGGAAAATTTCAGCAGACTTTAAATTTGACCAAATCTTTAATCACATAAGAAAATGAGGCCTTCTACTAGAACTACCACATACTGCTATAGTCATGTTATATCACATTGAAGCATTTTCTTAATTTAACTATAAACCATTATTTGAAATGTAGGACTATGAATGTCATATGGATCAAAGCTGTATAGAAAAGCAAACTTCTAAGGAGAAATTTCACAGTAAACACTTTCTGTGAAAATGCCATGCTCTGGATTTTGTCACTGAGTATTTGCAAACCACACCAAACATATATGGACAACTAAACTGGTGAACATATGTAATCAACATGATAAAAATAATATATCATTCATACTGAAGTTGGCACTGCTCCTAGATATAAAAGTGCAGTTGCAAATAATACCAAGTGAGAAAAGTCACAGAAATACAGATGAACAAGTGTCTTATTACTCCCGCTGGTCTGCTTTTCAGATGTCATAATCTCAGGCTTTTAAAAACTAAATTCCTACTGTTCTCCAATAAATGTTACTGGTAGGAAATGATTCTGATTCATGTAATCTATTTATCATTTAGAAGAGAATGTTAGTTTTACATTAAGTGGACCTAAAAATTTTATTTTCTCAAATATTTTTGATGTGTGCATATAGTATAGTATTTATTCCTAATAAGATTTTTTTTGTTGTTGCTGGCTTACGTAAAATTTTAAGATGTTAAAACTGAAGGAGACCTTAGGAATTATCTAATCCAACTTTCTTACAGATTAGGAAATAAGAATAAAAAGCATAACTGTCTTTAGTCAAATATCTGTAGAACCAAGATTACAATTCATGTCTTTTGATTCCCTCAGTAACTAAGGATACGATTATTGTAGAGTTCTTTCTGAGTGAAAATAATTTAATTTCTAACATTTGGAAATTCAAGTATATTTATCTTTTCCACTTCAGAAGTAAGTGATCCTCAAAGAGGGCCTTACTTTACTTTCGCTGAAAAAAATATGTTTTATGTTAAAAGAACCTATCACCCTCAATAAACTGACCCTCCGAGATACTTCCTTTTCTCCTGTTCCCTTTCCATTTTCTGGCTCTTATGTGAATTGTATCCTCACTTGCCTGGGATTTAGTTTGTATCCTGTGAAAGAATTCCTTTAGGTTGACTTTTGATCTCTATAGCAACTTCTTTTTAATCTTCTTTGCTCCTCTGCAAGGAAGGATCTTCCTTTTATTCTCTTTGGCTCAAATTACTTACCTGGTAAGTCCATCTGTTCTTCTGGCTCAGGAGAACTTGAACTTCAGGTTTATGTGCTAATTCTGCAGTGCTCTGTAGCGCAGGGTTAGAAATGTGTATGAGAATGTTAAACATTATAGAATTCTGAGTTCTAGTTGACGAAATCAATTTAATAGTTTTTCTTTAAAATTTACATCTCAAATTCTAAATAAGGGAACTAAGCCAATAAAAGATTTGTATTTAGGAGTTAATGAAAGTATTTTCAAGATCTCATTGAAATGCTGTATCACTATCAAAGGAGGAATAGTAGAGGTAGGAACTATTTTCAAATGATGTAATCAAAGTGGTACTGGCTCAGAATATAAATGTATACTCAAAGTAAAAGATCCTATACCGTAGAGTTACCTTTATTATTCCTGTGATTACATTAAACATAAAATCTCAGTGAACCAGATACAAAAGGCCACAAAGTGTATGATTCCGTTTATATGAAATATTTAGAATCAGCAAATCCAGAGACAGAAATGTAGATTATTAGGTTAGTGGTTGTAAGAACTTGGTAAACAGCAGAATAGGTTAATGTTAGTAAGAATGGGGTTTCATTTTTGCGTGATGGAAATGTTCTGGTATTGGTAGTGGTGGTGCTTGTATTACTGTGAATATGCAGGCATACCTTGTTTTGTCAGACTTGGCTTTATTGTGCTTCACAGATAGTTGAGGACATGAAAAGGAACAAAGCTCTAGAAAGAGATGGTACCCCATGAATGGTACCAAACTGTAAAGAAAACCATGCTTTTGTTTGGTTTTTAAGACTCATACAGGGAATGCTGGATTTCTTCCATTCATAAACTTGATTGCAATTTTCTGAAGTTTATTTGTGCATAAATCTAAAATCAAATAGTGAAATACCATAAGAGATAGTATTTTGAAAGACTAGAAGAAAAGCAATAGGCCTCAACAGTCATTGTGGTGATACAGTTCTTATATTCCTGCTGTTACTGCTTATTTCCTTTTATCCTTGAACTTCTTTTCTTGGTCTCTCTATTACTTCCCCAGATTTCTTCAAACTTAATTTTTCCTTTTTCTGTATCTTCCTTTTATTCTTTGCCATTTCCCGTTCTCTATATTTTCTATCATTCTACCTTCTCTATCTTATTTCCTTTCCTGTTTTATTGCTTTGTTTAATGTATTTTATAGAATATAGTAATAAAATGCCAAAAGGTAATTATATGTCAGAAAAAGTGTATTATTCCTTTATACCTTAAGCATCTCACATTTGGTCTCACATAAAATACATAAAAATATGTATACAAAACATATATAGTAGGAGCTTTGTTTGTGGAATAAATAACCTTACTTTTTTTTTATAATTGACAAGACCAAGAAATGCAAAAATTTTAGGTATTTGCCAAAAGCATATACTTAACTAATGGCAGAACATTTTAGAATGTATTTCTTATGGATTTTCCTTTCAGAGTTCTTTTTAAAATTCCTATTTATATTATTCAGTCTTCCTCCTGTTTGTATAATTTATTCAGTCACTCTCCTGATCACTTTCTATGTGCTTCTACTTCCTTTTTCTTTTAATACGCTCTTTGTATTTCTTCTTCCTCTCTTAGTTTTTCTAACTCCCTCAACCTGATAAATGGTATCTATAAAAAATTCACAAAAAGATACCCAGACATAAAGAAGAAATATAACTATGTATTTTTGTAGGTCACATGGTCTAGTGTCAAGAAAACCCTGAGGAATCCACTGAAAAACTATTAAGCAAGGTTGCAGGAAGCACAATCAATGTATAAAAAACAGATCACAGTAACAATGAGGAATGAATAATCTGCAGTGTAAAATCAAACAATTCCATCTTTATAGCATCAAGCGGAAAACAACAGTTACAAATAATATTATCAAATGAAGTGTAATACTCTGAAAACTATTAAATATAATTCAAAGACATTAAAGAAGTTCTAAATACGTGGAAGTATATACCATTTACATAGACCAGAGGACTTAATGTTGTTAAATGGCAGAACTCACCCAGTGATTTCAAGATTTAGCATTATTTTCCATCAAAAGTCCAGTTACCTGCTTTGTGAATTTTTTTATTAGATAATAAAATTAGTTCAAAGTTGCTCATCAGTGGATAACTTCATGAAGATGTAGTTTGTATATACATTGGAATACTACTCAGCTGTAAAAAAAAAAAAAAAGTGAAGTCCTGCCATTTACAAAAACATTGGTGAACCTAGAGTGTATTAAGCTTGGTGAAATGGATTAGACATAGAAAGAGAAACCATGTATGATTTCACTCATATATGGCACATAGAGAAAACATACCTAAATAAAAGAAAAAATAAATTCTTAGTCTTTAAGAGTCATTAATGGTTACCCAAAAAAAAGGTAAGAGGGGGAGATGTTTGGATAAATCAGGTATAAGTGGTCAGTTGTAGTGAAGGATAAAGTAGGACTTTTACTGATGAAATTATGTAATATATACACGTGCTGATTTTAATGGTGTTGATTTTTAATAACATAGTTACTTCAATGAAAAAAAAATAGTCTTTTCCACAAATGGTGTTCAGACTAATGGTTAGCAACATGAAATTGGACCCTTACTTGATACCATACACACAAAATTTAACTAAAAATAAATAAGAAAAAAATCTCTCCTGACAAAGGAAGTACCTGTTCCTTGTACTCCATGGAAATATACAGGGCTTCTGGATCAAAAATTAACTGGATCTGAAAGTTGTGGAGGTGGATGGTGTACGTGGTCTACAACAGTGTGAATGCATTTGATGCCACTGAAGTATACACTTAAAAATACTTAAAATGGTGGTGAAATATGGGTGAGTGGGTGGTTAATATCTGATAGGGTTATCCCATCAGATATGTATAATTTACTTCAATTAATATATATAAACAAGTTTTTAAAAATGGATCAGAAATCTAAATATAGGTGCTAAAATTATGAAACTTATGAAGAAACATAAGAATAAATCTCTATGGCCTTGGTTTCTTTAAAATGACACCAAAAAATAAGGGACAAAAGAAAAAAAATGAATTGGACTTTATCAGAATTCTGTTTTGTTGTGTAAAGGATTTGATCAAAAAGTGGCAATCCAGAGAGCCTCTCTGGTGGTGCAGAGATTGGGTCAGTGCTATCAAGCTATCAGCAGCCACTGATGCCTGAGTTCGATCCCCAATAAGGGAGCTAACCCACATGGCATATCTCATCTCCTGTTCCCCTCAGCAGTGTATTTCAGTTGATCTGCCTGTTCTGTTTCCCACTCTGTCTCTGGTGAATCCTCTCTCACACCCCGCCCCCCGCACCTATGGCCTCCATCCCAGTTCTTGCATGCATAAATAAATAAATCTTTAAAAAAAAAAAGGGACAGTCCAGAGAATGGGACAGAGTATTTATAAGTCGTGCATCTGATGAGACTTGTGTCCAGAAAATATAAAAATCTCTTACAATACAATCATAGAAAGACAACCCAATTAAGAATGGGTAGTGTTTGAATAGATATATATACAAAGAAGATATAAATATAGACAATAAGCACTTGGAAAAGAAGTTCAACTCCATATTCCATTAGGGAAATGCAAATCAAAACTGTACCTACTAGAATGATTATAGCAAAAAAGACAAAAATGTAGAGAAATTGGAAACCTCATACATTTCTGATGTAAAATGTAGTGGCTGCTGTGAAAACTGACAATTCCTTATAAGGTTATACATACAGTTGACATATGATGCAGCATTCCTCCTCCTAGCAGGAGAACTGAAAACATAGTTGTTTACAAAAAATATAGGTCCACACAAAAAATAAACCAAAAAATTTTTATGCCAGTGGCCATAGTAGAGCTATTCATAATATCTAAAAAGTAGAAACAACTCAGAAGGCCCATTAACTGATGGCTACACAAAATGAAGTCTGGCCATACAGCTGACTAGAAAGGGATGAAGTATATGCCATAATGTGGTTAACTTTGGGAACAAATGAGTGAAAGAACCCAGCACCAAAGCTACATATATGATTTCCATTTTTATGAAGTATCCAAAATAGACAAATCTATTTTGTTTAGAGAGAAACAAAAAGAGAAAGAAAATAGAATAGTGGTAGCTAGGAGGGGAAAGAAGAATGACTGCTAGTGGATTTAGGGTTTCTTTTTAGGATAATGAAAGTCTTGTAGAATTAGTAGTGATGTGCAGTGAGATGTACATTGAGTACTTGTACAGTGAGTGATGATGTATCTTAAAATACACCGAAAAATAAAATAAAAATACACCAAAAATCCCCACTAATTGTATACCTCAAAAGGGTACATTTTTATGGAATGTCAGTTATATTGTAGTACAGCAAGTAGTCTGAACAAATAATAGATTGATGTCATAAAGAGGTCCAGAAGAATTATGGTATGAGAAATAACCTTTATAGGTGATTGAAAACTGGATATTCTTGCCAACTCTGGAATTATTTCCCTGGTCTAGGTATAGCAGAGGGATTTTCTTACAGGAATGAGAAATCTAGGGACACTGACACTTGTAAATGTTGGGTGAGAATTAGTTGCTAGGAAGACAGAGTTGAATTTTTCGAAGTTTCACCTTTCTTAAAAGACAAAATCACACTAGAGATGCACTGTTTAGTATAATAGCCACTAACTGCTTTTGGGTTTTTTGCTTTTAAAATGTATCTCATCCAAATGAAATGAACTGAGTATAAAATGTATACCACTTTTTTTTTTAGATTTATTTTTATTTTATTTATACAATAGCTGGGGTACAGGCCAGAGGCACAGGAGGGTGAGAGGATTCACCACAGGCAGAGCGGGGAGCAGAACAGCCAGACACGTTGAAAGACCTGCTGAGGGAGCGGCAGGTGTGACAGGAGAGCTCTACACACCATGTGGCAATCTCCCTGGCTGGCCGGGAATCGAACCCGAGCTGCAGTGGCTGCAGACAGCTTCACAGCGCTGTGCTCATCCGCTACACCACCAGGGAAGCCCAAAATATATACCAGTTTTTGAAAAAGTAACAGGAAAGCAAAGCGAAACATCTAATCTTTTTTATTGATTATACATTATAATAACAGTATTTTATATATTAACTATATAATTATCAAAAATTTCAACTGTTCAAAAATTTTCAAAAATTTTAAATGTTCAGTGTGACTACTAGCAAATTATATTGGTGACTTAAATTTGTGATTTGTGGGCCTCCCTGGTGGTGCAGGCGGTTGAGCGCCCCACTGTGATGCTGTCCCCAGCCTCTGCAGTGTGAGTTTGATCCGGGCCCGCTGGCGAGAATCCCACATGGCAAAGCAGACCTCTCCTGTCTCGCCTGCTGCTCCCCTCAGCAGTGTATTTCTTTTTTTTTTTTTTTTAAATAGAGGCATGTTTTATTTATTTATTTATTTGTTTGTTCGTTTGTTTTGTTTATACATGCACTGGGTACAGTCAGAAGCGCGGGAGGGTGAGAGAATTCACCAGAGCCAGAGCGGGGAGCAGAGCAGGCAGAAGGACCGAAGCACACTGCTGAGGGGAGCAGCGGGCGGCAGGAGAGGTCTCAGCAGTGTGTGTATCATCAGTTTGCCTGCTCTGTTACCTGCACTGTCTCTGGTGAATCCTCTCACCCTCCCGCACATCTGGCCTATACCTCAGTTCTTATATAAATAAATAAATCTTTAAAAAAATAATTGTGATTTGCTATGTATTCTTCTTGGCAGGCAAAGATATCCCTTCTCTGGGAGTAAATAACTTTGACTTCTGTTTCATTAGGCTTTTTATGCATGATATCTGAAATCAAAAATTCATGATCAAAAATTATAAAATATCAAAGAAGCAAGAAAATTTGACCAATTACCAGAAGAAAAATGAGCCAGTAGAAAAATCCACAGATAAAGGAAATGTTGGAATTAGTTGACAGGAATTTGAAATAACTGTTGTTAATATTTTAAAGTGAAGTGATGAACATTTTACAATAATGAGCCCTATTTAAAATAATGAAACTGAATAATATAATACCTGAAATTAAGGATTCACTGGATGATAGCCATAACAGAGAATGGGCAAAGCAGAAGATAGGATCAGTAAACTTAGAGATAGACAAATAAAAATTATCCAAATGAAGCACATAAAAGGGGAGAAAAGAATGGATAAGAAAGGTACAAGAGAACAAATTGAAAAATACATGGAACAATGCCAGATGGCCTAATATGTTTACTGTGAGTCCAAAAAGTAGAAGAAAATGAGAATAAAATTAACAAATTATTAATCATCAGATGCAAGAAACCCAACACACTGTCCTCACTGACATGCAAAATAAATGCAAACAAAAATACATCATGTCACATTATTGTCAAATTACTGAAAAGCACAAAGATAAAGGAGCTCCTTCCTGATCGCCTGAGGGAGGATGTTGAGCAAGGAGAGAAATTATGCTACATCTGCCTCCCCCAGTGTTTCAGGGCCTAAGATAACATTCAAGAGAAAAAGAGACACTTAATTTTAATAAAGGTGAACATCTTGATTATTTTTTAGAAATAAAAATTTTAAATGCAGCCCATTTAAAAATAAAAGGCATTTCTTAAGATCTTAAATTTGAAGGTGAAATTCCTAAGGTACATAGCACTTGAACCCATGTTCAAATACTTGTCCTCATGTTCCATAGAGTAGCTTCATTCCTTCTAAAGTTTAACCATACCTGGGATCATTAAGTTGTGGCTGCTACAATGACCGTAATTCTAGGTCACTAGAATAAAGATCGATCTTTCAAATTGTAAAAGTCTAATAATTTAATTGTTCATTCAGTTATTCATTATTTGACAAATGTTTATTGGGGGCCTACTGTGCATTAAGTACTATTCTAAGTACTGGTACATATTGGTGAACAAGACTAAGACATACCCCTGCTCTCATGGAAAATACAGTTAATAGGGAGAGAGAGACAGTTACAAATCAATAAATTAATATTCTGGTGTACTTGAAGATAAGTGCTATGGAGGCAACACATCATGGAATAGAATAGGAAATGGGATGTTAGAGGTGGATAGCATGACATTAGTCAAAGAGGATACATCTCTAAGAAAGTTCAAGGATCCTGAAGCAGGAGTGTGCAAAAAAAAAAAAAAAAACTAGTGGCAGCTGAAATAATACATGCTGGGGGAATGTAGTAGGCTCCAACATAACATTACAGAGGAGCTTTGGCTGTTAGTTTGAGTGAGAAATGATTATGGGGAAAAATAATCCACACATATGTAACTTTGAGATAATGCTTTTACTGTTTTCTGAATATCTCCCTGCAAAAAGAAATGAAGGGATCACCAGCAGAGATATTTGAAAATGGGTGAAATATGCGTTTAAAAAGTCACAGTTCAGAACAACCATTGGGAAATCAGATACTGATCTCTAAAGGAGTCATGTTTAAGATTATTTTTGTTACCTGAGTTAATTTATTATGTGATATGACATTCTTTTGATTATTAAGGGTTGATGTCTTCATCAGATGAGTAGCCCTTCAGAGGGTTTGAGCAAAGAGACATGATCCAATTTAAATTTAAGCAAATAGCTAGGAAAAATGTAAAGACTAGCCTGGAGGTAGGGAAGGGAAAGAAAAGAATTGTCATTGTTATGAAGGATTCCTGGTGGGAAATGATAGTGTTTTATCAAAGGTAGTTTTTGTGGAAGTGGTGAGAAGTGGTCAGATTCTGGTGATATTTTTGAGGTACAGCAGGTCCTCGTATAATATTTCATTTAACATTATTTCATATCATTGATGAGGGGAAAAAAATTGTTTTCTGGCCAGGACCAAGGCTGTGTGGAATTTGCATATCCTCCCCATTTTTGTGTGGGATTTTTCCTGAAGCTCCTGTTTCCTGCCACATCCCAAAGATGTGCAAGTTAGGTTATTTGGCAAGTGTCAGTTGTCCCAGTCTGAGTAGGACCTTGTCCTGAGTGGAAAGGGATTTTCCCTAGGTTAGTTTTGCCTTGTACCCAGAGCTAGGATAGGCTTGGCCTCCCACCCTGAACTAGAAAAAGTAGGATGGAAAATAAATGAATGAATACAAATTATTGTTCAATATTATGTTTTGGATTCTCACTTAGAAGCTTAGGAATGTTTTGTGACAAAAATATACCTTAGAAACAACTGTGGTTTATATCAGTTAACCTATAGTAAGATTGACTTTGTTCCACATTGTTTTACTTAAAGTTAGTTTCCAAGAACATATCTACAGTAAATGAGGACTTAGTATAGAGCCATCACAGGTGGATTGCACATGGGGTTTGAGACAAAAGAGATAAGGGCAATTCAATTGTATGGCTAAGCAACTGGAAGGATGAAATTGACTGAAGGCAGTAAAAGTTGGGAGGATTTGGTTTGGGGTCCGTAGTTTATTTTTGAAAATAACTACATAGCTGATATAGCAGAGACTGCTCAACCAATTACAATAGAAAGTTTAGAGAGGGTTATGATTTATATTGGATTAGACCAGTGCTGCCTTAATGTGCATACAAATTACCTGGGGATGTTGTTAAAATGCAGGTTTTGATTTGGAAGGTCTGAGATCAGGCCTGAAATTTCACATTTCTGCCAAGTTCCTGAGTGAACTGCATATGACACTGATAATGGGTGATACTAAAGTACTGTTTGAAGAAGAACCAAACTTTGTATAACAGATTTGATGAGCAGCTTCCAAGCCTTTTGAATAGAGTATTTTTTGAAAATGTATTTTTAATGAGTGCCAGTAATTTTTTTATGACTTGGTCAAGTCATTTTGTTTACCCCAATGTGACTTAATATATTCTTTTCTATAGCCATTGGTTATGAATTCATTATCAGTTTCTTTGAAATACAGCTTTCTTCCATTCTACTTTCAAAGTTTTTGTTACAAAAATTTTACATTGGTAATGTTATAGATTCATTAAAATTCCTTATCTTTGGTATCCAACATTATCAATTAAAAATATTCCTAAGTATCACATCTGTCTTTCAATGTCTCACTTAATGCTGCTCTATTTTGAAAGCTTTTTCAATCATTTTACTTAGAAATAATGTACCCTTTCTTTCACCTTCTCTATGCAGTCTGACTACCTTTGTTCAATTGTAATATAATAGTAGCAGCAGCAGCAGCAATAATAGAAATAGCTAACATCTGTTGTGTCAAGGATTCTACTCAATATTTTCAATGCAATGTTTGCTTCACCATAAATTTCATAATGAGGTGTTATGATTATCTGTACTATACAGACAAAAATAAAATAGACCAAAGTAATTTCTCCTGGGTCACACATAAAATAAGTGACAGAACCAATTCCCATTATCCTTGCTCTTTAGCACTACATCTTGCTGCCTGTAACTGAGTTCTTTATAAAACAGACCAGCTTCAATTTAACTAACTTAGTTTAGCCTGTATATAACATTAAGTTTGAAACCCAAACTTTTTGAAGTTTCACATTCATATTCCATTAAATTTTATTACTGTTTAGCTGTTAGGGCGCTTGTTGTTGTTGTTGTTCTAACAGCATTCTTGTTAACAGTGAATAAATTGAAAAAAAAAAAATTAGGTACCAATTTTGGTGTTTTTTTTTTTCCTGGGATTCCCTAAAATATTGCAGGCTGGGTTGCACTTAATATTATAGAGATTAAGAACCTTGATTTATGGTCAAAACTATTATAACCCTAGTGTTTGAATTTGTTAGTCCTGGATAGTACTTGAACATACAGTCTGTTTTAAAAGAATTTTCACTGGATTGTACTTTGAGGGGGGGTTGAGGGAGACTTAATATACTGTGTTTGATCCACAGAAAATAGCTCCCTAGCATATGATTTTGAAAGTTGCCCAGCTTTTTCTCACATCTGTTATGAGGTACAAAGTCATGATGAATCATAAATACTAACTTAAGTCCGTCTGATTAATAGACTAAGTATATATTTATTTGTATTTAATAAGATATATTTTAAACCATTACAAATCATAAATATAAATAACATTTGCTTTTCACTTTAGTATAATTTAGCTCTAATTCTGTCTCAGAGTTATCAAAGATAAGGAAATAACTTAAAATTTCTTTTACTTTGTTCAATTTCTCTTGGAGTATTCTTGCATCATTATTTTCTCTAATTCGAGTTGGAAAAATCTTTTATTATTTTAAAACAACTATGTGTTATTTACATGAGTTTTTCTTATATCAAAGTTATATCAAAATTAGAAAGTTGTGTTATCAAAAGTTCCTAGTAACTTGGGCTTTTTCTCCCTAATTCTGTGCAAGTGAGAAATACTGTGTTTAAGGTACACATATGAAAATGTACATATAGAGTCAGATATATTAACTTGGATGCCATTTAAGATTTCATGTTGACTCCCTATGTCATTGTTCTATCATATTGTCAAAATATACACAGAATCTTTTCCTAACTACTATAAAAGATTTAAAATAAACTGTAAAAGTAATATTTGCTTGATTTTTTGTTTTGAAAATATTTTGTTAAAAGAATTTTTTAAATATTTAAGACAGAACTTTTTCTTTTGTAGTACTTTAATTACAAAGTTTCTTAACTTTCATCTTTTACTTAAGAGAACTATATCCTTCTTGGTAATTGGAAGTTTGCGAACTTCTGCCTACAGCTTTGGTTCATGCCATAAATATTTGTGGGTCTTCTGATGTCCCTTCTAGGATTTTATCTGTGACTAATTTAACCCATAGCTCTTTAAAATCTTTGTCAGTTACTGAATTTTTCAGTCTTTTTTTTTTTATTAAGTTTTGCAGCCATTTCCTAATCCTTTTTTAGTGCATTCAGTACTTAATAAGTTTGAATATACTATTGGGTTTCAGTTCTTCTCCACAAGAGAATTTTATTCTCTTAAAAATTGTCTACAAACATATGAAAATTCCATGGGAAATTTTGGCAATTTTTTTAAAGAAATGTTTTGTAGGGCCTCCCCAGTGGCGCAGTGGTTGAGTGCTGGGTTGCGAAGTGCGCGCCAGTTTGATCCCTGGCCACCCTGCGAGGGTCCCACATGGTGCGCAAACCTCTACTGCTGCCCGCTGTTCCCCTCAGCAGTGTACTTCGTCAGTCTGCCTGTTCTGCTCTCTGCTCTGGCTCTGGTGAATTCTCTCACCCTCCCGAGCTTCTGACTGTACTCAGTGCTTGTATAAATAAATAAAATAAATCTTTAAAAAAAAAAAGAAATGTTTTGTAAATTATGCTTCTGACAGGTGTTATCTTCTCTGTGACATTTTAATGTATGAAATTTTTACTTTAAAAATTTATATGTAAATTAGGGGAGCTGATTTCATTTTTATAAGGCCAGCATTAGTAGAATTATTCCAGCATTATAAAATTTTCTTTCCATCTGTTTATTGCATATTCATGGGCTATTTTGTAACAGTTTCTTCCTATGAGACTGTTTTGATACCACCAATCACTGGAAGACTGGAAAAACATGGTTCTTACGTAGTTAAGGAGAAAATTTAATTTTCATTATATTCACTTCAGAAGTATAAATGTTCAACACAAAAAAAATGCACATTTTTTTCCATTTAGGAAATGTGCATTTTTGTGTATTATACATTTTTTAACTACCATAAAATGTCTTTTTAAAATTGACTTTGATATCTATTCAGTTTACTGAAATTTTTTAAATCATATCGATAGTTTACTGAAAATCAGAAGTCAATTATTTTGTCATGGTTTTAACTAAGTAGACCATTATGCAATCTACAATATAGACATTTTCAGGAACAGAATTATTTCTACAGTTAAGCCTTGACAATATCATTTTGTAATTTTCAACCTCTCAAGTCATCATTGGGTTAATGTTCCCAGTATGAACTGACATTAAGATGATATGTCCAGTGAAATTCATCCTTGAGATTTACTTATTTTTTAATCTCATTTTTTGCGTATACTTAAATGGTATACATGGACTCAAACAACTGAGAATTAAAGCATCCAAACAGTAAATATTTATAGATGAGATTAATATCCTTTCATCAATAATATTAACATAATTAACAATTGTACATGTCCATTTAAGTTATCATTATTTAAAAATACCAGTTTTTTTTCTGTAAATTCTTATAATAGTCTTTATTTTTGATGAGTATGGAGATCAAGGTATAGCATTTTTCTTATTTGTATTTGTATGGTTTTCATGAAAATCTACCTTATCTACTTTAATACTGAACTATAGTTTCTACATGCATTGTAAAGATTAAATTCTACACATCTCCACAAAACTATACCCATCCCCATAACTTTGAATTTCTTTCTATATAAATGTTCTCAAAATAACCATTGTGTTGATTTTTGGCAAGGTATGTTTCATATCTAGTGACTAGTGACGTTATGTTCCTAATCCTCTAATGCTTACTGTTGGTTTCAAATAACCCTTTTAGCAAATCAGAGCAATTGGGATAGTAGGTATTTAGAGTTACTTGCCTAAAAGCTTTGTTTGAAAATACTGTTGGCAGAGTTTTAGTCCCTGTCATGTTCTTTAGCTGATCTAGTGTGAAGAATTTAGATTTACATTTGGCCCTCACCAAAGTAACTATGTCTTTTGTGGCTTCCTGTAGCAGGATGTAAGTTTCCATGAATGTGTTTCTATTTGTTGCCAAAAGCTACCTCAGTAACAGTGTTGAAAATAACTATACATTTTACTGCCGTAAATTTTTGAATTTTATGTTAAATGTATTTAGTTCTTTTTATTTATATTTTTGATGCTTGTCTTTAGAAAGTCATGTTGGAAAAAAGCTCCACAATATTAGAATGTTTGAATTCACATCTTAATAGGATTTATTTTATTATGAACTTCGAAAATCTGTATTTCACACATTTTCTGGTTATCTTAGGTGTGATAAATATGTAACATCGTATGAATTTCTGATAGTTTATTTTCATTGAAGCACTGACATTGTCATGTGAAATTATTATCTCAATACCTCTAAAAGACAAATGAGAGAAAGCATGATGTAGCTATAAAATAGGTCTTCAGAGTTTTTGAAATATAACCACCGTTCACCCGAACTACTGATATACAGAACCAGCCTTTTAGAAATGGAAACATTGTGCTCCTTTCTAAGTATCTGATGTAAAAGAAGAATTACATTTTTTTCTCATTGACAGCATAGTTTGATTGTTTTGACTAAAGAATGATCTGTATATTATTCTTTTATTTATTCATATAATGTAACTTACTCCTCATATTAAATAAATTAAACAGAAGAGATTGACAGGCATGTAGGTGGGTAGGTTGGTGTGTAGGTAGGTAGGTGGGTGGATGGGTGAGTAGGTAGGTTAGATTAAAAAATCTGACCAGCTTTGAATTTTAGAAATTTGTGAATATGAGCTGCAGTGTTGGCTTTGTAATTGCAATTTGAGGAAGATCCACCTTACCATTGTTGACTAGTATGTATTTTCAGCCTCTTATTCCTTCCACAATTACAGAAGTTAAGTAGAAAGCCAGTTAGGAAGTACATTACCTTTGCACATTATATAAAAGTACTTGGTGATCACTAATAAGATGTTACTAATCCCCCTCTCAAAAAAAAAATCCTTATAATTTTTACATGTGATCAAGAATTATTAATTTCTAAAGTACTAATTTAAAAAGTAGCTAGTAAATATGCCAACTTAAAAAATATGCCTACTTTATTTCATTCTTTATTCTGTGTCCCTTGAGGCCTCTTTAAATTAAATATTACAGTTTTACCTCTTTTATGTGCTAATAATACTCACCCTCATTGGAGACCATGCATCCTCTTTTATGAAAATAAGTATTTTCTTAATCTAAAACAATTTTCTTAACTATAATTTCTAACATTTGGTAAACATTTTTAAAATTCAGTAAACTTGAAAATCATTCCACATTAACAAAGGTAGTAACAAATACAAATGTGGATGCAGAAATAGGTAGAAATTAAATATGTTTGTATACTTTTTCTGTTTTTTTTTTTAATATTTTTGTATTTTAAGTTATACCATACACAGGAAAGTGCATGAATCATTTGTATACAACTAAGTAAACTGTTACATATGTATATAACCCTGTTACTACCAACCTACTTCATTCCATCCCACCAGGACCATGCACTACAAAGATAACCACTATTATAACCTCTAAAACCATAGATTAGTTTTCAAATTACTGTTACATGAATTTTTAAGTTGGTAAAATGATTTTTCTCAACATAATTTATTGTCTATAAGTTTACTTGTAGTTTCTGTGCCAATATCAAACCATATTATCAAAATATAAATAATTTTGATCAAAATTAAAACCTCAGTTGGCCATACCATAATATCAAATTGTATAATCAACCCTATGCTATTTTCCCAGTACATTGTAATACATACAGAAAAAATAAAGACTCCCTATGTGAATATTAAAAATTTTTGTTAGTAAGCATTTCTATGATGAAATGAATTCCTAGGATACATCTAGGTTATAAAGTTCTTTTGAACCAATGCCTATGAATTTTACTGCTGCAGTTCAATGCAGGTTGTCATATATGGCATTTGTAGATCATAGAGTACATAGCTTCTCAAAAGAAAATAATACTTTGTGTTTTAGGACTCCGTTTTCCTCTAATTGAATTGATTGTCGTCCAAGTATGGGTTTGATAAACTGACACAACAGTGAAAAGAATCCCTGTCCCATGTCAGCTTATCAAACACACTGTGGACAGCTTGTCTTTGGCACTGAACATATTTCCAGTCATGTAATCTCTGAATAGAAGTCACGAAGATCATGTTCAGTGAAACACAACCTCAGTATTTCCAGGTGGTTTTAAAGAACACCTGATAAAACTGAGGTATAGTACCACTAAACTTTAAGAATTATTCAAAAACTAGGGGAAAAAATAACATGCATAGAGTTACAGCATTGCAGTGTAATTTGGTGATGGAATAGATAAGAAATACGTAATTTCTTAATGTCCCATCCACCCACCCACCACCCATCTGCTAACACACCCATCCTGTAGAACAAAATAGTAAGATCAAGTATTAAATTTTTTTAAATCCTGGTTCATATCACAGTAGATAGCCTTCTAGGAAAGTTATCTTCAATCTGAATCTTTCACTATTTTTTTTCAACTTTAATTACATTATTTGAAAATTTTCATCCTCAGGAGCTTAGAAATCTTCATTTTAAATAGTGCACCAGATTCATTTTTACATTATCCAGGTTAACTATGGGCATATTAAAAAGATTCATTTACTATTAATACCAATAATATATTATGATGTAAAGCTAACTTAAGAGGTGATGTAAATCAAAACATGTTTACTTATCTACTACTTACCTTTATTTACATTAAAAACTATAATAAAATAGTTAAATCTGTATCATTTATTGGTTATTTTGCCATATAGTACATTCTAAACAATGTGAAAACACCTTTTCCCAGCTTATTTAATATACTTTTTAACCCTTTGAAGAAGAAACTACATTATGCAGTTACAATACCTCATCAGTGGAGCTCTATTCTGTGCTGTATGTAGAAATGTAGTTCAACAATGCTGAGTAGAAGCTGTTCTCTTTGGAGAAAATTGCAGTATCTAAGAGCTCTTTTAACAAGGGATTACTTATAAATGTGTCTGGTCACCTCAAAGGATATATAGAGCATTTCCTGCCAGTAGGATTAAAGGAAGGAAGCACCAGGCCAAAATGTTTGATGTGTGATGTACTGTAATTCCTTTCATGTGTTCGGTGGCTTTTATATGTTGATCAATGTTCTGCTACCAATTGTGACCCTAGTGCGGTCCAGGTCATTAAAGTTCGACCTTCCTTAATGTATAGGATCATTAACTATACCTAGCAGCATTATTGTAATTAAGGATACTGTTTTCTTTTAAATAACCACCTATCATTTTCATTAAAATATTTATTTTTCATAATTGGGTAATCCTCCTAGAAACTGGTTTTCATGAAAGAGATGGCTCAATATTAGAGACTGCCAGTATTAACATTTGTGTATTCATTTTTTTTCACTCTAACCGTGGATTATAACTTTTTCTTTTTTTTAATTGATGTATAAAACTATAAATTTCAGACGACTATCTTCACCTCTATGTCTATGTAAACTTCACCTCACCTGCCAACAAAGTTCTAGTGTCCTTCCCACAATCAGGATGACTCCTATGCTTTTCTCTCCTTCCCCCCCACCCCTCTCTCTCTGGTAACAACAAGTCACAACAAAAACATGTCTTTGACTCTGTGGAAAATATACCTGCTTTTTGAATGGGTATTTTCTTCTCACAGTTTGCTATGGGCATATAAAGTTCAAGATGGAAACTAGCTTTATACCATTTTTTTTTTCCTGAGTGAATGTCTTCTAGGCAATAAGTACTGACACTTTCACTGTCAGCAGTATTCACTGTCATGTCAGAACAAGATTACATGATCTTTTCGAAGATCACATATCCAGAAACAATAAAGTGCTAAAATACGGTTTTTGTTTTTGACATAAATGAGCAGCAATAACTCATTTTATATACAGTAGCAAAGATATGAATATCTAAATGTTCAACTATAGAGGACTGGATAATATAATAATGGTATAGCCATGTGGTAATTCTAAGCAACCATTACAAAGGTAATGTACTTACCCTTACCTGTAAAACTTAAGATATTTAAAATTTTTAGGTTCTTTTCCTATTTACTGTGTGTAAAATATGTAAAAATTCATCCTTTGTTATTTCCTATTCATCTTTTTTATGTCCCTTACATTTGCTTTTCAAATCTTAAATTTTATTTTTACTGTGCTATCATTAGCCCACCATAGTCATTCAGCACAGAAAGCAATGGTTCTAAACAAATATGTGTTCTACTCTGATATATGTGTGTGTTAAGGTTTATTTGTTGTTTTTTTTTTATTTGAGAAGTTGGTTTAATATTTTCCTCTCATGACTATGTAAATGTTCTCAGTGTTTGTCTTTTGTCTCTCATTGCTAGGGCTGGATATATCATTAACACATTAAAATTTGACTAAACTATAGACACACACTTGCTACCACTCTCTCTTTTATATTGAAATAATATGCTGTCCTTCCTGACATAATGAATCAGTTTTATGTCATTTATTTCCTAAGGAATATTTGTGAATGCTTGTCAGTTACCAACTATTTGCTACTTTTATGGCTACATGATAAAGAAATATTCAGTGTTTACCATCATGGAAGATAGTTTCATTATCTTTATATATTTATATAATTATTAAATATTTATATTTAAAACAAAGAACTCATTGAATTTTTTGTATTCTATACATATAAATACAGTATCTACATTTTTTCATCTTATGTGAATAATTTGACTAATTTTGTATGTTAAAATCGTAACAACTTTCAGGTCATGGTTTGTGATATTAGTATTTAAGATCAGAGTAATAATAATGACATTGTGAGTACAGTGTATAAAGCGAGAAAATTTAAAATAAGCCTTTTCACCAATTATTTGTAAAGTTACTCAATTTGCCTTCAAAAGAGAAGCTGCGATAATTTGCTCCATATTATTCTGCAACATGTTGAGATACATAGATATCATCAAGTATAATTCAAAAATGTGTTAATGCTGGAAGAGAATTCTATATTTTAATGTAAATATGATTTCATTAAAACACATAAAATATGAATAGCAGATAGTATGAATACTTTGGCCATTAATTATTTATACCTACTAAAATAAAGCTGATATGATTGTTAGAGAAATTGGTGTTATTGGAAATGGCCACTCCTTGTCAAGGTGCATTTTTTTTCTTCTTTTTGGTACTCAAAGGCAGAAAACACATGTTTACTTCCATAAAAAGTAGCAGTTTTAGAAACACTATGTTATTCACAGAAAGAAAAGTGATTTAAAATTCATCACCAGCTAAGTTGGGAGTTGTTTTTGGAGATTCTCTTTAACAGCTGTTTGACCTCATTATTTCTCAGTTCATAAATTTTTTTTGAATGCTTTTGCCTCAGCACACATGCTAAGGTGTGAAAGAATGCCCTTTTTCCCCACCACTTTCATGTTTCAGTTTTATTGGTAAAATATTTCTTAACTCTTCCCCCACTTTGACCCTGTCCTTTTCAGAACTAAATTTTTTAATTTAAAATTTTTAAATGAATTTATAAATTCATTGGTAAACTAAAATTTCATCTTATCTGAAGGAGCTTTTTTGGGGCGGGTATGTCTGTTGAGAAATCTATAATCTTTTTTGTTTTTATATTTATTTTCTAAACCAAATCTAAAAATTGTATACTTCTTGAATTTTTACTGTGGTCTTGAGTCCCTATTATGAATAACTGTATTTTTATATTTTATATGTTTGTCTTTGTTATTGATCAACATTTTCTTTTACATTACAGGTTTTTTTCTTAAAATGTCTTGGTATAAATGCACAAACATAAAAGATTAAATATTTTTGGTCATCTATTTATAAAAACTGCCAAATATACATTGGTATTTGTATTTATGTTGCCTTAATTCTCCCTTTGCCTTTTGTGTTTTGATTATAGACACAAAATGCCTAGGGGTAATGTGCTTAGAAACTATGTTGTATATTAATATTGGTTATTCGATAATGATTATAAAAGAATATTCTCTGGTATTAATGAAGTTAATATAAAAATTTTTATTAGAATAAGCAATGTGACAAATATTTTGTCAAACAGTTTGTATTTAGTGACTAAAAATACTATGTGACTAAAACTTAGGGCATGATACTAATTGACTCGATTTATTATGCCCATGTTTTTATATTTCTTGCTGTACTTACAGTGAGGCGTAAAACAGAAAATTCCTTATACTGTAGAGAATGAGATGGAGTAAAGGTTTCTTTATGTTATTTTCCAAAAGGTAAGGAAAATAAATGCTCCATATTAGAAATAGCATTATTGTATTTTATTTCCTGACTAAAATAAGCAATGATTTATTTTCAGCTTCATGCTATCCTGAATGCATCAATAAAGTCCATGTATTTTGGAATCCATTTCTGTAATAATATAAAATACTTTAAACTCTATTATATATTGCAAAGTAGATTTAATGGAGATCTTTTTATAACATCTTATTGTGAGATTAAGTTTTTACAGTGAAAAGTTTGTATAGGGCACAGTGACAGAGAAATGGGACAAGTATAATCAGATTATAGAAACTTTGAATACCTGATTAAGGAATTTGTGCTTCATTGCCTGGGAATATGTGGAGGCCTTGAATATTTTTGAGCAAGTTTGCAGTATTGTTGAAGAATTAAACACAGTGCCAAATAAATGATAGATATTTAAGGAGTACAGATCTGGTACCATATGGCCTGAATTTAGGATCAGCCTTTCCATTAACTAGTGAAGTGATCATGGCCAACCTAATACACATACTTATATAAAATTTCCTTATCCGTAATGCAGATAGCCTCATAAGATTGTTATAATGATTATGTAAATTATATAATCATAATTTCATAATTATGAATTCTGTAAATTGATACAATTTAGAACTTGCCTGGTACTCACTAAGTAGTCAGAAATATTTATTGAATGCTTACTCTGCCTATACTATAGTGATTAAATTGGGGTAAGGATTACATCTCTAGTCCTTGCTTATACAAAGTTAAATAAGTAGGGCCTTCCCGGTTGCACGGTTGAGCACTGGGTTGCGAAGCTGCCTGCAGCCTCTTCAGCACCAGTTCGATCCCCGGCCGCCAGGCGAGGGTCCCACATGGTGCGCAGACCTCTCCTGTGTACTTTGTCAGTCTGCCTGTTCTACTCCCCGCTCTGGCTCTGGTGAATTTTCTCACCCTCCCACGCTTTTGACTGTACCCAGTGCTTGTATAAATAAATAAATCTTTAAAAAAAAAAATAAGTAAAGTATCACTAACAAAATAAATTGTCATTTTTATGTACTATAAAAAAAAAAAATCCCACTCATGGGCCTTCCCGGTGGCGCAGCGGTTGAGCGCTGGGTTGGGAAGCTGCCCGCAGCCTCTGCGGCGCCAGTTCGATCCCCGGCTGCTCCCCGGCCACCAGAGGAGGGTCCCGCATGGCGCGCAGACCTGTCCTGCAGCGCCTGCTGCTCCCCTCAGCACTGTGCTTCAGTTGTTCTGCCTGCTCTGCTCCCCACTCTGGCTCTGGTGAATTCTCTCACCCTCCCGCGCTTCTGACTGTACCCAGTGCTTGTATAAACAAACAAAACAAACAAACAAATAAATAAATAAATCTTAAAAAAAAAAAAATCCCACTCACCTGAGAGCTTTATGTTGGTTTAAAATTCCCAGAAATTTTTCATTTTGTAGTTTTAAGCCCAATTTAATACTAGCTAGCATTTGCATAATACTTTATAGCTTGTGGTATATTTTAGCTCCTTCAATTTTTACTACAACACTAAGTACTACTTAATAAGTACTATTATTCACATATTACAGCAGTGAAAATTAAGTGAATTGCCCAGAATCACACACTAGCTTCAACTCTTAACTGCTATACTGTAATTCTTCCTGCCTTCTTACTGAAACAGCTTTATGAAAATATAGAAAATAAGAAAAAGCAGCCTATACCCACAACTTACCTCTGTTCTGCCGCTTGTTTTTTTTTTAAATTGGGTTAACATTATGTAAGTTTCAGGTACACAGCTTTATATTTGGACATCTGTATATATCACATCTCCACCGAAAGTCAAGTATCCATCTACCGCCAGACAGTTGAATGCCTTTATCTCTTTTGCCCATGCCAGCCCTCTTCCCCTCTGGCAACCTCTGCCAACCAATCTGTTGTCAGAATCTAAGAGTTCATTTTTGGTTTATTTGTTCATTTTCTTTGTTTCTTTATCTTGCACATAAGAATTAAGTCATAAGAATTTGTCTTCCTCTGACATATTTCTTAGCATAATCCCTCAAGATTCATCCATGTTGTTACAAATAGCAGAATTTCATCCTTTTTTATAGCTAAATAGTATTCCATTGTGTTTATATACCATATTTTCTTTACCAATTCTTCTGTCAATAGGCATTTAGGTTATTTCCATAGCTATAATATAATAGCTAATTCCTTAGCTATAATAATACAGTGAACATAGGGGTGCATATATCTTTTCAAATTGACTTTCTTTACCTTGTGCATGTAAGACTCATCACTTGGTTATTCATAATTTTATTAATAGAATTTTTACTGCTTTTTAATAAATAACCTATTACATGCATGTGCCAGGTTGTCTTTTCTTCTATTGATGGACATTTAAGTTTTTCTCTATCAAATTTGTGTTAATATGAATTTTTTTTTCAAAATTCTTTTTGTGCACACATAGTTTCTCTAGAGCAGTGTTTTGCAAGGTTGTATATCTGCACTGTCAAATACAGTACCCACTAGTCGGATGTAGCTATTGAAGCACATAAAATGACTACTGTTGTCTAAGGAACCACATTTTGTAAGTTGTATTTTAATTCACTTAATTTTCAATCAACTTGTGCAACTATGGCTATTGTATTGGACACCATGATTCTGTAATATAATACCTAGGAGTAGAATTGCTGATTCATAGGTTATGAATACCGTGAATATTGCTGGCTACCACAGAATTGTTCTCCAAAGTGATTTTCAGTAATAACATGAGAGTTTCCATTGCCCAATGTTTGAGCAAATGCTTGGTATTAGTACTATTTTATATTAGGCACTACAAATAACATTGTCTCAGGACTGGATATGAGTGGGAAAACCTTAAGTAAAAATGTTTGCTCTTTACAAATGGAGAGAGTACTTTGATGCTGTGATGTCCTAATATGATTAGATGTATACATATATGCCCTGTAATACCTGGTGATATGATTACTGTGTCACCATTGGGAAATGTATTTAAAAATTTAAATCAAATATTAGACTACCTGTTTCTAAAGATTCTTGATTGTTGCATTTCCTTTCCAAACTCTCCTTCACCCCATCCTTCTCTGCTTTCCGATTTGTTATCATGGTATTGTAACAAAAAAAGGAAATGGGTCTGGTTTGGCTTACTTTATTCTTAGTTAACTCATGTATGTAACTCCTTATATATACCACTTTCTATTTTAGGTATTCTAAGTCCTTCTGATGAATGAATAATCAGTTTTATTGAAGAGTACCTCATAATTAAAGTTGTTGAGAACTTGAAATAGCGTTTCCATTTTTCTGTGTTCTAGTATGTCTCTCAGTAATTTCTCTGAGATTGCACATGTGTTCTTGGTTACATCAGAAAGTTCTCAATGCAGTGCATATTAGTGCATTTCTTTAAAATGTATTTTCTTAAAAAGATTTATTTATTTATATAAGCACTGGGGTACAGGCCAGAGGTGTGGGAGGATGAGAGAATCCACCAGAGACAGAGCAGGGAGCAGAACAGGCAGAAGGACCAAAATACATTGCTGAGGGGAGCAGTGGGTGAGACAGGAGAGATCTGCCGCACCATGTGGGACTCTCCCTGACTGGCCAGGATTCAGACCAGCACTGTGGAGGCTGCGGACATCTTCATCGTGCTGCTCTCAACCCGCTGCGCCACTGGGGAGGCCCTAAAATGTATTTTTAATAAGATGAGATTTGTTAGAAAAATTTGGTGTACTTTGTCTTCTTTTTTATTTATTTATTTATTTATTTATGCATACAAGAGCTGGGGAGGCCTGAGGTGTGGGGGGTGAGAGGATTCACCAGAGACAGAGTGGGGAACAGAACAGGCAAGCAGACTGAAATACACAGCTGAGGGGAGCATGGGGAGAGTCAGGAGAGGTCTGCTGCACCATGTGGGTTGCTCCCTGGCCAGGGATGGAACTCATGTTATGTCTTAACCCCTCCGCCTCCAGGGAGGCCCCCCTCTATCTTCTTAAATCATCTTGAAAAGGTACTTGATGGCTAACATTTGGTACTTGAAGCCTGTAATGCTGATTTAAAAATTAAAACCGAAAACAACTTCAAATTTCTTATTTTCCTGAGGATAGATTAAACATCTAGTTTCTTATTTACTTCACCAATGAGGTATTTTAAGAAATTTCATTTAGGAAGTGGTAAATAACTTATATTCTCCTGTGAAAATACAAGTGCCTATAATTTGGTAATCAAAAAGAAAATTGGTAAATACCGCTTCCATGTCATTATTTATATTATGTAAATTTTTACACACAAATTACTTATTATTTGTTTAACTGAAAACAATGAGTTTGTTCTTATCCCTGCATGAAATAATATGCTAATGTAGGATTGCTTATTTCTTTAACAATTTGTATTAAAATTAATTTCAGTGTCTAGAAGTAAGAAATTCTTGGAAAATAATGATTAGATATCTCTATTTTTGCACCTTTACTCTTATGAACCTTTTTTTGAGTTTGTGAAAATAGATGATGAATATTTTTGTGTTAATTTACCTCTTGTACTAGAATTGTAGAGAAATAATAACATTCTTCGTGATGTCAAAGAATTATTTAAAGCGCCCGTTTGTTTAGATTAATGGCTATATCCTCAGAGTCTTTCTATTTTGTAATATAGAATAAGTGAGAACAATTATTTGGACTCAGTCTGAAAGCAGGACAGTTGGCTTCTTTCTTATCCATTGAACAATAATGGTAACAATATGTCATTTATGGATGCTAAATATCTTAAAGTAATGCATTTACTCCCATAGAAAATATAAGTATCTGTTATCGTCTTCCAAAGGGTACTGATATCACTGAGGTTAACTGACTTCTGTAAGTATACAGAGTGTGTAAGTTGTAGGAATAGAATTTGAATATAATTGTGACAATAAAATTCATGTTCTTAATAATACTAATATACTGTATCTACATTGCCCTTGGAATCCTAATGGTGCCAAATGTCATGCAGATGTATGCCATTCATCTTTGAAATTCACTAGGTCAGAAGATATAGGTGATCTTAGGAAATCCATCTTCTTCATTAGAGATACAGTTGATAAGTACATATAAAGAAAGACATTTGTGAGTCCTGATGTCATTTGTGCTATTGATTGCATATAAAGCATAAAGTAGAACTGAAGTTGGAACCCTGGAGGTCATTATTATTGACGCCATAAACAGAAAAAAAAAATGAAACTTGTAAAGGAGATTAAGAGAAAACAGCCAAGGGAGTGTAGAGCTACACAGCCCATGGAGGAAAATTTCAAGACTTAAGATTGTGATATTATCTTCTAGTGTGTTTTGATCATTGTTAGAATTGTTTTGCATTAACTCTTTTAACTCTCCTTAATGACTTCATTTTTCAGTTGAATTATATGAAACTATGAAACTTTTGTGGAAAGGCACCCAGTAGTAGGTGGCAGAGCTGGAATTGTGGATCCAGGCAGGTTAAGTGTAACATCTTACTCTCTACCAGCATTCGATCCTGCCATTTTGAATTGTTAAATGCCCAGAAAGGTCAGGTGTGTTATTGACTGAAATTCATCCAGTGGATCTAATTAGGAAATCAGCCAATTATCTTATCCAGAAAAATTTCAGAGCAGTGTGGTTGACATCTGATTGATCTTGGTTAGTGAAGAACATAAATTGAGAGCATTAAATAGAAATACTGAGAGGAAAGTAAACTTCTGAATAAAAGGGAATGTTAGGGAAATGGAGAATAACTTGAACATGTTTTTAGTCTAAATGGTAATTATGCAGAAAAGAAAAAGTGATTAAATTGAGTCACGTCTTCAAGGAAAGTGAATGTAATAAATAAAAATACTTGTTATTACTTCAACTTTTATATATTAGAGCCTACCATGTGCCAAACCATATGACTAAGTATAGGAGAGTGAGAAAACAGTCACTGACCCAACCTTCAAGGTTGAGGTGAATTAGCAAAGATCTTGACCTTGAAGATGAGAAGGGATGCTTCCTCTAAACAGCTCAATGAAAAAGGCAGTATAAATATTAAGTTCTTTCTCTTATAAATGAAATGGCCTAAATTTGCTAATTATTTTTTCCCCTTAGTTCATAGAGTTAAGATAATGTTACAAGTTAAAGAGAACCTGATGCTCTAAGTATCAGAACATGGGTTTTAGAATCAGTAGGAATACTAGTCTAGATGAGATTGTGAGGGGGAGGGAGGAGAAAGAAAATGAATGAATATAATGAGAGAGAGAATGCCCTTTTGGCCTGCTAAATCAGAATCTCTGTAGGTGGGAACGTAACGTTTTTAGCAAGCTTCCTGTGTGATGCTTCTGCATTCTGAAGATGAGCCCCTTTAAGCCATTGGTCGTGAAAATTTCATTTGGTCTCAGCCTAATGGTCAACTGTTTGTAATACGCTGCCCTATTTACTCTCAAAATTATTGTCACCTATGAAAACTTGAAGACAAAAATGTAGACATTTAATTTAATTAATTTTACTACTTCTTACCTTCCTATTTTCTGGCTTGTTTAACATTTTGTAGATCTCAATTGAACTGTAAGTAATGAATTTTCCTTCTTTACAGTGCACTCCTAAGATATGCCTATTCAGCAGTGAGCAGTAAATGGTTCAACATGAGCTGTTCCTTATGTAAACATACAAAAGGCCTGACCCAGACTAAATCAATTTAAAAAGGAAAACATTAAAGCTATGTTTCCTGTTATATACTTAAAGTCTTCTTTGGTTCCTTATGATTATATTATTGACCAACTATTGCAGACTTTAGTTTATCCTCCTACACCACCTGCTGAACGGTTCAAATGTTATGGGAGATGAGTTTCGGAAGGGCAAAGCAATTACAATTATAACTCCTACATTTTAGCCAATAAAGCAGTTTTTTTGTGTGTGTAAAGGGTAAGGAAGTTATGGGCATCTTGATTCACCCCCTTTCCTGATTTGAATTGCTAAAAGGTTTTAAAGATTGCAATAAGGAGGGAGCTCACAGTTCATAAAGCTTTTAGAAGTTTGTGAATTAGGCAGGAGAATTTGACTTCTTTTTATTATGTCAGACATTTATAGAAAAAATGTATCAGGAAATGAAACCATATGCAACTTTTCTTACTGATACTGATTTTTAAAGGTAGATATTAATATTATCCATTCTGCTCATCACTGAAAAGGTTCTTTCCTATTCTTAGTCCCTAGTGAATTACTAAAGTTGTTGGCTCTAATGATCTTTCAGTTGTTTTTTTGTGCCATGAAAATAATAGTGCACTAAATCAAACCTCTATTAAATAAAACATACTTTCAGTTTTGGCATTGCAATCAGTTGTTTTTTGCTCTTACCAGGTCAAAATAGGTTCCTAAAAGTTGTAGAATGATTTCCATCCAGCCTTTGGAAAAAATGTAAAACTTATTTTCAAATATTATGCCTGTTACCATTTATGTATTTATACCTTTAAAAAAGTAGTGTGCCATAAATAGTATGCTGAAATTTGCTTTTCAGAAGGCTTCTTGCTTTAATAGTGTTTAATAAAATAAATGGTATTTGAAAACATTTTGAATATGTTTTCCTAATTTGTGTTAAAAAAAGCAAAAATGCTTTGAAATAGCCTCTGTTGTAATTACTAGAATTAGTTTTGAGACACAGAAAACAAAATGGTCAATCTCATGCTTTAAAGAATAAAAATTAGCAAACATTTCAAGTTGGGGAAATCAGGTTTATTTTGGAAAATGAAATAAATCAATGCACTGTTATATATTTTTTCTCTCAAAAGAATTTAAAGTAAGTCATTGGGATTGTGTAATGAAAAGGAAAAAATAGATTTTATTATCTAAGTCTGAAAAAGTTATCCTGTACTTTTATCAGAGAAGAATCTAACCAAAGCTTAAGATTGGTAAATACTAGCTAATTCTTTAATATATATTTAGTCTTTATGTTAACCTAAACCAAATTGCCTACCTTAATTATTTATAATAGTAATTTAAATTTAAATTTTACACTTGGGAAACTGATATTTCCTAAGTTTCATATTTTGGAAGGCTAAAAAATTTGATTAGAAGGGCCTCCCTGGCAGCGCAGCGGGTTGAGCACCAAGCTGTGAAGCTGTCTGCAGCCTTTGCAGTGCAGGTTCGATTCCCAGCCAGCCAGGGTGATTCCCACATGGTGTAGCAGACCTCTCCTGTCTCACCCGCTGCTCCCCTCAGCAGTGTATTTCAGTCAGTCAGCCTGTTCTGCTCCCCGCTCTGTCTCTGGTGAATCCTCTCACCCTCCCACGCCTCTGGCCTGTACCCCAGTGCTTGTATAAATAAATAAATCTTTAAAAAAAAATGATTAGAAGAAAGTTTTTTTTTTAACAGAGGCAAGACTTTTTTAATTACTAGAATTAGTTTTAAGACACAGAAAACAAAATGGTCAACATCTTGCTTTAAAGAATAAAAAATAGCAATAAATGTTTCTATCATAGTAAGGGGCTTGTTTCATAGTAACCATCAAGCAATAAAAGTTTTTAGAGCAATGAAATAGATCAAATTAGTTGTAGATATAATTTGTTGAGTTTGATTAATTAAATTAAAGATAAATGTTCTATTTTCTCAGACTTGTTTTTTCAGATTTCGATTATGTAATCAGGTACATGTTATGAACCTCTTACTTTCACAGTGTGAGCCTACAGTGCACTAAATCACTGGAATGTGTAGAGGCTAGCTCAACTACCTAATAGCTGATTATTGTATTTTAATCAAGTTTTATTGGTTTATCATTCATTTATAATACTATATAATTTGGGGAGTACAGCTGCACATGTTTCATTCACCCACCACCAGAGTTCTAATGCCATTACACTATTAAAGTGATCCACTCTTTCCACCAAGTCTTCCTTTCCCCCTCTGGTAACTATTGTTTTTCACAGAATTGAAGTTTTATTATACTATATAATTTTAGCTACATTTCAGCTTCTTTCACTATTAAGTCTTCAGAATTCCTTCATGTTTTTTCTTGGCTTGATAGAAACTCTTTTCAGTTTTGGACTGAATAATTTTCCATTGAGTGGATGTACAACAGTTTATACATTCACCTACTGAAGGACATCTTGGTTGCTTCCAAATTTTGGCAATTATAAATAAGCTGCTTTAAACATCTGTGTGCAAAATTTTTCATAGACAGTTTTTAACTCCTTTTGGGAAATAGCAAGAAGTTGATTGCTGGGTCATATAGTAACAGTATGTTTAGATTTCTTTGAAACCTTCTAACTGTCTTCCATCCTGGCTGCATCATTTTATATTCCATCAGCCATACTTGAGAGTTCCTACTGTACCACATGTAATGTCAATATTCTTCATTTTGGCCATTCTAATGGGTGTGTGGAGGTACATCTTTGTTTTAGTTTTTGTTTTCCTAATGATATCTCGTATGTTTATTCGTTATTTATATATTTCTTTTACCTGCTCATAACTTGAAGGCACTTTTTAAAAAGTTATATTTTATATCTGCTTATTCAGTTTGTAAAGTATTTGAGGGTCTGTTCTGCCCTTTGTTTTTGCTGTGTATAACTCTTGGTGTTTTATTATCTTGTGTGAATTATGAATTTTGTGTATTAATCTCCATGCCTTGGCTGTGATGAGTAATAGAGCTATTAACGTGATAGTACAGATAAATTGTCATTTCCTTTGGATGTATACCCAGAGGTGGCAGTGTTGAATCATGTGGTAGTTCTTTGTTTTTTTAAGGAGCTTCCATTTTTCCTTAGTGGTTATACCAGTTTATATTCCCAGCAAGTGTGCACAGAGGTTACCCTTTCTCTACATCATCACCACTGTTTATTATATCTTCTTTCTTTTGCTAATAGACATCCTACCAGGTGTGCGGTGACAACTCATTGAGGTTTTGATTTGCATTCTGCTGATGATTAGCAATGTTGAGCTCCTTTTACTGTACCCGTTGGCCATTTGTCTTCTTTGGAAAATTTTAGGTGCTTTACCTTTTTTTTAAATTGGGTAATTTTATATTTTACTATTGAGTTGTATGAATTGCGTGGATATTTTGGATATTAACCACTCATCTGATACATGGTTCACAAATATTTTCTGCCATTCCTTAAGTTGCCTTTTCATTTTGTTTATAGTATTCTTTGCCGAGCAGAAGCTTTTAGTTTGATGTAGTCTGGCTTGTTCATTTTTGCCTTTGTTACCTTCACTTTTTTGATACGAAATCCAAAAAGTCATTGCCAATGTTAAGGAACTTAGCATCTGTGTTTTCTTCTAGGAGTTTTACAGTTTCCAGGTCTTGCACTATAGTACAGCATCAAGCAGGAAATTGACATCTGTACAATCTATAGCCATGTCTAAATTTTAGCAGTTCTTTTACATATACTCATTTGTGTATATGTGTGTATAGTTCTGTGCAATTTTATCACCATTACTATCAAGATACAAAACGATTGTAGTATCACAAGACTCTTTAGATGGATTGTTCTTAAATTACCTTTGCATTTCTTGTAGCCCCCTGTGGCCACCACATTACATTCAAGGTCTCTGCTTAAGTAGATTCATCGCATTTGTTGGGTCTTGAGGGATATCTTCTTTAATGCAGTTATCAGAGCAGAAAATCAGTGTCTGTGGGATTTAGCAGAAGCCCTAAGAGCAAAAGTAGACTTTGGCAGATGTTTATTAATTAAGGATCTTCCTACTTTAATTTTTTGAGGGCTACTTTGTAGCTCCTGTTCTGTAGTACCAACTTTGGCATGTGTTTAAAAAGATTTTTAAAATTTTTTTCAATCATTTTAATTGTTTCAGTTAGAAGGGTAATTCAGGTTTCCAATATGCCATATTGTGGAAACAGGTAAGCCTAGAAATAGTAAAAAATGCATTTGTGTTATACATAATTTGAGAAGTGGTCTTTATATAACTTGGTTACTTTTCATCTTTGCTATTCATTCAGAATCATAGGAGATAATTTATGTCAGGATGAGTCATAAGATTTATGATGGCTTTATGAAGAGTATAATTTTCAGTTACATATTTTATTTATCTTTATTATAACTGTCTTGATTTTAAAATAACTTTAGCATAGAAAATTAAATAATTTCTCCAAGCTTATGATCATTAGAAAGTCAGAGACCAAACAAACCTGGTATGAATCTTGCTTATCCTATTTCTACAATGTAGTATTTAAATGCTTTGACAATTAACTTTTAAGTTAGATCTGTCCTCCCAAATATTATAAATTCCTCTGAACTTTCAAAACAGATTATAATGACAAATACATAATTTCAAAAACACATTAAAAAAAAGAGAACATATAAAATCTCTAACCCTGATTCTCAGAAAGTGTGAAATTTTGAAGTCATCATGGTTAGACATACCTAATAATTACTTGACACATAAACCATTTTTGCAAAAGGAAGAAGAATCTGTAGTGATTCATGTTTTCTACAGATAGATGATAGAAGTAAAGGAGTAAAGTAGTTCAATTGATTATTTTAATTTTTTTGCATTTGAAAAGGGCAGTTTTAGTAGGAAAAAGAGGCATCTGCATAGAGACAAATGGACAGTTCTTTAAGGGTAAGAAGCTGCATTTTGCTAGAGCAAGGCATATTTTTACATCATATTCTTTTGGGAATTCATTCCTTTGTGGAATTTTTATTTATTGTGAAATCTATCTCTTATAAAGTCTGCTTGAGTCAATCTGTAAGGGTGATCCTCTTTGTAATGACCCACAGTTCTGCATGTCACCGCCTCTGGCTTCCATGTTTGCCTGCAGATCTTCCATGACTACTAAATCTTTTCTATCCTCATCTCTGATTTCTGGCCCTGTGGAACTTCCTCAGTCTATTCTAAGCTTCCATCAAACAGATTTTTTTTTTGTACTATTTTAAAATTTATTATATTTATGCTTCAAAGAACTGGGGTATAGGCCAGATGTGTGAAGGAGGGCGGTGGAAGGATTCACCAGAGGCAGAGTGGGGAGCAGACAGTCAGAACCACTGAAATACACTGCTGAGGGAGCAGCAGGCAAGACAGGAGAGGTCTGCTGTGCCATATGTGGATTAGCTCCCTGGCTGGGGATCAAACTCATGCCTCAGTGGCTGACAATAGGCTGAGACTTACCTGTGTACCACCAAGAAGTCCCTGAAGTTTATTATTTTTTTCAAAGATTTATTTATTTATTTATACAAGCACTGGGTACAGTCAGAAGCGCGGGAGGGTGAGAGAATTCACCAGAGCCAGAGCGGGGAGCAGAGCAGGCAGAAGGACCGAAGTACACTGCTGAGGGGAGCAGCGGACGGCAGGAGAGGTCTGCGCACCATGTGGCACCCTCCTCTGGTGGCCGGGGAGCAGCCGGGGATCGAACCAGCGCCACAGAGGCTGTGGGCAGCTTCGCAACCCAGCGCTCAACCGTTGCGCCACTGGGGAGGCCCTAGTTTATTATTTTTTTAATTTTTTATTGACCTTGTTAGTGTTTTGACTATACAGGATTAACCTCTTCTGGTGTAGTAACCATAGCACTCCCACCACCCAATTTATGAGCCCTAATTTTTATCAATTCTTGGGTTCATGTAAAAATTTAGGCTGCCTTTTCTTACATACCACTCCTAGAGTGTAATCTTTCTAAGTTAGAAAAGGGAAAAATAATACCAGGTTTAGTTATTAGTTATTGCCTTAGTAATCAAGAGTATTGATCTTCTGTTTCTCTGGCTTCTTGACCAATGTCTGTTTCTCTGTTCCCTTATTGTAACTCTCTCTGATCTCTCCCTACCTAATCTATGTGCTCATTTAATTCCAACCCTGTCCCATCTTCTTGCTTCACCTGAATTCATTACTCTCCATTCTCACTTTGCAGGCTTGATGCATGCTCCCTCCATTCCTGAGTGATTAAAGGGCACCTGCTATCTTGAGTCTCAGTCATCCACCTTCCATCACCATTTCACAAGCCTTTGGACATGTTTGTTCTGACACCCACTGATTCACATAGCTAACAATGATATAGCCTTATCATTTAATGTTTACTCTCTAATTTCTACACTAAGACCCAGTAGTTCCCCACCCCTACACACACACACACACACACACACTTCATTTGTCTTCAGTTGATGTAATAAATTATATTTTTCCTAGTATCAGCAGTTGTAGATATTTTTATTGTATGTACTAGTATAGCTTTTTGTCCTTTATATAATTTCACTTTTTTCCAGAGGGGCCAAGTATTTTTCTTTTTATAATTCATTTCAAAGTATTTGTGAAACAACAAAAGTAAAAAGCTCACAAACTTAGATAAATTTAGATTTTTCTGGCTTTTAACCATTGAACCCAGTTTTTCCTATACTGGCATACTGTGTTGTTATTTTCAATCTAAAACATTTAAGAAAAATTTAACTTTTTACTTTTTCTGATTTAGTTTTAAGCTAGTGATAACTTTGTTCATTTGTTTAGTATTGGGTCCAGTGAGAGCAAAGTTGGAACTCTGTATTCACCAGTATTTTTCACTGTGTTTTTTCACGTAGTAGAATGTAGCCTTCTCAGTGATTTAATCTTTTTCACAATTGAGTTATACAAAGAACCAAAGACAAGGGCTAGGGGAGTGAAATAGATTACAAAGCTCTATCATATTTCCTTACAAGACATCAAAGGTAGGTGATAAGCATTAGAAAGAAGACTTGACATTGATCAGGTCACCTTGATTAGTTACAATTTTGTAACATACGAATTTCATGACTTTGGCTGAGTTTCAAATTCTCCGAATTACTTTCCCTTTTGTGAAAATGGAGATCATAATACATTTTCACAGTATCTCAAGGACTGGAATCATGTGCGTGAAGTACTTAGATAAACAATAAAGTGCTAGAAATGTGAGATATCAATATAGGGTAGAGTACTGTCAGTGATAAATTTTTAATATGTTTTCAAGTCATAATATATGTTACCTTTCTAGTTCCTGCCTCATACATTTGATTAATCCATTGTATAAATGAGTAATCCAAAGAAAAAATGATAATGATACTCTTAGTGAACAAAATAAGTATAGAATATTTATTTTGCCTGTTTACTTTTTTTCACTCCCTTTACAGGAGAGCCTTGAATTTAGGAATTCTTCGAGACCCTGGATCAGAAATTGAAGATAGACAATACCAGATAGACCTGCAGTCTATCAATATTGGTACTGCACAATGGGATCAACTAAAACCAGAGAAAGAAAGTGGCACAGGAGGGGTTCTAACAGAAAGTGAAAGAAATTCTCAAAATCCAGCACTTGAATGGAATATGGCCAGCACGTAAGAAATGATTGAAAAACCTTTCTACATATCCTAGATTTCATTGCCAGAAGAATAGGTGGTGATACAATCTTTATAATTCCATGCTTAAATGTTTTAAGTATTGTTTCTGCATTTCACTGCAAATATAAAATACTGTGTCATTGTAGCTGATGATTTGGCTTAGAAACCTGCTATTCCTACCACTGTTATATCATGATTATCACAAATTTAAGATGGCATCAGCACTTATTTTAAAGTTAACTACCTGAAAGATTCCACTTCAGCTTAATGATACAATCACATTTTGGTTTGAAATCTATTATATAAAGTCAGATTTTTTTTTTAAGCCTCCTTCGGCTTATAATGAGAAAAAAGCAGTGAAGGACCTGGGCTTCTTTTTTTTAGTCCATTTTGACTAAAAGCAGTTATTTTCACACAAAATATTTTTGAAAAAGTACTAAATGTGAGCTACAAGATTTATTGAGAGTTATTTCCATCTTGGCTGGGTAGTCATGGTTCTTATAAAGGAGGTTGAATTGTTTGTAGAATGAGGATAGTAGGCCTTAAGATACCTCATATTTGTAAAATTGGAGGTTGTTTTGATTTTAAGAAAGTGTCAATTTCTTCGTTTTTGTTGCTAATAACACACCATGGGGGATTGTTTGGATTTCTTTAAAACATTGTGTCAGATTGAGACCTACCTGCCCCTCTGTGTTTGCTTCACATTTGGGCGTGGGACCTGGGTATCACTTGCTGCTCACTTTGGCCTGTTTTCCTTTTCCTGTTATTTTTTTCTCCACACAAGTACAAACTGGCACCAGAGCATGAAAAGCAGTGTTTCTAATCAACAGATATTAATAGACGATGGATCATAGAAATAAAGATCAGAATGATGTGATTCTTTCCCTTAATGTCACACTAGAGGATAATAGTATCAAGATAGTGTTAGAGGAAATATCTAGCTTTGCACCCATAAAGGAAACCTAACATTTAACTAGAGGTCACTATACCAAGAGAGGCCCATAGCTCCAGGTGGGACTATAACACTCTTTGGACACCAAAAACCTGTACAGTTCTTATCACAATACTTGTATTTGTCCCTATCACTAGCTCTGTTTAATTTCCTTGGGTAATATATCTTCAGATTTTATTATCACAGAAATAATTGCCACATATTTGTTTAAATATTTTGATACACATATATTTAAGTTACACTCACTACTGTGTAGGCTTTATTTTTTTCCACACACAGGATTTTTAAAAATTGTTGTTGCTCGGGGCCTCCCCGGTGGCACAGCAGGTTGAGCTCCTCTCTGTGAAGCTGTCCGCAGCCTCTGCAGCACGGGTTCGACTCCTGGCCGGCCAGAGAGATTCTCACATGGCATGGCAGATCTCTCCTATCTTGCCTGCTGCTCGCCTCAGCAGTGTCTTCGGTCTGTCTGCCTGTTCTGCTCCCTGCCCTGTCTCTGGTGAATTCTCTCACCCTCCCGCGCCTCTGGCCTGTACCCCAGTTCTTGTATAAATAAATAAATTTTAAAAAATTGTTGTTACTAATTCAAAGGGATATATGCACTTCTTGTGTTCATGACAGCACTTTTTACAATAAAAAATTAGATTTTTTAAAATTCATCAGTCATATACTTCACAAGATTTGGAATGTTGAATATATGGAAATATGGTTTTGTATTGATATTAAAATTCCTGAAGTATATATTATTGACCTTAATTTTGAGACATTGAGATATTCCATCTGTCTTTTGATCTCTTTTATCTTTATTTTTTGAAGTGAAGTATTACCCAGATGTTCACTGAAGCCTTGACTATTTTGATTTGTGATTAATGAAACCAGTTTTTTTGCCCCCCCAAAATTGTACCTGCAGTCATAAGCAGGGATGAAATTATTTTCTTTGTTTTTAACTCTTCAGCCTGAAAGCTATCACTTTTGTCAAGCTAATGCCTAAGTGAAGGCTGTCAAGCTAATGCCTAAGTGAAATTATGGAAGTTAGTCAAATTCCCATATTTCATAGAATAATGCCTACTGCATTCTAAACTTACTTGAATTGTATGATTTTATAATAATTCCTCTTAACTGTCATGTCTTTACATGAGAGAATGTGATTTTTCCTCTTGCTTTTTTTTTTACTACCTAGAAACTGTGTAATGCGAACAGGGATGCTGATGCAGCAGGAAGGTGAACATAACCTCAGCAGCCAGCAAATATTTTCTTCCTTAACATTTCGGCTTAGAGGCCCTAGGAAATCTGAAAAGATGGTTAACATACAAAAAGACAAAGATCTATCTTATTCCACCTTATTCTTATTTTGTATCTTACATAGTTGCTGACATAGGTCTGCAAAAACACAGGAAACATTTAAATTGAATATGCTTTTTATAAAATCATTTCCTTAATAACACTGGAAATAGAACAAAGGATGAAAAAGAATGAAAAGTTTTGAAATTAAACCCAAATTTAAATTACTCTTATTTCCTGGGAAATTATTTTCAAGCAAATATTGATAATGTGTTATCTTTCAATATTTAATAAACATATATTTAAGCTCCAAAAATAAATAAATAAATTGAATATGATCATCATAATGCATCAGAAAATTTAATACCATTCTATATCTTAAATTACTTTGAAATAATCTTATAGTTCCTAACGTCAATAATTGTTATATATGTGAAAATAGCTAATAATGCCTGATTGAACCTAAGCTAATTGACCAAAATGCTAAATAGCCAGGTTTCCCTTTTTGATATTTTGTTTCTAAGAGGAGCCAAACAAGATCATATCAGGAATTTATTTGAAAAAATATGTAGAATATTTGATGTATATACATCATTCCATATAATTCTGTGAGCACTGTGCCTGATGCATCATTACATGTTATTAAAGCTATAAAAATGAACTCCTGACCATCTATCCCTTGGTGGATTCTGCGTGTATGTTCAGCACACAATTTTTAATGTACTTTAAGCTAAGAAACTTTCAGAAATCTTCCTGGACTTATCCTCCTCGAAGTTTATTTTGAAATTTTTCCCTCGAAAAAGAGCTATCAACTAGAATTATATGTGAAGTTCAGATTGTAGATATAAACAACTGGAAACTATAACCAGAGCTGTTATGCATGAACATCTCAGTACAATTGAATTAAGTTGATATTTCCATGTAGATATGCACCTAAGACTTTCTTTTCGAGGTAGTAATAAATGTAACATTTGTGTTCTCCGTCATACATATATAAACTATATTGTTGCTTTGTTTATTGGGGAACTTGTAGGAGTTTTTTTTTTGTTTTTTTGTTTTTTTTTTCAAAAAATGAGACTATTTTAACATTAATTTTGCCAAGCTAAATTTATACTAACATTTTAAATAAATATACCTTTAAAATCATCCTCATATCAGTTTGAAGTTGTCAGAGGCATTATGACTTACAAGTTCTTGTAAGGCATGTTTAGAACCTTGAGATAAAATATTAGGTATCCCATTATCATTATTCTTGTCCTACTTTATGATTATTTTATTTAGTTAATTTTTTCTGCTAAACTGAGCTCTTTAAAAATAGGTACCGTGCATCCATTTTTGCCATTGTATTCCTACCACATAGAAGGGGAGTATGGAGCCATAGCAGGGAGTCCATATTCTCTGAATTTCATTGAGTGATAAATGCTGTCAAAATAATATAACAGATTAATAAGGATAACTAGGAGATTTCCTTAGATTGGAGCTTAGGGAAGACCTCTTCTAATATCTGAGTGACAAGAGTGAGCTATCCATGCAAACGCCATTCATGTGTTACTACCAATAGTGTTCTGAGAAAAGCAAAGACCCTCAAGTAGAAATAGCAAATTTAAGGAACATAAACTTTTCATTTTAAAATTTACATTACTAACTACTGTAATTTTCTCAAATCTATTCTAGCTTACTAATTTTTTTTTCTTAAACTATACCTGAAGTGCTGTTTATTCATTTACTTTTAGTAACTATATTTATATAGTTACTTTTAGTAACTATATTTTTTTCATTTTTTTTAAAGATTTATTTATTTATTTATACAAGCGCTGGGTACAGTCAGAAGCACGGGAGGGTGAGAGAATTCACCAGAGCCAGAGCAGGGAACAGAACAGGCAGACTGATGAAATACACTGCTGAGGGGAGCAGCGGGTGGGGCAGGAGAGGTCTGCACGCCATGTGGGACCCTTGCCGGCAGCCAGGGATCGAACCAGCGCTGCAGAGGCTGTGGGCAGCTTCGCAGCCCAGCGCTCAATCGCTGTGCCACAGGGGGAAGCCCCTTTTTTTCATTTCTATAAGTTCTATTCAGTTGTTTTTCAAATCTGCTTTACCTTTCCTCGTGTTTTTAATTCCATCCTAGATATCTTTAATAATTTAAATAAATTAATTTTATTGTCCATAAGTAGTAATTCCATTATCCAAAATTTTTGATAATGAATTTGCTAATTAGGATTGAATTCTCCTCTTTCTTAAAAAGAAAAAAAAAAAACCTGGGGCGTGGACTTTGTTCAGTGGACTTTGTTCCTGAATCTTTTTTGTCAGTTTGAAGGCACTTTTTTTAAAAAGATTTATTTATTTATGCATACAAGAGCTGGGGATGAGGCCAGAGGTGTGTGTGTTGGGGGTGGGTTAGAGGATTCGCTGGAGACAGAGTGGGGAACAGAACAGGCAGATTGATGGAAGAACACTGCTGAGGGGAGCAGCGGATGAGTAAGGAGAGGTCTGCTGCGCTATGTGGGTTGCTATTGGCCAGCCAGGGATCAAACTCATGCTGCAGTGGCTGCGGACAGCTTCATAGATTGTGTCTTAACACCTTGCACCACGAGGGAGGTCCCTGAAGGCATGTTTTTCCAGAGAGGTTTTGTGTCTATTTCTAAAATGGATGTTCGTGAACTAACTCAGGTGAAGGTGAGCTTCCTCATACCAACAAACTTCTGCTGAATTCTGACACTATATGAAGAAAATGTTATATTCTACATCTTAGAGATTCTGTTTCCCAGACTGCCCTCCAATTCAGATGCCAGTTGTAAACCCAGGCTGTTACCTGTGTTTCTACCAACCAGCTATAGATTGTAGGGTCCCACAACCCATTCTTTAAACTCAAGTCCAACTATTTACAGCTGTATGTCAGAAGTTCTCATGACCTTTTTTTCAAGTTTGATTATTTGCTAAAGTGGCTCACAGAAATCAGGGAAACATTTTACTTAGTAGATTGCTGGGGAAAGCAAGCTGAGGTTCCATGCCCTCTCCGGGTGATTACCTTTTGGGTTTCTATGAAGGCTTTGTTACATCGATATGATTGATTAAACCATACATTGTTGCAGTTGGGCTCAATTTCTAGTCACTCTTCCCTTCCCAAATGTTTAGGGATAGGACTGGAAGCTTATCTGCCTGTCACAGGGTGGGTTCTCTTGGCAATCAGCCCTATTCTCAGATGCTTCCAAAACTCTTATCATTCATATAGCAAAAGACACCTCCATCATTTTCAACACTTAAGAAATTCCAAGGATTTTGGAAACTGTGAGCCAGGAAATATCAGTGACCAGATATATATTTCTTGTAAATCATAATATTGCAACAGGTGATATAAATTACAGCTGCAAATGTATGTGAGGGATTTCCCATTATTTTTGATTTTCCAGGGGTGACCTGGTGGTTCCCTCACCCCTACCGCCCCATTAGTTCTCTTGCCAAGAAAGGCAAATTTTCTCCTTTGCTGTTTCTGATTGGTAGATGTTTCAGCCTTTAAGGGCCTCTGATCTAGGTGGGCAGTTCATTTAAAAATCCTTGCCTATCAGGGGAGTAAGAATTAGCCTGTTTTCTCAATAAAGCCATAAAAATCTAGAGTTGTTTGCTAGAATGGCTAAGACCCTGAAGTCATTATCAGTGTAGTTAATTCTTTGAGTTTTACTTCCTTCTTTGGTTATTTGAAACATTAGGTTATTATCTAATGAAATATTTACCAAGTTTAATTCTTCTTGTAGTTATTTCTTATGTTTCTTTTTTCTTTGTTTAATTCATCCTTGAAGATATTTGAAACACAAAAAAAATCAATGATTTTTAAAATGTGCATCATTACATCCAATAGTTCACCTGAGATAACAGAAAAGTTAGCACTATATACCTGACAAGTTATTAACTTTTTGACTTTACCTTATTAGAATTTTTTTCTAAGGGCATAGGTCTTGTTGTGTTATATTACAGATTTAATTCATCACATAATTGGAGAAATTATATGAAAAAGCATACTTTTTTTTGGTCAGTGCTTTATTTAATGTTTGTTTTTATTTGGTTACCTGCCATCTTTTCCATTTTAAGATATTTTTAATTGTATATTTTAGCACTCCCATGTGAGAACACATCAGATGCTACATGTTTTTCATTTTGGTCATCAAATGTAATTTGAGCTATTATGCACTAATACGATGTTTCTCAGGATCTCAATCCTTCCTCTGCACTCATAGATTTTTTTTTAAGGATTTATTTATTTATTTATACAAGCACTGGGTACAGTCAGAAGCACGGGAGGGTGAGAGAATTCACCAGAGCGGAGAGCAGAACAGGCAGACTGACGAAGTACACTGCTGAGGGGAACAGCTGGTGGCAGGAGAGGTCTGCGCACCATGTGGGACCCTTGCCCAGAGGCCGGGGATGGAACTGGTGCTGCAGAGGCTGCGGGCAGCTTCGCAACCCAGCGCTCAACCACTGCGCCACCGGGGAGGCCCTGCACTCATAGATTTTAATGCTTCTTCCTGTTACCCTCTCTATTCACCAAATCTCTTAATTCTTTAAAATTGACTTTCTTGAAATTCAATGCATATGTGTCACAGAACAGATGATCCAATTTGCTTTTTTGGCAGACAACTTACAAATCTCTGCCCACTGCAAAGTTAAAAAAAAAATTCTAGTATTCTTTAGACTACTCTGGTAGAAAAGAATATAGAAAGACTTGAGTTTTATCTGGGCTTTTTCATGAGATAACTTTGCCAATCCTCTGATCTCAACTTTTTGATTTTTTGATATAAGGGAATAATAGGGACATTTATAGGAAATATTAAATTAATAGTTTGAAGGTACTTGGCATATGGCTTACTAGTGAGATATAAAATTATATTTCATAAAATGAAAACTAAGAATATGGTTAGACTTAAAGATTTACACTAGCACAAGTTTTGGTTTCTGAATAATATTTTCTAATTTCATCTGCCACATATGCGATATTGAAATTATTAGCGATTTTGTGTGTAAATTAGAAATATTGTGCTAAATAACTGATTGAAGGAGAGTATGTATAAAAGAAGAATTAAAATAGAGGCCAAAAGCTATTCTAGTATTAAATGACCCTTCAGACCCAATTCTGGAACCTTGTTTCTACTGCATAGGCTTTGTCTAGCCCTCAACTTCATTTCTTATTTGGTAATAATGGCACTAGTAATGATCCTTACTTTACCTACAGGACTATTGTGAAAAAACATGGCAGTATTCAAGTCACAAAACCATTTCACACTCTGTATAGGTATGGACTCAGATCCTTTTAAGAAATTTTAAAAAACAGAAATCAAATATTAGGAGGATATGCTTATGAACCTTGTAAGATTGGAAATACAGGAATTGTCAAATAGAAGATCAGAAATATTAAAAGCAGGAAATTTAAAGTTCACAAATAGTAAGATTTTTATTGGTTACAAAAAGGACAATAAACTACTTTCAAGAACAAAGGAATTAAAAAGAAAATATATGGTGAAAGGTCCTAGGATGCTAATAGGAAATTGATTAAGTACATATTTTCTCTTTAATATTTTTGCTTTCATAAGTCTGGAAAATTGTAGTTATAAAATGGTGACAATAATGTGATTCTGTCATACTGTTTGTAGTACAAAGACTTCTGCAAATATAATGAGCAGTATCCTTGAAGAGTATGAAATGGCTAATATTTTTCACTTTATCTTTTAGCATACGACGGCATCAAGAAAGAAGAGCAATTCTGACTCCCATTTTAACAGATTTTTCTGTACGAATAACTGGAGCACCTGCCATTATTTTCACCAAAACAGTTTCTCCAGAAAATATGCATACTGAGGTTGGAACTTTGCTAGACTTTATTTTAATTTGCATAATGGAACAGCTCCTCTGCATGTTAGGAGTTTTCATAGTTTCAGTGCACAGGATGTCAGATTAGCTTATTTTTAAGAAGTTACTATCAAAACTAATTTTTATTGAGCTTTATTTATCTAGTAACTGTTGCTTTACAAGTCATAATTCATTTAGTTTTCTTAATTCTTTTACCTTCTCCTACTATCCTCATTTTATAGATGAGGAAACGGAAACATGGGAGGCCAACAGAAACAAATAACTTGTCCACATTTTCATGAGTAGTAAGCAGCAGAGAATGTTATGAAATAAACTGGTGAGACTCTGGACCCTACACCCATAATCTCTATAATCTTTTTCTAATGAAACAGCAGTAATACTGATAGATAACAGCTTTCACATGGATTAACTGACCTAGAAAACTGTACAGGAAATAACCTTATTTCATTTTCACAACATGAGATACACCTATTTGTATACATATCTTATAGAAGTTAAGTGACTTTATCAGTGATTAAGTGACTTTATCAGTCTCACATAGCCAATAACTGGGGAATCCTGGTTTCTAGTCTGATCACTATGTTGTAGTGCCCATGTGCTTAGAGTAGAAATATGATCATAATGTGTGATACATCATAAACAAATTCTTCATAGAAATTTATTATGCTAAGATCTTTGTAAACTTTGACCATTCACAGGGTTATGGGCAGTTGTTATGGGAAGTTCAGAAGAATTAAAGATTGAATACATATTCTAAGCCAGCCAATAAAACTTGGCTTTCCTTCTGTAAGTTTTTAAAGAACAATTTTTTTTGTATATGCTATCTTTTTTGATGTTTATAATAGCCCAACAGAGAAGTTAAGTTAGGCATGGTATCTGTACCCACAAAAAGGTATGTAAAATGAAGTAAATCTTACCATTGTCCTCCAGTTACTTAGTAGTTACACATTAAATACATGAAGTTCTTCATGTGATGCCCTATTTTTAAGCTAATGTTGCTGTGAATCAAGACACGTTGGAATTACATTTCAGAGTTGCTTTTATTTCCTGTTTGGCTCGCAGAAATATCAGAATGACTGAATTATGAAGGCTTTTTTCCTAAAAATACTCTTATTTAGATCCCAAAATACTTATCATCATGAAATTTAAAAAGTGCTTAATAAAATTCTGTCCTCTCTTAATAAACTCATTTATAATTAGATGACTTTACCAGAAAGTTCCCCATTGCCAGGTGAAATAAGCATGAAGGTAGTATCAGAAAACCTAATTCTAAGCCAACCTGGGCTTCATACTAAAGGCTGTCATTTTCATCTTCAGCCATTCATGTAAATTCTTTGCTCATCAATTTCAATTATGCATATATCAGTTACCTCATATTGTTGCCCCAGTTACACTCCTGATTATTCTTAGGATCAAATTGATCAAATGAAATGAAAGGAGGCATATGAAAAAGCTGTTTCTATAAAAATAGACATTTTCCTTGTTTTATGGCATTGACTGCTCATTCTACCAGTTGTCATACTCTTTAAGCTACCAACATCATAAATCACTAATTTTCACAGTAGGTATGTCATTGTGATAGAACATAGATATCTTTAGTAAAATTTTCATCCTCCCGGTAAATATTGTAGTGACAATTTAATTTTTTTCTTAATATCTGAGTCTGCTTTTTTGTTTCTTTGCATCATTACTTGAGGAGTAAAGTAAAAAATCTAACTATAATGAGAAGTACAGGGAACAAGTGGGGAAGAAGTTTGTTTAACTGAACAAAAGGGATAATCATTTCTGACATGCTGTTCTTTATGACTTTATTAAAAGCTGCTCTAAGCTATCTAGTTAGTATTTGAACCAGTCATAAGTCTTCTTAAATTGGTTGACACTAATAAGAAGGTTTGTTGGACGTTTCCAGCATTTGAACATTGTCCACATGCACTTCATGACAAGAGGCAGGACTTCTGCTTATTAAGTGAAGCTTCTGGATTGTTTTTCATAATGTTTTCCTCCTCTGAATGGTTTTCCAACAATGAATGTTCAAATGACTCAGTTCTGTAGAACAGCACTAGTTAAGTAGTGGACATCTATCTCATGCTGCCAAGATTTTAACAGTTTGAAGAAAAAGTAAAACTAATTAATCCAGCTCTCTCTGGCTTGAGCCTTCTATTATGTTATAAATCTTTTGGACTGTATCCTTTTGAGAAAACTCAGACCATCCACTTGTGATTCTAATTGCCTGCCTACAGTTGCCTGTTTGCATATGTCTCTCCAACTACATCTTTACGATATTCCAAGTACTCTAGTATTAGTGAATACATTATCCTTGCAGAACACTTTGTTGGTTTGAAAATGAACAAGATTTTGCTGAAGAATTACATCATCTTGTATATATTGAAACAGTGATAGTAGTTTGTTATGAAAAGGTCATATATAAAAGAAAAGATGAAAAAGTCTTATTGTTTGTTGCTCTGTAACTAGCATAGGGCCTGATGCATAGCAGGCCCTTATAAACGTTTATTAAATTAATCCATTACATTTTGTGAAGTGATTGGTCACACTGTTTCTATTAGTCTCATTTACATATGAACTTGAGTCCTCAGGAGACTTCCTCAAAATAATACAGGTCAAATAAATAAGAATGATAAATTATCATCCAATGACTATCGGGTTATTTATATCCAACCTTTTTTATCCTTCAGGAGATTTTAGTGTGTGGCCATTCCTTGGAAGTAAATATAACCACAAACCTGGATTTCTTCCTAAATGTGGCTCAAGTTCAACTCTTACATCAGTTAATAGTAGCAAATATGACTGGACTGGAACCATCAAACAAAGCCACAGAGGTAACTATTACCTGATTTTGATTAAACTTAACTGCATTTCTGCCAACTTTACATTCATAATGAGAAGAGACTATAATGAATGCTTTGTACTAATTATTCTATTGAATACATTTAATTTTATTCAAAATATGATCATAACTCATTTTGCCTTAGTGTTCCTTATTTTTTTAATTTCTTCTTTTTCTCCAGTAATTTATCATACACCACTGCAGAATTGCTGCAGCCTTTCTTCAGAAAACCCTGTTAAAAATGGATTTTATTACCCTGCTGTAATTTTTAAATTACAGTGCAAGAAACCTGGTATAGCTTTCACTTACTCATATATGTTACAGAAATAGGGCCTCTTTTGGAAGTGAATTTTGTAAGAGTACTATGGGAATATCTTCAATAAATAACGTCTAGAGCATTCTTTTCCCATGCTCAGTGAAGAATGGACATAATCATAGAAGTTGAATGTCTGCCTAGAATTTTAATTTTGATCCGGTGTTCATTGGAAGCCTACAATGTAACCACAAAACATGTCAGCATGAAACAAAGAATGCTGCTTGTTAGATACTTTCAAGATATGTTTATTTTTGTTTCCATATTTTGTAATCATATATGATTTTTGGAGTAAATCTATAAAAACTCAAGTGTAGGAGCTGTTTATCTTTAAATAAGACATTGCCTTAATTTTTTCTTGTGTTAGACAATTGTATTCTTTTAGAAGGAAAAGGAGGTATTGCTAAGAGCTGCTTGATGCTAGGCCATGTGCCAAGTATTTTCATATAAGTTAGGTCATATATCTTCAAGCATGTAATCACAACCACCCTATGAAGTGGTCTTGGGAGTTATCACCATTTTAAGCATTAGGATCTTGGGTCTCAGAGTCAGGAAGTAATGTACCTGAAATCATATATATATATGAAAATATATGTGAAATCATATATATATAATATACTATATATATTAAAAAAATAGATGGAGCTGAGATTCGAATTTAAATCTTTCACTTCAGTGTTTTTTCCACAGCTCGTGTACTGTAACTGCTACATTTGTCTTTCAGTCATTCTGTTTAAAAATAACTAAAATGACGAAGCTTTTAATTTTCATAAATAGAGATTCTCTAACTTTATTATCTTAATATGCATTATATCTGTACATTACCTTTTTTAAGGATTATAAAACTATATATTCTCCAAAAAATACTGACTTTTTCTCAATATACTTTAGGCAGTGCTTATAAATGTAATTATATCATATGAAAATAAGCAAAACAAAGAAATTTCCCTGTGGCATTTTTAATGAAGTCCTTGAATCAAGTTGGGTTGGGAAAGCATTTAAATTCCTGTATTATTTGTGCCAATTTAATGACTCTCATATCAGTGAAATTTAGCTTATATATTACTGACATGTCTTAGGAATTTATACAACTTAAGCAAAATGATTGCTATTTGCCTAATTAGTTCTAATAACTAACTCATATAGATTACTAGCAACCATTACTTCAGTGTTGTTATCCTCAGTGTCATAAATGTCAGCTACACAGTTTTTGCTATTTTAGAAATGTTTTTCTGACCCTTTGCTCCTTCATGGAAATGATATTAAAAATACATCATTTATAATGAAAAATGGTTAAGATAATAAATTTTATTTTTTGTGCATTGTACCACAATTTTAAAAAGAAGTGTAATCTTTATGAGAGAGGGTAACTTGGCCCTTCCCTGGTCTCAGTGGGGTATGTCTGTGAAATTTAGTTCCTCAAGTTATCAAGTTGTGGGTGTTCACAGTATGCCACCTTTTTTTTGTTAATGTAGAAGTAATGTTTTAATAATCTTTTCACATAATTGGGAATATTAAGTTTGGACACTAAATATAAACTATGCAAGTAGTAGTTTCTCAAAGATTATTTGCAAAGTCAAACCTGAAATAATATCATTGAATATTTCCTATACTGTTATATTAATTCCATGGGTTACTCTCACATACTGAATTGGATCTTGTATTAATGTATGATTTTTATTTTTATGTTTATTTTTTTTTGAGGTAACATTGATTTGCATCATTGTTAATATTTTGACAGTATAAGGATTCCTACCACCAAAGCATTCATAAAGCAGCACTATAACCCATTGTGCTCCTCCCTCACTTTGTGCTGGCCCCTCTCTAAATATAGTGCGCCTTTATTATCCTTTCAATTTCCATGGGATTTTTAGTGATATCACTCATTTGTGTTTGTTTGTTTTTTTTTTTTTTTTTTTTAAATACAAGCACTGGGTACAGTCAGAAGCGTGGGAGGGTGAGAGAATTCACCAGAGCCAGAGCGGGGAACAGAACAGGCAGACTGACGAAATACACTGCTGAGGGGAGCAGCGGGCGTGGCAGGAGAGGTCTGTGGGGCCCTCACAGGCAGCAGGGGATCGAACCGGCGCTGCAGAGGCTGTGGGCAGCTTCGCAGCCCAGTGCTCAACCACCACGCCACCAGCCACCAGGGGAGGCCCTCATTTGTGGTATTTTTAATTTTATTCCTCTCTCCTTTTTTTATTTTTCAGTTAGCCTGTCTAGAGGTTTACTGATACTCATCTTTTTGACAAATTAGCTTTTGGTTTCATTGATTTTCCTTTGTTGGTTTCCTGTTTTAAATTTTACTGATTTCTGCTCTAGTTCTTGTTACTCATTTCCTTCTAATTACCTTGGGTGGTGGTTATATTTTGCACAGCTTTTGACAAGGTTTCTTTTGAAAGATTAATTTTAATAACTTTGGGAATATGGTGGGAAATTTTTGTTAGTGGAGGAAATATATCTACACTATAAACAGAGGATAAGAAAAAATAGACAAATCCTTGGAAATAGAAGTATAAAGAATGGAATAATCTAAGCATTAATTCCAAAACCAATGTGTAATGTTAATTTTAATTATATGGGTCACTGATGTATGATGAAAAATTCAGATTCACTGCTTAAAGAGAAGTACTGCAAATAACAAAATGACCAGCTAAGGGCTCAGGCAAGTTATTTCCCATCTTGACAAAATTTTTGTAGTATTTGCACACTGAAAAATGTATTTTAGATGGGATTTAGCCAGTGAATGAAGTAGCCTGCATTTGTACTCTGATTTTCATTGTCCCCTTCAAGCATTGTGACATCCATGTGTGTTGACTCCAATAATATTTACTGTCCTTTTAAATTAATGTCTTCTCATCTCTTATAAATATTATGACAGTGTTAATAAGTACATGAGGAAAAAATTAAAAAACATTTAAAACTATATTTTTTAAGATTTATTTTTTATTTATACAATAGCAGGGGTACAGGCCAGAGGCGCGGGAGGGTGAAAGGATTCACTAGAGACAGTGGGGAACAGAACAGGCAGACGAGACCAAAAGCACTGCTGAGGGGAGCAGTGGGCGAGACAGGAGAGGTCTGCCACACCATGTGGGAATCTCCCTGGCTGGCTGGGAATTGAACCGCGCTGCAGAGGCAATGGACAGCTTCACAGCGCTGTGCTCAACCCGCTGTGTCACCAGGAAGGCCCTAAAACTAATTTTTAAAAAGCCAAATTCATTCCATATTCCAAAGTATAGCCAGACCTTGGAGATATTATGACTTACGTTCCAGACCACCACTCAAAAGTCAGTATCACAAAAAAGGTGTGTCACTTGAAATTTTTGGTTTCCCAGTGCATTGTAAAGCTGTTTCCCCTGTACTATCTTCTGTTAAGTTGCATAAGCATTATGTATATAAAAACCAATGTACATACTTTAAAGGTACTTTTTTTGCTGAAAAATGCTAATCATTATCTGAGACTCAAGTGAGTTGTAATCTTTTTTGCTGGTGGAATGAATGCCTTGCCTCAGTGTTGATGACTGATGACTGATCAGGGTGCAGTTGTTGAAAGTCAGGGTAGCTGTGGGAATATCTTAAAATAAGACAACAATGACATTTGCTAAATTGACCCTTGCTTGAAAGATTTCTCTGTAGCATGTGATGATGTTTGGTAGCATTTTACCCACATTAGAGCTGCTGTCAAAACTGCAGTGAATCCTTTCAAACCCTGCTGCTGTTTTGTCAGCTAAGTGTATATAATATTGTAAACTCTTTGTTGTCATTTCAACAATGTCCACAGCAGTAATAAGATTTCATCCCAAGAAACCATTTTATTTGCTCATTCATAACAAGGAACTTTTATCTGTTCAAGTTTATGGTAAGAGTATAGTAATTCAGTCACATCTTCAGGCCCTACTTCTAATTATAGTTCTCTTGCTATTTCTTATATCTAAAGTTACTTATTTTGAAACCTTGAACCCCTAACAATCATCCATTTGGGTCTGACCCAATTTCTTTCAAATTCCTGTTACTGTTTATCTTTTGATCTCCTGCCATGAATCACAAATGTTCTTAATGGCATTTAGAATAAACTTTTCCTGAAGGTTTTCATTTTCAATTCATTACCCTGACTCATCAGAAAAATCACTATCTATGGCAGCTGTACCCTCATGAAATATTTTGCCTAAATTATAAGACTTGAAAGTCAAAATGATTTCATGATCCAGGGGCTGCACAATGGATGTTTTGTTAAAAGTCATGAAAACAACATGACTCTCCATGTATCAATATATTTCCATCAGAGCTTTTAGGTGACCAGGTACATTGTCAATTTGCAGTAATATTTTGAGAGGAATCTCTTTTTCTGAACAATGAACTTAACCACGTTTAACTCTAAGCTGTTTCTTCTAGTATTTGTCTCCATAATTCAGAAAAAAATAAATGCATTACCATCTGTTGATTTATCTTAATATTATCTAATTGCTTGCTATTTATTGTTAAGGAGGAGTCCACCTTTTACTCATTTTTTAAAGATTTATTTGTTTATGCATACAAAAACTGGGGTGTAGGCCAGAGGTGTGGGGGTGAGAGGATTTATCAGAGACAGAATGGGGAGCAGAACAGGCAGATGTACTGAAATACACTGCTGAGGGGAGTAGTGGCTAGACAAGAGAGGTCTGCTGCACCATGTGGGTTGGCTCCCTGGCTGGGGATCAACTCATGTTGTAGTGGCTGGTGATAGCTTGATAGTGCTCTGTCTTCAACTTCCCTGCAACCACTAGGGCGGCCGCATCTTTTACTCTTTGTTGTATGTCTCCATCTTCCCAGTATTCTTATATCATACTTTAAGTCAATATGAATTGCTTATTGCATAGTAAAGTAATATGTGATTTTATTTCCAGTCTTCATACATTTTGGTTTATCTTGAGTTTAAACATTGCCACATATTTAATTTTCTCAGTTTTTTAAAATCTCTGCATCTTCTTTCTTCTTTCATTTAACTTCATCTCCAGCTCCCACCTAATTGTCCATAATTCCTGACAATTTAATTTTTCACACTTTGAAACTTATAAGAACATTTCTAAGTTTCACCTGAAAAAAGTACCTTTTCATCCTCCATTCTGCACTGGTAGTTCTCTAGACCTGCCACTTGACACAAAAGAATGAGATTAGAGAAAATTGTATTTTCAGAGGTTAATGTAAAGAGTTTTGGAGAAATTATAAGGTATCAAATAAGAATTTTTTATAAAAATTAATAAACTTGCCAAAGTCTTTATCCCACATAAAATATTATGTATTTTGAGTTCATAGTAGACACAGAGAACACATGTGAACAGATACAGTTTGATGATGGGAGCTGGTGTGGGAGAGGATGTTGCTGTTCTAGCTTATCTTGCTACCTTCTAACTTGAGGTAGGTGTGAAATGAACATGCCAGACCAGAGGTTACAACCATCTGTATTTAGGAAAGGAGATAGAGACTTTGAGTGCTGTGCATGTAGAGACTTTCCATTGGTGTTTCTCTGATAATGATTTCCTTTCAGAGGTAACTGCTTGGTTACTGTGTGTAACGCTGCAATAAATAAGGGCTCCAATAAAATAGGGATTCACTCAGAGCCATTTGGATTAGAGGTCCTGGGAGAAACATGCCTGGAATTTCTTAAAATCTAGCCTGGAAAAGATATTAAATATTTTGCTGCTTATCTTTTCCAAGGGAAGAACTTAGGCACATTGAACTGTCACACCTGCCTAAATTTTAGTTAGGACTTCCAAATATTAAAATAGTGTGTTTTTCCCCTGATAAGTTTCTGCTGAGAGAACACTTCATAGTTATCTAAATGAAGATGCTAAATAAACATCATGAAAAACAAAAACTAAAAATTTATTTTAGGGCCTCCCTGGTGGCGCAGCGGTTGAGCGCCGGGTTGCAAAGCTGCCCGCAGCCTCTGCAGCACTGGTTCTATCCCCGGCTGCTCCCCGGCCACCAGAGGAGGGTCCCACATGGCGCGCTGACCTCTCCTGCCGCCCGCTGCTCCCCTCAGCAGTGTACTTCGGTCCTTCTACCTGCTCTGCTCCCTGCTCTGGCTCTGGTGAATTCTCTCACCCTCCCGTGCTTCTGACTGTACTCAGTGCTTGTATAAATAAATTAAATAAATAAATAAAAATAAATCTTTAAAAAAATTATTTTAAATAAATATAAGATTCTATAACATAGCATTATTTTTAACTAAATATAAAATGTATTTTTAGTTTCATGCTGATATTTATCCATTATTGAATTTTTAACCAGAAATTCAGTCAATGAATTATATTCCTTATGTGGTATTAAAACTTTCTATTCAGTCTTGTTCAGCAGTATTCGTTGAGAGCTTATTATATACCAGATATACTGGTTACAGACTGACAGAGGTATGAAAAATAAACTGTGACCCCGCTCTCTAGGATTTTAAAATCTACTTGAGAAAACATAAACAAATGAACTAACTTATAACTAAGAAGCAAAGCAATAAATGAGAAGTGTTATATTGTAAAGGGCTTTGAATACTAGACTGAAATGTTTTAAGTAAGTAGTCAGTAAGGGGGAGTTGAAATTAGTTGAACTAGAGATTAATCTGAATAATAATAGGTATGCTTTGAAGCCAAAACCATTGTAGAATGAACCTCTCAGTTGTACTCACACATTGATAGTAGGTTTATGATCTTCAAATATAAGTATCAATGTTACAATGTTATATTTTCCCTATTTTAACAAAATATATTTCTTTCTACTATAGTATCAAATTATTTCAATTAAGATTTGAAATATCTGTTGCTTATATTACCCATTGTTTCCAGAAACTACAATTTTTCTATTTAAATAAAAAGAGCACATACTTAAAATTTACTAAATAGAAGGGTGAGAGGGCTAAGATTGCCCTGGGTTATGTTCATTTGACTGCAGTAATTACCCTGTTATTCCTGAATAGCAAGTAATCATCTTATTAAGCCTACTTACAGAGGTAGTATATGTAAGGAGTAACACATGCTCATTTTCAAATCAGTGTTTAAGAGTAAATAAGACTTTTGTAGCAAAATAAAAACCATATTTTTAGGGGCAAAGAATAGAACCACATCATTGGGGATCTGAAGGTGGAGGTTCTTTGATCCAAATACTACATATCCTGGAGAAGAATGTCGACAACTTACAACAGTAATTACCTTTCTTCTTCCTCCTCCACCTAACCACTTGGTTGTAGGCACTTCCGTAGCTCTCCTTTGCTTTTAGCGTTGAGTACTTTCTCACTTGGTAACTTGTCCCATGCATTCTTGCTCTCTTTAATAACTAAAAATTATGTTTCTTCACAAAAAATTCATTTATAAAAAATTTACTTTAGCTATCATAAAATTACTTATTCAGTGTTTCTTCACTATTTCTAAAGTGACAGGTATTTTCACCAAAGTAAGATTTCTGTTTCACCAGGTTTTTTATTGTTATTTATATATTGGGCCTCTCTGAAACTATCTAAAGAATAAAAAACAATATAAATTACTATATCCAACTGTCTGTGAAGCATGATAAAATTAAATTTTAAAAAATGTTAGTTAAGCTGGCCAGAACAGGTAAAGTCCAGTTAGCTCTAGCTACATCTTCAGTCAGTTCCTGTCCTTTCAAGACCTCTATTCCATCTCATCCCGCCTCATGTTCTTTTGTAATAATATTTCTTCCTTTCCCTGCTAGGTTATAAGTCTTCACACTCTGAATTCAATTCTGCTACTTCAAAAACTTCTCCTTCCTCATTTGCTTTCCTCAATTTTCAAAGATGTCTTTTAATATATTCCTCATGGTCTATAAAAATGCTTTTATATAAGGAGGAAAGTGCTAGGAAAATAGATTATAACTAATTCATTAGTATCTTTTTTAAGTAAAAAAATATATAAATATGCTGGCTGTTCAAAATAACTGAGAGTCCATGGTTTGCTTGGTTTTCTGTCAGTTGTACTTTTCTAACAAGCAAACTCTGGACTTTCAATTAGTGTTGCATAAAAGAATCAACATTTTAAGAATATTAACATCACAGCCATGGGAATGTATATAATTCTCATCTAAGATTTCATGCATTTTAAAATTGCTTATTTCCAGAACTTTGGCTCTACATCAAAGGTTTTCTGCAACAAATGACTAAAAATCCTTTTACATAGTATAGAAGTATATAAAATAAACACCAAAGCCAACACCCAATAATCTTCCTTTAAAGATTCCTAGGCTTTAGCAAATGTACCTCAGGTGCCCTTTTACCTTTCTTTCTAAATATTGACCCATTCAGAAATGCATCTTTGGTAGCCCAGGGGAAAAGGAAATATTCTACATTTGAATGTTGTGGTGATTACACCACAAAACACATTTTTTTTTAAAGATTTATTTATTCATTTATACAAGCACTGGGTACAGTCAGAAATGCGGGAGGGTAAGAGAATTCACCAGAGCCAGAGCGGGGAACAGAACAGGCAGACTAATGAAATACACTGCTGAGGGGAGCAGCGGGCGTGGCAGGAGGTATGTCGCACCATGTGGGACCCTCGCCAGCGGCCGGGGATTGAACCGGCGCTGCAGAGGCTGCGGGCATCTTCGCAGCCCAGTGCTCAACCACTGCGCCACCAGGAGAGGCCCCACAAAACACATTTTTAAAAATCCTATCCTACTGTGCATTTTAAGAGTGAATTTTATTATTTACAAATTATGCTCCAGTAAACCTGTCTTTAAAAAAATGTTCATCAGTCAAGAACACAACTTTGGAAGATGTTAAAGTATGCTGTCAACAGTGATTTCCACTAATGTCGGAATATCATTATGCTGACATTCTGACATTTACAAGCTAAATATCCCTAAGCAGTGTTCTGTGGAAAATTAATTCATTTAAAAACTTAAAGAAGTATTTTAAGAATGAGATGTTCCATTAGTTATAGAACCTCTATTGCTGCAAATGGACATAAGATGTTGATAAGTTGAATGAAGTATAATGAAAATTAAAAATTAGCATTCCATATAAAATATATAACCTTAAAGTAAATTTTACATAGATATTAACTGGTTGAACTATAATTGGTTTTTCAGCACTTTATTTTGGCAAAAAAGTTTTTATCATGGTATGCCAAGATAAATAGGTCTGCCAGCATTTACCTCCATGCAGCAAATGTCTATGGTACATTTACAGAAACAGATAATAAAGGAGTGTACTAGATAGTTTCAGTATTTTAGAAATAGCAGCACAGCAAGTAATAGATATATGAAAAAAGGAACATTCTTTGTAATGTTCATATAACTGAAAACAACTACCAAGATTCCAATGGACTAACAAGTATGTAAAAGCAAGAGGGAATAAGAGTAATAGATGAAATAGATTATTTAGTTAAATGATCATAGTTTGTGAGTGATAATATCAACTAGTATAACCTTTTTAGACTGTATTTTGGTAGTATGTCTCAATAGCAATAAAATTCTCAAGTTTTCCTAGTAAGTTTGCTTCAAGAAAATATCCTAAATCATCACTAGAAATATAGGATACTTACTTATAAAGTCATATTTTCTAAAGTATGTTATTTTTAAGATAAGTATATATTAAATGTTCAAATGTATGTCACCACCAAAACTGATGGTATGAGATAGCTGTAGAAATATTGCTGTTATAGTAAAATTGAAATTAAAAAATATATATATAACTTGTTTTAGGATAGCATTGTATATAACTCTTCTAAGAAGCAAGAGGACAATATGACCTTGTACTTAGACATCCATCACATTGAAAGATTTATAAACAACTTTTCTACCCTAATTTCTGCTAGACTTTGTTGTTTTTAGAAGGCAAAGTGAATAAATAGGGCTAACTTCAGTTCAGGCTTAATTGTTAAGTAGAAGAAATGTGTTGTCTCTTCCTTTTTTCTTTCCCTTTTGTTGGTTACCTATGCTATGCTCAGTTCTGGCTATTTTTTTTTTTAGATTGTTTTATTTATGCATACAAGAGCTGAGGTACAGGCCAGAAATGTGGGGGGTGAGAGGATTCACCAGAGACGGAGTGGGGAACAGAACAGGCAGAGTGACCGAAACACATAGCTGAGGGGAGCAGCGGGCATGTCAGAAGAGGTCTGCTGCGCCATGTGGGTTGCTCCCTGGCCAGCTGGGGTTTGAACTGGTGCTGCAGAGGTTGCGGATTGCTTCCTAGTGTGGTGCTTAACCCCTTGCCCCACCTTGATCCTTGATTTCTTAACTGTTGTTGGGTTATTTGCTGACACTGTGTATCCAGAAAAAAATTTACCTATCTTGTTATGCTGCTTTTTGTTTTCTGATGCAATAAATATTAATAGTAACTTTAATAACACAATTACCTGGAAGACTGCTCTTTGCTCAGTCAATCAGCACCATGTGCTAGGAAGGAGAAGAGGAAAAGGATAGAGAAGAAAAATTCCTTTGTGTAGTATTTTGGCAGTTTTCTTCTCATTGTTTCTTAAATCATAGTGATTAGTAAAGATAGGCAGAAGCTAACATACTTACTTTTAATGTTAGTTCATGTTTATATTTCACAAATAGTTATTTAGCCTATCAGTTGTTCTCAGAGCTGTCCCACTGATTGTCATATTTGAAAACTGAATCCTAGAAGAATGGAGTGATAAGGGTAATTGAATAAAACCTGGAAAAGAACCTAAGCATACTGGCCTGATCAATTACCATCTCAAAAGCAAAAGGAAAGTGTTGGGATTGGGTGGCAAAGTAGTTCTCTGCATGCAGAGAGCTGCTGGCAAGAATTCATCTAGAGTTTTTAAAACCTAACTAGAATTTATTCCTTTATGATCTTTGATGGAAATATAAGGGCTTTTCTTTTAAAGGAAGGCCTAAAGGGTCTTTCTGTGAATGACCACAGAAACTGCCACTGTTGCTGCTAAACACAACCCTGGAAATGAAAACCTACTATCCAATATAGCTTCCTCATATCAGCGGACCCTTCATATAACTTTCTAAATATAATCCTTTCTTCTCTATTAACTTTTTCTTTAAAGTAATATTCTTTTGAGTTGTTTCTCCAGCTGTGATATCTCTGACTACAAATAACAGAAAATCCAAAGAGTAAGGAAATGACTGACTCTCATAACTTTGAAATCCAAAGGTAGGGAAGACTTTAGAGTTATCCAGCTTCTATTTTTCTGCTATAATTAGCCTGTGTGGTGGCACTGAGGCTGTAATTAAGTTCCTGGCTACATGTCTACACTTCACACCATCCAGTTATTTCCCAAAGTTGTCTTTCAGGGGTGAGGAGGTTTCCTCCCAGAAGTTCTAAGAAAACCTCTTTCCATGAATTTTTAGGCCAAATTGGGTCACCTACCCATTCCTGAACCAAGCCCTGTGATTTAGGAATTTCCCTTTGTATTTGACTTAGACCTGAATTTCTTTTTTTTTTTAAGATTTATTAATTTATGCATACAAGAACTGGGGTACAGGCTAGAGGTGTGGGGGGTGAGAGGATTCACCAGAGATGGAGTGGGGAACAGAACAGGCAGATTGACTGAAGTACACTGCTGAGGGGAGCAGCGGGCGAGACAGGAGAGGTCTGCTGCCCCATGTGGGTCGCTAGCTCCCTGGCCAGCCGGGCATCGAACTCATGCTGCTTATTGCTTCACAGTACTGTGCTTAACCTGTTGCACCACCAGGGAGGTCCCTAGATCTATATTTCTGAACCAATTACAGGAAGGAGATCTATACACCCAAGGGTCCTGGGGTTGGGGTTAACTTCCCCTGAGACACATAGATTGGGGTGTTTTTGATGCTTCATGAAAAGAAATAGGAGTGCTCTAAGAATGGGGGAAATTAGAATGGATGATGGGTATATAAACAATGTCTACTTCAATTATTTGGGTTTGTTTCTTCCTCTTTTAGCTTTAGGATCACTATTAAAAAGTTTGACCTTTTAGTGTAAGTTGAGCCTTTAGTGACCTGTTCTGGAACTTAGTCAGGTTCCTTACCCTTCTATGGCTATTTCCCAGTTGGAACTTCATAAGGATTCAAAATAATGTAGTAAGGGACTTAGCATATAAGGTGTCAATAAATAAAAGTAATTGGCATTAACATTTTTGTTGATTTTTAAAATCATAAATAGTAAGTGATATAAAAGTCCTTTTTTTCCCTGCTGAAACCCATTTTTTCCCTAGATAATTATTAATTTAGAATGTGAACAAGTAAATGTCATTAGAGCATCTATGGGATTGGTATACATATGCTTACTCAAAGATGCTTTTTTTTAATGTATATTTGAAAAATTTCATGATGATGTGTTGGGGGAAAATGAATTTACAGAAATGACATTGTTACAGTAAAAACATCAACAACAACAAAGTCAGTGCAGCCTAAATAACAATTTAAGTAAATTGCTACAATGATACTGTCTATGTCTCAAACATTCCATCTCTCTATGAGGAAAAGCATGATTTGACATTCTGAGTTTCCGGACTTAGAATTGCTTGACATTAGCAATTTTATATGAGCAGCCTGTGACACAAAAGAATAATGAAGTACGTATGAGATCTCACTAAAAAAGCTTTGGAACTAGCCTCTTAGAGATAAAGGAATAGGAGGAAAGAGGTAGATAGAAGCAATTGGAAAAGTGACTTTTATTCACTGTCTGTTATTCATGTGTCAGAGGCTCAGTGGTTATGAGAATGAATAAAATATCTTCCCAATCTTTTTTTTAAGATTTATTTTTATTTATTTAATATATTTATACAAGCACTGGGTACAGTCAGAAGCGTGGGAGGGTGAAAGAATTCACCAGAGCCAGAGCGGGGAGCAGAGCAGGCAGAAGGACCGAAGTACACTGCTAAGGGGAGCAGCGAGCAGTAGGACAGGTCTGCGTGCCATGTGGGACCCTCCTCTGGTGGCCTGGGAGCAGCCAGGGATCGAACTGGTGCTGCATAGGCTGCGGGCAGCTTCGCAACCCAGCGCTTAACCGCTGTTCCACCGGGAGGCCCATCTTCCCAATCTTGAAAGAGCATATACCTTATATCAGAAGATATCCCCATCAGTAAATAATTATAGAGAAGTTCCATAATAAATTTGTGTATGAGAGTTTGGTACAGAAAGTCTTACTAAAGGGTCCTCAGAGTTAGGGGAAATCCTTTAGTTAGGGGAAAGTTATTAAAGTTTGACTCTGTTTCCCAAGGAGTTTTATCATTTAAGAACATAGAAACTTGTAGCTAACTCATTAAGATTTGACAAGAAATGTTAATTCCATCTCCAAAAAGCAGGCACCTACCTTCCTTTGTCAGCTGAATTCCTAGGTTTTCTGCATGTGGTGATATGATTGAGAAAGGTTACCTGCATACCCTCTCTCCTCCAGAATTAAAAATGAAAGATCATCAGATCAGGACAAGGTCTTACAAAATAAATAGGCAATAGTCAGGGCCAAAACCTTGGCATTAATCCCCACTGCCTTCTCTTTTCCCTCTCCTGCCATATGTCATCATTCTCCTCTCCTACTGGCTATCTGTTTTAAACATCTCTTCTGATCCAACATTTTAGAATTGCTCCAATGGACGCTTCCAGTAGTGTATAACCTGGCCCACTTTTCATTGCTATTTTTGCTTTACCATGCTGCCACCTGTTACTTTACCAGCACCTTTTTGGTTTTGGTCTTGGGTTTTACTGACTGTTTTGCTGCAGAATTTACTGTAATAGAATCAGACACTTATATAAGTAATTTTTGTAATCAGTGTCTAGGCAGCTCTTAGAATGGCTTGGCATGAAAGGCTGAAGAAGCACCCACATACTCAAAAGTTTTTCACCAATTAATGAGGTTATTCAAGAAATAATCATTCCTTTATGTAGGATAGTGGGATACATGGATAAACAAGTGAGCAAAAATAATAGGAAATTCATGTGTAAAATTTGGGGCAATGCAATAATATCATTAGCTTCTAACATTGGTATATAACTTTTTACAGTCCATGAAACTTTTTCATTTATATCATTTAATTTAATATCACACCATCCCTTTAAAATATGTATTTTCTTCATTTTATTAATATGTTGTCATCATTAAAATCAGGTAAGTGAAAGAGCCAAGGTCTTCTAATTCTAATTCCAGAGTTATTACACCCTCCCCACACTATTATTGAATCTAGGGAACAAAAAACTATAAACACATTTGTTTTTGGCAAGTGAAAGGCAAGTAGGAACTTTTCCTAACTCTAAATTGGTAGACTAGAAATCCAGCTACTGCAGTGAGAGAAATGTTGGCTCTAATAGGTAAGCATTATTTTATATATGATCCTCCAATACTGTTCTAGCTAGAATGTTCAGAAAATAAAAGGCCATAGTTTTTATTTTTAATCTACAAATAAATTATGATGAAAAGAATAAACAGAAATTATAATTCCTGGATTATGGTATTTGTGTATGAGGGTAACGTGTTCAAAGTGGAACTCCTGATCTTTCTCCTCCTCCAAACGTACTCCACCCATAGTCTTTTTTCATATCAGTCATTGACAACTCCCATTTTTCCAGTTGCTGCAGCCAAAATTTATGAGGTAATACTCACCTCCTCTTTTTTCTATTATACATCACATCTAATCTGTCAGGAAATGCTCTTGACTCTAACCTTCAAACTATATCCAGAATTTGATCTTTCTCACCACTTTCACTGTTCTGACCTATCACAAGCCACTTACCTAGATTACTAGGGCAGTCATCAGACTTGACTTCTTTTTTTCACCCTATTCTCCCTGCCTCACATTCTCCGCACAGCAGCCAGAGTGTTCTTTTTAAACCTAAGATCAGTCCTATTGCCACTTCAAAAGCTTTCTTTCACTGGCTTCTGTTTCTCTCAGAGAAAAATCAAAATCTTTACAATGGGCTTTCCAGGCCTAATAAGATCATCCTCCCCCCATAGCCCCCCGTGATCGCCTCTCCTACTTTTTGTTCCCCATTGCCTGCTAAGCTCTAGCCTCACTATTCTCCTTGCTTTCCTTGAACATGCCTGGTGTGATTCCTGCCACCAGGTTTTTGTAGGGCTTTTTCCCAGAAGCTCAAGTCCATATTCAAATGCTCCTGCCACCATGACTACTCTATATAAAATTGCAACTTCTTCACAATTTCTTCTTTACCCTGTTCTTAATTTTCTCATATCACATAGGATTTACTAATGTACATGATTAATGTATTTTATTTATTCTCTTATCCTCTCATAGTCTCCATAATGACAGTTTTGGGGATTTGTTTTGTTTCATTTTGTTCAAGGATATATCCCCAGCACTTAAAATTACTGCACAGAGTAGGAGTTCAGCACCAGTTTATTAACTGAATAAATGATGGATTATATTTAATGAATTCCTTTAAGCAAAGAATTTGCAGCTATTGAGGCACTGATGCATTGCTGATTGTGATAGCAATTGACTAAAAATGAGCCCTATATGACAAAACTACTTGTAAAGATGATAGAGGTGAGAGGGCTGAACAAAATTAGTTCAATCATAAAACTACTCAAATAAACTGTTGGTCTTTGTTTTAAAAAGGAAAGGAGGATGTATATGAAATTGCTTGAGGGTTCCTAGATCTTATTTATATAGCACTTAACATGATACGGCTTTCCCAGATCTGTAAAGAAACCAGATATTTTGCATTCATTCATTCAACAAGTGTTTTTCAATATAACTATTATATGCCAGGAAAAATGAAGTAATTTCAAAGTTGAAACTTGAAATTACAAAGCAATTATAAAAAATATCCTTTATTATATCTATATTTAGTGTAGAAAAATGAAAGTTTCACTGCGAAACTTAGTTTAGGTTAGCTTGCCAGCATATACATTCTCTTAGCTTTTGGCAGTCAATCATTCTCCATAAGCAGAGCTACTACTACTCATCTACCATTAGTAGGACATGCTTTTAGAATTCTTACTTTGCAGTAATACTATGAATAGTGGCTCAGGTCTGTGAAGATATTTTTCTGTATAATTCTTAACTGACCCAATACTAAATGAACTAACTTAACTACACAATCCATTATCTAGGCTCATGAGATAAGGAGCTCGGCAAGGTCACTACTGGGTTATGTCTATCACTTGGTGGCCAGTGCAGGTTTGATCCTAACGTGTTTTTCTAATGCTTTGGCCAGCCCAGTTCTTTTGGGCTAAGGCACCATTCCCTTTTAATGTAGTAAGCACTTTTTCCCCTATAAAATAGCCCATTCCTTGGAACGGAAACAGCATTAGGTCTTTGTAACTTGGGTAGTTTTTAGCCCTGGATTGTTTAGTTTGTAAAAATATTTGACTTAGACTGAGTTTGTGGCCTAATGATGTTTAGAAGAGTGCCAAAGTGTAACTCATAGAATATGCCAGTAAAAACCTTAGTTGGAAGAGGTGAATAAGGGTTGCGTCATTTTCCTGGTAGGTGTAACCAGGCCTGAAAATTCATCACTGCCATTTTTAAATTTGTTCCTAAGAATAAAGTCAAGTGGTATTCTGTGAACTACATTAAGTATCAAAATACAATATATGCCAATTCCTTGAGTCACTGTCCCACTGCCTTTATGTTGTTAAGGAAGCTTTATTTCATCATTGTGTTTTATTTACCAAAAACAGTAGTAATATTTTTCCCTGACTTTTAGTGAGCAATTTTATTCCATTGAAAAGCTTGAACATACCAGGTTTTTCATGATGATTTAACTTTGACATCAAGCAAATTCTTGTTAATAAACGTTCTTGTAAAGTGTTTCGAAACTTATTTCTAAAATATACATTCTTAAATTGAAAGACCTATTGTGGGGGGGGGAGGAAATAAGCACATTTGTTTAAAATAAAACAAAGTTTGTGAGTAACATGCACTAATCAGGCTAACACCACAGATTAGATTTCTAGACTTACAACTTTTTTTTTTTAAGATTTATTTATTTATTTATACAAGTACTGGGTACAGTCAGAAGCGCGGGAGGGTGAGAGAATTCACCAGAGTCAGAGCAGGGAGCAGAACAGGCAGAAGGACCTAAGCACACTGCTGAGGGGAGCAGCAGGCTGCAGGAGAGGTCTGTGCGCAATATGGGACCCTCGCCCTGCGGCTGGGGATCAAACCAGCGCTCCAGAGGCTGCGGGCAGCTTCGCAACCCAGCGCTCAACTGCTGCGCCACCAGGGGAGACCCTAGACTTATAACATTTAAACAAAGATTTTAGGATTCAACATGTATTAAAATGTGTTTAAGTCTCCTTGATTGGCATAGGGCACTTGAAAATTACTGAATGTACAATTTCCTGCCTCCTGTTGTGAATGAATATACCTTAATAATTCCTAACATGTACTTATTTGTGTGTATGTTAAGAGAAACAGAGGTGCTGAAATAGATGGAATCACAAAACTCTCTCCTTTGACTTGGAGAATGTGGAATAGAAAGAAAAATGAATTTTTGGCATTTGATACAGTTGAATACACTGATCATGGCTTGGGTGGCAGATAGCAGAAGAGAGTAGTGTGATCCCTGTTTTTCTTAAGCTCTTAGAACTGGAACCTATCTTTCACATGAAGGGATATTCTTTCCCCTTCACAATGGTTGGTGGCATTGTACTAGGGCTTGCTGTCTTCACTTAAGAAGAATATATGCATGGGTATAATAAGAGAAAGAAAACAGGGTCCTGCCCCAACAGGAAAGGTAGTTCCTGTGAACACAGGTTGCTGTATCCATAGTCTTGGGAATATTTTCCTATAACTTCAACCACAGTTTATACTTACTAGTTGGCAAACATTCACAAAAACCTCCCTTTTTTGGGCCTCCCCTGGTGGTGCAGCAGTTGAGCGCTGGGCTGCGAAGCTGCCCACAGCCTCTGCAGCGCTGGTTCGATCCCAGGCCACCGGGCGAGGGTCCCACATGGCGCGTAGACCTCTCCTGCTGCGCCCGCTGCTCATTGGTCTGCCTATTCTGTTCCCCGCTGTGTTGCTGGTGAATTCTCTCACCTTCCCGCGCTTCTGACTATACCCAGGGCCTGTATAAAGAAACAAATAAATAAATCTTAAAAAAAAAAAAAACCTCCCTTTTTTGTACCATCTGATGGCAAGTGTATCTCTTTGAGCTGATGATTGTATTCTCCATATTTCACTGTTTTTCTTTCATATCTGAGGTCAGGAACATAAGGAATGCACAAACATAACTGTGGTTGGAAGGAAGGTAAATAGAAACTACAAAATAGCCCCAGTTTCAGACCAGAGCTCTTGATAGAGTGACCATGTATTTTCTCATATGAATGGGAGAATTTGAAAATAATAGTAAGTACTATTAATCAGTACAACAATAGGTATGAAGTGTGAAGATGAAGTAGGCCATTCCAGATATATAATCAATTTTTTTTATAGTGGGGGAAATATTTTTTTTTGTTTTTCTAAAACAATATTTGCTTGCCCCCACCCCGTCAGATTGTGTCCTCATAGAATTTCCTTTCCCAAGGCACCCATGTACCATCACCACAGCCCCCTGTGCTCCTCCCTCCCTCCCTCTGATCCTTCTCCCTCATCCTCCCCTGCGGTATGTCTCTGATTTATAATTGTCTGTTTTTGCTTTGTTGTGTTTTGTACTGTTATTATTTTTTTTACACTGATGTCTTACTTGGTTCCCCTATATTCCTGCTATAAGTGAAACCATCCTATATTTTTCTTTTTCCTTCTGGCTTATTTCACTGAGCATAATTCCTTGAAGCTCCATCCACATTGCTACAAATGGCATGAGTTTATCTTTTTTAATTGTTGAATAATATTCCATTGTGTATATATGCCACATCTTCTTGATCCAGTCATCTATTTTTGGTCTTTTGAGTTGTTTCCAGGTTTTTCCTATTGTAAATAGTGCTGCAATAAACATAGGTGTACAGGTGTTCTTTTGAATCAATGGTTATGTGTCCTTTGGGTAGATCCCTAGTAGTGGAATTGCCGGGTCTTTTGGTAGCTCCATTTTTAGCAGACTGAGGAACCTCCAGACAGCTTTCCATCATGGTTGGACCAGTTTGCACTCCCACCAACAATGTAGGAGAGTTTCTTTTTCACCACATCCTCTCCAACATTCGTTGTTGCTTGTTTTTTGATATGTGTCATCTTACTGGTGTAAGGTGGTATCTCAGTGTGGTTTTGATGTGCATTTCCCTGATTATAAGTGATGAACATTTTTTCATATGCCTATTGGCCATTTGCATTTCCTCTTTGAAGAAATGTCTTTTAAGTTCTTCTGCCCATTTCTTGACTGGATTGTTTGTTTTGTTTTTGTTGAGTCTTGTGAGTTCTTAGTATATCTTTGTGATCAGTCCCGTATCAGTTGAATGGGATGCAAAGATTTTTTTCCCAATCAGTGGGGTGTCTCTCTGTTTTGGTTACTGTCTCTTTTGCTGTACAGATGCTTTTCAGTTTGATGTAATCCCAGGTGTTTATCTTTGCCTTCACTATCACTGCTTTGGGTGATGAGTCTTTAAAGATGTTTCTGAGATGTATGTCTTGTAGTGTTTTATCTATATTTTCTTCTATAAATTTTATAGTTTCAGGTCTTATGTCCAGTTCTTTTATCCATTTTGAGTTGATTTTTGTGCATGGTGAGAGGTAGTGGTCTAGTTTCATTTTTTTGCATGTGAAGCTCCAGTTTTCCCAGCACCATTTATTGAACAAACTGTCCGTGTTCCATTGTATAGTCTTTGCTCTTTTGTCAAAGATTAGTTGTTCATATAAGGGTGGCTTTATTTCTGGACTCTCTATTCGGTTCCATTAGTCTGTATGTCTGTTTTTGTTCTAATTATTAGAACAAAATACCAAACTGTTTTAATTATTACCAGACATATAATCATTTAATGAAGGAATGTGTAAAATGCTACTATTGCCTCAGCCCCAAAATCTTCATTTTCTCTGAGGCAGCTGTAAGATATCAAAGAAATTAGAATAACAATAGAGAAATCAACAATACCAAAATTTGATTCTTTGAAAAGATCAGCAAAATGACTGACTAAGAAAAAGAAGTTGCTAAAATCTGAAGTGAAAGGGGGAGGGGTATTAGAACTGACCTTACAGAAATAATAAGGATTAGAAGAAAAACATGCAGCATATATAAAAATTAACACAAAGTGAGTCATGACCTAGATGTAGGAGAGAAAACTATGAAACTCTTAGAAGAAAACCTAAGAGCAGATTTTTGTGGGTTTTGCTTAGGCAGTGATTTCTAGATATGACAAAAAGCACAAGCAATCTAGTCAATTAATAGGATTTAATCAAAATTAGGAAAGTAAAAAAAAAACTACAACCCATATTTGGGTGAATCTATTTTCAATAGTATATCAATAGTGCAAATACAAATAACCCAATTAAAAAATGGGTGAAGTCTGAATAGACATCTCTCCAAAGAAGGTATGTAAGTGGCTAATATACAACTATCTATACCAGTTGTCATCTGGGAAATGCAAATCAGTGCCACCATGAGTACCCTTTCATACCCTTTAGCATGGCTGTGATCATGAAGACAGATAACAAGTGTTGCTGAAGATGGTAGGAATGTAAAATATTGCCTTTGTTTGGGAAAACAGTTTGGCAGTTCCTTAAAAGATTAAACATAGGTTTATAAATAACCCAGCAGTTACACTGCTAGATATTTAGCTAGAGGAATGAAAGCTTATTTTCATACAGAAACTTGTTTCTGAATATTTATAATAGTAGTATTCATAATAGCTGAAAAATGGAAGCAACCCAGGAGTTGATCAACTAATGAATGAATAAAATATAGTGTATCCATACAGTAAACTATTATGCAGCTATTCCATGGAACATAGTACTGATATATGCTACAACATGGATGAATCTTGCAAACATTGTGCAAAATGAAAGAAGTCAGTCACAAAGAACACATTTGTATGGTTCCATTTAATAGAATGTCTAGGGAAATCCAGAGAGACAGGAAGTAGATTAGTACTTGTTAGGGGCTGGCAAGGACATAGGAAAGTGAGGTAGTGAAGGAAAGTGACTCCTAATGAATGGTTATGGAATTTCTTTTGGGAGTGAAGTGTACATATTAATGTGTACACTTGAAATAGATGATATGGTATGTGAATTACCTCAATAAAGCAGATAGTTAGACATTTATTAATGGGTGGTTGACTTGTAGCAGATCTGAGCTTTGTGACCCACAAATCACATACATACACATTTGTGACACAACTTTCCTGGGGCAGCTCTGCTTTTATGTACTGTGTATATTGCACATTCCCCTCCCTTACATGACCCTCTACTACCACATCAACCCCTAAGATTTTCTTTGAAGAATAGGTACTATGGTTAAAATGTAGTTTGAAAATCTCTGCAAACAATGAGTTCCAGAACGTCTTCCAGCTCTAGTAAGCCATGATTTTGATGCATTGAGCTGAGTACTTGAATTTGCCCTGTATCACCCTATTTTAACTCCATGTCAACAGAAGGAAAGCTGTGAACAAAGTTGTTTTATCCCCACCCCTCCCCATAGCTGCACACAGGTGTGAACTTAGTGGAAACTCTGGAACTCAGCCAGGTCTCCAGTTCCTTAGCTCAATACTCGATCTCCAAGCTCTACTTCCTGTTCTTGAATACGGTGATCTGCTAAAGTAGAGACACCTGGTCCTAGCACCCCGCAAATGGATTTTTCCTTTCAGCATTTCAAAATATATTCATATATTGATGAAGGCTTTTCTCTGGGAAGCCATCTGTCTAAACTGTTCAATAATAACCTCCCCCCTCACCCCTTAGATATTCACAGTGGTATCTTTTGCTTCATTCCTCTCTCATTTTTGTACTCATTCACTTATTCAACAAACATTTATTTATGAACCTGCTGTTATATACCCATCACTAACTATTCAGTGAACAGAATTAATGAATCTCTACTTACGGATTTGCAGGGAGAGTTTAACAACAATAAAATAGTTATAAAATTTCAAGTTGTGGTAAGGGGTATGAAAGAAACAGATAGGTTCTGCAGTGGAGACTATAAAGGATGTGACTTTTAAATGAGGTTAGCATCATATTGCCAATGTTTAAGTTCTAATTTCACCATTTACTAGCTATATGATTTTTGAGCAAGTTTCTTCTCTCGGTTTTGGTTTTATCTTAAAAAGGGGATTAATAATAGTAACTACATTATAGAGTTGTTCGGAGTTTTAGCTGAATTAATGCAGAAAAGTACCTAACGTGTGTTAAGTTCATGTAGAAAAAAATGCTTGATATGTTCTAAGCATTCAATAAGTATAATCTATGCTTTAGATAACATTAAGGAAGCAACCAGTTAGGTTATTGTTATGTAGTGATGTTGCCATCATCACTGTCATCACATATACTTTTCTTACCTCATATACATGCTTTGTGCACAGGATTTGCAAAAATGGACTAGCGTGTTTCTGAACTTCATTCTGCAGTTTAGATAACAAATAGAGCAAAAAAAAAATGAAAACAAAAAGTAATAGAAGAGGCCTCCCTGGTAGCGCAAGGGGTTAAGACGCAACCTATGAAACTGTCCGCAGCTACTGCAGCACGAGTTAGATCCCCGGCCAGCCAGGAAGCAACCCACATGGCACAGCAGACCTCTCATGACTCGCCCACTGCTACCCTCAGCAGTGTGTTTCAGTACATCTGCCTATTCTGTTCCCTACTCTGTCTCTGGTGAATCCTCTCACCACCCCCCCCACACACACACACACCTCTGGCCTGTACCCTAGTTCTTGTAGGCATAAATAAATAAATAAATCTTTAAAAAAAGGCAAATAGAAGGTATCATATGGTGTGTATCAGATAAGTGATACAGTGTGTGTGATGTAATTGTAGGAAAAAGAGCAGTTCTTGTGGGCTCATAAAGGGAAGGCTTCATAGAAGAAAAGGGCCCTTCAACTGGAAGGCATTCCACACTGAGTGAACAGCATGAGTGAAGATGTGGAAGCAAGAAGATAAATGTGTAAAGTTATACAGTGGAAATTTTGAATAAAGTATTGAGAAGTTAGAAAGGAGGTCCCAGAATATTAAGTTATTCAGTAAGCAGTGATCTGCCATGACCCATTTCTTAGCTGGGATGATCAAATAACATTTCATTCATTCATCTTTTGAAGTCTACTACTTCCTTTATTGCTTTTTTCACATCCCCAATCTGGCCAATTGCTTTCTAGATGATGGTGCTACCTGCAATCTCTCTGCTCTCCAATCCCCAACTCACCTGCATATTTTGATCACATGAAATTTTCTCACTCTGTTTTGTCATTTATTTGCTTAGAAAGCAGAATTTCTTGAACATTATTTTGCATAAAGATTGTTGGGAGTTTGTTGTAAGGACAGGTCACGAGTTTTCTCCTTTAGGTTACTTATTCTGGCATACAACCTAAGAATCTCATTTTTTAACAGTTTTACTAGGTGATTCTGATTCAGGTGGTCAAGAAACTCTGGACGACTGGCATTAAAAAACACATTTCCTGTTCCATAAGCTTTTGTTTCTTTTTGGCTTTTGTCCCTTTTATGTGGTAGCCTCAGTGTCCTTACTGTCATTTTAGCAAGTCTTGGTTTTTTCAGTCTCACTTCAGGTGTGTCCTGAAAGTATCTTTAGTAAATTAGTATCCCTAACCTAGAAGGAAGTTTCCAAATTTAACTGATCCTTGTATTTATTCTCCTACCAAGGGACCTAAATGGGCATCTTGCAAATGATCCGGTCCATTTATTCCTTCCTTAAATTATTCATTAAATATTTGAGTGCCTACTATGTACCAAGTACTGTTCTAAATGCTGGTGATAAAGTAGAAAAAGTGAAAATGCCTAAGAATCTCTTTTTCATGGGCCTATGCTGTAGTGGGGCAATGTTTGAAAGTAAATATTGAAAGTGTTTTGAAAATGATAATCTGTCAGTGTCATATGAGATAGGTTAGGAAAGGGAAAGACCAGTGACAAAAACTATGGAGTTAAAATTAGTATAAAATGGGAAGGTTCAATTAGAATAAAAGATAAAAAGAAAATAGCAAGAGTAATTAATAAAATGAAAGATTGACCAGCAGCACTGCTGAGGGGGGTTGGACAGGAAGATTTATTAACTATTTGAATCTTTTGAAAAGGAACAAATAAATAGAAAGTTATGGTGGAGAGGTGGTATTCTGGGAAAAATATTTTAAAATATATTAATTTTTTTAGTTGCATGCTATTGGTAATGGAACATTCAAATCAAAATGCTCAGTGGCAATTAGAAATATAAAGGTCTGGTGAGAAACCAGGCTTTCCTACTTTTTTCCCTTCTCCAAGTTATCTCATGAATATTCTGTCAATCTCAGCTGTTCTGGGGCCAAAGTCCTCCAAGAATTATTGTGTCTCACTCATTGATATTGCTAGTGTTATGGCATGACTTATATGTTGGCCCCTTTTCTCTTTCTCCAAGTTTTTGTCTAGAATGAGGTCTAGGCCCAACCCCAGAAAACCAACTCTAATCATAGCCCTCCCTTGAATAGGTCTGAGCTGACTGGTGATTTGGCTTTCTAGGAAGACATCATAATCTAGCTAGGGCATCCTTTAAAACAGGGCATGGTGGTGAGTGTCATCAGCTCCCTATGTAGAGATCACTGTGGTCATTTGTGATTCTTGGGAAAACAAACACATTGAGCTAACACATAGACAAGTCGGGAAGCTGATTGCATAGCTAGGAAAATCATTCTTCTCCACTCTTGCAGTTGCTTAGACCAAAAAATTCAAATCATTTTTGACTTTTATCTTTCTCTCATAATACCTAACATCCACACAGCAAATATGATGCTTGGTATGTGAAATAAAAATGTATTTTCTTACTCCCCGCACTGGAATGTAAACTCTATGAAGGCAATCATTTCATTTCTGCTACATCCCCAGCCATTGCCCAGGACACAGTAGATGCTCAATATGAATTTGGGGGATATTTCTTCCCTCTCTCTTTTAAACTTAAGCATTAGCAAGAGACATTATGATAAGATCAGCTCATAATCTACTAGCTATGATTAACATTTATTTTCTAGCTCATAACTTTCTGAGAAAGTCTTTCTCAGGCATTGCCTTACTTGGTTACTACTTTAATGTTTGCAGGCATCATGCTTGATATTTGGAAGAGGTAATCCACATTTTCTTTCTACCTTTTAAACTTCTTCAAGCAGTCCTTCATGACCAGAATATCCTTACAGTATAGGTTGGAATACCTTCCTTAATATACAAAAAGTTGCTTTCTTAAACATGCAAGAATTACTTGAGTCTCATCAGTTTATGAAAATTTGCTCATGTTGTTAGCTAGCTGACCAGATTATTAGGAATATCTGCCTGATTTAGAGAATACTTCAAATTTCTAAGGACTGAGGGAGAGTATCATACAATCAAAACAATGTATATGGAAGTTTATTTTAGCATTGTGGTGGTTTTGATGGAGTAGAAGAGAACAAAGGTCTATGGGAAAGGAAAAACTGTAGGACATAAAATCTTGATTTTGCATTTCAAGTCCATTGCACTGTTAAAGTATTGATAATGTAATAAAATCAATATGTAAGCCTCAGTTCAGTTTGGATTTGATCTGCCATTATGACATTAGAGAGTAGCCAATAAAAATTTGTCACTGACCCTCTATTCAATAACGTGTTTGTGGATTTCAAAAAAATCAGATAGATAGTAGAGAAAAATGATTTTCAAGTTTACTTTGAAGAGAATCTACAGTTAACTAGTTTAGATTTAGTAAGTTGAATAAAATAGTGAAAATCACCTTTTTTTTGTGAAATAGCTATACTCTGCTTGGTAGTGAAAATAAGTTACTGGATAAAGTTAACTAATAAACTATTTTCATTATTTTTTCAACTTGTACTAAATAATAGGGGGAAATTAGCTTTTTAAATATTCATATGATATTTAAAAATCTGTTTATAAAAGCATATCCAGAAATTATGGGAAAATTAGTTTTAAAAAGCATGCTCTGTTCATTTCCATAAGCCCTGTATAGTTTTTTTTTTTTTTAGGGTCGTGTGGAATTTGTGGGATAAAATAATCAAATAAGGATTTGTATATATTTTTTATCAATAGAAATTTCTCCAAGTTCAACTGCAGTTTTATCAGAAAATCAGGTTTATAGTTGCAAGGCAAAGGCCCACTAGAATAGTTAATAGGCATTTCTACTTCTGCATTGCTACAGAAACTAAATGCAAACTTTTCTGTGACTCTTAGAGAGAATGCATAGGCTTGGTAAACTTTCATCTGCTTCAGGGTCAGGGCTGATTCAATCTTAGGGCAAGTTTATGAGAGTGGCTGATGTGATACAGTTGTTTCTAGTAAAATCAGACCAACTCTAAGGAGCCAATCTAAGTCAGTCTCTGAGTAAAATTCTATGAGAAACAGACTCCAACTCAGACACAATTGTAAACCCTGATATAATGAGGACTTGCAGCTGATTTAATCCTATTGAAAATCTTTAAGCAGCCATGAGACAAAATGGTTTCCACATTGACATGGAACCTTGGATTCCATCAGTATAAGTGTAGTTACCTTGTACATGCAGTAGCCACTTTTAAAGCATTAACATCATGTCCGTTTTAAAGCAGGTTGTTTCTGATGTAGAGTCATCTGTTTTGATTAAGATCCAAGTTCTCATAATGTGTCATTTTATTTTTTTAAAAACTTAATTTCATTATAAAAAGCAAACAAGTCTACCTTAAATTCAGAAGTTAGTTATATATAAATTAGACCTGCTATCCTTGAACAAAAATGACCAATCTATTACACTTTTATAGGTAAGAATTATAGAAAAATATAAGGCGAGGAAATGAGAATTGTTTTTGAGTTAAAAACTCGTATGCATAGTTTCACCTGGAACTAATATTTTTTCATGAATTTAGAATCTCCTGAAAATAACCTTTTGCTGTGAAATTATGTATGTATAAGAGTTCAGAGAGACACAAAAGTCTAAGGGTCAGCACTGCAGATAAAATCACAGTAAGTAGGATTTGAACTTACTTGTGTGGGTAGGTTGATGTGTATACATTTTTGTTTATTTTTTTGATTTATTATACTGAAGCAAGCACTGATAATGATCTAGGTATTACAGTCAGTTTAGCACTAGAACTGGTCCCTTTTCATAATTTACAACTTAAATTAAAGCAATAGACCAAACACAGACCACAGTAAAACACAACCTTGCCTGAACTATCTCCATGCTGCTTTTATTGCAGTTAGCACTGGTGTTTAAATGTGAATATGTGAACTGATACTCAGCAGGCAGTAGAGGGGCCTCATACTGTTACTTCAAAGAGCCGGAAAAGTAACTTCATGAAAGGGAAAACTTGAAACTATAGTATACTCCTTACCATTCTATCTGTTAAGCAGCGATGGGTATCATTAGTTCTGCTCTTTGCATAATTACTGCAGTATTGTGAAAACTTTTTTTTGCCATCCAACTGGGAGCAATTATATTATGTGGGATCTTGTAGAACATTTGGCTTAGAGAAATAAAATATAAAAAGCCCTTGTTTTCTAGCACTCTGTATTTACCCAAAACTAGACTCTGTATAGTACCCAAGTGAGTACAGAGCTTGTTAACAAGTTTGGTTTTTAAAAAAATCATAGTTTATTTTTTAAATGAAAAAGAGCATGAATTGGTGACACTGGAGTAAATGTTTTGTATCAAAGTCAATTCTTTATAATGTTTTGATTTAATTTAATCTACTTATATAAATTTTACTTTGGATATCATTCAGTTTTAATTCATTTATAAGATGGCAAAAGTTTATGAAAAGTGTAATGCTGACATCACTTTGAAAATCTTAGGTTGAAGGATATACTTTTGTTTAAGTTAATAAGCGAGATTAAATTATTCAAGTTCAAAAGGATTTGGTTGTTACAACAATATACTTTTTATATAAAGTTTCCAGTATAGACTATCTCTGTGTTAAAGGTATACAAAGCCTCTCCCAGTAGCATCTCCCCCCCAAAACCAAACTTCTGAAAAATATGACTAAAGGATATGATTACATATGTTTAGACAATGAGACATACAATTTTTTTCAAGTTTGTGAAAATTCTCCTTTGTAATTCCAAATATGTGAGACCTTTAAAATATTGTAACCAATTTTTTATGTATTTGAGTTTATCAGATAGACAAGATGTTTAATTATTCAAAAACACTACATTTTAGCAAGAACAGTAAAATTAGAATAAATGCCACAGTGATATATAGTTGTGATTGTCACTTGGATTTTGTGGTTTCACACTTGACTTTTTTATAACATTTAAGCTGTGGAAAAATGATCTCATGATTGGCAAAAGATATTTTGATCAAGGTTAAAAAATAACCATTGCAAGTTGGAAATACTGCTTCAGTATTGCTGAACTGCTTCAGTGTTGCTGTTATAATTGTGATAAGGTAGAAAGTATGTGGATATGTTTATGCTTGATTTATTGTTAAAATTTCCTTAAAGTAAAAAAAAATGTGAACTAAAATGTTAAAATAGATGCTAATTATGTATTCTTGTGAACCATCAAAACAAAAATTGTTTTAGTCTATATTCTTTTTTGTCTTTTTAGGTTGATTTATATGTATTTTTCTTTAAAAATTTAAATACCCATTAATTTGCAGCATTTTTCTTAGTAAGACTGAGTTTTGAAAGTGCTCATAAAAATGTTTATATCGCCAAACAACAAATTTCAATCAAATTTATCTTTCTTCACTGCAAAGTGCTACTAATTAACATCTAACTAATAGTATTTGAAATTAATGTATTTTTGATACTATCACAAACTTGAGTGTGGTTTTAATCACTGCTCTTGAAACACTATGACACTTACCAGATTCCAGGGTACACTGGTAAACTTACCTATCTCAATAAAAGGAGAAATTAGGTACAGCTCCCTTGTTACTAGTACAGCTTTCAGCACCTTTTCCAGTGTGGCTGGTATCTGCACCCTATATAGCTGTGAAAGGATGGGAAAATGTGCTGCAATGATCTAAGAAGTAAACTATCAACTTGACATGTTTTCCTAACTATTGAAAACCTTCTCATATTGAAACCCATTGATAGTGTAACTGTAGAATTCCTCTGACTTAAGCACCATCTGGTTGTGCTCAAGGCTTTAAAGCTGTTATCTCTGCATAAAATTTCAGAGTCCTATACTTTTTCCTTCACCAAACTATCCATTTTTAAGCCACAAATATTTTTCCAGCTCTTTCAGATTTTATCTAAAAGTATATTTTAACAGTATTTAAATAGTTCTTAAACAATAACAATTTATCTTGATAGATGGCATGCTGTGTTTTTTCATTTTATTTTAATTAGCCATTGTGGAACCAAATTCCCTTTTGTTTTAGTCTTTTGAATATTGTTTAATTATAGTTATCATGCCAGATATCTTAAAGGTTATTTTACCAATACAGTTTCATTTAACATAACCCATATGGAATCAATAGCCCAGTTTCCTAAAGTGAATGCTTGGAAAATCTTACATTCATATGTTAAGAGTACACATCCTTTCCTCATTAGTTGGAAAGTACAGGGATTTTGGCACAGGTTCTGTGTGGAAGCATTGTGCAGCTTTTATATGGATTTTGTTTTTAGCCTTTGATGACACTGTTTAGAATAGGAAGTATCTAATAAGTAAAGCATTTTGTCTCAAGTGCTGCCAGTGTGTTTAATATATGCCTGGAGGTCTGAAACATTATCTTCTTCACTACAGTAATATGCATTTAATTCTCTGAAAGCAGAAGGTTGAACTTTTAAAAGGGACGCAAAGTACATTTTCAAACAGAATAATTCAAAACATATGGAAGAGGGGACCAGAGTAATGTACAGTTGGTTTTTATGGTTTAATCATGATCATGTTAATGCACACCAGTAGCTAATTAAAGAAAACTTTTATTGTTCCATTTAAATGAGTTAGGTAAAGAGCAGGAGAGCTGATGTAACAGCACTGCCTAGAGATACATGTTTCTTCTGCTTTCACTAACAGCAAGCAGATACTGCTATTTTTGACAACTTAAATTATTAGTCCCATGGGCAATAATAAAGCAAAAGTTATTTTCAGAGTTATTCCATTATGAGTTTTTCTTTTTCCACTGAGGAACAGTAAATTGATGCCCAAGTTTAGGGCTTAGCACACATAATTAATTATATAACTTTTTTCAATAGCAGGATAGATACTCTTCAATATAATAGATAATTCTGCAGTGGACTGCTGACAAACCAGTAGACTTTTAAATATGTCCAGAAATCACCAGCTTCCAAATAGTATGGAAGCTTAGAAAAATGGAGAAAATCTTGACTTTTAACCCAGTTTTAAGAATTTCGTTTTCTAGTACTGGGAAGGTCGTACTTTTTTCCTTTTCACTGAGTCAGTCTTTCATCTCCGGGTCATTGTTTCAAATTCCATTCTGCTCAGTAGTCAGTAGAATTAGTTACCATCTGACTTCTGTTCAGGAACCCATGTGAGCCAAGCTGATAGCTACCATCCTGCCCCTGCTACTTATTTATATTTCAAGATCAGGTCACTTGACATTCACTAGAGTTTAATGTGGCAATTTCAACATGTAATAGGGCTAAATACTAAATTTCTTGATCCTTACCTATAGGTCGTTTGTCTTGTTAACACCTATGGGGACCCTTAATCCACTTTTAAAAAGGACAGAGTAGATTTTAAATACAAATCTGTAAATCAGAAGATAAAATGTTCTATACATACAAAGTACAGCATAATGTAGTTAATTGCAGTTGCCTTTCCTGATTGAGAGACTAAAAATACTAGAGTTTTTGATTTGAGTTTGCCATGTAATTCAATCTAAATAATTTTTTTTGTTATAATATATGTGGATATTTAGCTTGTGATCCTTCAAAATGTGGACAGTTTTTTTTTTTTCACATATTATTTGAGAATCTCCAGTTAGTAATAGATTTGAAGGTATAGTTGAAATTTTCATAATGTGGATGACTAAAAAGCATTAAATTCACTTTGATAATTAACCTTAATTTTAATTTGCTAATTAAATATGTTCATTCATTTATTCAGTCAGCATGCAATTATAAAGCTCTCCTGTGTTCCTTTGTGACAAGTAGTGTACTGTGTGCTAGGAATGGCATCCTTTCTTACCATGGCATCCTTTCTTACCCATGCATGGCCTACTAGCTGCCTAACCTTGGACCTGTTGATTAATCTCTTTAAGCCTCGCTTTACTCTGCTGTAAGATGGGAATAACAAGGCCCACCTCAAAGGGTTATAATACTAAGTAAAAAAAAAAAAAAATGTATGGAGTGTGTACAATGATTGGAAAATAAGAAACACATTCAGTGGTAATACTCAATGGTTTGTTTGTTTTAATCTTCAGTTACAGTCTCTGAGACACTTTGCACTGTGAGCAGTGTTATATATTACTACTTTGCTATAGAAGCTGGAAAAATTAGCACTATCTGGAAAGGTTAAAGAAATAATCACAAAGAAAATGATTTTATTTTTAATGTACCCTTTATTAAGTACTTAACTATTTGTGCTTACTACATTATCATTTATGCTACAGCAGCTCTATCGGTAAAGTATTTATATCCTCAATGTGAGGATAAGGACCTGGCAGAAACAGAGGATTGATTAAGTGATCTGCCCTCAAGGTAGAGAATACAGATAGGAAAGAGCCCATGAATATGCCTAGAAATATCTAGTAGAGTACATAGTAAGGGAATATCTGCATTTACATGTATTTATATATCAACCAAGACATATTTCTAGTCTCCAAAACAATTTTTTTAAGATTTATTTATGCATACAAGAGCTGGGGTACAGGCCAGAGGGGTGGGGGTGAGAGGTTCACCAGAGACAGCGGGGAACAGAACAGGCAGATCGATGGAAGTACACTGCTGAGGGGAGCAGCAGGTGAGTCGAGAGGTCTGCTGCGCCATGTGGGTTGCTCTCTGGCCGGCCAGGGATCGAACTTGTGCTGCAGAGGCTGCCGACAGCTTCACAGGCTATGTCTTAACCCCTTGTGCCACCAGAGAGGCCCTCTCCAGAACAATTTTTTTCTATTTAATATTGTATCAGAAACTAAAAGATCATTAAACATTTATGGATACTCTCTTTACTGCACTACTTCTTAGTGATACACAGAAGTACAATTATATGACCCAGTCTACAGGAGTCCTTCACCTGGAAAAAAGAGATAGACATAATAACTGCCCGTTATTGGATGCTCACTCTGCCAGGTACTGTGATGAGCTCTTTAGGTACATTAGCTCATTGAATCCTCCTACTATTTGAGGTCAGGTTTATTAACCCTTTTTTTTTATTTTTAACTTGAAGTTTTGCTGCAGCAAAACTTCAGAAAGGTTTGTGATTTGTCCAAAATCATACAATTAGAAGGCATTGGACTTGACCCACATCTTTCTGATGCCAGAGTCTATAGATTACTTAAACACGGCTACTGCTGGCATAGAACTACCTTATGGATAACATACTAGAAGTATTAGAGTCACCAAGAAAAGAGAAAACAATATGTAGATAAGTATAATTTGTTATTATTATTATTATTTGTAACTTTTTGAGATAACATTGGTTTATCACACTTGGTTTACAAACAGACTTATGAGTTCAATCTCTTTTTTTTTTTTTAAATAGAGGCATGTTTTATTTATTTATTTATTTGTTTGTTTGTTTGTTTTGTTTATACATGCACTGGGTACAGTCAGAAGCACGGGAGGGTGAGAGAATTCACCAGAGCCAGAGCGGGGAGCAGAGCAGGCAGAAGGACCGAAGTACACTGCTGAGGGGAGCAGCGGGCGGCAGGAGAGGTCAGCGCGCCATGTGGGACCCGCCTCTGGTGGCCGGGGAGCAGCCGGGGATCGAACCGGCGCCGCAGAAGCTGCGGGCAGCTTCGCAACCCAGCGCTCAACCGCTGCGCCACCGGGGAGGCTCTAATCTCTTAAAATGTGTATTACCATACCACACCCACCACCTAAATAGCCATAATCCTCCACCATAGTTTGCTGTGTTCCCTCCCTTTCTAATAAGCTCAGTCAGATTTCGAGGGTTGTTTTGGTTTAATTTTGTCTCTTTGTTTTGTTTCTCTATATCCCACATAGGAGTGAAATCACCAGAATCTGTCTTCCTCCTGATATATTTCCCTTAGCATAATCCCTTCAAATTCCATCCGAGTTGTCACAAATGGCAAGAATCTCTCTTTGTGATAGCTGAATAGTATTCCATTGTTTCAGTATACCAGATCTTCTGAATCCAGTCATCTGTACTTGGGCACTTTGTTTCCATAGCTTGACTATTGTAAACAGTGTTGCAGTGAACATACATGTGCATATATCCCCAGATTAGTGTTTTGCTGATTTTTGGATAGATACTGGAAAGTGGACTAGCTGGATTATGTTATGTGGGAGATCTATTTTTAATATTCTAAGAAACCTCTATATTGTTTCTCATAGGGGCAGGACCAGTATACATTCCCACCAGCAGTGTATGAGGATTCTTTTTCTTTTTACCCTTGTCAGCACCTGTTGTTTCTGATCTTTTAGGTATGGGTTGTTCTCACAGGTTGTTCTCACAGGTGTGAAGTGGTATCTCATTATGGTTTTGATTTGCATCTCCCTGATGATAAGTAATGTTGAACATTTTTCATGTGGCTATTTGCCATCTGTATATCTTCTTTAGAAAAGTGACTGTTTAGCACTTCTGCCTATTTTTTAATTGGGCAATTTGTTTTCTTTTGGTGAGTTATATGTATTTTTTGTAGATCTTAGATATTAGCCCCTTATTGGATGTATGATGTGCAAGTATTTTCTCCCACTTGGCATAGGGTGTCTTTATTTTAAAGATAGTTTCTTTTGATGTAGAGAAACTTTTTAGTTTGATGTAGTTCCATTTGTTTATTTTTGCTTTAGTTTCTCTTGCCATTGGAGTCAAATCCTCAAAGACACACCTAAAGCCAATGTTGTAGAATATTTTGTCTGTTTTCTTCTATGTGTTTTATGGTTTCAAGTCTTAGAACCATGTCTTTAATTCATTGTGTGTTGGTTTTTGGGAATAGTGTGAGATATTGATCTAGTTTCATTCTTTTTCATGTGGCTGTCTAGTTTTCCCAGCACCATTTGTTGAAGAGACTTTCCTTTCTCCACTCTTGGTTTCTTTGTTGAAAATTGGCTATCCATAAAAGTGTGGGTTTATTCCTGGGCTGTTAGTTCTATTCTATTGACCTGTGTCTATTTTTATTCTGCTACCATATTATTTTGATACTTTAACTTTGTAGTATAGTTGGAAGTCTCAGCATATAATACCTCCATTCTTCTTTGTCACATTTACTTTGGCTATTCAGGTTCCATGTGTTTTGTGGTCCATGTTAAGTTCAGTAATGTTTGTTCTATTTTCTTAAAGAATGCCATTGAACTTTGATAAGGATTACATTGAGTCTGTGTATTACTTTGGAGAAGATGGCCATTTTAACAATATTAATTCTTCTAGTCCATGAGCAAGGAATACCTTTCCATTTCTTTGTGTCTTCTATTCCTAACAGTAATGTAGTTTACATCATTTAGGTTTTTCACCCCCTTTATTAGGTTTATTCCTAGATATTTCATTCTTTTTTGATGTGATTTTTAAATGGGATTGTTTTCTTGATTTCTAGCTCTGGTTTTTGCGTCTAAGAATGCAATGTAGTTTTGTATTTTGATTTTATAATCTACTGCTTCACTGTATAGATTTATTGTTTCTAGTAGTTTCTAGTGGAGTCTTTGGAGTATGTGCATATAGATATACACACAGTTGTGTGGTCTGCAAATAGTGATAGTCTTACTTTTTTCCCAATTAGGATTCCTGTTATATCTTTCCCCTCCCTAATTTTTCTAGCTAGGACTTCCAATACTGTGTTGAATCATAGTGGTGAAAGTGGACATCCTAGACAAGTAACATTTATTCTGAGTCTTGATGGGTAGCTAAATGTTTCTTACCTACAGTAAGTCCATAAAAAGCAGGGAAGCAACATGGTATAGATTGATTTAAAAGAACATGGTGTTTTGGGGGGGGGGGGATGTTGCTTTTGTTTGAAATTGTTAATGCTAGTTTTATTTGTGTCTTCCTCAACAACCTTAAAATCAATTAACAAGAAATATTTGAAAAATTTTAAATTTTCAATGATTCAATTACATCGTCTTGAGTTATTTGATAGCTATTTAACATTTGTGCAGACTCCATCTAGTAATTTATAACTTGTGGAAAAATGATACTATATTTACCAATGCAGTACAAGAAGATTCAATACTTTAGGGATGTTTTTTCCCTTTTTTTTTAAGATTTATTTATTTATACAGGCACTGGGTACAGTCAGAAGCGCAGGAGGGTGAGAGAATTCAACGGAGCCAGAGCGGGGAACAGAACAGGCAGACTGATGAAATGCACTGCTGAGGGGAGCAGTGGGCGCAGCAGGAGAGGTCTGCGTGCCATGTGGGACCCTCACCAGCGGCCAGGGATCAAACCGGCTCTGCAGAGGCTGCGGGCAGCTTCGCAGCCCAGCATGCAACCACCGCGCCACCCGGGGAAACCCAGTGAATTCCTTTTGTAATGGTTTTCAGTGTTCATAATCTTACATTTTTTCGTAAGATGTACCTAGCAATTCTATGTCTCGGAACCTATCTAAGAAACTATTATTAAATAGTGGTAAAAATTGAAAATTTTGATTGTTCAGTTATCTGTGAATAGCTGAAATAAATGAAATATTATAAAGCTTTAAAAATGGCTCTTATGAAGAATATGTTAGCATTCTAAAAAGAAAATTAGGGCCTCCCTGGTGGTGCAGCGGTTGAGCGCTGGGTTGCGAAGCTGCCCGCAGCCTCTGCAGCGCCAGTTCAATCCCCGGCCACCGGGCAAGGGTCCCACATGGTGCTCAGATCTCTCCTGCCGCCTGCTGCTACCCCTCAGCAGTGTACTTCATCAGTCTGCCTGTTCTGCTCTCTACTCTGTCTCTGGTGAATTCTCTCACCCTCCCTTGCTTCTGACTATACCCAGTACTTGTATAAATAAATAAATAAATAAATCTTTAAAAGAAAATAAAATAAAAAGAAAATTAAGTTAGAGATTTAATTCTACACCATGATTGTAACCATAAAGGTTTGGGTGTGGCAGGAAACTGTGCAATGGTAGGGGAAATGCCCTAAAACATTATCATTGGGTATGTTTAGTGATAAGATAGGGGTCAGTACGGATTTTGGTCATAGTAGACTCATTTTTTAACTACATTATTATATAAAACCATTTATATAATAACACTTGGAAGGTAACCAAATTAAAGTGTTGTATTTTTTTCCACAGGTCTCTAAGCAAGAACAGAATAAGATGGATATGTTTGATGGAAGCACTGCTGAAACCTCATCCCGGTACAGTGGTGCTCAAGATAGTGGAATTGGCAGTGACAGTGTCAAAATCAGAATAGTACAAATAGAACAGCACAGTGGTACCAGTCAGCATCGCATTGCCCGTCCCTCCCGCCAGTCATCAATTGTAAAAAATCTAAACTTCATTCCCTTTGACATATTTATCACTGCAAGTAGAATCTCACTAATGACCTATTCCTGTATGGCCTTACCCAAATCAAAATCACAAGAAGAGAAGAACAATGAAAAAACAGACAAAAGTTCCTTAAATCTTCCAGAAGCTGATTCAGATGTTGTGAAGCCCAGCCAGGCATGTATTTCCACAGTAACAGCAGAAGATCTTCTAAGCAGCAACATATCATTACCTTCAGGAAAAAAAGTAGGGCTCATCTCTCTTGAAAGTCTTCATGCATCCACAAGGTCATCTGCTAGACAAGCTCTTGGTATAACTATCGTTCGACAGCCTGGACGAAGAGGAACTGATGACTTGCAACTAGAACCTTTTCTGTACTTTATTGTGTCCCAACCTTCTTTGCTTCTGAGTTGTCACCACAGAAAGCAGCGAGTGGAAATATCCATTTTTGATGCCGTGCTTAAAGGGGTAGCCTCTGATTACACATGTACAGGTAAGACCCTTCAAGTCTATTGAAATGGTAATAACTGCTGCAACATATGAAGGTTTGTTTCCAAAATTTTAAGATTCATCAGACAGAAAACAGTTGGCAGACCAGATAAGACTTCTCTACAGTATATGTAAATATGTAAAGTTCATGTCCCACAGCTGAATCATATTTAAGCAAATGTTTGAAATGTATTGAGGTTTAGCTTTAGCATACTCACTGTGCCTCTGAATTTTTTTTTTCATGTGTTGAATGAAACAGGGTCTCTTTATGGGTTGTAGAAATGCTTAACAATTTCCAGTGATTAAGGAGCAAAGCTTTTTTTCTTTCCCATATTAATATGCTTTCCATGTTAATGCAGCTGTTCAGTTTTATAAAAAAATGAAAAAGAAAAACCTAAGAAGATCAAGTTTATTGTTTGGTATTCTTTTGATCTAATCATCTTGCTATTACAGCGTAATATAAAATTGACTTAAGTTTATTAGTAAAGTAAGATGATTTAAAGATTTTTGTATTTCTGCAACACATTAATTAGCAGTGTTAGCCAACTGGTTCTCATTGTTCTATGCATATCTTCCTTATAACCAGAGAGTATCCTAGAAATGAAAATTATACTGAACTTCTGAAGCTTATTGCCTGTAAAGACTAGGAAAGTGATTAGGGATTCAGAATTAAGATGTTGAGTGTTAATAAGAATTGACGTAGAATTGGAGCTTTGACTAGAAATACTGGCAAGATCAGCTGGGTCATCCTTTAAGACAGTTTTGGAAGAGGGGCCCACCAAGTTCAGGTATAATTCATGAATTTTATTCCTATCAGATAATACCACCTAGCAGATGGAAATCAGCAGTAAGACATTTGGAAAATTTATCCAGTGTGAAAGTCAGTCTGGTTTATTCTTGGCATTAAGGAGAGCCATTTTACAGAGCAGGCTCCGGTGGAATAGATGGCAGTTATAAGGATGAGGATTCAACCCAAGGAGCTTTTGTCCCTTCCTGTGGTGTAGTGCAAGTCCTCTGCTTTGGAAAGTGGTAACTAGCCACTTGCTAAGGAGGGATTAACTAGGGTTACCTCCTAACTTCTTGCTGGCCCTGGCCCTCTTCATTGATGTGCTGGAGCTGATTCACACTGACTTGCAAGCACTGATTGTAAGTTGTTAGGAACTTTGAAGGACAACTGTTAAACCACCGTAGTTTAAATGGGCTATAATGGGAGTATTTATCCCACATCATTTGCAAATATTATCAATCATCTCTTCTACTCTGAGAACCAGTTGCTAAACATTTAACAGTAACCATTGCCTCCTTTCTTCAAGCATTTCTCATTTACTGAGTGGCTACAATGTAACAGGAACTTGAGGGGCCTCTGGAAATGGTATTGCTGCTAAAGTAGTTGTAACATGATTCAAGGACTCTATACCTGATCCCTGTTTGGGGGTGCACTGACCACAGAATTGAGATTAGGTACAGGATTGGGATAATAAATGTTAATTCTAAGCCCCTTAATAAATTCCATCAGCCACAGTCACTTCAGAGATGGGTGGTTTCAGAAGCTTTACATTGATACAAATTTCAACAAAGATTTTAGGGCTCATATCAAATATGTACATTTGAGTTACAGCCAGTTCCAAAACAAACACTAGAAATATGACTGCAGAATCAAGACTACTAGAGGAAAAGGAAGAGTAAGGGTGGGAGCAACAGGGGAGAGGGGCCCAGTGGCCCAGGGTAAGGGCCTGTGGGTGCTTTGATGGTGGTGGGTATGGTGAAACATACATCTGAAGAGGTATAAACCTACTCCCCTAAATTTCATACAGTTTTATAAACCAGTGTTACCTTAATAAAGAAAAAAATGATAATAAAAGCAAACATACATTTATTATAAAAAAATTAAAATCACTTCCTAGGTTGATATTAATAAAGCACTTTTTGACTGAAAATAAAATCTTTGTATGTAGACCAACATGGAACCCAATTTCAGTAGGTTAGAGTAAAAGATGTAGACCAGATTCAGTGTAGGGGATTGCATGTAAGAGAGGGAAAGCTTTCATGCCTTCTAAGCACCACCCTTTACATAATATCTTTTTAAACTTTTTATTGAAGTAACATTAGTTTACAACACTGTATATGATTTAGGGGAATAGGTTCATACCTCCTTCAGATGTATGTCACCACACCATCCCCACCACCAAAGCACCCATTGTGCTCTATCTTAGTCTTTCACCTTTGTGTAGCCTCAATTCTGCAGTCATATTTCTGGATTTTATTTTGGTTTAGTTTTGTCTGTTTCTTTGCTTTGTTTCTCTACATTCCATGTATGAGTAAAATCATCCGGTATTTGTCTGTCTCCTTCTGACTTACCTCATATAGCATAGCCCCCTCCAATTCCATTCATGTTGTTGCAAAGAGAAAGAGTATCTTATATAGCTGAGTAGTATGCCACTGTGTATATATACCCCATCTTCTTAATCCATTCGTCCATCCTTGGGCACTTAGGTTGTTTCCATAACTTGGCTATTGTGAGATGAGTAGTGCTACAGTGAACACAAGAGTGCATACATCCCTTTGAATTAGTGATTTTGCATTCTTCGGGTAGATACCTAAGAATAGAATTGCTGAGTCAGTCACATGGTATGTCTATTTTTAGTATTTTGAGGATGTTCCATATTGCTTTACCATGGGGGCAAGACCTATCTACATTCCCACCAACAGTGTACTAAGGTTCCTTTTTCTTCACACCCTTGCCAGTTCATTTGTTATTGCTAGTCTTTTTGATATGGGCCATTCTTATAGGTGTGAAGAGATATCTCATTGTGGTTTTGATTTGCATCCCCTTGACCATAAGTGATGCTGAGCTTTTCTTTTATGTGACTGTTAGCCATTTGCGTGAATTCTTTGGAGACGTGCCTATTTAACTCTTCTGCCCATTTTTTGATTGGGTTTTTTTTTCCTTTGTGTTGAGTTGTATGAGTTCTTTGTAGATCTTGGATATTAGCCCTTTGTTGGATGTATAATGTGTAAATATTTCTTTGCATAATATTCTTGTGGATGTCTTTCCTTACAATTAAAACATCTTCTTGGAATTTACACTATTTGAATACTTAAGGAGTTAGGAATATAAATTGTATTTCTTAAGAATTAATTTAGCGGTTTGGAGAAATTTGTCAGAAAGCAAGTTGTTAAAATGTAATGGCTTTAAAAATGCAACTAGCATTTATTGAGTGCTCAGTCTATGGCAGACATGATAATAAGTACTCTAAATGCATTATCTGATTTAATCCTTGTAACAACTTCACGGAAATGTTATATTCTCATCTTATAGATGAGGAAGCTAAAATTTGGAGATGTAGCTTTTCCAGGATCACAGATCTAACAATAAACAAAAGCTAAAATTCTAAACCAAGATTTGTTAGACTTTCAGTCAAGTCTCTCAACCTTGTCTTTCCCTGGAGTGAAGAGAAAGATGTTATTTGGACTTCTCTCAGCCAACCTCCTTTGTCCCATACCAGACCACACACATGGTTCCCTCTCTTTTATTTGGTGAGTTTGTATATGTTAAATGTTTCCATGATGTGACTATCCAGTACAACTTTTCTTGGTAGTGTAACAAACCTGGCTTTAAACTCTTTCACTTATATGTCCCTGTCTCATAGAACATCTGTGAAATTGAAAAGAGAGAATTCATTAAAGTACTTCTTAAAACTGAGTCTAGCATATAGTAGGCTCTCATAAAAGTTTGATTCTACTGCTTTTGCTGTTATTATCATATGGTAGGAATATTACTAAGGAAACAGAAAGCCTAGGATTTAATATTGGCCCTGCTTTTAATTAGCAGAGTGGTCTTATAAGAAATTCACCTCTTTCAGTTCCCATTTTCTTATCTGTAAAATGTGATGATTATAATAGATATCAACAATGTCCATTTTCTAGTCATAATCTTTTCTAGTTGTAAAAGATTAATTCTGTAATTTGAATTTATCTGTCCATACTCACCTCTCTAAAAATATTTAAATATATTGCTTTCGCCTTAGAGAGTAGACATCTGTAAGCCACTACCCTATCAGGTTAGTATTTATTTTGACTTGTTTTAAAGATGCAAAATTTTTGCAATGTTCTAGTGGGACACTAGTCTATTCAATGTTATTAAATACATAAATTTTATTAAATGTTAATGAAGTTATTTTTCAGGGTCTGATCTGGGGAATTTTTTTGAAGTATTAATTATCCAAATCTGATTTAGTTATTAGTTATTCAGAAACACCACATATAGCATTTTTTCATCCTAAAGAAAGTGCTGTTCCACCAGGATTATTTTGAAACCCTGAAATACTGACCATGTGGGTAAGAAAGTAGAGGATGTTATGACTGACTATGATGTTAACATTAATGAGGAGGAAGAGCATTATGTAGAGGTGGCCAGTTCCATTTCTGAATTCTAAATTCAAGATTCTTTTTTTTAAAATAAATTTTATTTTTATATTCCCCATACAATTGCAACCCCCTTATTTTGACCCCCATCCCTCCCCTCCCCACTCCTCACCCCCTATAGAGTGTCTCTGGTTCATAGTTTTTTGTTGATTTTGATTTTCACTTTCTTATAGTTATTCATTTTCCTGGTCCCTTATTTAAGTTTTCTAGATTCCTGCTATGAGTGAGACCATCCGGTATTTTTCTTTTTCTTTCTGGCTTATTTTGCTGAGCATGATCCCTTCCAGCTTCATCCATGTCGCTGCAAATTGCATGTGTTTGTCCTTTTTGAATGCTGAGTAATATTCCCTGGTGTATATGTACCACATCTTCTTGATCCAGTCATCTGTTTTTGGGCATTTGGGTTGTTTCCAAAGCTTAGCTATTGTAAACAGTGCTGCTATAAACATAGGGGTGCAGGTGCTCTTTGGAATTGATGTTTCTGTGTCCTTTGGGTAAATACCTAGGAGTGGAATTGCTGGATCATATGGAAGCTCTATGTTTAGTAGGTCCAGAAATCTCCACACAGCTCTCCGTAGAGGTTGGACCAGTTTGCACTCCCACTAGCAGTGCAGGAGAGTTCCTTTTTCTCCACAACCTTGCCAACATTTGTTGTTGCTAGTTTTTTTAATATGTGCCATTCTCACTGGTGTAAGATGGTATCTCATGGTAGTTTTGATTTGCATTTCCCTGATTACAGGTGATGTTGAATATTTTTTCATATGCCTGTTGGCCATTTGCATTTCCTCTTTGGAGAAGTTTCTTTTTAGCTCTTCTGCCCATTTTTTGACTGGATTATTTTCTTTGTTGTTGTTCAGTCTAATCAGCTCTTTGCAGATTTTTGTGATAAGTCCTTTATCATTAGTGTTGTGTGCAAAAATGTTCTCCCCGTTGGTGGGGTTTCTCTTTGTTTTTGTTATTGTCTCTTTTGCTGTGCAGAAGCTCTTTAATTTGATGTAGTACCAGCTGTTTATCTTTGCCTTCACTATCACTGCTTCAAGATTCTTGATTTTAGGGACAAAATGGAGTGTCACCTTAAAGCTAACTGTCTGAGAAAGATCAAGAAGAAGTTAAAGGGATCATAAGTTAAAAATGAAAGAAGTAAGATCTTTTTTGCAGTGTTCATGCTTTCTCTCTCGATTATAAAATTACTCCTTTTCTTTAATTCATGCGACAGTCAACCAATAGCAGTTTAAACATATGTGTACATCTCATTGATTTCCTTTTTCCAGACATGCCAGAGGTGGTTGTGACTATAATGAGGTTTTCTCTTTTTGAGAATACAAAAATGTTTGATTGTAAAGAAAAAAATCTAACACAATATTGCTTGTAATTATTTACTATTTTCTGTGCAAGTCAAAATATTATTACATCTGCTCATATTTCTTTTTATGGAAATCATATGGAACAGTAGTAAACAAAGGAGTTTTTTTCTTACTCTTTGTGAAGACTTTGCCGTTTAGAGGATAATTTTCAAAAAATTCCTAATTCTTACATAAACATAAAATGAGCATGTCAAAAATTTTATTTAACTCATTAATTAATGAGGGACTAGTAAGAATGTTGCATAAGAATTTATAGAATATCTCTAAGGCCCTCGTCATCTCAGAGATTTTGATTTTCTTATTCATTAGGGTCATAAAAATGGTAAGAACCACTTGATCATTGACTTTATTCATTGTTAGCACATAGCTCTGGGTGATTGTACACAGATGGAAATATTTTTGGACATTAAATTATGAATATTTGGTTTCATTTGACATATTCTGGAGACTGTAATAAAGACTCTGAAAGCAAATGCTAAAAATCCTTTGAGCATTGTTGGGATATGGTGTAATTTCTCAAAGTGACTGCTTTAAATTAATCAACGTGGTTTTTAAAATCACTCTTAGCCTCCTGTCTTGTCCAATCAATTTGACATTATTTTAGAATGAGCCTCTTATCTCCTTTCATTTTTACATTCAGAAAAATCTTTCATTCATTCATTCCCTTTGAACACTAGCTGTTTATCAAACATGTTTGAAATGTTGAGAAACCAGTAATGAGACCCACTTTCTACCTTCAGGCACCTCTCCTCATGTAATAATTATATTTGTTATGATTGATGATGAAAGTTTAGCAGAATATAAATTTTCATGACATAGAGGGCTACAAAACACTTAAAATGACTTCAGTGCTGTAACTTCTACTTCCAGAGAGTCAACTTATTTAATATCGATTATATGAAATAGCTTAAGGAAAACGGTTTGGATACAAAAGGATGAAATAGAACTATTCTTTAACTTTATTTTTTATTAGTTGATTCAGCTCTAGTTGCAGAACAGATTTTGTTTTTTAGTATTCATTGTTGTTTTTTGGCTATATTTCTGTGTAATGTATTTTGTGGTTGCTCTGGATTTTCAATAAATATACCTAATCTTTCATAGTCCATTTAGAGCTAACATTTTATCACTCTAAGGTAAATGTAGATAGATGCCTTATAATCTTACAGATTCTTTTTTCCGTCCCACTTATATTATAATTATCATATATATTATGTCTACATGTATTAAAACCCTTACCAGCCAGTGCAATGCCTGCTTCTGCATGTCTGTACACACACACACACACACACACACACACACGTACACATGTACACACATACACGTGCGCAATCTGGGATCCACCCTTCGTGTAAAACCAGGGGAGGGCCTCCCTGATGGTGCAGGTGGTAGATCGCAGCACTGTGAAGCTGTCTGCAGCCTCTTCAGTGCCGGTTCAATCCCTACCAGCTGCGGAGATACCACATGGTGGGGCAGACCTCTCCTGTCTCTCCCACTACTCCCCTCAGCAGCATATTTTGGTTGGTCTGCCTGTTCTGTTCCCTGCTCTGTCTCGGGTGAATCCTCTCACCCTCCCGCACATCTGGTCTGCACCCCGGTTCTTGTATAAAAATAAAAATAAATCTTTAAAAATAAACAAATAAATAAAACCAGGAGAGAAAAAAAAATTAATAGCATTAGGTTTTCCCCACACTGCTGAAACCACATGGACCTGATGGAGTTTCTTTTGGACTTGGCTGTTCTTGCCTTTACTGTGGTCCACAACTTAGAACTCATTCTCAAGTCAAAGTTATAATCTAAGAGAAGAGAGGAAAAGCAAAATGAGAAACTCATTACTGTATGGGTCACATGTGCAAGTTAGATTCCCCTCCCTAGTCTGTATTGTTTTTGTTAATTTTGCTGAGTTTTCAGGTATGTATGTCTTTATTTTTTCTGAATTTTTCATTATTAGCAAAATAAGAATTAGTCTGTAGTGAGCTTTTTCCAGTTTTGACTAGTACCAGAAATTCTGCAATTCTAAATAAATGAAATACTTTGTAGCCCATTAACTGAGGCATGGTTTTCTATGAAATTTAATACTTCCTTCAAAACTGATACTTTTTATATGTATCTATGAGCACAAGTTAAATATATTGTAATGAACAATTACTGCTGCCAGGGACTTGTCAAAATTAACGTGATTCTGCCCCATATCACCTTTAAGCAAAGAATGTGCTCCAGACTCACAGGGCAGTAATAGTGCTTTTTCATTGTGTTCTTTAGGGATATCCTTTCATATGTTATAAGTTCAAATAAGAAGAGAAAATGCTATGAAACTCACTGTCCTTGTCAATCTGCTATCAGCATGTATGACTGATGCATAAACACATACATACACATTTTGTGTGTATTGTATGTATATATACTCCAATTATACACACACATATGTACCATTTATATATATGTACCATTTATACACATATATATTAAAAAACTTAAACTCTGTGTGAGATGCTACCCAGAGTAGATGATAAATTGAGTCATTATTTACACCTATAACTGCATATATTTTAGAAACCAGAGGTGAAGAGAAGTATTAATTTTTCATTTTTGCTTATAATTTTCAGTGTTGTTAATACTGTATAATCTGCAATCCGCATAATTTAGTGATTTTAAAGTATATGTAAAAAGTGTAGCTGTAAGTACTTTGATTTGCTCTCTGTATTTCAAAAAGGGAAAAATATTTAAAACTAAATTATCAGCTTGAATTCCTTTATTAACATTAGTATTAATAACCTACAAATGATTTTCCACCTAATTCAGGTAGGTAGTACATCTGTGAATTAACAGGTTTCCTTTGAAAATACTAAAATAATGTGGCGATGGGCTTTTCCATGCCTTTCTCACCTGGAGCAACCTCTAACAAAAGGGAGTTCATCTGCCAGCACCTTTATATGTAGCAGCTGTGTTATTGGCAATTCTCATTGAAATAAAGATGTATATAGTTGTTTTTAACATAATCGTATTAGTTGTGTTTATAAATATTTAAAAATTGGTATTTGTTTTGTTTAAGGTAATGGAGTCCAGATTTGACATTGCCTCATATCTTGACTATGCAGCCCAAGGCAGCCTCAAAAAGTCATTTTTCTTCTTGTTTGTTTGGGGCTTTTGTTTGTGTTTGAAGAAATGACTGTGCCATCTGGTCAATTGTGAAGGAGTTGAACCATTCTGAGCAAATTTTGAACTAGCCCCTGTACTTCTCAGAACAAAGTCAGTCTGGTATCTTATTACTCATTAATGTGTGCTTGGGTGCTACAGGAGGCCGTCTCATCCTTTCAGAACCCCGACACGACATTTTGCCTGAGGCTGGTCCCTGGCACTTGGGATTAACAAACAAATTTGAAGACAATTCTGCTCTCTTGTAGTTTCTTTAGACCTTATTTTATTTTTTCAAGCATCAATTAGACTAAAATATACAATTTAAAGTTGTTTAGAATTTACAAAACAAAACAGAATTTACAAAAAAACAGCCACAAAATATCTCTAGAGTAGGATTCTTACTGCATTTTAAAGGTGTATAAATCTTACCATGTGACTTAAGATTCAGTGAAAAGACAAACATGTAATAGAGTTCAGTAAGAGCTCAAGGGGTGGAATCAGTCCTGAGTTCTAATCCCAGCTCTGCTACTCATAGTTTGTGACCTTGAGCAAGTTATTTTGCATCCCCAAGTCTCAGTTCCTTATCTATAATATAGGGATGATAATTAATTGGTAGCAACCACCTAGGCTTGCTATAATGATTAAATAATGTATATGACATTCTTGGCTAAGTGTGTAGCACAGGACTTGGTAAATGTTAATATTATTTCTTTTAATTGCTAATATCCTTGTGCAGATTTTAAGGAAGTGGTTGTAACTGGTAAAAAAAATTCACATCAGGGCCTCCCCCAGTGGTGCAGTAAGTTGAGCACAGCACTGTGAAGCTGTCTGCAGCCTCTGCAGTGAGGGTTCGATTCCCGGCTGGCGAGGGAGATTCCCAACATGGCACAGCAGACCTCTCCTGTCTCGCCTGCTGCTCTCCTCAGCAGCGTATTTCAGTCAATCTGCCTGTTCTGTTCCCCACTCTATCTCTGGTGAATCCGCTCACCCTCCTGTGCCTCTGACCTATACTCCAGTTCTTATATAAAAAGAAATAAATCTTTCAAAAAAAATTCACATCATTTCAGTGCCAATTATAGCTATTGTATAGTTTGAAATTTTTCAGCTACAGTAATTGGCTTCTTTATCCTTTCATGAATAGGACTACAGAAAATGTGCCAAAGACATTTGAGTAAACCAACAGTTGGAAAATCATAAACTGGCTCCTTACACCTCATAAATCATATCTTGATTTCATTTAGTTATTGTGACTTTTAGAGAAGGCTTGAATTACATGTCTCTTTAGAATTAAAGGTTTTGCTAATGTCCCTGGAAAGGCTTAAAATTAACCTGTGTCTTTAATGTCATAATGATCACAACTTGAACATTTATCTGAAAATTTAGCTTCTGGGAACATTTCTTGCTAGCCAATAATGTGGGATGAAATTTTTACTTCTACAGAATCAGCAAGTAAGTAGATCTGTTAAATGAGTGGTACTCTAGTGCATCACTCAAAGAATTGTGGTAAGAAGGTTAAATAAGAATAACTAGTAGGGGGCCTCCCTGGTGGCACAGCAGTTGAGCGCTGAGTTGCAAAGCTGCCGGCAGCCTCCATAGGACCGGTTTGATCCCCAGCCCCCGGGCAAGGGTCCCACATGGTGCGCAGACCTCTCTTGCCGCCCCCTCCTCCCCTCAGCAGTGTATTTCGGTCCATCTGTCTGTTCTGCTCCCCGCTCTGGCTCTGGTGAATTCTCTCACCCTCCCGCGCTTCTGACTGTACCCAGTGCTTGTATAAATAAATAAATAAATCTTAAAAAAAAAAAAAATAAAGAATAACTAGTAGGGGTAATTAGTGTATGGGGAAAGAGATTTTAATGAAAATAAGAAGTTTAGACATCTAGTCTTGGCTCTAATGCCAGGGCTCTTTAATACAAATAACTAAATTTAGTTTCCTTATCACCAAATGGGTATAATTTAATATATATTTTTAATATATCTGATCTTTGTAGTTTATGGTTTAATCCAAGCTCCAAATGAGGTAGTGTTTATGAAATTCCTTGCAAGTATTAAATAATATTCAACTGTAAGTTGGAACTTCTGTAGTTACTAGCAGCAGAAGGGAGAAAGGGGTGGGAACAATCAGTGGATATGTTCCAGTGGAGTCTGAGTGCCTTTGTGGAGGTTTACCAGTACTTCGGTGGTGGGTATGGTGTGATATAGAATGTTTAAAGAGGAGTGAACCTGTACACTTAACACATATGCAGTGTTGTAAGTCGTCGTTACTTCAATAAAAAAAAAAATCAGTGTCCTGGCCCTTTGACACCAATTTCAATGATCACCTTTTTCTTAATATAAGTGAGAAATGGCAAGAAGCATTTAAAGCCACTGAATTGCTCTTTAGTGTTATGGAACTTTGACTTTGTTTAGCGTAGAAATGGGCATACAAGTTGAGATTAAGTTGATCTTCCTTGAGTATATGATTGTCCTTTTTTTTGGAACTGCATCCTGCATTTAATTGCAGTGAATTTTGATCAAATGTCCTCTAAGATATTTGAAACCCACATTAGACTTTAACTTGGAAATAACCAAACCAGGAAGAAGTCAAAAACACCACAGAACAACATAGAAAATAAAAGGAATTAATTGAGATGATAGTACACATATTATCTGCTGGTTGGCACCATTAAGAATTTACATCCTTCTAGCAAAATATGGAAGACTTGTTTATAAAATTAAAGAAATGACAAACACATATCCCAGTGACCATTGTGGTTCTTTCCTCTTTCTCTGTTTATGGGCTCCAGGTTCGGACTTTCAAAACAGGAAATCTTAATCTAGTCATATCTTATAAAGTACAGAGTACAGAACATGGGGAAAGAGCTTATGGAGTTAGCAAATAGCCTGGATTTCAACAAGGAGATTATGGCATTTACTTTGCATGTAGAGCAATATAGGATTGGTTTCTTTGTTGATTTTGCTATCCTTACATTGAATTGTTACTGTGCTTTATGGAATTAGGTTCCTTTATAATTTGGTTTTCAGGCATTGTAAAAGGTCTAACAGATTTGCTTCTGTGGCATTAAAAGAAAGGCAAAAAGCCATTTAAAATAAGGACCATAAAAGAGAGAGCCTCCCTGATGGTGCAGTGGGTTGAGCACAGCGCTGTGAAGCTGTCCGTTTGATTCCCAGCCTGCTAAGGAGATTTCTACATGGTGAGCAGACCTTTCCTGTCTCGCCCGCTGCTCCTCTCAGCAGTGTATTTCTGTTGTCTGCCTGTTCTGCTCCCTGCTCTGTCTCTGGTGAATCCTCTCACCCTCCTGTGCCTCTTGCCTGTAACCCAGCTCTTATATAAAAATAAATAAATCTTTAAAAAAAAAAAAAAGTAAGGACCATAAAAAAAATATAAGCCAGTAATTTTGTAGCTTTCCTTTTCATATCCAGTGGTTAAGAGTAACCATTCCGATAGTGACCTGTCATTGCAGGGAGTTTTACTTTAAACAACTGTGCATTTGGCTTCAGAAGAAAGCCTTTTGGGCAACTTTAACAATATCAATTTCATAGTAGAGGCAAATAAATCTAGTACAATAGAGCCTCCTAAAATACTTTATTTTTTTCAAATTCTATTAAGAAACATCTTTGTGTATTCTTGGCAAGGCATAAAAGAATTAAGGTGAAGGATCATCTAGGAACATCTTGTCAATGAAGTGAGAGAGAGTGAGGGGACAGTATGGATCCTCTGAGCCTTCATCTACTTCCCTGATTCCTCTAGGTATTTTTTGTTAAAGGAACCTCTGCTCCCATTTCTAGTTTTAAAAATGGCCTGCAGATTATTTAATTCCTTTTTTAATGTGCAGGCCAAATGTTTCTAAGAGATGGGAGACAAGGTAAAGATAGGTTTTTTTTTTAAAGATTTGAGTTTTTTTTTAAAAATATTTATTTATACAAGCACTGGGTACAGTCAGAAGCACGGGAGGGTGAGAGAATTCACCAGAGCCAGAGCAGGGAACAGAACAGGCAGACCAACGAAATACACTGCTAAGGGGAGCGTCGGGCAGCAGGAGAGGTCTGCGCGCCGGTAAAGATACAGTTTTGATCATTTTTACCAGCAAAGTATAGCAAAGCTGTCAGATCTATAATTTCTCCTCAACCAGAAGTTTTAATAGGGAAGCAAAATATACTAATATTTCAAGTGTTAGTAATTATTTTTTAATTAAAATATAAATACAAATAAGCTTAGCAGTTTGGAGGATCAAAATTGGGTACAATTTCTACTAAGAAGGAAAGCTTTTTATTTTTCACTTTTTTGTATTACTTTCCTCTTATTTTAGGTCAGCAGTAAAAATGATTTTTCAAAATTAATTAAAAAGACTAGGAAGAGGAAATACTTGAAAGACATACCACACACCATACTGCTACTTTGTTTAGCATTTGTGTTTAAAAAAATAAAATAGTGACTACTATGAGTAATCCCATACAAACCACATTACTCCCATTATCTAATATAATATTCTCAGCAGTCCCACAACTTAATCATCTTCATTTTGGAAGCAAAACTCTGGGACTTGGTGAAGTTAAATGAAAGGAACCAGGACTTATACCCAAATCTGTCTACTTCCAGACTTCATGTTCTTTTCGTGACCCTGCATTTTCTCCTGTGTTATAGTCATGTAAACTCTCCTCTGGAATAAAATGTAAAAAACTCCATGAAAGTATGGCTTTGTTCTCTAGGTCCTAGGTCAGTGGTGAACCATTTCACAAATCTTCTATGACAGTGTCATATCCCCTCCAGTTATCAAGAAGAGTTCATCAAAAGCTCTTTCATCAACCTGACAGTCAGTGTTATTTCACAGCTCAAGCAGAGAGAACCTGTGGCAGCCTAGGACAGGCCTGGGCTCATTAACTATAGCAGACTTGGATATGTTTGTAACCCATAACAATAGGTTATTGAAGACTGCAAAAATATAAATAAAATATGTAACTCATTTCTTTTTAAAGCCAAGCAGTAGATTCTTCTGTACTTTTTGAAATGCATAAAATGAAGACAGGAGAAATCTTGAGGCTATTTGTAATGCTTCATCATATGAGCATTTATTTTAGGCTCCTGAGGAATTTGTGATGTTTTTATCATACACTATCAGAAAGAAAACTCATTCCAATGTATCAGACTAGAAAGTTACTGAAGTTTTAATGTTTAACAGTACTCTAAAAACATACTGATTTTAAGCATATTATCAGTAATGCAAACATTAGCATCAGTAGGATTTGATAATGAAGTATAATTTAATATTAAAATTTAGTAACATTGAGCAAAATTTTGTTACCCAGAATTATAAGGAACAACAGAAATGGATTAATATGGCAAAAAGTTAATACCAACAGTGTGATAAATTATTTGCTTACTTAAGATGAAGTATGCTAATACCAAAATTAAAGGCTTATTTTCTGGACTCATCTACAAAAATTTGATTAATAAATTTATGTATGGTGTCAGATGTTAACTAGATTTATGGTGATCATTTTTCAAAATATATAAATATTGCATTATTATCTTGTACTCCTGAAGCTAATACAATATTATGCAGGGCCTCCCCAGTGGCGCATCAGATTGAGCGCAGCACTGTGAAGCTGTCCACTGCCTCTGCAGCGTGGGTCTGATTCCCAGCCGGCCAGGGAGCTACCCACATGGCATGGCAGACCTCTCTAGCCTTGCCCGCTGCACCCCTCAGCAGTGCTTTCGGTCTGTCTGCCTCTTCTGCTCCCTGCTCTGTCTCTGGTGGATCCTCTCACCCTCCCATGCCTCTGGCCTGTACCCAGCTCTTGAATAAATAAATAAAATCTTAAAAAAAAAAAACTATATGCAAATCATGCCTCAAAAAAAGGACTGTCTTTTTCCAGTGGCACAGGTTTCTAGAAACTCTCCACTATGTGAAAAATTAGTTTCCTTCACATTGCTATATATTTGTTAGCATTCATTTTCCACAGAAATGTAAAAGATAAAAGGTATTATGAGAAAATTGAGCTAAGGAGTGAAAAAAATAATTCTGACAATAGTTATCTTTCACATCAAAAATGTTTGGAACTGCCAGGGAAAATAATTATTGGTCTCACTTCTCTTTCTGTCCTTCTTTAACCAATCTACTTATAGAGATATTCTTGCACACAAAAGTGACCAAGAGAAAATAGAAATAGCCCTGGATTATCAACTCCTTTGTTAACATGTGGTTGATGAAATTAGCTGTTAGAGAAGAGAAGGCAGAGTGAGAAAGAAAATAATATTGATTTTGTGTCTTGCTTTTCCACTCTTTATAATAGATACTTAGCTTTCATAAGCAGATTTTTATGGTACTAAGCTCTTTAAAATTCAAATTTCCTTATTCATATGGCAAAAACAAGAAAACATTTTGTCCCCAATGAGTAGCACTTAGAAATATCTGGTATACTTCTGAAATTTATTATACATTTTGAGTGTTATGTCACTTAATATATAATGAAGTGACTGGATAGTGTTATATCCAGGAACTTATCATAACTGAAATCTGTGGGAGAATGTCTTCAAAATGAGACCTCAGTGAAAACTCAGTTTAGTTATGGAAAAAAAAATGCTGCCACATAGCAGAATAATAAAGCTTTAAAAAATTGCAGCATTCAGGGCCTCCCCTGGTGGCGCAGGCGGTTGGGTGCCGCACCATGAAGCTGTCTGCATCTCTGCAGCACCTGTTTGATCCCAGCCGGCCAGCAAGACCTCTTTTGTCGCGCCAGCTGCTCCCCTCAGCAGTGTATTTCGTCATTCTGCCTGTTCTGTTCCCCGCTCTGTCTCTGGTGAATCCTCTCACCCTCCCGCTCATCCAGCCTGTACCCCGGTTCTTGTATAAATAAATGAATAATCTTTTTAAAAAAATTGTAGCATTCAGGTGTTCTATATGAACTTGAAGAACAAATCTTTTTATTAAGTAATAGATTGCAAAGAAAATAAATGAGTTCATTTTCAGAGTTTCATTTTGAGTTGGCTATACTGAATCATGATATATTTTATATAATTGAAATGTTAAGCAGACATACTCTGTGAATATTTGCTATGGGTTAAAAATGATGATGCTGAGTGGCGCTACAAAAGACCACTTTTAACAGATTCAGATAGAGGAAAACCTCCAAAGCATTAAATGAAAGGAAGATTTTGTGACTAAGAGCAGTGTGATCTACTAACACTTAGATTACAGTCTCAATCCAGTCTCTGAAAGCCAGTTGTAGCTTGATCCATCTGAGAACAGACTTGAGACTTTCTGTATCTTCTCTTTGGGTGTTCCTTGTGACAAGGTGTGAAGTATATTCTTTTGGAAGCCAGGGCAATCCGGAAGAAAGGCAAATGCTTTTCATAGCAAATTGCTATGTCAGTAGCAATGTCTTATTGAAGTGAATTCTTACTGCTGCCAAATAATATTTATGGCTTGGAGCAGTTTGTCATTTGCTCTGAGCCATTTCCCACCCTGTGTTGCTCCTCTTAAATTATGACTTTCTTGTGCTTCTTAGGCTTGGGACAACAGTATAAATGTGCTCATCAACATCACCGGAAGCTAAGTCTCTTTAAGAGCTTCCTGCACTTGAATAAATCAGTATTTGCTAAGTATGGAGAAAATAACTAGCAAAATCTGAAGGAGCTTTCAACAGGAAAGTCATTCCTATTTGCCATTCCATTTATATTATATTCACAGCCTCTATAATCTTAGATTATCTGGCATTTTCCCAGTCATATTATCCCTGAGGAATGTGTAATATGAATACTATTTTCTAGATCTGATGATGAAATTAAGGAGAAGTTAAGTTAAAGAAAGTATAGGAAGTCTGGAAGCTATGCCCCTTATCATCTAACCACTAGAGCATAGGGGACTAAATGTTAAGAGTAATTTTTTTTAAAGATTTTATTTGTTTATGCATACAAGAACTGGCGTATAGGCCAGAGGTGCAGGGGGTGAGAGGATTCACCAGAGACAAAGTGGGGAGCAGAACAGATGGATCTACTGAAATACATAGCTGAGGGGAGCAGCAGGCTAGACAAGAAAGGTCTGTTGTGCCATGTGGGTTAGCTCCCTGGCTAGGGATTGAACTTATGCCACAGTGGCTGGCAATAGCCTATAAGTGCTGAGACTTTAAACCCCTGCACCACGAGGGAGGCCTCAAGGACTAAATATTAACTTGCAAACTTGAGCCATTTCTCTTACACCTTTAAGCTTCTACTGCTGATTCATCTAACCACAATAACTCTAGGCATGTACACAGTATAAATTTTAGCTAAAATTGGGAGAGCAGCTATCAGTCCCTCATGCATTTGATATTCAACAACCATGTGACCTTTACCTTCTTGGATAGTCCTAATTTCATTTATTCTGTTCTGTTATTCCAATAAATACTGCTATACTTTTAATACAATTGTGCAGTAATATTTAATTGGGAAATAGTTATTAAAATTTTGGTTTCCTTTGATAGATTTCATAGGCTTTTATATTTGCTTTACTTTTTAATTTCTGTTCTGCTTCCTACCATTTCTACTTTGTTTATTTTATCTCCTCTTAAGTCATATGCCTCAATGATTTCCCAGTACAGACACCTATGCTAGGTGCCAGAGGGCCAGGCCCTCTTGTTTCTACCAATAGAGAGGTAGCCTATGCAAAAATCTATCTCCCTTACTTGGAAAACTTTCCTTCACATTATCAGATTTTGTTGCACACACTCCCCATCCCCAGCCCCAATTTATATCTTGATGAAGTAAGGTACCAAGTATATAACCCTGGTTTTTTTCTTCAGCTCTAAATAACTTATATGTCCATATATTAGTAGATGCTTAAGATCATAAAGTCTCCAGTACATTAAAAAACAGAGTATGTGTATGTATGCAAAAAAGATCTTTTTTTTTTTTTTTTTTTTTTTTTTTTATAGAGGCATGCTTTTATTTTATTTTATTTTACTTGTTTGTTTGTTTGTTTTATACATGCACTGGGTACAGTCAGAAGCGCGAGAGGGCGAGAGAATTCACCAGAGCCAGAGCGGGGAGCAGAGCAGGCAGAAGGACCGAAGTACACTGCTGAGGGGAGCAGCGGGCGGCAGGAGAGGTCTGCGCGCCATGTGGGACCCTCCTGTGGTGGCCGGGGAGCAGCCGGGGATCGAACCGGCGCCGCAGAGGCCGCGGGCAGCTTCGTAACCCAGCGCTCAACCGCTGCGCCACCGGGGAGGCCCCAAAAAAGATCTTTTACATTTCAATTTACTAAATCCGGTATCCTATTTCTTTGTGTTACTCACTTAAAACACTTGAAAGTTCTTCTATATTAGTATACAAGATTCACATACTCTTTTTTTATCAGCAGCATAGTATTCTATGCTGTATTCACAGTACAGTCATTATTTATTTTACCATTTCTCTATAGATAAATATTTACATTTTGCCCCAGGATTTTAATATTACAAATGATACTGCAGTCAACTTCTTTGGGCCTTTATCTACATACTATTATTTTCCTAAGATACAATCAGCTACAGCTGGTCTTATAATACAGTTGGCCTTTCTTTTTTTTTTTTAAAGATTTATTTTATTTATACATCCAGGGACTGGGGTATAGGCCAGAGGTATGGGGCTGGTGAGAGGATTCACCAGAGACAGAATGGGGAGCAGAATAGGCAGATTGGCTGAAGTACACTGCTGAGGGGAGCAGCGAGCAAGATGAAGAGGTCTGCTGCGCCATGTGGGTTAGCTCCCTGGCCCTGGACCAAACTCATGCTACACTGGCTGCGGATAGTTTCACTGTCCTGAGACTTAACCGCTTGTGCCACTACGGAGGCCCCAATTGGCCTTTCTGATCACAAGGACATGAATATTTAGAACTTTAGTAGGTACTAATTTTCAGTCCTCTTTTCCATGCAACAATACTGTATTTATACTTTTAGCCACTATATGTGGGATTGTCCTTTTCTTCTTCTCCACCCCCCCCCGCCGCCTTAGAGATGTTATCTGTCTTTTTAACTTGTATTAATATGATAAATAAAAATTGTATTTAGTGTTTTGATTTTTATGTGCCTGATTAATAGGAAGATTGGACAATGTTTTCCTATTTTTCATAAAATAATGTTCTCCAGAAAGATTATACAGCTTAAAGATAAAAACAAAATCTTAAAAATGCTTCAGGAAGCTATAGGAAAATGCATAATCACTTAGGGAAAAATCCATAAAATAAAGCTTAATAGATGTTTGACCATATCTATTAAAAAAAGGGGGGGTTGTATTCAAAAAGCATCAGATACAGTTAAATGATGGTTAGGATTTAAGAGGAAATATTTGCTACATATGAGAAACAAAACATTAATGCCCATACTAAATAAAGAGCTCATAGAAGTATGGGGAAAAAAACAACCCAATAGAAAAATAAATAAATATATCTTTTGTAGAAGAGGAGTCCTAAATGGCCAATAAATGAAAAGATGCTTAAGCTGTTCTTTTTGAACTATAATCGATAGCAAATGGCTGTCTTATGTCAATATACAGACCTTCTTGATTCTTTTAAACAATTGTATGGATTACCATTGTTTATTTCTGTTCATGGCATTTAGGTTGTTTTCTTCTTTTTTCTATGATTCTACAATGTGTATGTGTGTTACACAGGCTTTATCAGTTTTTCTAGACTTAGATCGATAGGTGAAAAATTCTGTTTTATTTTAAAAGATTATTTCTTTGATTATTGCTAAGATTTAGTATCTTTTTTTCCCCAGTTGTCTTTATTGAAGAAAAGTTCATTTACATCATTTATTTGCTTTAGGGTTTATAGTATCTTTTAATGTTACTATTTTTAAATGCTTATAGCCATTTGTTTTTATTTATTGTCTTCACTAGATAATTGCTTTTTCTATCTTCTACCCATTTTCCTGTTGGTATCTATATAAATTATGTAAACAGTATATATTTATTTTCTGTCATATAAGTTTAAATACACAATAACTGTAACTTGTTTTACTTATTTTTAGTTTTGCTTACCATTTTTAATACATCATATCAATATTTCTGCATCAGTTTATCTATGTTCATTATTCAGTTATTTACATCACTTACCTCTCTCAGATCAGTGTTCCCTCCCAAGATTGTATTCCCTTCAAAATGAAGAATTATGTCTCCTCATCTAAGCCCAGCAGCTACCACTTACTTGATAATAACTGCTTCTTGATGACTAGATAGATGAAACCCTAGAGAGAGATACCCAGATCCTGACAAATTATATAGCTCCTGCAAGCTAATTATAGATCCTACCAAGAACAAAGTTTTGCCATCCTTTCACCAGACTTGACCATTATGCTTGAGAGAGTAATATAGTGTTACTATGTAATGGATCTACTATACATATTCTCACTGCTTTAAATTCACTTATCATATATAAAAAGAGAAGAATGTACTAGCTTAGTGTTTGATCTTTACCACATAGATCTAACGTCACGATCAATTGCTTTCAGTATTTTCTTTGAAATCACATAAAGGTTCATGTGCCAAATTTCATAAGAATCACATGATAAGGTCAAGAAATACAAATTCCAAGGCAGAATTTATATGCCCCATTCACATATGACAGTAATACTATCTAACCATATGTTGAATATAATACACTGTATGTAAATGCTATTCTTGAAAGCAATCCAATCAATAAAACCTAAAGTAAATAACGCTTTAATAACACATTTCAAATCAACTGAAAATGGAATAGATGGATTCTATGGCAAGAACATCCCTATAAAATTGACATTCAGAGGCCTTTAAAACAGAATAAAATAATCTTGAAACTAAAAAAACTGAGTATTTGGAAGTTTTTAAAAAGTATACTATAACGTGTATGCCAAGATGCCACATTCATTTATATTTAAAGAGCTATTTTGATAAAAAACTGTTTGCTAAGTATTAAAAAGCTAATTCAGTTTGCCATCACACCAATAGCTAAAAAATATTTTTAAAAAATATGCAATATTAGCCAGAAAAAAGTAACAAAATAAATACTCAGTATTTAACAGAAAAGGTCAAAGGTGTTTTAATCATAATTGGAACTATTAAAAGATTGACCAATTTTTATCGTTACGGGAAAGCTACTGAAGTTAACTTCAAAAGCCTACCAGTAAAAAGTGATTGTGGTATCAGTAAAACACTGAAACAGATCAAATAACCCCTAAGTAGTGCTAATCCACTGATCTTTGAACATGTATATGCCTTTTTAAGCTGAAAAGGTTGCCCTTTTTTTTTTCTTAATTTGTTTCCAACAACCCGTTGGGGAAAAAAAACCCAATAAATTCAACTGTTAACAGTCAGGAGCTCAGAATACAGGAACTTTACATTTATTCAAAGATGATATAAGACCTAAACTGTCTTTTCCTTTTTGTCATGGTTCTGCATCTCTTTCCTGTTTTATTTTAGGCTACAATTAAAAAAAATAATTTTTTTTTTTAGGCAACATTGGTTTGTAACAATTGTATGTAATTCAGAGGCACAGGATGGTGTCTCCTCAGATGCATGTCGTTATACCACACCCACCACCAAGGCGCCCATGGTCCTGTCTTTCATGATACAAATATACATATTCTTTTTTATAAACAACTATGCCTACAAACAAATGAATTAAATGAAGATTACATACAGTTATTTAAGCATTTTTTCCTCTTGGCCCATCAGTGCAACAAAAATCATATAATTAATGATTTTAATATCCGTTTTGTCACTGCAGATCCTGGAAAGACTTTGCCTGAAGCCCTTGATTACTGTACGGTTTGGCTACAGACAGTGCCTGGGGAAATAGACAGCAAAAGTGGAATCCCACCTTCCCTTGTAACACTACAAATTAAAGACTTTCTAAATGGACCAGGTAAGAAAGTAATAATTATTGGGGTATCATTTAATAAGGGTGAGAACTAAGCCCCCGATCTTTGTCCAACAGAAAGTTTTGAGAGGCTTGAATAGATAAAGGGAATTGATAAGGTTGCTGTGGGAACCAGGCCAACAATGGGTGTACATTATTTTCATGTGAGTATTTTAATCTATATCTAGAGTGTGTTAGTAACATTGGCATTCCTTGCCAAAAATGAATAGTCCTTTTTTTTCCAAAAATATACTCTCTTTGGAGAGTATTTCCAAAAATATACTCTCTTTATTTCTACCTTTTCTATTAACTGTGTCATCTTAGGAAGTTGACCTCCTATGCCTCAGTTTCCTTAACTATAAATGAAGATAATAAAATTAGTAATGAGTGCAAGATAGATAGATGGACAAATGTGACACAAGATAGACATACATAAGATAGTATACCTAGGTAGATAAATATGTCCGGTGCACTTATAGACTCAAGAAATAGGCACTATAATCATTCCTATTTTATGAATTAGGAAACTAAGAAAAGTGAAGTAAATTGCCCAAGCCCAGGGTCTCAGAGGAACCATTTGAACCCAGGTCTCTGATTCCAAAGACCTACATCTTAACTTCTATAATATATTAATTTTAGCTAGCTAAAAAAATTTTCCTGTCTTCCTTTTATCCTCCTCCTCCTTCTCTTTTTCCCACTCTATTTCTCATGATTCTCCTCTTTTCTTCCCTTACCTCAGTGAGATCTTAGCTATTTATATAACAAAAATACTATAGTTTCCTTTTCCTTTTATTTTATACTTACAGTGCTTTAGAACATACTCGTCTTCAGAAGAATACTTATTATTACTTCATTAAGAATTAGAACATTGGGGCCTACCTGGTGGTGCAAGGGGTTAAGACATAGCACTGTGGCGCTATCTGCAGCTACTGCAGTACCAGTTCAATCCCTGGCCAGGGAGGTTACCCACATGGCACAACAAACCTCTCCTGACTTGCCTGCTGCTCCCCTCAGCAGTGTATTTCAGTCAATCTGCCTGTTCTGTTCCCCACTCTTTGTCTCTAGTGAATCATCTCACACCCACATCTCTGACCTGTACCCCAGTTCTTGTATGCATAAATAAATATATCTTTAAAAAGAAAATAATTAGAACAGATCTCCAACAATACTTTGTGAGGCATAGATTTTTATGAGTGAAAATTACCCTTCTGTGAATCTGGTTGAATGTGCATGCTGTGGCATGCCAGTGTTCTTATGATTTGTGACTATAGCTGGAAAGGGCAATACATCATCATCTGGAGTAAGCAGAGCCTAAAACTACCTTACTGACCCTTTCACTCAGACCTGGTTCATCTAAGTATGTTTCTCCAGTGGGAACTAAAAGGTGTAGAAATGTGAAGAGCTATTTCTAATCATAAGTATCTAGACATGGTTATAAAGACTCAAAGGAAAGTAAGAGGCTGACGAGAAAAGCTATGGAAGTCGTTGAAGTTGGAAGAAGTCCTTGGGGTGAGGTGATGGATAAATTGAAAGGAGTGTGAGTGCTAGTACTTCATGAGTGTGAAGTACCATGTTTAATTGAATCCAAGACTGTAAAGAGACATCAATTGTAGGAAAAAACATGTTGTGTATCTCTAAGAAAGAGGAAGAAAATGTGTTATTTAAACTTTGATATGGCACTTTTTACTATCAGTTGCAATATACTACCTGACTTCAGATTTGTGCATATGTGAAAGAAAGAAAATGTTGGAATGGAAGAAACAGTATATAAACATACGGTTCTATATGGAAGAGTGACAAGGAAACGGGTTTATCTGTTATTTCTGATTTTTAGTTTCTGATTTCTTTTGTTTTTATGCACAGTCTCTCACTTTGACTGGAAAGTTCTCTTGTAGTTTACTTTTGTTGGATTTATTTATAAAAGGTATGAGATCTGCAAGTCATTGGCAAATTATGCATCAAATAAATTGAATTTTAAATCTCAATTAGTGAATAAAAACATATATTTATAGTTCTAGTATTTTGATTATAGCAGAATATAATTTTTTAAAATAGTTTTATGTTTGTGTTTCTTTTACTTTTTAAAATTAGATATAGGTCATTTCTAATTTTATGCTCACTCAATAGTAGTGATAATCTGTTTGGAAATTCAAACTTGTAAGTGAATTGAAATAGTTATTTTATTTGACACCAGTGCTTCTGAAACTTGAATCTGCATTTGAAGCATCTCTAGTTGCTTGTTAAAATGCAAATTGTGATTTCATAGTTATAGAGGGTAAGAATGAAATTCCACATTTCTAGCAAGCTTTCAGGTAAAGTGGATACTGTCTTCTGGGAACCATATTTTTGTACCACAGTTTCATGTGACTCAAATGTTTTTAATAGCATCAGTTACAGTTGTTAAGGGCCAAACTGCAGATAATAAGAGAGGAGAAGATACAAAGAATGATAGATGGTTTATTGAATGTTGTTTTTATTATGAAAAATCAAATACAATATTCAATGAATGATTTATGTTCTACAAATCCAAAACATTTTAACCAAGAGTGCTTTTCTTTATATATTTGAAGAAAGATAGTTTAAATGACATATCATTTGTGTGGGAGTCCATTAAATCACTAACTGAGCAGCCTTGAACTGCTCCAGAATATTACTATCTTAGAAGAAAATTTCCTTACTATAAACAATTTGTCAAGTACATAAGTAGGGCCTCCCTGGTGGCGAAGCGGTTGAGCACTGGGTTGCTAAGCTGCCCGCAGCCTCTGCAGTGCCAGTTCAATTCCTGGCCACTGGGCGAGGGCCCCACGTGGCGCACAGACCTCCCCTGCTGCCCACTGCTCCCCTCAGCAGTGTACTTTGTCTGTCTGCCTGTTCTGCTCTCCGCTCTGGCTCTGGTGAATTCTCTCACCCTCCCGCGCTTCTGACTGTACCCAGTGCTTGTATAAATAAATAAATAAATAAATCTTTAAGAATAATAATAATAAAGTACATAAGTATATGCTTTGCCACAGAATTATTACAGTCTCTCACTACACTGCCACTCTATATTAATTTAGAGATCAGTGGTACTAACAGGACACATTAAAGCATTTCTTGCCATAGGGAGTGTATCATAGATTTTTGGCAATGCAAGAAAATCATCTTTTCCAAATTTTAGGTAATAGTATACTAAAGGGAATATATTATTTATGCTAAGATTAGGAAAGCAAACTTCCATTCTATCATATTCCCCAATATCATTTCCTTCCCTTGAAAAATAAAAAAGGGCTTTTAAAAACTACTACAAATAATGCTTCTAATTTTTATGCAGTGTTGCCATTGAGGATATTTCACCACTATTAATTTCTTAATCTATATGTACATCTTAAGTGTCATTTTCAAAAATGTTTTAGGCTTCATTCATAAAGTAGTATATTTTCATTTATTCTTGCCCTTAAATTAGGGTTACAGTAGCAATAAAAGTTACAGCCACAAAAATTTGAGAAAATACTCAGTACAGGGACCTTACTATTGTTTCATAAAAGTGCAAACAGCAGCTTTTTTAAGTCTTTTGGATTTATTTTTCAGGTATTATTTTATCTAAGCTAGATAATACAAATGTTGCTATTTAGCATTTGTTTTGGGAAAACTTATTCAGAGTTCTCCAGTGTTCCCTTTTCCTCTGCTCACTTAATAGTACATTAGAGCAAATGAGAGGTTCCAACTTCTATATCACAAAACCCTTCAGAGCTCTGTCAACCCCCACTTCCTTCCATCAGAGGCAGCAATTGTACCCATTAGCAAGGTCAGTGGCTTGGAGAAACCTGGAAAACAGCAGCTACCAGAAACCCACTAGAATAATATCTCCAGCAGGTGATAGATTAGTTGGAACAAATTGGAACCATTGCAGTTCAGCAATCCTGATTTCTTTCAAGCTGTTTTTAAAATGTCGTCATTTTAATACACAATCTAAGCCCTGCGGAACAGTCCACAGCAGGTTAATTTGAATCATATGATGTGTCACTGCCCTCAGCTGACATGAGCTCTATTCCATGTGTGAAGCCATAATAAATCCATTCCCAACCGAGGAAAATTCCCCGTGAGAAGGTGAACTAATCCAGGCCTCACACTGGCATGCTAGCCCTCCATAATTGAAAGCAGGGCCACCTGTTCCCAGCACAGTCAGCCTATAGAGAAAAAATTAGCTTTAGATCAGATACTTCTTATATTGAAAAATCATTCATACTTCTTGCAAATCTAAATTCAGCTGTGAATTGCTTGGTATGACATCATACAGAAACGTAGGAATGTGCTCACTTGATCCCAGTTTAAAAGTTGTGTTAACCATAGGATTTCTTAACTTTGAAATGAAAAATTTTTTTAATTTAATGAGAGCTGACACGTGAGAAGAACTGGGAAGGGTGCAGATTTTTCTAATTAACTCAGGGTCATTTGCAAAAACATTTGAGCTCCCTGGTATTTTTTTTCATTGTTCTTTTGCAGACATATTTTTGAATACTGTCACTGTAGTCATGAAATGACATTTAAATGACAACAAAGGAAAAAATGCCAAATTGAAAGAACATTCCCACATCATTTATGTTTTATTATAAGTTGATTAGCATACCACACATAAGTAACATGATGTTATTAAAAACAGTTTTGACAGCAATTTCACATTTCTTTAATTTTAGTATACCTGGTTTCTCTAGTTGAAACACATTAGCACTGATCTTTCTTTTAATAAAATCACTACTTTGGTCTTGTTTAACCTATTCATTAGTTTTCTTATGTAATTTTCAGATCAGCTGTGTACCAGTTTCACCACTGGTTTTATTTTTGTTTTAAATTTTTATTTGACTTTTAATTGATTTTAATCCTATTTTGAATACTACTTTCTGGATAAATTTACAGTTTTATAGATTGCAGTAATTTTAATCTCCTTTACATTTTCATAAAAGTTGGGTTTTATTAATATGAACCTCAGGACATTTATTTATTTATTTATTATTTAAATTTTATTTTTATATTCCCCATACAATTACAACCCCTTTATTTGTTTGACCCCAAGCCCTCCTTTTCCCACCCCCACCCCACATAGAGTGTCTCTGGTTCATAGTTGATTGTTGATTTTGATATTTTCTTTCTTATAGTTATTTTTTCTCGTCCCTTATTTAAGTTTTCTAGATTCCTGCTATGAGTGAGACCATCCGGTATTTTTCTTTTTCTTTCTGGCTTATTTTGCTGAGCATGATCCCTTCCAGCTCCATCCATGTCGCTGCAAATTGCATGTGTTTATCTTTTTTGAAAGCTGAGTAATATTCCATGGTGTATATGTACCACATCTTCTTGATCCAGTCATCTGTTTTTGGGCATTTGGGTTGTTTCCAAAGCTTAGCTATTGTAAATAGTACTGCTATAAACATAGGGGTGCAGGTGCTCTTTGGAATTGATGTTTCTGTGTCCTTTGGGTAAATACCTAGGAGTGGAATTGCTGGATCATATGGAAGCTCTATGTTTAGTAGGTCCAGAAATCTCCACACAGCTCTCCATAGTGGTTGGACCAGTTTGCACTCCCACCAACAGTGCAGGAGATTTCCTTTTTCTCCACAACCTCACCAACATTTGTTGTTGCTAGTTTTTTTAATATGTGCCATTCTCACTGGTGTAAGATGGTATCTCATGGTAGTTTTGATTTGCATTTCCCTGATTACAAGTGATATTGAACATTTTTTCGTATGCCTGTTGGCCATTTGCATTCCCTCTTCAGAGAAGTTTCTTTTTACCTCTCTGCCCATTTTTTGACTGGATTATCTTCTTTGTTTTTGTTGAGTCTCATCAGCTCTTTGTAGATTTTTGTGATCAGTCCTTTATCATTAGTGTTGTGTGCGAAAATGTTCTCCCAGTCAGTGGGATTTCCCTTTGTTTTTGTTATTGTCTCTTTTGCTGTGCAGAAGCTCTTTAATTTGATGTAGTCCCAGCTGTTGATCTTTGCCTTCACTATCACTGCTTTGGGTGATGTGTCTGTAAAGATGTCTTTGATGTGCATATCATGTAGTGTTTCACCTATATTTCCTTCTATGTATTTTATGGTTTCAGGTCTTATGTCTAGTTCTTTAATCCATTTTGAGTTGGTTTTTATGCATGGTGTTAGGTAGTAGTAAAGCTTCATTCTTTTGCATGTAGCAACCCAGTTTTCCCAGCACCATTTATTGAACAAACTGTCTTTGCTCCAATGCATATTCTTTGCTCCTTTGTCAAAGATTAGTTGGCCATAAATCTATGGGTTTATTTCTGGATTTTCTATTCGATTCCATTGGTCTGTGTGTCTGTTCTTTTTCCAGTACCATGCAGTTTTGATGATTATGGCTTTGTAGTATAGTTTGAATCCTGGGAGTGTGATGCCTCCATTCCCTTCTTTTTTTTTCAGGATAGCTTTGGCTATTTGGGGTTTTTGGTGGTTCCAAATGAATTTCATCAATAATTGTTCTATTTCTTTGAAGAATGACATTGAAATTTTTATTGGAATAGCATTGAATCTGTATATTGCTTTTGGTAGGATGGCCATTTTAATGTTTATTCTTCCAATCCATGAGTAGGGGATGTCTTTCCATTTCTTTGTGTCTTCTTCTATTTCTTTTAACAGTGTTTTATAGTTTTCTTTGCATAGGTCCTTTACCTCTTTTGTTAGATTTATTACCAAGTATTTGATCTTTTTTGTTTTGATAATAAAAGGGATGGTTTTTTTGGTTTCTTCTTCAGATTTATTGTTTGTATATAGGAAGGCTAATGACTTTTGTGTGTTGATTTTGTATCCTGCCACTTTACTGAACTGATTGATGAGTTGAATTAGTTTTTCTGTGGAGTTTTTGGGGTTCTCTATGTATATTATCATATCATCTGCAAATAGAGATAGTTTTACTTCTTCTTTTCCTATTTGGATTCCTTGTATGTCTTTCTCTTGTCTTATTGCTCTGGCTAGGACTTCCAGTATTATATTGAAAAGCAGTGATGAGAGTGGACATCCTTGTCTTGTTCCAGATCTTAATGGGAATGCTTTCAGCTTTTCACCAATGAGAATGATACTGGCTGTTGGCTTGTCATATATGGCCTTTATGATGTTGAGGTATGTTCCTTGTATCCCAGAAATTTCAAAGGCTTTTATCATGAATGGGTGTTGCACTTTGTTGACATCTATTGATATTATCTATTGATATTGTCATATGAACCTCAGGACATTTAAATGTATAGTTGACAAGGGACCAAACTTTCAATTTGATGTATTTTTATATGTAAGAGTATCTATCAGTAGATTTGCCATTGCTGTTTCAGAGGCAAAAATTAATGTTTACTGCTGAGGTATTCATAGATTTTTTTTTTATTGAAATATTTTGACATATATCATTGTGAAGATTTAAAGTACACAACATGTTGATTTATTTATCTTGTAATATAATTACCCTTATTAATGATAGTTAGCCCATATGTCACATCACATAATTATGAGTTCTTTTTTTGAGGAGGGAGTAAATATCCAGTCTATCACATCATTCAAATAGGTTTACTTATATGAAGTAGAAATCTTAGGTTGTTCATCCCCAAATATGTGCATTTTTGAAATGTTCTTACTTCACCTGGTGAACTCTATTCTTATGTTCCGTTATTACTGAATTCTTTACTGTGCGGAGATTAAATAAGACATCTTGAAGGTGACTGATTCAGGGAAACTGAGATACCTGCAAAAGATGACCCAAATAGGGCCTCCCCGGTAGCGCAGCGGTTGAGCGCTGGGTTGCAAAGCTGCCCGCAGCCTATGCAGTGCCGGTTCAATCCCCAGCTGCTCCCCGGCCACTGGAGGAGGGTCCCACATGGCGCGCAGGCCTCTCCTGCCGCCCGCTGCTCCCCTCAGCAGTGTACTTTGGTCCTTCTGCCTGCTCTGCTCCCCGCTCTGGCTCTGGTGAATTCTCTCACCCTCCTGCGTGTGGGAAATGAAGAAATGAAGTGGGAAATGAAGAGTGAGAAATGAAGAAAAGGAATATGATTTTTAATATAAGAAGATTCAAAACAAGAGAAGGCATTTTTTGTATTTAATTTAGTTAATTCATTTCTCTTAGTGTTGCCCTGATGGTTAACCCTTTAATTCTTTTCTCTTTCTAGAAATAGAACCCATGTCCAGACCCCTAGACTAGAGTCCTGTCTCTATTGATTCAATTTTACTACCAGGCTATCTGCTACATTTAAAAAATGTAAACTAGTTAATAAAACTGTAAAAACCTTGACTTTTACATTTCTTGCATTTTATAGGTTCCAGTTTGTGTTTGCAGCATTACATTATTGTAGTTTATTTTCCCCACGATTTTATCAAAATGAAATAGTAAACTTGATGTCAGGATGTCAAATAGAGTATGAACCAAGAATTTTCAAATGCAGGAAAATCTTTAATTATGTCAACCTTACTTTTTCAAACATAACTCGTATTTTAGGAAGAAATGAGAAAAGTGGATGGCTTTTAATTAACTGATATTCTAATAAACTTTTATTCAGATAACAACTTGATTTTAATAACAAATTTTCCACTGTAAAATCTTTTAGTGCCATAGAATGAAGGACCTTTAAGACTTCTTCAAAAGTTTGACTTGACAGTGGTGCCTCCAGGAAACTTAACAAATTTAACTAAGCAATAGGACCCACAGAGTCATAGAACTTGGTGTGAAGTGGTGAGATGGTAGGAGGCCAGCATAAGGTGTTATGCTGGGAAGTTAATGGTGTGGCAATTGTTTAGTCTTTATTTCTTCTTGTGGTCTAATTTTTTAAGAATTCTTTCCTCTACTGTTCAGTATTCCTTTGCCGATGGCATTTGGGGGATAATTTTCTCATAACAAGTTGTAGATTAAAGTAGAAGAGACAAAGAACATTATCTGACTTCTAACTCTAACTTTCTAATTTTGTGCTTGCGTACAGCTCTTCTTCCCCTAACTCTATAGCCATTTGCCTTCCCAAGGACATCTGTCCTGAACCTCCTATTCTTATCTCTGTATAGATAATAACTTCAGCTCTCTCTTTGATGTTCACAATTCACAAATTCCTACCTCTGGTTTTGACTCCTTGTTCAACTTCAGAAATATTTTTCCATCTTCCTATAAGGTTTAGTTATTTAAAATTCAGCATGTTCATATTAAATGCTGTCATTTTTCTCCCCTTTCCTTGTTCTTTCCTGCCCTTAGTACTCTTTGAATTTCTTTACATGTGCCAGTAATAGCAACATTTCAGTCATGTCCACTCAAAATCTTACTAGCACCTTCGATTCATTCTTCTTTTTATTCCAAATCCTTTAGGCTTTTCCTTTGAAATGGGGCTCCATTATACCTACTATTTCCCTAGTGTAGGTTTATGCCCTGATTTCTTCTTCGGGGTATCATATGACAGCCCTCCCTTCAGATTTTCCTATTATTCTATAATCCTGCCCTCTATGCTCCTGTTAGATTAACTTTCCCTGCCAACTTTATGTGAAATTTGAATACCTACCTCCCTCAGTTCCTCAAGTCAAACTTTCCCCAGCTTTGAGTCTCTATAATGTCGTATCACCTAGACAATCAGGTTTAGCTATCATTAAGTAAGTGAGATCATTTTATTTCTTTGAGCCTGAGTATTTTTTTCTATAACATAAGAGAGTTGTTCTAAGAACCTTCAAGTTCTAAAATGATGGCTGTAATCCCCAATGGAATTATTCATTTATTTTTACAACAAATATTTATGAGCAATTACCATATTCCATGTGTTGTTCTAAGCATTGGATATATAGCAAAAGTTTGTCTTTTCTCTTATGAAATGTACACAGTTTAGTAGAAAAGATAATTTGATTACCAAATAGTCATACAAAGTTTCATGAAGTTATAAAGTAGTATGTGTCATGAAATTCTATGAATTCATAAGAAGAGAGACTTAGGGAAGCTTCTCTGAGTAAATGACACTTGAGCTGAGTTCTGTGGGAGTTAACCAAGGATAGAGAAGGGAGGGTGGGCTTCTGAAAGAATGTTTGCAAAAGTTTATGTGGGTGTGGGAAAGGGGCTCATGCCTTTTTGATGGAAATGGGAAGGAAAGGATGAGGAACTATATGAGGTGAGTCGGTAGAGACAGAGGCCAGGCCTTGCTGATCATAATAAAGATGTTAGGATTTTTATCATAAAAGCAGGGAAGGAGCCATTGAAGAGCTTTAAGCAACACATGTATGTGATGGTGGAGGGGAGAGGGTATGTGTGGTTATATTTACCTTTTTAAAACATAGCTCTAGTTGCAGGGTAGAAAATAGATAGTGAGGACTAGAATAGATGCAAGTACCCAATTAGAATACTGGAGTAGTACTGGTAAGAGAGAATGATAACTGAGTCAGGGACTGGTTATAGAAATGTGAGAAGTGAAAGACTTGGTAGATATTGGGAAGCCAAAATCCAAAAATTGTGGTAATGGAATAGAGTGGATGGAGGATAAGGAAGATTTAAATGCTTGCATAAATACTGAGTTTCTGGCTGGTCTAAGTTGATGTACCATGGAGTAAACTGTGTTCCCCAATGCCTCCAAAATTCAAATTTTAAAGTCCTGATCCCCACTCTCATGGTATTTTTTTTTTAATAGAGGCATGTTTTATTTATTTATTTGTTTGTTTTGTTTATACATGCACTGGGTACAGTCAGAAGCACGGGAGGGTGAGAGAATTCACCAGAGCCAGAGCGGGGAGCAGAGCAGGCAGAAGGACCGAAGTACACTGCTGAGGGGAGCAGCGGGCGGCAGGAGAGGTCAGCGCGCCATATGGGACCCTCCTCTGGTGGCCAGGGAGCAGCCAGGGATGGAACCGGTGCCGCAGAGGCTGCAGGCAGCTTCGCAACCCAGTGCTCAACCGCTGCGCCACCAGGGAGGCCCTCTCATGGTATTTGAAGTTGGAGTCTTTAGGAGATAATTAGGTTTAGATGACGTCATGAGGGAGGGTGGGGCTCTCACAATAGAATTAGTTCACTTATTAGAGGAGATACTAGAGAGCTTGTTGTCTCTCTCCCATAGGACACAGTGAGAAAGCAGCTATCTGAAAGAGAACCTTCACCAACCATAGTGGCTCTCTAATTTCAAAATTGCAGTTTCTGGAACTATGAGAAAATGAATTTCTGTTTTTAAAGTCACCAGGCCATGGTATGTTGTTATGAGCTAACTAAAACAAATGGTAATCCTTTCTGGGATAGAAAATACTTGACTAGAACCCACATTGTTATTGTTTGTGAAAATAGGGAGCTTTGCCTTGGGTATTTTGAATTTTATGACAATTGTACATACATATGTGCAGCTGACAAGAGACACTGGGAATATGAATATAGGATTGAAAGTTTTGGAGTTTTTAGGATATAGATACTATTTCAAGCCATGACCATGGATGAGACTTTTCAGGGAAATTAGAAGGAAAATAGAAAAAGAAACTAAGAACTGATATTCATCTTGAAATCCAGTCAGTTTTTAATGGCAAAAAGGGAAAGGAAGGAGGACCGCAGAAAAGAATTGATGACAAAGAGGAATATTTGAAGAATATAATGTCAAAGAAACCAAGGAAAAGGGATGTTCAAAAAGGAAGAAGTAGTCAGCTGTGTCAAATGGTACTTTGAGATACAGAAAGATGTGAAACTGAAAATATCTAACATTGTGACTACAAGTGTTTCCTCCATTGACTAGTCTCAAATACATTGAGGAATAAGCAGGAGGATGAGAAATAGAAGCGGAGAGTACATGCAACTCTTCCACCAAGTTTAACTGTGAGGGAGAATAGTAAGAATATGAATATATGAAGTGCTATTTGGTATCACGGTTTTGGGTTTTATTTTCATAATGAAAGAAACTTGGGTTTACTCATGTTTAAATGTCAGCAAGAGGAAATCAGTTGAAATAGTAGCTGGATAAACTTTAGAAAAGGAAAGATAAAAGCAGTTTCCTTAGAAAGAGGGAAGAAGAATCCAATACACATGTGAAGAACTGATATTAGATTACAGAAGAGCAAAAGCTTCTCTATTTTACATGAAAATTTTAAAAGGAAGAAAGGTGTCATGTACAGGTAGTTTTTCAGTTTAGTGGCAAGAAATAAAGAGAAATTTAATGGCTTAAATTTTCTTATGATGCTAGAAACAAGATCAGCTATTAAAACTGAAGAGAGATGAAAGGTGTGTGAAGGTTTGGGGGCAAATGGTTAAAAATCACCTTCCAGTATCACTTCTTCAGATGCCATGCTCGTTCTCATCCCCATGCCTTTTTAAAATTTATGGAAAATTTCAAGCACATATAAAAGCAGTACTGAGCCTTCTCCTTAAGCAGTTGCAAAGTCATAGCCACTATTATTTCTTAAATACCCATATTCACTTCAATCATTTTGAAGTAAATCCCAGGTATCATATTACCTCTCTAAAAGATAAGAACTTTTAAGAATATCATCCCAGGGGCCTCCCCGGTGGTGCAGCGGTTGAGCACTGAGTTGTGAAGCTGCCTGCAGCCTCTGCAACACTGGTTTGATCCCTGGCTGCTCCCCTGCCACCGGAGGAGGTACCGCATGGCGCGCAGACCTCTCCTGCCACCCGCTGCTCCCCTCAGTAGTGTGCTTCGGTCCTTCTGCCTGTTCTGATCTCTGCTCTGGCTCTGGTGAATTCTCTCGCCATCCCGCGCTTCTGACTGTACCCAGTGCTTGTATAAATAAGTAAATCTTAAAAAAAAAAGAAAAATCATCCCAGTACTATTAATATGTACAAACCTAAAGCTAATATTATTCTTCAGTATAATCAAATATCGGTTAGTGTTTAAATTTCCCAATATTTCATAAATATGTTTGTGAAAATGTGGATGTATGTGTTCTTATTTATATTTTTTAAGTTTGTTGGTTGCCACAGCATACAGATAAGGTGAAGGCATCACTATTGGTTGATGTATCTTTCAAGTTTCTTTTAATCAGTAGGTTCGTTTTTCACCCCTTACAGTTTATGTCTTCAAGAAACCACATATAAACCTATAGTGTTTACTACTTTGGATTTTGCTTATGCCCCTGCCTGTCTATTTCCTGAATATAAATGGATAGTTGGCCTGATCTAATTCAGGTTTGTTTGTTTGCTTAGCAAGACTGTTTTGTGAAAGATTTTGTATAGTTCTATAATGTCTGAAGTTCCCTTTTTTGTGACGCTACAGCAGTTATTAATGCTAAATGCCTAGACTCACTGCAGGGTGCAAAGAGTAATATATTAATTTTAGCATTTCTTTTTCATGTATTAACTGGAATTCCCTCACATATTATTTGGTTACTTAGTAGTATTGTTCATCTAAGAAAAGCAAAGATAAATGCTATGTTCTTTCCCTTTGTCCATTATCAAAAGCGAGTTGATTTTCTAGATGGGAGGAAATTTTTTCACAGGTTATATAAAATCATCACCATGTACACTTTAAATATCTTAGAATTTTCTCAATTATACTTCAGTAAAGCTGAGGGAGGAAAATGAGTTTGTTTTCTAGAATATTTCAGTGGTGGCCAATCAGTTGTTGTTGTTGTTTGGTGTTATTCTGAATTCATTATTTTTAATGGTGTTTAAATTGTGTAATCATTGGAAACAGGAACCTCTGTAAATTGGCTTCTCTAATGCTTTTGACCATCCCTCAGTCTGGAATCCTTGTTCCCTTATCTCAGCACAACATTTGGTGGTTCCCAAAAGTCAGATATGCTGTCTTCAAAGATGATTATATGTCATCATTGAAAATAGCAGAAGGTGGTGCAGGGTGGAGTTGGAGGGAGTAAAGCCATAGATGTTATTTCCCCTTCTATTTCTGTAGCAACTACTTAGAAGAAGAAAAGTGCATTTATATGAGTTCAGTTTAATACATTCATTTTAGAAAACCAGTACAATTACCTTATAGCCATAAGTTTTTTGTTATAATTGGGGGGATAGAATATGGTCCAAAAAGTTAATGCTTGATCATAAGAATATGTACATGAGTAATTATGATAGTCATGATGATTCCCAAATCCCAGTGACAAGCACTATGAATTGCTGCTAGCTGACCCAGTCACAGACATGTGTCAGTTAGTTCATGTCTGTGAGCTTCCTTCACACATGTGAGACAACTTATGCCCAGTTTCACTTGGTGCACCAATATTAATTGAAGCACTCATGTCTACCTCCACTGAGTTCTTTTTACTTCACATTGTCGATGAAAACATATTGCTCTCTTGACATGGGCACGTTTCCAGGTTTTCTAGCTCTCACACCTGTGAATACTCAGTTTTCCTGTCCATTATCATCATGAATACCTTTCCTTGGACATTATACAGAAATATGAGCTTGAATCGATGAATAAAAAAGTACTGTGTCCTAATAATAAAAAAACACTTTTTATTTGAGTTATTATAATGCATTAAGTCAATCTTGCTTATACTTTCTGTTTTTTGCATTTACCTCTCTAAGGTGTGGTGGAAAACACCATCATTCTTATGACTATACATAACCACCCATGTACGCACTGACTATTTTCATAGCAAGCCTTCCTTGTCTAAAAAAATGTTTGTCTTTTGCAAATAAAATTCCAAAGGAAGAAACACTTAACAAAGAAGTTTTCTTTCATAAATGTTATGATTTGGGTATAACAAGCCATATTGAATCCATTGGGTTTTTGTAATAGATTTCAAAATACATCATAAACGTAAGTAATATGATGACTAATGGGTCAAGTAAAGTTGGAACATTTTAAATGAGAAAATAGCTGGAACAGTTTTCAGGAAACTTTTCCAGTTGATGTTTGGTCCCCCACAAGGTGTACATTAACATAAACTTAGGGGAATCACCGCTGGGACTGAAATTCCCTCTCTGATTTCATTATTACAATATGATTCTTTTTCTTTCACTATTAAGTCATCTCCTAGGGTGATGGGAGCATAAAATAAATGTAATTTATTTGTATTTATCTAATCTCCTTTTAACTCAATCATTATTCCATCATTCTGTTTCCTGGTAGCTATTCAGAAAGTTTTAAATGGCAATTAGAATTTAATAATTGACAGGTATGGGTTTACTTGGTGTCTTAAAAATAGAAAATGTGTTTGGGGGACAGTGAGAAATTAGATCTGACAGAGAAATAGATCACTCAGCTGGGAGATTCTCTGTTACTGCTTATTCCTAAAATGTAAACTTTGAAAATAATCCATTTATTAAAGCTCAGTGAGGAGTACAGAAAAAGCCTAAACTCCTTAAGACAAGAATCTGATTAGAATAGCGTCCACATTTTAATAATATAAAATATAAAAATAAACCTAGTTCTTTGTCCAGTTATATTTCCCAGTTCTTGTAAAACGTTTTATGTATGTATCTCTGTTGAATATGTTTTTAGTTCATGTCTTTAATGTTTTCATCTTAATAATGAGTTAATGCTTTTCTCAATTTTTAAAAATAGACCAGAAAAATACGTTTTTATTTTTGGTTTAACCTGCCTTTTTACCTCCTTCATAATCTTTTTGAAGGACTCATATAACTAGATCAGGCCCACCAGTTAATCTCTGTATTTTAAATTCAACTGACCTGTTGTTGTTGTTGTTTTTTTTTAATCACAATTATAAAATCACTTCACAGCATAGACTTGCCTAGATTTGTATGATTGAATAACCAAGTGAGAAGAGTTTTAAGAAGGGGCATCATCTTAAGAACTCTCCCTGCCAAAGAAACAAATCAGAGAGTTTGGGGATGTGCCAGCATGAAGTGACCAGACATGTACTTTATGCTAAGTTTGAGGCATGATGCTGAGTATTAAAGACAAAAAATGTGCATTCAAGGATTTTCTTGATTGGCTGGAAACATAACTCAAAAAAAGGTAATTTGTGCAGGGTCAGCTTTATGGATCAACTTCTTGGAGAAAATACTAAGCAGTATCTTGAACGTTGGGCAATAGACAGGAAATAAGAGGGCCTAGTAGATGAGGAAGCAACATGAGCAAAGGCTTAGAGGTATGAACAGCATAGTTTGAGGGAAGGAGATTCTATAAACTTTAATATTTCTGAAACTTTAAAGTGTGAGCTGGGCAATGCCTACAAATAAGGAGAGCAGCCTTTTTCACCCCATTCTAAAGAGCTTGTTTTTTTTTAATCCCATAGGGAAAGAGAACCATTAAAGAGTTTTAAGCAGAGATACCAGTCAGAATCACATTTGAGGCAAATCAGTTGCATTTGGAGACTAGATTAAAGGGGATCTATCTAATGGAGGAACCATTTTGGAGGCCTTATGTTAGCTGAACGATATCAAATGCATGAGGTTAAAAAAAATAGGGAGTAGCTAGAATGCTGGATAGAAATGATTAGATTTCAGCAATACCTTGGAAGTAAAATTGATTGAACTGAGCTGATCCAGACCAGGAAAAAAGGGAATGAAATGAGTCAAAAAGTCAAATTTCTGATTTGAGCCACTTGTAGATTATAGTGCCATTAACTAAGACAGGGAGTATTGCATGTCTGAGAAGAGTTAATGGATTGTTGTGGATGAATTGATTTGAGGGGTGGTGGTCTATGTGTTAATGTTCTGGAATTATATAGTGCTGATGATTATGCAAATCTTGTGAGTATACTAAAAAGCAATGAATTTGTAGGCTTTAAATAGGTATTGTATAGTATGCGAGTTATATGTCAATAAAATGTTTACAAAATGATTCCTTTAAGTGAGGGTATTTTTCCCTCTTTAAAAAATGTAGGGTGTGAAGAACAGTTTTAGTATTATGGAAGGGAGGCCCAAATGTCTGACACTATCCACTGGACAGCTAGCTAGAAGCAAGAATCTCAGCGTTTTGCTAAACCTGAGTTAAACTCAGGGCCTAAGTTAAACAAACTCAAGGGAAGGCAAACTGAAAAAGTACCATGAGGGAGCCTGGGTAGCCAGGAGAAAACCCAAAGATGCTGACCATAGAGGAAGGTAAGAAGAGGCCCTTATGAGGAGAGATGAGGAGAGATGTAGAATGTTAAGTTTATCTCCTTAATACTTTTGTTCTTCCTGGCTTCTGGGATTATACTGGTATTACATTCTCGGGCTCCAATACAAAGAACAGTTGTTAGGTTCAGTAAAACACACACACACACACACACACACACACTTATTTTCTCACACATGTAAGACACTGAGTAAAGATGTATGACACCTCCACCTTCACAACTCTTAGAGTCTTTTGTCTGATTGATAATAAGAACAGTAGGAAGTGAAATAATGCAAAATCAGAAATAATAAGTTGGTTTTAATAACAGGTGACTGACAAGTAAGGACAACCTCTGTTATATGGTACATATAAAATGGACTATAGGGTTTAAGAAATCTGTTACATTGGATGAGGTGTTTGAAATGTTAACAATGCAGAATGTAGGGAAAGAGAGACTCCTGGTTTTTACAGGGGCACAAATATTTTCTGCATATACTTGATCAGAAAATTATGGGGAAAGTTACTTCTGGTAGTCAGTTGGACACATACTTACTAATATCAGTATTTGTGTCAAACATTGTGCTGGATGCCAATGGAAGTCCTTTTCCTTGAAAGAAAGAATGCTCTTCCTAGTAATAAACTGTAGAGACTGCTTCATGTTGCCTTAGGATTGGAGGGGGAGGATGTTCATGTGTGGCCTTCACTCCATCAAGAACAGATAGTCACATGTATTGAGATAGGAATGTCAGGATGTAAATAGTGCAAGAAAAGTGTCCCTTTGGGTAACTACATGGAAAGAATAGCTGGGTCATGGGTAGAAGAAATACAACATCTGGCACTCCTAATGAGTACACAACACAGGTGTTGGGACATAAAATTGCTAAAATCAGAGAGCGTCACTAATGTTCTTAACTTTTTCATTTCTGCAGCAGACATCAACTTGGATATATCGAAGCCTTTGAAAGCAAACCTAAGTTTTAACAAGGTGGACCAGATAAACCATTTTTTAAAGAAGATACAAAGCGTACACTACAAAGAGACTTCAGCCCTGTCAGACACCAGGCTGAGTAAGGATGAGCCTCTAGCCTCCAAATGTTACCATAGAAAGTTATTTAAACCTAAAGTTCATGGTGATGGAGCACAAAAGATTCCCTTTCAAGAAAACATATGGAGAACTGTTTCCTGTTTCCAAAAGATTTCTGTCCATACTGCTCAGATTGTGGTCTCCATGGAAACTGTCCCCCATCCTAATAAACCATGCCTGTTAGCATCTTTATCAACTCTCAATGGAATTCTTAATGTCAAAGCAGCACAAAAAGTTCCTGGTAAGTCACAGTAAAGGTAAGAGAGTAATAACGCCTTACTTTTAACAACTGAAAATACATAATTTTGAAGATTTATAGTATGTGGAAGTTAAAAGTTTTAAGGGCCGTTAGAGATGGGGACATTTCTGAGTAGTGACCTTAATTTAATCAAATAGCAAATCATTTGAGTCTTAAATGTTTTAATGCTCTAAACTGTTTCTACATACTTCTTAAGGCATGTTCCCACAAAAGTCTTTAAAACTGTTCTTGCTAAATTTCCTTCTACCTAATTGAAATGGCTGTGGAATAATGGAGTATTAAATTTTGTGAACCATCCGGTAGTGGTTGTCGAAGTGTGGTCTCAAAACCAACAGCATCATTGTCACCTGGGAATCTGTTAGAAAATGTAAATTCTTTGACCCTACCTCTTACCTACTGAATCAGAAACTCTGGGCATGGAGCCCAGAAACCTGTGTTCCAACAAGTCCCACAGGTGATTCTGATGCACTATATTAAGTCACTGGTAACAATTTATTTAAAAAAGAAAAAATTGCTCAGGTGGTATGTATGCTACACAAAAGTGTAATAGAAGCTAAAGTTTAATTTACAAGGACAGTGCCATTGAGGATTACCAGGCCCCGACACCTAGCAAGGAAAGACTGTTCTTCTGTGCCTAGTCCAGCAAAGGGAGGCATGATCCTGCAAACCGAATGTCATTGATGGGTGGAGAGGTGAGAAATTAATGGTCAGCGACTTCTGTGCTTTCCTCTTCTGCTATAATGACTAAATTGTGTGCTTTTTCACACTGAATCAAAGAGGGTAGGCAATAGAAATGTGAGGAGGGGAAGAGAAAAGTCAAGGCACAGGTGGGAAATGGCAGTTTTCGATCACAGAAACTGCTACTGTGGAAATTCAGGCAGAAAGCCAGAAATTTCACTTTGAAAGTAAAAGTAGCAAAAGGGAAACATTTTTTTCCACTTTTATTTGCAGAAAAGAATTGGGGCTAGAGAAGTAGTGCAGAGGATAAAGTAAATCCCAAACTACATTGCTTAATAAAAAGTAATTAAGTGGCAACTGCAGACTGACTGTAACTTAGTGTTATGCAGTTGGTTTGGGCACAGTAGTTTAGAAGATAAAGAGAAATTTTTATAGTTGAGAAGAATAGATTTTAGGCCAAAAATAGATGATTTATTTCTTTCTCACCAGAAATATTTGTGACCAAGCCAGCTAAAAGCACTGTATTTTTTTTTTATTGTCTTAAAACTTAGAAATGAAAAATGTAAGGTCCATGGGACTTAAAAGACTATGAAACACTGTAGGCTGCGATGTCTGGCGTACCCACAAATAAATTGCAACCCAGACACCACTGGGTCTGTTCCCACGCCTTTCCACTTGTACCTTAATCACAGAAAGGAAAGGTTAGGACTCAGAGTGGAAGAATTTTACTGTACTATATTTAATTCTAGGTCCTTTCCTTCTCTCATCCTCATTTCTTGTTTTATTCATTTGCTGCTCATATTTTATCTACATTTAATGGTGTCTATTCTTGGTAAAAATCTCTAAGATATAATTAAATTACTCTATTGAACTATAAACAGTAATATTCTCATTCTGTTGTTGTAACTTGTTTCCCCCTTCATACTTGAAAAACTATGCATCCCCCTCTAATTCTTTTACAATTGTCCTCTTAAATCCAGTTAAATGAAAAGATAAAAGCTATAGCTTTGACTAAGACATACTTCATACAACTCTAATGACTTGTGTCCATCAAGTTTCTAAAATAAGTTGCTTGTGTCAATAAATCAAATCAAAACCAAAGTTTGACATTTAATAGGAACAATTTTATTATGAGAGCATAATGAACACCAAATCAGTTTTCTCTACATCTCTGCTTAATGTAATAGCACTGTTAAGCAACTTCAGAAGATAACAAAGTCAGCACAATAATAAATTGTAATTTATTATTTAGAGCAAGATTGTGGTAAATTCTAGTTATAACTGAAGTCTAGTTATAACTGAAGTCTAGGAAATCTAGGAAATTTTAATTGAGAGATTCCTGCATATTTTTCAGAATTGATTTTTAAGTAAGCAAAACTTAAGAGCTTTGATGAATATTTATTTTGTTGAATGGCATAAAAATCTATGTTTTGCAACCGAGATGAAATACATGCAAGTACATACTCAAGATATATTTTTGGTAGGTGGTAAAAAGTATCCCCCTTTCAAAAGCCTCCTACCAGTAGTCATATTTCTTTTTATATTTTTCAAGTGACATTGTTTTACATTCAGCCACATTTTTTTGTAGTATATCTTTAAGCTCAACAGAGTTAATGTCAGATTTTTAGTTTGACTCTAATACAGAAATACTTAACTGTGTCTTTGATTTTACAGTTTATAGAACTATTGTGACCATCTGCAGCAGCTGCACTTTTCAAATTATTTGCTGAACCAAATTGAGCACAGTGACAAAAGTAGTCATCTCAGATATACTATTAAACAGAGAAAGAAAAAGGAGCATAGCCTTGGTACAGTATAGCCATCTGCTGTACAGATGTTATTGTATAGAATGACTTAAGATAAAATAATTGTAGAAAATTTTCATTAAAACCTCAACAATTTGCACTTGTTTATGCGAATCTGCATAACTCCCCAATGAGACAACACACTTGGGGTTTCTTTGGTTCTCACTCACTTTCTCTTTGATCCTTTTTGATGTGCTGACTTTAATAAACACAGTCAAAAACACTGCAAAAACATCATGGAAAAAACTACAAAGGAACAATTATAGCAGCAGAAACTACTCTAATCCCTAACTTACGCAAGCTATTTTTAGCGGAATATTTTTTTAACACTCTTTATGTGACAATGTTATATAAACAGGGTAAAATGGTCCTTTCCAGATGAGTTTTAATTTAGGAGCTGAAATAAATTTGTAATGCTAGAGGAATCTTATGTTCCAAGTAATATTTAGAGAAACACAGTTGGCAGTGTGTTATAGGCATGTTTCCTCACTTCTGAAAGGTACAAAAATTATTTTTTTGCCTAAAGGTTATATTTTTTATCATCTCATCTGTCATAAGTTTATGGGAAGTGTATGAGAAAGGGGAATAATAAAAGAATGAAAGCGGAAAGTTAATGTTCTTCTCAAGACATTGTCAGTACATTTAAATCTTAAGTGCTTTCTTCACTTACTGGTTTTAACAACTAAATATGAACAGATTATTAACTGAAATAGTTCATTTGAAACAAATGAAATGTTTAAATATTTTCCACTTAAAAAAATTATGAGTTCTTCTTAGCCTCCTGTACTATTCTGGATTTTAAACTATGAGTTTCAAGGGACTTGATTTTTTTTTTTATTTTACTCTGCAGATGCTAGTGTACTAGTGACTTAAAATAACCTGACTCACATTTCTGCTAGAATACTTATTTTCTCCCATATGTCTTTGGTAAAATGGCCCTAAATTCTACTTTTGATAGACTTAATGCTGCGTTTTTAAAGTTAGCATATAACATTGCACCAAAAAAAAAAAAAATGCTATGATTGTGTTTTCAGGAACAAAATGAATCTCATTTAGAAATTATCTTACTGTATGAAACATTTTAAGTCAAATAATATTTTTTGGCTATCCATTAAATCCAACCCATTCTACAGTATGTTCTTTTAAAAAACTACCCTTCCCCCCAATCACATACAACATGATCTTTTTTGCTATTTGAAGTATGTCATTTTGTAAAAACCGTTAAGTATGTGGCTATAAATTCTGAACTAGCAGTGTAGCACTTTGCACAGGCAGGGTGGGGAGTGAGCTGCAGACTTTAGCTTCCCTTGTCAGAGTAAATTATGACTCTATTAGGGCGGCACTCAGATTTCGCAAACAAGGGTAAACAATTCAGACAGTGAAATAGCTGTATGTTTGGCTGCCTTGCTCTTTCTCAGGAACACTTAGATTAGCAACCACCAGGTAGGTACAGAAAAGAGTAAGATACAAACACGTTCAGTGGCACAAAGGATTGGGGGAAGAACCTAGATGAGCCATCTTGGTTGGCATTTTAGTCAGTGTTGGGAAAAAATTGCAAGGATCTTCTTTCTATGTGGACTCAGGGGACTTTTGATCTGGGGCAGAAAGCAAGGAGTTGAACTCCTCCTAGTCAAAGAGCTGTGGTTTAAATAACTTTCACTACCCCAGCCTCTGTCATCCAGATGTACTTATCTTTGTGTATAAACAAAAGTAGAGAGAAAGAAAGCATAACCACATCATTTTTTACATATACAAATAAATGCCTCTTCTCATGTTCACTGAATTCTGGACCAATAAAATGGAAAGCACCTAAGATTCCTTTTCATATACTAAGAAGTTAAACAAACTGGGTCTTTCATTGATACAAAGTATAGCTCCAGTTTTTCATTCCCTTCTTAACTAGATCTCCTGGAGGAAATCACTTAAGGCATTGTCAAAGCCATTGAATGCTGCAGAGATGCAAGTTAGCCTAAGGGGAAATAAAACATTAAATTAGATATGACTACCTTAAATAATATGTTGCAATAAGGAGCCATTTACAACACCCCAAAGGCATTTGTTACTTTTAGAAAGAAATAGCATCTCTTTACAAAGCCTGAACAATAGGAAATGAATTCTTTGACAGTTAAAGTTGGAGAGCAAACTTAACTTTTAATCAGCCACTGAGGATTGAAGTGAAAGTAGAGTTTGTAGACAGGTATACAAATCACTAACAAACCTTAATGAATATTGGGTGTGGGCATCAGGGTGCTGTCATTTTTGACACTGTGTCCCAAGTAGCTTAAACCCAACACTCACAGAAAGGTGGAGACCTCATTGGATCTGTAACATCTGGGATTTTATTTGTCATTTTGGCATACCCCGCAAGCGCAAAAGAAAGAGTAAAAGGGGATTATCTTGACAATGAAATGAGTTACTGAATCTTGTGATAATGAAAAGCAGAAGAATTCTAATGCTTTCTATAGTCCCTGAGGTAGAGGTGCGTTTATAGTTTTGCAGAAGTAAAATGTAGGCAGGCAGAACAGATGGCCTAGAATCCGTGAAACATGACACCCCTCATCCCAGAGCTGAGTACTGCTATTAATCCTGCTCAGATTCCTCCTATTACTTTATAACAAGGTTCAAAGTTGCTACTGATGAACTGGCATGTCCCCCTTTTTCTACTCCTAAATAATCTGTAGATTACTGATTTTTTTTTCAATTGTGATATTTTTTGGTGCATACTAGCAGACTGTTGAAGCTATCAAAGACATGAAAAGCAGGAAATCCTAGAAATTGTATAGAAAATAAGTAGGAAAAGTAAAATTCTCATGACTTTTTTCAAAATAATGTCCAGTATTATTTCTCTAACATAATTGGAAATAAAAGACATAATTGTTTGAGATTCTCTTTTGGAGAGTTATTTTCTTGTCATCCTCTTAGAAAGCATATGCAGTTGGAGGCAAAATCCCAACATACAAGTTTCATTCTCCTCGCTGTAATCATTATTATGCTACATGAGTAGATAGAATTTTGTATAATTAGCAAAGAAGATACCACTACCTGAAAAATTGCCTTTTTTCATACCCTTAAAAAGGTAAAAAAATTAAGAATGTCTAATGTTTAAAAAGACACTAGTATATATGCTGTTCAGGCATGTTTATACAGTTACCTAGCTTTTTATTTATCAAATTATGTTAATATAGTCTTCTGCAACTTTCCTTTGGGGTATTTAAATGTTTCTGTGATAAAGGGTTTTTAAAAGTACTTATTATGTGATTGTTATTCTTCATGTACATTTGTTGTTTGAGTGCTATGTACTGGTTACTATAGCTGTTTTGAATTCCAATGGGAAGCCTTTAAAAGACATTAGGATAGGGCCTCCCCTGTGGCACAGCAGTTGAGCGCTGGGCTGTGAGGCTGCCCGCAGCCTCTGCGGCGCCAGTTCGATCCCCGCCGCTGGCGAGGGTCCCACATGGTGCGCAGAACTCTCCTGCCGCGCCCACTGCTCCCCTCAGCAGTGTACTTCATCACTCTGCCTGTTCTGCTCTCCGCTCTGGCTCTGGTGAATTCTCTCACCCTCCCGCACTTCTGACTGTACCCAGTGCTTGCATAAATAAATAAATAAATAAATCTTTCTAGAAAATTAAATAAATAGTCACCTTTAAAAAAAAAGACATTAGGATGGCAACTTCTGATATATAGTGGATTGAATTTTGGGTGTGTTAATTTTTAGGCTACATGAAAATTAAGTCTTCTAATAAACACTCAACTTAGAATGTTGCACTGAGAATGAGAGCACTCTCATGTGGTATAATGAACATGATGTACCTGCCCAGTCTTTCGTAGAGGGAGATGAGCTCATCTCAGAGATAACAATCTCTGACTTTTTCTTCTGATTCATCACCGACCTGAACTCCATTTGAACCTTGTTAGACAAAAAACAAGCAGAATTCCTGGCCCAAACTATAAAACATAATTAAGGCCTTTTGAAATGATGTGTAAAAGAACATTGCTATACCCCCACTTATAACCACTACCACCACCACAACCAATAAAGTTAAATCAAGCACTGCCTGTAATGGATTAAAATAATAAATGTTCCTGGATTTCAGTGTTTGAAGTACTTGAAGAAAACAGGCTTCCAGCAGCCTGGGTAGCTGAATGCAGGAGAGACATTTATTAATGACGAGTTCAAGGATTTGGCCTGTTTAAGATCATTACTTTGTGTTTACCGTGTGTTACACATCTCTTATATTTTTACACAACCCACGTGTCCATTTGCAATAATGAAAAACTTTTTTTCCAACAAAAGAATTGTTGATTGGGTAAATATGTTTCTCTTGGGGAATATGAAATCTTTGTAAGACTGCTTCTTTCTAATGAGAAATCCAATGCGGTTCTAGTAGACTTCCAAATTTATCCACCTTCAAATCTTGTCTGTAGCTAAATTAGTCTCCATATTGCTTTTGGTTACCAAATTCCAAACTTAATATAGACTGCTAGAGAATAGTTTGCCTCAGGTTATATGTTCTAGAATTATGTTCCATTGCCTTGAACTTTGCATGCCTTATGTACTATAGAAAAAAGGGCAATACTTTTTACTTCTGTTTTAACGAAGGTAAAGAATCATTTCTCTAAATTTCTATCTATTTGGAAAGAGGAGAAGAGGCAACTGATAAAAATTTCCCATATGCACCTTGTAAAATAGAATGTTCCTTCCACAGGAGGAAAAAGGGCCTTTGAGACAACAAAGAATGCTATCATTAACATGAAGATATCACACTGTGCAGAATGCTTTTGGAGAAGAAAGTTTCCAGTTCTATTATTTATACTTAGAGATCTTTTAAAAAATAATTTCTCCTCTGTATCCTAGCAATAGCACCTTATAGGTTAGTATTAGATAAAATGGGCAAGAATTGCTATAACACTTAGCACTGGGACTGTGGGAAAAGAGGAAATAAATCTCTCTCCCCCACTCTACTAATTTTTTGACTACATTTAGTTTTGCCTGTGGTCACAGTAAATTGCCCTCTCATCAACTTACGCCAGTAGGCTATTTGCTAACAAAGACCAGTGCAACTCTGTCAGTGAAAAGTGACAGAAGACACATCTTAGATGTTTTCTCATTGGACCCTTGAACCTGTGATCTATGTGGGTATTACATACTGAGGCCATGCAAGACAACTGGGGAAAGCAAAAGGAAAAGTATTCACAATTGAAAAATGAAATTACTGAGGCCAATTAATGATAGTAAGTAACTTTTATAAGCAACATGATACCAGGAGGCAAACAGAATCTGAATCCCAACTGCTATTTACTGGCATTTGATTGTGATAAAAGTTACAACACAGCTCATTTCCAAAATGAAGGCAAAAATATTTAATTCACAGGGCTGTTGAGAGGATTAGATGAGATAATGTATGCAGAATACCCTATACATTCCCTAGCACAAATTATGCGTTCAGTAAATATTTATGACCCTTCAACTGAGGTCATAAATCATTACATTTTAAAGCTGAAAATTATTTTAAAGACATTACTTTTCTTTATCAATAATCCTTTCTATCCTTTTGTCTCAGGGATCTCATGATCCAAACATTCTGCATTTAGGATTAGAGCGCTAATATGACTATACCTACTTGATATGTCTATAACCAAAAATAAAATATTATACTACTTCCATAGCCTGTCTTAGCCAAATTCATGACTTCTTTCAGACTCTTTGAAGTACTGAAAAAACCTCTTGGACTATAATTACTATGTAGGAACCTCTTAAGTGTCAAAGAACCCTGGGTTGAGGCCCACTGAGCTAGTCCTTCCTAACTCCTTTGTTAAGGGTGGAGAGAACAAGTGATTTGTTCATGGATATTCTCAGGTACAATGGGCACTGATACACATGTCCTTTGACTTCTGGTCTTTCTATTATACCAGTCAAAAACAAAAACAAACAAACAAACAAAAACTGGCTCATGTAGATCCAGACCAGTTCCTGAACCATAGCAGCAAGTCAGTTTGCTTTCAACATTGTTTAAGTAAGTGTATGTCCAGTTTTCCATTATGTTTCTTATTAAAAAAAAAAAAAATTCACCAGCAGTTCCCTCATATAGTTAAATTTATCAGCTACTGTATTCATCTAAGAAATTCTTGAAGTAGGAATAAGTACTGTTATTCCTAACTCTGTAAGGGGTTATCATGCACTTTCCAATATGCACAGTCAGGACTGCCAGTCTTCCTTTTTATTTTAAACATAGCCACATGATCCAATCAACTTTTATTTATCTAATAAACTGACACAACTGTAAAAACAGTGAGCATGGCAGCAGATTAGAAAGAAGCAAAGCATATCCTCCTCCATCTCTCTTTGACATTTTTAGTTTAGTTTTTCTAGGATCCTAGAGTTTTAAAACATTTCTCAAAAATATACCTTTCCCAGGCAAGGGCCAACCTAAGTTGCCAGCTCAGTAGGCAGTTAAGTGATTCTTTCATGTGAAAGAAAAAAATCTCCTAGTCCTGCTACTTGTCGTTTTCTTATGTCTAAAAGAAGAGGCTTTGGTTAGTCAGGGGTCTCAGCTTTTACTCACTAGTGAGGACTGGATGAGAGTACCTGAGGGCTGGAAATTCCATCTATGAGAAATAATCAGATACTTTGGAGAAGGGATAACTGTTAGCTGGTAGACAGTCCACTTGGGACCTCATTTTTATTTTTAATGTTTAAGATCTTTTTTAATTTTTAATTTATTTTTTAATTGAGGTAATATTGGGATACTCCCATCAGGTACTACACCATAGTATACCCACTGCCAACTCACCCATATTCCGCCACCATAGACCATTGTGCTCATTTTGATAGCTAGACTTTTTAATAAATTTATTGAGAAGCACCAGTATCCCTTTCAGTTTAAACATCTATATACAGATAGTTCTGACAGTTTTATTATTTTTTTATATCCTGTATTTTAGTTTACTATATTAACAGGTGCAAATATATAGGCTTATTACAAAATAAAATGTAATGAGGAAGACTCTAATCAACTTACATATTCAGGTCAAGTGGGTGGGAGAGAAACAAGAATTTATTTCATAGTGAAAACACCCACGTGTCATTTTATGTGCTTCAGCATAATTCACTGAAGGAATTAAAAATGGAAAGATTTCTAATCATTTCTTTTTGGACCATACTTAAACCTTTTTTTCTTCCTCTTTTAGTCATCCTGATGCTTCACTGTTACGCAAATTGACCTGTTTGCTGATTTTCTAGTAGCTTTAGATTACTTCCAGCTGCATAAAAAAACTACCTGGATATACTTTGCTAGCTCATGTCATCAGTGAGTACTCTTTCTAATGACATACAGAAGCTTAATTTAGATTCTGTTTTGCACAGTCAGCACATAAAGACTAGGAACCTTACTGAGGGTCTAGTAGAGGCCGATGATTTAGAGCTGGCAGCATTTTGTAAACATTCTCCAAAACAAGTGGTTTGCATTTATTAGCCTTCTGAATGAGTATTTTAAAGGTCATGAAACTATTTGTTCCTTGAACTAAATTTTTACACTCACTGAAAAGTATGTCAGTGTACAAACAAAGCAAGATTATTTTTGTTTATCACACCAGTTGTTTCTGAAATTACTTCTCAATGTTGCTATACCTCATTTAGTTTAATTAAATATCTGCCATTAGTTTGCTGAAGTTGAAATGAAAAATGTAAACAGATTTTTGAAATAGGCCAATTGAAAAGTCAGGCAGAAAAACATTTTGGTGAATGGAAGGAGGTAGAGTGAAGCGTATATACTCAGTCAAAATGACCTGATCTCAGAATTACTACATGTAACATGGGGTCCTGATTAGATCCTTGAACAGGAAAAGGACATGAAGGGAGAAGCTGGTAAAATTCAAATTAGGTCTATAAAGTAGTAGTATGATATCAATGTTAATTTACACATTTTTGAGACTCATACTATACTTTATATAAATTGTTAACATTAATGGAAGCTGGTGAAAGATATTAACTTTGCTGAAAGCCTAAAATTATTTCAAAATTAAGTTTCTACAAATGACCTGATCAATGATTAGCTAACTTTAGTACTATTCATGCTTTTAAAGAGTGTGATCATTTTGTCTTGTATTTTTATAACACATTCCCTCCTATTTTTGGAAATTTAGAAGGAAAATTAAAAGTACAGAAAGTATAAGGGATAACATATCAAGCAACTAGAACAAATGTAAACATTTTGTTGTATTTGCTATACATACAGAGAAAGAGATAAAACTTCACAGAATCATTCAGCCTTTGCCAATGTTCCAATGCTAAGAAGTTAACTCTTTTTAATTTTCATGTGTAGCATTTTGTTCAATAGTAGAAGTAAGTAGCAAGTAGAATAAAACATGCCTTAACTCACTTTCTGTTGCCATTTATACCAGATTTTGAATGTATAAGTATACCAGATTTTGAATGTATAAGTTACATGAACACTGAGTATTCTCTGTGGCCCTGCGTTTATATGTGTGGTGATATATAAAATAAGATTTATTTTATCCCAAGAAATATATTTAGTACATTTCCTGATGACAGAAACAAAAAGGAAGAGATGATGTCCCATAGGCAAACTTCTTACAGACTGAAAGAAAGGGGAAAAGAGAATTAATAGCCCTGTCATGAGTGCAAGGGATTATTTTCCTATTTTGTGATAAAAGTGTGAACTTTGGTTTACCACTTACAAATGGTCTTTGTGAGATTCATCATCACTCTTTATTAGGAAGTTATCATCATAACCTCTTGTTACTGGTCATTTACATCAAGATTAAAACCACTTGAACTAACATGTTCCTCTGTTAATTTGATATAACTTTTAAAAATGTAGCAGGAAATGTACAAAAGAAAGCTAGGGTTCGGGTTCTATTTTCAAGTTCAGAGCTGGTACTTGGTAAATCTTTCTGGAATGATAACTGGATCCCCTCACTAAAGGACCACATCAAGCTGGTATGTGTAACAAGTGTAGTGTACAGGTGAGCACATGGGAATGAGTTAAATTAGTTGTATGAGTCTCAAAAGTGAATGATATCAAATTTTCTTGTAGGTGTATGACAAAAAGGAAAAGGGCAGGGGGAGCAGGTAGGGCACATTCTTGTCTATTTGGCCATGTGTTTTCTTAGGAACTTCAGTCAGTACCTATTTTTGTGTCCTCACTGCCAACATTAGCATCTTCTTAAATTTTTAATGCCGCCTGTATGTTTAAACAAGCCCATGACCAGTGTTGATAAACTCTGAAAGGATTAAGAAAAAAAATGAGAGTAGACTGCTGGGTCTGCTCTTGGAGAGAAGGAGGAAAGGGAAAGAAAGAAGAAACAAGTGAACATGACTTTCGCACTCAAATACTTGGTTAGACTGAAAGGATTGACAGCATATAAAGTGAATAAAAAGAAGCAAAACAGTTTGTATGACAGGGAAGTGTACGTGTTTTTCAACAGTTCACTTGCTTACCAGAACCAGTATTTTTAAAGCTGTTTTGTTACTGAAGTACCATTGTTCTACATCATAGAATCAATAATACAATGTTGATTGTCTTTTTATTTCCTCTAGTACCTACCGAGATCTCGGAACTTGAGTAATAAATTGCCAAGGAAAAATATGACATGAAAGAAAACTGCAAATTATTTAGATTATCTTTGCTATCTACCAGTATGTGGTAGGTAACCAGTAAATATTGGCTGATTAACGAATATAAGCAAGCATAAATATCAAGCTGGAGATGATCCAAGATATCCAAATTCCTTATAGGCAGAAGCATGGGAGTAAGCACTTGTTTAAGAAATTAGGGACCATCCTGGATACTGTCGTAAGAACAAAAGTTATCTTAAAACCATCTGTAGCAAAAGTAAATAAATTCACTGAAATAAGACATTTGGTAGTATAGGAGGAATAGTAGACTGAGGATTACTCTTAGAAATCTCATCATTCAGATTGCCTTGTTTTTTATAAGTTGCAGAAAATCCAGTCTGGTTTGAACAATCTCATGTGGGTGAAAAGCCTGGTACAGTGCTCTCCTTGGGTATAGCAGAATTTATTAGGTATTCCTTTTGTAGTCACAGTTTCAGCTTCAGGCACCACATGGTGACTACCAGAATCTCAGTGCCTTCATTATCTTAACTTTGAGACAAGGTAGAAGTAAAGGTCACTTTTTCTAATGTAGTATTGTACCTCACTGATTCATCTCACGCTCATCCCTAAACTAAATCTAACTCCAGAGAGTATCAAACATGACAATCTAGGAATTACGGAAAGTTCCCACACCTGCTGATCTATTTCGTGGAAAACCAGTCATTGGATTCTGTCACACCTGGAGTAAAGCTAGGGCTGGTTCAGGGCCTGCCTCAGTTGCAAAATCTTTGTATCATAGGCACATTGTGTCTCCTATTGACCCCCTCAGTGGCCTACTTTCTTCTTCCTCCTTGACCCAGGCTCCTGAATATCTGCCTGACCATTCGCTTCCTAATGCTGGGTCATTTTCCTGCAGTTTTAGTCTCACTATTTTTACTTCCCTGAGAATTCTAAGTATCCTAGTCTCTATCCAAGCAAAAAACGATAGCATTTGCATAACAGAAGGAAAGTATCCTTCTGTGTTTAACTGTGATATAGTAACACGAAAGCTGTAAATATTTCTGTTTGTTTTGTTATATTTCAAATCTAGAATTCTTTCTTAGTTTCCTGTTTACCCAGTCATAGCTATCAAATGTGTAACTTTGGGAAGTAAAGAAGTGCCTCTATCAACCCTGCTTAAGGTCTCTGAGAAGAGTTGGGCACTTTCTAAGGAACACATGGACAGTAGAAGAATGAAAATTTTGTCATTCTAATAGGTTGTTTTTTTGTTTTTGTTTTTTGACAAAACCTCAGAAGCTTATTTAGATAGTACAGTATCGGTATTTTGAAGTAGTTCCTGTGTAGTAGAAATATCCAATAATATCCAAAATTCTTTATGTATTATTGCTTCTACAAAAAGATTTTATCATGCTTACAAACCTCTTTGTATAAATAAAAGTGGTAAAAGATCATCTTATTTATTTATAGACTCCAGACAAAATTTTGTCAAGTAAATTCTAAAGAGAATTCTACAGATAAAGATCAGCCCTGTCTTGGTAATAATAATAATAATAATAATAATAATAATCTCTTCTTTGGTACATAATTACCTTTGCTTCAGTAAAGTTGTCCCTTACGTCTGTCTTCGTTCTTCTGTGTTTATTTTGACCACTTACTCCAAAGTGGTTTTGTAGATGATTAGAAATCAGCACATCAGAAAGGGTGGCTACTCCGCCAATTTCTCACTACCATAGGAAGAGTTTACAAACATGAAAATCTAGAGACCACCCTGTATAGTATTGCTTTAGAACCAGCAGTATCAGTATGAATTCATGATTTCTAATATATTTACTGATGACTAGATATATAAATGTATGTCTATATAGGAGAATTGTATATATACACTTCCTAGCCCTTTCTCCTGAGAAGGCATAGAGGCAGTGGCGTCCTGGTAGCAATGAGCATACCTGCCACTCAGATTTTGGTTTGGAGATACTAACCATACCATTTCTCTGAAAAAATGACTGATAAGAAAGAATTGATATGGAAAATAGAGGATGAGCCCAGAACATCTTTTGGTGAGAAAGATCTCAAAAAATGATGGTATATCAAAAGGATGTAGGAACCAACTTTAAAAAAAGGGGGCTCCTAGTAGCTACAGGTAATTCAATTTAAGGAACAAAATAAATAATGGTAGGATTAGGTTATAGGCCATAAAAAATACTGAGTCCTAATGAATAAATAAGTGAACATTAAGTGGGGTAAAAGGGCAGCACTTTTATAGTAGAATATAATTGATGAATATTAAGAATAAGACCATAGGAAATCACCATTGTCACATACCATGGTAATAATCATTGCAGGCAAGAACCATTGATGGATACTAACACTAATGAGTAAAAATTTGATGTATAGGAGGATACTTGTATTATCTCCAAATAACTTTCCACAAGGCATTTATTCACAAATGGAAAAATAAACTTCATAGAGGTGAAACATGGCAGATGCCACTTTAACCATGTGATCATAGTAAATGTTATCAGTTATAAAAAACATTCATGTATATACACTTGTATTCTTGCCAAAAATGGAAAACTTCATTCTAATCATGACAAAGCAGTAGCTAAATAGAGACGTTCTAAAAAATAATTGGTGTGGACTATTCAGGTCATGATCAAGATCATGAAGATGAAGAAGCTGGAGCATCTGTCACAGATTAGAAGAGACTAAGGACACCTAACACATTTAAATTCAGTGGGGATCATAGGTTGGATCCTGGACCGACCAGAAGGACAGTAGTGAGGAAAATAGTAGTGTATTGATTTAAATTTCCTGATAAAAATTTCAGTATTTGTACTATAGTTACATAGCAAGGTAAAGGGTATAAAGGACTTTTTTTTTTTTTTTGCAACTTTTAGGTAGGTTTAACACGATTTCAAAATAGAAAAAATTTTATGTGAAGTTTTTTCAAGGGGAGTAGTTGGAATAGATCGCTCCTAGAGTTATTTTCATCCAGTCTTCCTATCCTGTGATACAGTTGTGCAAAATGAAGGATAGCAAAGATTTAATCACTTTATTTCCTGTGGGTCAGTTAAAAAAGCACAGAGACTACCAGAGAGACTGTGGGAAAGTGGAAGTCAGGATGTGAATGGGAACCTAATGGACTACGGTGAAGAACAATAGATCCGTTAGTGGTGGGTTTGGTGTAGTAACATAACATAGTAACTTTGCATCTGAAGAGGTATGACCCTGTACTTCTGAATCATATATAATTTCATAAACCAATAAAAATTTTAAAAGTTTAATAATATAAATTAATGGAGTGAAATTAGAGTGATGTATAAATTAATAAATCTTAGAAACCTGTACAAGAGAGTAAGAGCGCCTGAAGAGGGTTCCAGATTTTTTTGATTTGAATTCCTGATGAGATAATGATAAACATTAAATAAGTAACCTAGGAGCCCTTTGATACTAAACACTGTATATGAGAATAGGATATTCATGGTATAGGGAAGTATGAAGATTGATATGTGGATTTAAAAAATAAAGGGTATGTAATCTTGACATTCCTTTAATATTAATGCTTGAGGCTTGCTGGATGATTGTACAGAATTAAGGCTATACTTTTATAATCTCATTCAGACTAATTTCTGAATGGATTGGTGTGTTTTATCTAGCATATATTTACTATTGATACTAAGTACTTCAGAAAATGTAGTGCATTTAAGTCAGAAAGTTATGACTTAAGTTGTAAACTTTGTTATAAAAATTGTTTTTGATTCTTGGGTACTTTGGTGCCTGTTTCCATTTTTATATTTTGTTTCTTTTTTTCTTTAAGTGAAATGCAATTTTGAATCAAAAACTATCTATAAATGAGATAGACATCTCAGTACCACAATATATTTGATGAAAAAAATCTAAGAAATTGATTTCCAGAGTCATAATTTATAACACAAGTCCAGGCCCTTACATTTTTGTGGGTGTGATGTTTTCTGTGGATGATAAGAAGTTCTGTATCTTTTTTCTGCAGTAGGAACATACAACATATATGAAGTGTTCAAGTCTCCATAGAATTGAAAAGTCAGTGTGGGTACTGTGCTTTGAAACAAGTATAATGTGGGCCTAAGGTGTTTTTTAATCTTTCATCTCTTTTAAGGATCAAATATCATTAGAAAAATAAGCCATGGGCATTTCAAATGTGGTCTGGTGAAATTCAATATTCACAATGACAATTCCGAATATGAGCTCCGTGGGGGAAAGTTAACCCACCATTCCAACTTTGCATCCAAATATCTTAAAGTGTACCATTGGTTTTATAAAAAGGTTTTGATCTGCACTTCTAGTTTAAGTTCAAAAGAAAACCTACATTTTTAAGTGTATTCCTTTTCTGAGTATATTTACTTTGAACTATAGCATATAGTTTTTCTCATAAATCTAACCTGCCACTATCTGTTTTTAAGACTTTGTAAATTTCAGGTGGTTATGATGTGTGAAGTTTGGATTAAACTAAGATTTTTAGAAAACACATGTTATATATTTTGGTTGTTTTGAATTTTAACATGAGCCAGTCAAAAACTTGAGTGTCTCGCATGGTAATATACTATACTCCATTACTGTAAGAAATCATAGAAAATTGCCTTTCCCCATCATGTTAACAATAGACAAATGAAGCAGCTGTTCTTATTCTCAAATGTAGTTGTTTGAAAAACTTGCACAACTTAATGAAAATGTCTCTACTCATAAAACTTAAAATGCTCACACATGGAAAAAGTCATAATGTTTTGGAAAATATTGCTTTGTTAGGAATGTAATGAGGTATACCTGCTTCATAACTAGAATTCTATATAAATGGCATAAATATAGGAAAAAGCCAAAAAAAAAAAAAAAAAGGTTGTGACAAAGGATGAATTAGTACTCTTTATATGTACAGATAGTCCTCACCCAAATACACTTTTTGACTTTGAAAGTTTATAAAATATACCCCTCTCCATTTTTTTTCAGGTGTAATTCTTGGGTCATCATTTCTACTCAGTGTAAATGACTTTCTTCTTAAAACAAGTCTCAAAGAAAGAAGTCGGATCCTGATCGGACCATGTTGTTTTACTGCCAACCTGGAAACTAAATGGTGTAAGCACAGTGGCAATCCGGGCCCAGAACAGTCCATACCAAAGATATCCATCGACTTAAAAGGAGGTCTGCTGCAGGTCTGTAGGGGATTGGCCACATTTTTCCCTTAAGTTTTTAACTAGCCTTTGTTCATTTTTTTTTAACTGTATGAATAAATATTAAACCTTGGTGTGGTTAGGAAGGGTATTGTCAGTTCTTACTAAATTTTTCTAACAGCTTTGTTGAGATATAGCTCAAATACCATTCAGTTCACCTAATTAAACTTTATCTAATGATTTTTTAATTATATTCACAGTTATTTTGATCATCCCTACAATCAATTTTAAAACATTTTCACACATGCCTCAAAACCTATACCCATTAGTATTTGCTCCCTTTCAACTCCCTCTATAGTCCTAAGCAACTACTAATATACTTTCTAATATTGACTGTTCTGGAAATTTCATGTAAATGTAGTCATATAAGATGTGATCTTTTGTGACTGATGTCTTTCACTTAGTGTTTTCAAGATTCATCCATGTTTTAGTAGAGGCTTACTTCATTCCTTTTAATGGCCAAATAATATTCCATTGTATTACTATACCACGTTTATCCATTCATCATTTAATGGACACTTGGGTCCTTCTAGCTATGATGAATAATGCTCCTGTAAAATATGTGTACAAGTTTTTGTATGGACATATTTTTCATTTCTCTTGGATATAAGACTAGGAGTAGATTTATTGGGGTATTAGCATTATCCCCCCTCAGTATGTAGACTTTCCTAATTACAAATAGTTAACCTGTCTCAACCACAGTGTCATTAACACTATATAAAAGCCATTTCTTAATAGTAGTATATAAGAACCATTTCCAAATATTATGTCTGATGACTAATAAATCATATTGCAACCTCTTCTGCATTTGGTTTACAGTCGAGCACAAAATGTGTGAAGGAATACAACCTGTTAATAATTTTCTATTTGGATTGATTTGAATGTAATCTTCATATGGTTTGGTGTCCCCCAACTTGACATGAATTGGAAAAGCTTGATTTACAATTACAGTAAAAGGAAATGACTAATTTGTTACTAATGGGAGTACGTTATATGAATTTCTTATTTTCACTGAAGTTTGGTTGTCTTGACTTTTCCTCTAGTTTTCTTACTGACACAAAACTAGATGGGGAGCCAGTTCTTAGTAATTTACGATTTTGTATTGCTTTAAAGATTTTTAGCAATTATTGGAAATCATATTTAGCAATGAACATGTGGTTTTGTGTTTTTATTATCAAGAGTATTAATTGTAATGCCACTTTTCTCTGGCAGCAGAATAACTCCACAAGAACGAAAACAAAATATATTTTCTCAATATTATGAGTTTATAGGCTGAGCACGGTGTTTTACTCTCCAGCCTCATTTTTCACCTATCTCTAATTTTCAGGATCCAATCAGAAGGTTGATGAGAACAAAAGTAGACATAGTATCATATATCTTCCCTTTACTTCTGAGACATCTTAATTCATAGAGAACTGGATCTAAGCTTAAGATTTGAAACTTACCCACAAGATAGAGCATTATGCTTTTACCTCTCTGTAGTCTTTTGTTTTTCATAGGTTATCCAATTCTCTTAGAATTAATTATTTTATTACCTTTATTCAATATATTCAGAGAACTTTAACATTAAAATTTTGAGTCCTCTCACTTTAATCATTATTACCCATTTGTTATAAATTAATATTCTTCACTTGCAGAAAAAGAAAACTTCATCCTTAAAAAACCAAGGCAAGGCCTTTGGTCTGACATTCTATTGTAGCTCCTGTACAGTTAAGTCTCAAGGGCTGTAGAATACTGTTTGTTGACACATTTTTACTAATTATAGATATTGGGAACCTTCTAAGTCAGATTCCTTGAGCAGGATTTCTCTCTTTTTCTCTGAAGAGTAAAAGTACAAAGAAAGGAACCACGGCGTGTTTATTTGCTCTCATGATAAAATGTAGGAAACTATTCCACAAGGTTATTATTTTATTATCATTTTGGCCTAGAATATTTTCATAGCCTTCTCTCAGACTATAATAAGTGTCCTTTGACCTCTTAGTTAACTCATAAACATTACTTCTCATCAACATAATTTCATCGTTAATTCAGCATTTAAAATTGATTGTTACTTACACAGTATATGATGTCATAGATTTTCTTATTTTTATATATTTACTCAAGTAATAAAATTTCAATCCCATAGGTCAGTTACTTTCTTAGAAATTATAGTTTAGCTATTGTCAGTAATTGAATTGAACATATTTTAAGTCTTTTGTTAATTCAAATATAATTGTACCAATTATCCTTATAAACTTTTTATATTTAAAAGACTGAAATTTTTCATGTGATTTTAAAGGTTTTCTGGGGTCAAGAACACTTGAATTGTTTAGCTCTCCTGCATGAATTACTCAATGGATATCTTAATGAGGAGGGAAGTTTTGAAATGCAAGTTTCTGAAGCATTGTCACAGATGCCATCTCCTATGGAAAAGAATGAGTTATTTAAAAGTGAACAAAGTTCAGATGATCTACGGACAGGTTTTTTTCAGTACATACAAGATGCTGGTAAGTAACAGTAGCATCATTTTGTGTGTGTGAGTGTGTGTATGAATGTGTGTTATAATTGCCCATTCACTAAGTAAGACATTCTCAAGATCACTTGAGAGTACATTAATGTCTGCAGTTAAAAAATAGTACATTACTATTCAGTCTCAAGGGAAAATTCTTGATTTGCTCTTATTTCAAATCCTATAAAAATAATCATTCAGCTTCTTTATATGTTTTTCTTTTATCCTACTAATTTTCTCTTGTTTTAATATACCAGCATATTCCCCTTCAAATGCATGCAATCAATTATACTTTCATTTGATAGAACCTTTGAAAATGCCTGGAATCTTTGAAGTCTTCTTTTACAATGAAACTGAAGATAGCCCTGGGATGATGCTGTGGAGATACCCAGAGCCTAGAGTGCTCACCCTTGTGCGAATAACTCCTGTGCCCTTCAACACCACAGAGGACCCAGATATCAGTACAGCAGACCTCGGTGATGTGTTACAGGTATGGAATGAATGTTCATTTTTAAATTAAAACATTGTGGGAACCTGCTGATCTGATACTAGGAAAAAATGTTGGTGCAATTATTTCTGTCAACATCATTTAAGCTGCTTTCTAACTGATTTCTAGGTTCATTTCTAACTAAATTTTCATGTTTTATTAACATAATCGGATAGCTAATTATTAGTGGCAATATTGTGTCAATTGTATTCAATGGGGTATTTTAGATAGTGAGTGCATTCACTTGTGACATGTTCTTCATCTCCTCACTGCCATTGAGAGGCAGGGAAGCATAGTGGTTAGAGATGAACTATAGCCAGAATGCCTGGGTTCAAATTCTGGCTCTGCTGCTTGACAAGTGTGTCACCTTTAGACATGTACTTAAGCTCTCAGCCTCAGGTGTTTTGTTTTGCTGGTTTTTTTTTCCTTCAATACAATAAGGCTAATAATACTATTATAACTATAAAAATAATACAAATACTAATTTTTAATACAAGGCTGACACATAACAAGTGCTGCATAAGTTTGAGTACCACCACTAATGTGATGGCTGTTGTCAAAGTGTGTTTTATGAATTCCTTACAAGCAGAAGTGTTTTATGAAGCAGAAGCACAGGCTAGACCAGGGAGACCTGGGAGTTGTCCACAAGATTTGCAGCAGGTACTTGTCACATAAGGAAAACACTGCATGTTGCAAGCTTGACAAGTGTCAACAAACAAAAAGGTGGTATCAGAAGTCCTGCCATATTTCCTTTCTAGTTAGAGATATAGGAACTGAGATATAGAATTTAAGGTTAAGATGCTGGCTTAAGAAGCAAGACAGAGTTGTACCTAACCTAATTTGAAAGGGAGAATTTGATCCCAGTAGTGAGGGAAATACCTGGAATTGACAGTTGCCATGGAAGAACAGAGCAGGAAAGACAGAAGGTTGCCATGCTACTGAGCTCCTGGTTCAATCCTTAGATTCTCTGACTAGGAGCTGAATTTGTCCCAGGGCCTGGGCCAGACCTCATCTGTGGAAATAACTCTCCAAGTTGCAATCTTATAACCATACAAACTATTTTGTTTCCTTGGAGCCTCTGTTGAGAACAGAAAATATGTTGCATGAATCATAGGTTTGATTCAGTATGACAGCTCTTTCCTTGAATAATCATAGTGCCGGACCCTGGGCTCGCTCCTGGGGATTCAGAAACAGATAAGACTCTGTCCTTTCATATGAAGCTCTCAGTCTAGCAGTGAAGTTTCTGCGGTTGTTTGGGATAAACCAGTCTCCCTAATATCAACTTTCAAGAAGAATCTCTCCGCTATATGTGATTATATCTATATCTGTACCAGAGGCACAGCTAAAGTATTGAACTTTCAATCCTAAATTGCAGAAAACTTACAAAAAAAAGACCCTATATAAACTTGGTGTCTTGCAGGGCCTCCCCTGGTGGTGCAGTGGTTGAGCGCTGGGCTGCGAAGCTGCGTGCAGCCTCTGTAGCGCTGGTTCGATCCCCGTCCACTGGCAAGGGTCGCACATGGCGTGCAGACCTCTCCTGCCATGCCCGCTGCTCCCCTCAGTGTATTTCATCAGTCTGCCTGTTCTGTTCCCCGCTCTGGCTCTGGTGAATTCTCTCACCCTCCCGCACTTCTGACTATACCCAGTGCTTGTATAAATAAATAAATAAGTCTTTTAAAAAAAAAACAAAACAAAACTTGGTGTCTTGCAGATAACATCAACTTTAAAGTCCCAACTGCCGACTCCTATCCCCTTTCCTTCCCTTCTTCTCTATTTTTACTAATTCAGTGACTTCAGGAAAATTGATGATCTATTTGAACCTTAATTTCCTCAGCTGAACTTTGAAATTAGAGTTATCTACCTTTCAGAGAGGTTGTAAGAATTAAGTGAAATATAGCTTAAAACGAATAGATGCCCTCTATAGAGTGAACTATTAGCAACTGCTCCTTTCTTTCCTTGTACTCGCCCTTCACACACCAACCACTAAAAAAAAAACCTCTTCATTGGAATTTTAGCCTTCAATCACTTTTCCTTTCAACTTGTCCCACAAAATTCTTAAAAGACAGGTGAATTGTATCTTTCCCTAAGAAAAATCTTCAAACTTCTGTCACCTTGCTAGAGTGACCTTGAGGGCCCTATATAACTTCTCCATCTCTCACTGAACTTTAGCTTCCGCTTGCTTACTCTTAGTCTGTGCTCTAGTCAAACAAGCCTATTTGGCATGCCCAAAATTAGCCTGTGACATCTCATTTCCACACTACTACCTCTTCATTTGAATCTCTGCCCTTGTCTACTGAAATTCTATCCACACTTCTAATGAGGTCATGTACCATCTATTCCACAAAGCCTTTCCTGGAACGATCTCCAAACATGATATTGTCTTCTCCTGAAGGCACTTCATGGCACCATTTTTATTCTATTTCTCAACTTACTTCTCACAGACACGGATCTTGTCTCTCTCCTGATTTGTAAGTTTCCCAAAGAAATGATTGTGGCTGACTTGGCATTGTGTCCCTTACGGTTTGCACTGCAGTAGAAATGCTAAATAAGTATATCGAATGAAAGTATTTCTGCTTTGTATTTTTCAAAAATATTACATTGTTTAGCATTATTTTATGGGCTGTTGAATAAGTTTTCATATTACAAACTGAATTATGTCAGGATGCATTGTGTTATACTTCTGGGGTATTATCTATAAACACACAGCCTAATGTCATTACGTTACACGGGCTTTTGGTGAGGTCATTGAAGACACTGCCAAGCACACTGCCCCTTAGACAGAGGCTAGTTCTTAAATACAAAGATAAGTTAATCTCCTTGGGTTTAGTCCTAAAAACAAAGGAGTTTAGATGACTTTTTCTTTCAGACCATTTAGTTCATAAAAACTAACTTTATAGAGTTCACTTATACAGAATCCCTAGATTTGACTTTTTATATATATTTCCCATGGTTAATAATGGGATTTATAGACAGACTCCCCATATGACTTTATGGACTTAACTTGGAATTATTGTGGAAGACATGATTATAATACTGAATCAAAATAATCATAGATTCTGAACAACAACATTAAAAATGTTCACAGGAAGAAAAACAGCTTATTTTGTTGTCAGTTTGTAATTTTGTCACGTTAAATTTTAAGTGTTAGTATAGATGTCAATAAAAATTGAGATCTGTGGGGTGGAGTAATGCCATCAACTTAGAAAGAATTGTGTATTGTTTAAATGAGCATAAGTAGAAGACATTTCTGACAACTGTTAGTTTCCTGACATACTAAGTTTTCCTCTCACCTCATCTTGTTGTGTACACTGCCTCCTCAGGATTTCCATTTTGGAAATACCTATATGCCCAGATTGTAAAATTGTCATCCATCCATTGTAATATAATTGGTAATGGATATTTTATTTCTTTTTTAACAAGAACAGGAAAAGTTTTATTTATTTATCTTTTTTTATTTTACGTCATTGTTCATTGTTCTTTTTTTTTTTTTTTACAGTGTTTGCTTTATTTTCTCAGGTGTAGTCCCCACAGAATTTCCACCACCAATTCACCCACGCACCAACTCCATAGTCTCTTGTGCTTCTCCGCCCCCATCTCGATCCCTCTCCCTCCCACTCCCCTGCAGAATGTCTCTGATTTATAGTTGTCTGTTTATTTTTGTTTTGTTGTGTTGTGTTTTTTAATTGTTATTATTTTTTTCCTTGATCATTTATTTGGTTCCCCTATGTTCCTCCTGTAAGTGAAACGATCTGATATTTTTCTTATTCCTTCTGACTTATTTCACTGAGCATAATCCCTTCCAACCCCATCCATGTTGTTATGGATGGCATGAGTTTATCTTTATTGATTGCTGAATAGTATTCCATTGTGTATATGTAACACATCTTTTTGATCCAGTCATCTGTATGGGGGCATTTGGATTGTTTCCAAGTCTTACCTACTATAAATGGTGCTGCAATGAACATAGGGGTGCTGGTATATTTTAATTCTCACCTGGACCTGCCATAGTGCTTGTTCTTACTATCTCAATACTGTATTCTTGTTTTCATATTTATTTTCATTTTTGTGTTCTATTTATACTTTAGATGTCTTCATTTGGTGTATGATAAAATAGGCCAAACTAAATACATTTTTCCCCAGAGAGCTTAAACATTAAAGTTAAAGATGAACACTAAATGGATTGGGAACACAAAAGCTATTTAAACATACAGGAAATAAAGTTAAAGAAGCAACATGGAAGATGAGTTTGGCATTGAAGGAAAAGGAAAGATAAAAGAGCTGAAGTTAGCATTTTCTCTAATGCAGGAAATATCTATTATATACATAAGATTCGTGGTGGTAAAGTCAGAGGAAAGGGAACAAAAATGTTTTAAGTAATTTAGGGGAAAATTGACATAGTTCACAAAACTTTACATTAGAAAAATTACACTTAGATTAAGCTCTGTACCTTCAGAAAGTATGACTATAATTAACAAATGAGGTAAACGTATCTCTTTTTTTTTCTTCATCATATTTCTCATCAACAGTCATTAAATATGTTTTCATTATCAGGGTGGAGTCATACAACATATAGGTAATGAGACTATCAAGGGACAGAAGGTCTGTCCCTACTCTGACAAGTCTTATAATCTAATTTAAAAGAAAGGGCAGAATTGCTCATACAAACTTATGAGGTAATAAACTAGATAACTGAATCTGTATTAAGGAAAAGCCATACATATATATAGGAGGAGCCATGTAATTTGGGCAATTCTGACATTTGAATTCATAAAAAAGAATAAATTTGTTACTAAAACTACATGATTTCATAGCACATTTTCAGTTAAAAAGGCATCTTCACTATGGGGTGTGGGGGGCGGGGAAAGGAGAGATTGGGGACAAAATAAGGGGGTTGCAATTGTATGGGGAATATAAAAATAAAATTTTTTAAAAAAGGCATCTTCAAGCTTTGAATTTTGGCACAGAATTCTTGTTTGAAAAATGACTAGAGTCTTTAAAAGATATCTTCACAAGGATAACAGGAAGAAAAAGGACAAAAGAAAATTGTGTCATTTGTTTACTTCTAGGGTAGAAGGAGAACTGTAAGCCAAAGAAATCAATCCACTTGTGCCCAATTCACTTTTGTTTATACAGTTCAGAAGTCAGGGAAATTAGTTTTTAAAATAATACTGATATGGTTATAAAATTCAAAGTGAAACTACAGAGGAAGAATAGTGAACAAAAATTGCATACTTAGAAATCAAGGAGAATCTAAATGATTGAACCCTGTGTTATCTTTGCTCCAGTGTATTATAACCATCTTTTTGTTTTACATCCAGCACCGTGCTAAGTTTTTGCATACATAACTTCATTTAATCTCTGTTTGTTCTGTGAGATGGTCATTATCCCCATTTTATAAGTATAAAACTGAGGGCAGGAGAATTTAATTGACTGGCTCTGAATCACAAAACTTACAATTGGGAGAGCCAGAATTTCATAGCAAGTGAAGAATATAGGCTCTAAAGTCTATATTCTGTGCCCTGTATGTAAAACATTGGGATAAGAATATTCCAGATTACACATTTGGGTGACAGTTACTCTGTTGAAAAATGTGCAAACAATGAAAATAAAATTAGCTTTACTTCATACTGTTAAATTGTGAAATAATCAAAGATCTGAAAAAAATAACCTTAAATAAATAAAAGAACTCTCAGACACACAAGATGGATTGAGTGTAAGATATCAGAAGAGTATTTTCTTCAGGAGGAGAACTGGCCTGCTCTAAATGCCTCGAAGGCTCACGGAAGCATTTGTTGGCAAAACCCTCCTGGCAACATCCAAAGAAATGGTGCCCAAGTGTCTGGTTCACCTGGTAGCTAAATCCCTTATATGGAGATGAATGTAGCAGCTGTCAGATCTGTGTACAACGATCAACTCTTGTAACCATCCAAACAACCTTCTAATAGTTTGGCTCCTAATGCAATTTATATACTGAAAGAATACTGTACACTCTGAGTATCTGGGCTGCTAGGTAGTTATACATCTCATGGTAAACTAGTCATTTGGCATCTGGTTTATATCTCCATCTCTAGTAACTTTGTTGCATGACTCAGCCTTCCTAAGTCCAGTCAGTGCTAGGACCCCATGGAAATTTTCTGAGACTGCAAGATTAATGGCCAGATCTTGAATTGTGATGAATCCATCATACTAAGTACCTTCTTTTGTGGCTACCCACTTTCCCAGCATTCAGGCCTTTCCCAAATGCCATTTCTATTTACGTTGTGTCACAAATCTTTCCAAACAAAATTCAGCACTCACTACCTTGAAGACTTGTGAGAAGTAGAGATAATGTATGTAAAGCACCTGGCATAGTGCCTTACATAGTTAAAGCAGTAAGTTATCATTAACTCAATAAATGTTAGCTGCTATCATCAGCATCAGTGTCATCACTATCACCACTCTATCAGTTGATCAAAGGACCTGGATTCTAAAGTGCTAGACCAAGAGACTTCTTTTGTGTTTACAGTCTGTTAACCTTATAATAATGCTGCCTCTGCCTGTGCTGATGAAATACTTTTACTGACTAGGGACAGTTTTTATAAAGAGACACCACTTCTCCCACAGCTACATAGTCAGTAACCTATGTGGTGGTATAGCGACTGTAGTCTTCTGGGTTGCAGGCAGCCAAAACCACACTGAAACTGGCTTACTTTAAAAAAAAAGAGGGGGCCTCCCCAGTGGCGCAGCGGTTGAGCGCTGGGTTGCAAAGCTGCCCTCAGCCTCTGCAGCGCCGGTTCAATCCCCGGCTGCCCCCCAGCCACCCGAGGAGGGTCCCACATGGTGCGCAGACCTGTCCTGCCACCCGCTGCTCCCCTCAGCAGTGTACTTTGGTCCTTCTGCCTGCTCTGCTCCCCGCTCTGCCTCTGGTGAATTCTCTCACCCTCCCGCACTTCTGACTGTACCCAGTGCTTGTATAAATAAATTTAAAATAAATAAATAAATAAATCTTTAAAAAAAAAAAGAGGACTCTAGATAAAGTGGAGAGTGCTAAAGGCTGAGAGCAAATGCAACTGTCTCTAGAAAGATTCTAACCTAGAATGGAAGCTAGAAACCCGAGAGAGTATTTACAATCACTTTTCTCAGCTGCGTTCCCCACATTTGCTTTGCTCTTCCTTTTCAACAAGCTAGCTTTTTTCTTCCTCCTTCTCAGACCATATAATACTCTCTCCATAATCCCACAGTTATATTGACAAGTCTGTTCAACCTCCAGTTCACTTCCACATTCCTGAACGACCCAGTTTGGTGTCAGGTACTCTTGACCCCAATGAACTATGGCCATGGGGTAGAGTCACATTCTGCCAACATCCCTGTGAATCGGGGGTGATTATTAGCCTTGCAGACCCATTTTATTTCTGCTGCATTTTATTTCACATCTCTCTTATTGCTCTCCTGGCCCATCCCCGTCTAGACTAGACATATTCATGGTCAGTACTGGCCTTACAATCAGCTGCTCTTTTCCAGTGTGATGGCCTCTGAACATCTGCAGAATGTTTCTGCTCTTCTAAGAGGGTTGGAAGAACCCTGCTCTTTTAAGGATTTGGAGAAGAATTGACACTGGCAAAGGGTCTCTAGAAAAATGCCTCACTAAAAACATTTACTCCTTTCTACTATGTTTTCCAGCTTTTCCTTTGCAAATTTCTGGCAAAACTGTTTCTCTCTGTACATCAAAGGCTGTCTGCATCTGGAGAAAAGCCTTACACTACTTCAGAAATCTTCTCATTGTCCTCCCCTCTCATCCCTACCCCACTCCCTGTATCTTTCTCACATATATGAGATATTTTTTGTCCCCATTATACATAAAATATTAATACCTTTCTTGGCTACTGCTTCCTTTTTAATGCATTGGTTATATAACACATTGACAACTTCATATTTCTGTAAGTATGCTCAGTTCTAATGATGTATGAGTTGTTGACATATAAAATAATCATCTATTTCTGAAATTGTTTACAGTGAGATGCTCAATTTCTTTAACTTAGTGATGACTTAATTCTATTTAGTGGTCTAATAACATTTTATCTTACATACTTATCTACAGAATGATGCAAAGCTTCATTAAACCTTATAGTTGTATGGATTTTATTCTTTTTCATAATTACAAGGAAAAATGTTCCAAGTCAGACAGTAATATTTAATATTACCCAATAAATTAAAAACTAGACTTTTGCTGCTTTAAACTTGACTTTATAAGCTTCCTGTAATTCTAAAGCACATGGACCTGATAGGCAAAGGTTATGATATCAGCACATGGTGACACTACAGAAAGAGAATCCTTCTGAGAGTTATTTGCAACCTAATATGATTTGCCCCTTCCATGCACAGCTTAAAAAGAATAAAAGGAAGTGTTCTTGGGTGTTTCTTTTTAGCTATGTTGGGTGGATCACTTATAGTTACACACATGTTCCCAGAATCCTGAGCCTTTTTATTTTATAAGCACCTCCTGCCCACTGGCAGCTGTGCTAATGTGTCCCAGAAGGCTTTGCTCCTATCCATCATCTTTAGGAGGAGTGCTCAAAGCCAGATATGAGATTCATTGTTGTTGAAATGTAGAAAATATAAAGAAGTCTTGGGGGCTTTGGGGAAGCAAGAGGGAGAGCCAGATTCTTAGAAAATAAAGGAAAGGAAAACGTCCTGTGTACCCAACAGACACCATAATAAATGGTTTTGAATGATGGGTAATGGTGTTGGATCGACTACTAAGTGTTTTGCATCCAGAAGCTTTTGCCTCTTTTTGTGGACATTAAGTGAAACCTAAAATAGAGTATTCCCTGAATATACTTTTAATCATTCTGTCTTCATAAGTTGTGAACATATGAAAAAAGGATCTAGGAATATGTTGAAAAGAATGCTGAGGAATCTGGCAATATGGTGGCAGGATGAAGATGCAGGCTTGCCTCCTCCACGTATTCACAACCAAGTTACAACAAAGCAAGGTTAACAATCCCTGAAGCAAAAATGGATTTGCCAGGAGCAATGGTACAGCAGAGAGTGGTAGGAATAGCTGTAATTAAACTATATTTAGAGCAGTAAAACCCACAAGTGATGGGACAACTGGGTATGAAACCCCTCTGCTATAATTAACTTAAGGGCACATGCCTGCATGGAGGACTTGAGAAAGCAGTCATTACACTGTATAAGGCAGTACACAGACTTGGGGTGCAAGACAAAAGGAGTACTAGTATCACCAGGAGTACTAGTACTAAGAGTACAGGAGTCAGGGTATAGAGTGATAATTATTGACTTGAGCCTGAGAACAGTTGTGGTTCAAACTGGAACAAACTGGAACAGTGTGGTTCAAATTAATGAAGAGAGCCTGCTTGGATCTCTTGTGTCTACTCATAAAAAAGACTATTATTTGCAGACTGAGGCTGCATGTGAAATACCTGTCTTACAACACACTCAGAACACCAGCAAGACAGCAACTGAATGTTCTCACCAACCAGAGTTTGAAACACTTGGATCTTAATAATAGGAGCAAGCTCCATTAGATAAGGCTCCATATTCAAAAAGCAGAGAGAATAATTCCCAGCTTATGGTCCATCTTCTTTATAGTCCTCACCAAATGCTACATCTGTTGCTCAACCATAGCCTAGAGAGTGGGACTCAGCAAGCCACTTTGGCCAAGGAGTTGGCCACACCATTCAGGTATCTGTATCACTGTAGGAAACTTGAACTCTTGATGCATACTGGAGGCAACCTTTCAGTGCCCTGCTGCCCTGTGTTCTTTCTACTTACTACCCTTTACCAGCACCAGTATTCTGGCCATTTGACAGGTACAAAGGCATCAGTCATTGAAATAATAGATACCTAAAGTTCCTGGGTAAACTCTTAGGATCATAGACAGCTTCCTGAGGAGGGGTATAAAGCAATTTTATAGGACAAGAACACTCCTTATACAACTCATTAAAACTAAGAGAGAGAAAAGGGTCACAAATGCTGCAGCAAAATAATAAAAAATAATAAAACAACCCAAGAGAAGCCTCAATTCAGCAGAACTGCAAAATATGCCTGAAAAGGAGGTTAGGGTCATGGTCATAAAAATGCTTGCCAGATTAAGAAAAACAATGTACAATCAAAAAACAGAAACACTGTAAATATTGAGAAAATATGAGACTGGAACAGCTAGAACTAATGAATCTAAAATATACTAAACCCAAATTTGAAAATGGGTCTCAACAGTAGACACGCAAGTAATGGGGAGAAATTAGTGACCTTGAAAGCACACTGGCAGAGAACACATATAGGAAAACAAAGAGAAAAAAATTCAAAAATATGAAAGCAGTAATTAGAAAGTCTTTAGGCTAACTAAAAGGAAATAATATCTTTAGGCTAACTAAAAGGAAATAATATCCCTATGCTGGGGGCCAGGGAAGGTCCCAGAAGAAGAGAAAGAAAGACATAGAAAATTTATTTAAAGAAATAATTACTGAGAAACCTCCCAAGCAGGGAAATAAACTAGATGTTCTGATCCAAGAGACCCAGAGAGTTCAAAACAAAATATGACCAGGCCTAGACATTGCAAGACACATTATAATAGACCATAAGAAGCCAGTAACTGGGCCTCTCCGGTGGTGCAGCGGTTGAGCGCTGGGTTGTGAAGCTGCCCGCAGCTTCTGCAGCACCATTTCGATCCCTGGCTGCTCCCCGGCCACCGGAGGAGGGTCCCACATGGCACGCAGACCTCTCCTGCCGCCCACCGCTCCCCTCAGCAGTGTACTTCGGTCCTTCTGCCTGCTCTGCTCCCCGCTCTGGCTCTGGTGAATTCTCTCACCCTCCCGCACTTCTGACTGTACCCAGTGCTTGTATAAATAAATAAATAAATCTTTAAAAAAAAAAGTATTAGAGAAAAAAAAAAGCCAATGACAAGGACAGAATATTAAATGCATCTAAAATAGAGTATTCTGGGCCTCCCTGGGGGCGCAAGGGGTTTAGAGGCAACTAGTGAAGCTCTCCGCTGCCACTGCAACATGATTTCAATCCCCGGCTGGTGAGGTGATCCACATGGCACAGCAGACCTCTCCTGTCTCGCCTGCTGTTCCCCTCGGCAGTGTATTTCAGTCAGTCCGCCTGTTCTGTTCCCCACTCTGTCTCTGGTGAATCCTCTCACCCCCCACACTTCTGGCCTGTACCCCGGTTCTTACGTGCGTGAATAAATAAATCTTTAAAAAAAAAAATGAGTTTTCCCTGAATATAGTATATATACTGTATACTATTGTATGTAGTATATTAGGGAAAGAGAGTGTTTAGGCGACAACTGGAACTCCCCAGTGGCTTCACAGTTGTGAGTCACTCCTGAGGATCCAGGAGTGGATCCTCAGGATCCACTTCTTTGCTGTGTTCCAGTCCTGTGACCTCTTCTACTTCTTGCCTGCTTGTGAAATGCATCGTTTACCCTCCAGTGCAGTAAGAGAACTCACTTTCAACTCATTAGTGAATGGTCTGCTAAAGCAGAATTTGTAGGAAAAACTTAAAAAGCAAATGAAAATTTTTTATATAAAAGTTTGAAATGCTGGCATTCCTTGCTTTTCAAAAAAGGAGAGGTGGGGAAGGAATCTGTCAATAAGATGTGCTTTTAAAGTAAATGGAAAACATTTGCAAAGTGGAAGAATACTGAAGTCATTTTTGTCCTGTCATTTTATTTGGTAGTAGAACTTTTATTAGCCTATTTCTCTTTTCCTATTAAATACTCTTACATTAAAAAGGCAGAGGTGGGGGAGCATTTCTTTCTGGAAATGAAGAACTGTGTTTAGCAATTAGAGTGAGTTTGATGTTTACTGGTCAGTATTAAAAATGTTTGGGTTGTTAAAAAAAGGATGGTGAATATGAATTAATGATCTTTGATTATTTTTTAAGTTTTTATGAATTGTTCTCCTCCCAAATAAAAATATTTTACCCCTATGAAATTGACAGTTAAAACTGTTGTTCATAAAGTGTGTTATTTTTTGAAAACTACATTGTTAAAGAGGTTAACAAACAGAAGAAGAATTAAGTACAGAAGGGCAATACAGCTCAGCTTTTAAAGCATGAAGAACCTGGTACTAAAATCTGGGTCTAAATCTAAGATCTGCTGAGTGACCTTGGCCAAGAGACTTAACTTCTGCTCTTCAGCTTCCTCCTCTGTAAATTAGGCATAATAATAGCACTTAGACCAGTGTCTAGCACATAATTAGTGCTATATAAATATTAGCAATTATTACTTTAAGGTTTACCATCTCCAGGTGCCAGTTAGCTTCTTGTTCTACATTAGATTTTTAATGTGGGGGGGAAGAAATATAAGTTTTGATTACAAATTACAAATTCTTAATTTCTTTGTCCATCCTTTTCATAAAGGCATTGCTCTACAAAGTTCATTTTTGTATTATGTTTTCAAGCATATATGCCTTATTTAGCTCCTAGCTAGAAAAAAATCAAACTTGAGGACCCTGCATATTTTGTAACAACATTTTCAAATGCTCTTAACACTTAGGGGGGCAGTTTTATTGAGATAAAATTCACATACCATACAATCACCCATTTAAAGGGTACCATTCATTGATTTTTATACATCCACAGAATTGTTCAGTCATCACCACAATCAATTACAGGACATTTTCATCATCTCAGGAAGAAATCTGGTATCCATTAGCTGTTACCCTCAAGTCTCCCTATACCCCTAGACCTAACCAACCACTAATTTGTCTCCTGTCTCTCTATATACTGCCCGTTCTGGACATTTCATATAAATGGAATCATGTAGGATGCAGTCTTTTGTGACTGGCTTCTGTCATTTATAATATTTTCACAACTTATCCACATTGTATCATGGATCAATATTATTGCCAAGGAAATTCCATTGTATGGATATACCACATTTTACTTACCTACCACTTATCAGTTGTTATACATTTGTGTGTCAGCAATTTTGGAATTCTTACCTGTTGTACCTAATCTCTGTTTTGGCCTACAAACTTGACAAGGACCAGAAAATGATGACAATGATTAGTAGCATCTATCATCCAGTACTACACAATCTGTTACTGAAAGTGCAGAGAAAGAAGTTGATATAGTAGGAGATGACCTTGAAAAGTAGCCTTAAAGCCAGATAGAAGATCAATGTATATTAGACGCTATGCTGAGACTTTCGGATTTTTTCTCCATACGCATTTTATTCTGTGAGGTGGTCATTAAAGTTATCAAGCTGTATATACTCTGGTTTCTCTTCAGATCGTATAAATCTTTCGCCTTTTAAAGTTATCAAGCTGAGCAATGACCGTGGTCGATTAAGGCTGTAGAAGACCAATTCAGAGCACAGTTACTCAGTAATAATGAGAATGTCAGTTGGAATAGGAAGGAGGAAATTAATGTAAGAAAGAGGAGGTAAAATCAGCAGATTCCAATGTCTATTTATGGGCAATAATAGGAGGGGGAAATCAAATGATTCTCTGGGTAAATCCTAGAAAACTGGATGGAAGGAGCACCATTAAGGGAGACTGGGGGGCCTCCCTGGTGGCGCAGCGCTTGAGCACTGAGTTGCAAAGCTGCCCGCAGCCTCTGCAGTGCCAGTTCGATCCCCGGCCACCAGGCAAGGGTCCCACATGGTGCGCAGAGCTCTCCTGCGGCCCGCTGCTCCCCTCAGCAGTGTACTTCATCACTCTGACTGTTCTGCTCTCCGCTCTGGCTCTGGTGAATTCTCTAACCCTCCCGCGCTTCTGACCTTACCCAGTGCTTGTATAAATAAATAAATAAATCTTTAAAAAAAAAAAAAGGGAGACTGGGGATGTCAGAGGAAAAATGGGGTAGTCAGGAGTGTGGAAGAGATAGTCTATATTCAGCACTTAAAAATTTAAGGTTTAGGAGGAATAATTATGACTATGTTCCTACCATGAGTTTAGAAATATAGGCTAATGAGAAAAGAAATATAGGCTAAAAATTCAGTGAAAAGGTCAGAATTCTTTAAGAAATGGTATGGAGAGTCACTCAAAGAACTAAAAATGGGAACCATGAAATTAAAATAGAGAAAAGTCACACACAAGAATGAAAAATTCAAAGGTAAGAGAATTGAGAACAGAACCATGAGAAACCTCACTAAATCCAGTAAATAAATGGTAGATTAGGAATTGTGGTTGATTGAATAGTGCCCCCCCAAATTCATGTTCATCCAGAACCCCAGAATGTGACCTTCTTTGGAATTAAGGTCTTTGTGGATATAATTAGTTATGATGAGGTGATACTAAATTAAGGTTGGACCATAATCCAATAACTGGTGTCCTTGTAACAGGAGGGAAATTGGGACAGAGGCAAAGATGCACAGGGGAAAAGGTCATATGGAGACAGACAAAGATTGTCTTCACCAGGAATCACCAGGAGCCACCAAAAGCTGGAAAGAAGCAAGGAGAAATTCTACCCTAGAGCGTTCAGAGGAAGTTTAGCCCTGCTGACACCTTGATTTTCACTTCAGAACTGAGAAGATCAATTTCTGTTGTTTCCAGCTACCAAGTTGTTGGTAGTTTGGTGTGGAAGTCCTAGGAAACTGATATAAGAATCAATAAAGGAGTGGTCAAGAGAGCAAAGCCTAGGAGACTTAGTGTCAGCAAATTTAGTCACAGTGAAAAACTTTCAAAAGCTTGAGAAGTTCGGGGCTATGGTGGCTATAAACAGCAGAACATGTTGTATAAAGAGAAAAAAGAAATCTGTGAATTTGACAACTTTGAGACCACTGCTGACTCAGAGAACAGTTTTAGTCATGGGGGCATTATGGCAGAATATTTCCCCTGCAATAGCCCATCTCCTTGCCGTCCTTGCTTGGGTCACTTTCAAATTGGACGTAATTGTTTGACATCCTCACTAGATTAAGTGTGTTGAGAATAGAGGCTCTGTGCCTTATTCATCTGGAGTCCAGAACATAATAGTTGATGAGGAAGTGTTTGTGGAAGAAGTTAAAGAGTTGTTCTAAGGTAGGAATTTTGAAAGTTAACTTTAGTTTATGCTTGATTTTATTGGGTAAGTTTTTGGTAGGAAGACTTGAAGTAGAGGTTTAAGTGATAAGATCCACTCCTTAGGGATAGGAGAAATCAGGCAAGATGACAATTTTTTTTAAAAGGTCATGAGATGACAATGACAAGATGTAAAATAAGGTTTGGGGTATAACCATATGCTGTTTTATACTAGCTACAAACCTCTTTACAAATGGTACTAAGGATGGGGGTGGGAAATCTGTAAGAAAGATCTTAAGATTTCAGGATTGAAAGTGCTAACTTTGTACTTATTTTGTTGTTGTTCTCATTCATTGTTCTGCTATTTAGTGCCAGCATTGTCTCCAAATTATATGTAATTATCTCACTTAATCCTCACAATGCTACAAAACTGTTGTCATTCACATTTTACAGATGAGAAAACTAATGCTTGGAGATTAAATAATTTTCCTGCTACTAAATAGCAAATCTGGGGTTCATTTTCAAGCATTCTAATTGCAGAAATTGCTTTTTTAGCTATTGGAGTGGATATATATTTGAGGGTTGATTAAAAAAATCTGTGTCATATTGAATTTGAAGTACTTCAGGACATCCTATTGAAGATGTCCTTCCTAAAACACACTTTCGCATGTGATCATTGTTTCTTAAATTTTGCCAGTCCATGGATATGATCCAAAGCAGCAGCCTCCTCCAGCCACAAACATTTTGAAATCATCTCTTTTCCATCTCATTTTTCATCCAAATTCTATATTCTACTCTATAATGCATTTTTATTATTTTACTATTATAGAAACATATTCTAATGTTTGTCTCATTACCTATATTATCAGGCAGTGGGAGAGACCCTCTTGCATTTTGTAAAACTGATCTAAACCAAAGCATGTGTCAGACAGCTTTCTCTATCTTGGTGTCACAATGTTTTCAAAGCCTAGACTTTCATAAATAAGTAACTACAGATGGTGACCAATTCCTCACTGCTTTATCAGCCACAGAGTGGTGAATCACTGAGTAAAGATGCTTAGCATGTTGCCAAAGCAGCTAAATAATATGTTGGTTTTAGGCTACTATTAGAAAGAATTTTGATAGAGTATTTTCTTGTTAACAGTTCTCTTGTATCGTATATTGGACTAGAATGGTCGCTTATGCCAATATGCAATAAGAACACAGCTTTTAACTCTCCCAAGAAAAAGTCCTCATCAAACAACATTTTCAGTGAACAAAGATGAATAATGTGGCTGTTCTTTACTTTTTGTGAGTCTCACTATAGATAAACTGAACCATATTTCTCAAAGGACTCATTTTCGCCGTCACCAGCTTTCTCAACACAGTCCTTCATTTCACTGCAGTAATCTTGAAATATATATATATATATATATATACTTACATATATATATATACACACACACATACATGGTGCATTCACAGTTTATTTTACATTTGTTGATTGAAAGATACTTAGTCTTAGGAAATTATTTGCTGCATAAACTGATTTTGAAACATTCTTTAAAAATAAACAATGATTTCATGACTCTTACCCATGTTTTTACCCTTTAACATGACACCTTTTTTTTCTTCCATGAGGAAAAGTCAATTCCAGGCATTGACCAGTATCTTTAAATAAGTCATTATGCAACTGTGTTAAATACAACTAAATTGTTTCCTATTTCATTAATTTTTTTTCCTGATAAGATGAGGGGTCAAATTTCTGAATGTTTTATTTTACTGTTTTGAATTGAGTTAACATTGATTTATGACAATGCAAATGACTCGGCGTATAGGATCACACCCCTTCAGATCACACCACACCCACTACCAAGGCACCCACAGTCCTCCACCACAGTCTACTACGTCCCCTTGATACTTTGCTGTATGTGTTAATGTTTTAAAAATATTTAGTACATTAAGGAAATTCAGGGCTAAATGATTCTTAGTGGTTGTTGTATACTTTTGTATTCTTTAGTATAATAGAATTTTGAAATGGTCTTGACTGAAGTACTGCAGTGACAGTGGCAACCACAGTGCCAAGAAGAGTATGTGGGGACCACTGGGAGGTCCTGGGGCAGACCTATTGGGCTACTTATGGCAACATGGAGGGGGAGAGTAAGAAGGGCAAGAAGCCTGGAAATGTGTCACTATTTGAGTGAAAGTTCCTAAAAGGTGAAAAGAGTAGAGCTAAGAAAGCCCCTGAGATGAACAAAGAGGCACCCCCTGCACACGGTGACACTGTGTGTGCATGGGTCCCAGCAGACCACTGAGCAAATACATCAAGAAGGAGTTGCGGGCCTCCCCTGGTGGCGCAGCGGTTGAGCACTGGATAGTGAAGCTGCCCGCAGCCTCTGCAGCGCTGGTTCGATCCCCAGCCACTGGTGAGGGTCCCACATGGTGCCACAGATCTCTCCTGCCATGCGCACTGCTCCCCTCAGCAGTGTATTTCGTCAGTCTGTCTGTTCTGTTCCCTACTCTGGCTCTGGTGAATTCTCTCACCCTCCTTGCTTCTGACTGTACCCAGTGCTTGTATAATAAATAAATCTTAAAAAAAAAAAAAAAAAGGAGTTGAAACACTGAGGTCAGCCAATATCTATTCCAGATACTTGAATCCCTCCAGCAGGACCAAAAACCTGAATTTCTTAGACAATGGAAAGAGAGCCCACCAACTGCCAGACACTTGATTCCAGAGCACAGTGCTGTGATGAGCTTCTCTGCCTACAATGTCAAGTGGCCTAGAGGATGAGCAGGACACCATCCTCAAAGTCCCCATCTATTACATTACCGCCATGTGCTATATATTGTGGAATGACATCTTGTGCCTGGCAGTCCTGAAGACAGCCCAGGACCCCCACATCACCTCCTGCCAGAACCTGTATGCCAAAAGGCCTTATAACAAACTCACTGTCAGAAGATGGAGTGGAATGGGCTAGAAGTATAGAGCCTGGTGATTCTGGCTAGAGAGCAAGGTTACCACATAAGAACTGTACTTTCTGCTTGTGCGAGACTTACAGATTATGTACAGAGCCCACCATCGACTTTCTGGACAGAGCTATATTTGATGGAGCCGCCACACCTACACCCATCTGCTCCTTTACAGTGAAACTGTTCCACCCAAGTGGACGTGAAGGAGCCCTGTGAGATGATGGCTGGCACTTTTCCCTTCCCTGAGTATGGGCACACGGGTGGCATGTCACTCTTGTCCTGCTGTGTGCAGACATCACCATGCCCAGACAATCAGTAAGAGTGAACTGAGCACCACAACTGCTGGGCTGCCACAGGACCGCATGATGACCCTGCATTTCAGCTGTCAGTGTAGGAGACACAGCGTCCCACTGTGCTGCTGCACAAGTATGGCATTGCTGGAACCTTGGGGCACAAGGTCTGTGGCATCTCTTAAGGGGCAACCAGAAGTTCCTCTGCTGAGCCTATGACCCTTCATTGCCAAAAAGGACAGCCAGCACTTCAAGAACTTCCTGGAGACCAATCAGGTGAAGGATGGTGCAGTAGCCACAGCTTTGACAGGTGCAGCAGGCTATGAGTTCCACCTCCAGTAGTTAGAGGTACAGAGGGCAGTTCTAATAACTGTCTGTACCTGTGGGAGGGGAACCAGTGGGACAGTCTCATCTTGTACATCAGCAACAACATTGAGGTGTGGGGCTGCAGCATGGGCCAGGCCTTGTGCTGATTGTGCCAGGAGGCTCCTGGGATCCCCCACGATCATGCCCTTCAGACTTAGGACTGGGCCAGAGTAAGAGCACAGGGGCCCTTTCTGCTGTGAATGGGATGCAGCTGCCCTGGAACAACTCCAGTGTGGAGGCAGAAGGCTATACCTCTTCCACCTGCATACACCCTGCTCCTGGACCCTGGACAGCAGTTAGTTTTATCCATGATGTTCTAATGAAACTCTCAGAAACATTAAAGAAAGTTTTCTATAATGTTGGGAAAAAATGATCTTGAAGAATCTACTCTACCACAGTTTATCGTATTACAGATTTGACTCCATCTACACACAAAAACCTTACTCTTCCCCCCCCCCAAAAAAAAAAAACATTGAGGGACCTCCCTTGTAGCGCAAGGGGTTAAGATGCAACCTATGAAGCAATACGCAGCCTCTGCAGCATGCGTTCGATCCCTGGTCAGCCAAGGAGCAACCCACATTGCACAGCAGACCTCTCCTGACTTGCCCGCTGCTCCCCTCACAGTGTACTTCGGTCGATCTGCCTGTTTTGTTCCCCACTTTTTCTCTGGTGAATCCTCTCTCCCCTCCCCATACCTCTGGCCTGTACCCCAGCTCTTGTACGCTTAAATAAATAAATCTTAAAAAAATATACATTGATCTCTTAAAAATGGGTACACTGTGTTGAAAGTCTTTACAAGTTACATTTCCACTGAGCACAAAATAGATCTTCACAAATACCAAAATCAATAAAACATAGACTAGTAGAATAACCAAATCATATGTCACTGCTATCATCTAGTGGTAAGGTAAAGATTGCCAGCCTGTCAAGTAATTATTCGAGTATGTATTGTGAATACACTAAAAATATATCATTTGATAGGGTCTATTGGTGATGGCACTAATTTTAGTTCTCTTTTTTCCCATTTTCCTTTTCTTGATTCAATATAAATTTGGTTTTGTCATATAGTTATTTCTGTTATTTGAACTTCACCTTCTAAAATGAGTCTTTTTTTTTTTTTAAGATTGATTTATTTATAAAAGCACTGGGGTACAGGGCAGAGGCACGGGAGGGTGAGAGAATTCACCAGAGACAGAGTGGGGAGCAGAACAGGCAGAAGGACCGAAGTACACTGTTGAGGGGAGCAGAAGGTGAGACAGAAGAGGTCTGCCCCGCCATGTGGGACTCTCCCTGGCTGGCCAGGAATTGAACTGGCGCCACAGAGGCCGCAGACTGCCTCACAGCGCAGCGCTCAACCCACTCCGCCACCGGGGGGGCCTTCTAAGATGATTCTTAAATTGCTTTTGAAGGAAACTTCCAAGTATTTTGTAAATGTTCTTGATTAATATGTTTATTATTCCTAATGAAGACCCTTATTATTTAATCAGTTTTAATTGGGGGTAAAATGCTGATAATTCCCTTTGGAGAAAAAAATTCTAAGTTACTGTCATAAAAAATTGCAAATATGCTAAGGTATAGAGACTACTGTGATAAATTCTGTGTGCCTCTCACACATCTTTAATAATTATCATATCCTGTTCTTATTACATCTTCTTTCTCACCACTTTTTATTGATGATGTTACTGTTTTTCTGGAGTATTTTAAAGGAAATCCAACATAATCATATCATTTCACCCATAATCACTTCGGTGGCATTGCTGTCATGTAAATATTTTTAGACATTACTTCAATATCTTTATCACATTAAACAAAATCAACAGTAATTCCAAATGTGATATAATTGTCTATATTTAATTTTCTCCTGTTATGGCCAAAATATATTCTCAAGTTTGTTTGAATCAGGATCCCTTTTGAGATCTATATATTATATTTAATTCATATGTTTCGTCTCACTTAAACTATAACAGCTCCCTCTCTTTTTTTCTCTCCCCATGCCATTTATTTGTTGAAGAAATTGGATCATTTTACCTGTAGAATTTCCTACATTATGACTCTTAGCTCATTTTATACTTATAATATTATTTAACATGCTCCTGTATCCCCCATATTTTCTGTAATCTAGCAGTTGTTATGAAGGCTTGATTAGTTGCTTTTTTTGGAATGAATGCTTCCAAGAATACAGTATTCTTCCTATTGAATTACAGCAGAAGGCATGTGATGTTGCTTATTTTACTTTTAGCAATGTTAAAATTGATCAGGTGGTTTCAGTCTCATCTATAATTATAAAATTCACCATCTATCTCCTTTTACACATTGGCTTAAACATCCACTGATGTGAACCATAGTTTGTCAGCAATTTCACCAGCCCACACAAATTAAATTCAGTGATTCATTCTTTGCTAAAAGGGAAGAGGCAACTTAGATTAATTGAACAATTTCTGTTTACCAGAAATTTTGCTTGTCAGTTTACCTAGGTTTTTTCATTTGTTCTTTCCCCAAATCTTGTGTTCCATATCATAATATTGTAGCTTAATGGGTAAACTGTTTACATAATAGGACCTTTTATATACCTACTTTTATAGATAAGTTATAAAGAAACTGCAAATAGAATTTGTTCGAAGTCATATAAGCTTATAAGTGAACCCACTTGTGCTGGTTTTAATAACTTTTATGGAAAATTAACCTGGAAATATTCTTATTTATTTGTAAAAGATAAAATAGATTAAAACTTAAGGCCCAGTTGAATGAAAATGAAAACACCTATAGCGTTTGTATTACTATCAAGGTGATATTGATGTCATATGTGTTAAGTACTTCCCTTGCCCCAATCTCAGACCAGTGGAGCCCAGCAAATAATTTCAGTCTGAATATCACATGTATAGACTAAAAATATAAGCTATATGGTAGCTCATTTTATAGAAAGCTATGATATCTACCAAATAACATTTTTAAAAAAGAAAACTATCACAAAGTGTTTTCTAATAGTGAAGCATGTTGAGCACTTCAGTGCTGATGAGAGAAATCTTGAAATCTCTACAAGTCTTTAAATATTTGTCTTCATGGTTTGGAGTAACTCTTGTCCAGAGTAGCAAGTTGATGTCTCTATGACCTCCCAAAGTCCTTTCCAGTCCTGCAATTCTCACACTAATGAATACAAACAGAAAAGAATTATTGGGCCAAAACTTGAAGTGTCTTCAGAGCCAGAATGTAGGAAAAGTTACAAAATACAGATGTCTGTCAGGGATGAGGTCCAAAGTGAGAAGCTGGCCAGAATTAGAAATAGATATGTTATTGTACAAAAAAAAAAAAAAAAAAATGTTTTGAATGTGGCTTTTAGCCAGAATTTTTTTAATACTTAGATCAAGCTATTAGGCCATAATATTCAGTTGAGGAACAATAAAGTCTTGTGGTTAAAGATACATAGTTTAAAAAAATCATAATTCATTACATTCAAGAAAACATAGACCAGCTCTCTTTCCTCAGGCCTTTGCCAGACTCTACCTTTTAGAGAATCTATAATCCTATATTTTTCATTCAGGAATAAAATCTGATGCCCTTTAGAATTGCCTGTCAGTTTTTGCATATCAAGAATTACAAATGAAAATCAAAACCTTTGAAGTATTGTGTAATTATGTAAAATATAGCAGAAATATTTATACTTTTTAACCCCAACAGTAAGCTTTTTCTATTTTATTTAACAGAAAGGTTTCTAAAAGCAGTGCTATTTATTTTAATTGCTTACTAATTTTTTAAGATTTGGTTATATTTGCGAGTATAAAAAAGTTTGTTATTTGGGTGTTATACTTTTCTAAGAATGGCATTTTCTGAGAATATTTTTTCCCTTGGGCAGCAGGGTCAAGGGAAGAGGGTCAGTGTGGGGAACACCTAAGAAGGTGCTTTATACGAACATAAAAACCCATCTATGGCTTGGTTATTTTTTTACCTGTATTCATCCTGTTTTTTCAATTTTCAATTTTTAATTTTTTCTTTCCATGAATCTCAAGAGAAAAATTTGCCACATAAAGGCTGTGATGTACCCCTAAACAGCAAATTAGGTGTCTGTGGCTTTTATTCTAGTCAATGATGTGTTGTGAGTTTAACTAAATTGTCTAAAAGCATTCCAAAACTCATCTTTTCCACATTGCATTCTTTCTACATGATGATTCACTTAACAGGACATAGGTCACCACCAAATAATGGTGGTCAGTACAGCCAGAAATTCTATCTGCAAATTCATGAAAAAATTGCCAGTCATTCCAGCCCGGAAATTTGCCTCTGTAAATTTTCTAAGAGATGATTTTGCAAGACATAGAAATTACAGATACCTATGAGAGCCTTCTTTGTTCTCTTAACTACCTGAAAACAAACAAGTGAACAGAGCTGTGGCTTGTTCAGTTAGTATGTAAATAGATATGTTTTCCAATACACTGTGGTTACTCTTAATGGTAAATCAGGGAAGTATAAGGTTAAGAGTAACTTCCATTAAACTACTATAGTAGTATATCAGGTAAATTTGACATGACAGATAATAAGAACAGAATCTTGATCAGTGTCAGAGACATTTGTGTTTCCTTGTAACAGTATATGTCATGGATGTGCCTGACCACTTTCCTTTTGCATTTCACATTGGGTATAGGTGTTGATGTGGTCATTTGAGAACTTATTTTCTTAGGAAAATATGCAGTTTACTCATGTGTGATTTATCAGGTTTGATCATACATTTGAAATTCCAAATAGGTACGTGTGTCATGAACAAAATCTAATTATATACATGTCAAAAATTAACGCTTTCTGATTTTCAAGCTTATATTTAAGTACATCTTAGCCATTTCTATAAACGGATACTCCACGATAGTTTGAGCTGAATACAGTCATTTCTCATCACTTGGATTTATGTATATTTGAAATATGACAGTTCATGTTTAGCTTAATATATATGGTTTGTATTTATTCATAATGTAATATTTTCAAAATAGGACAGGCCTTTCAGTTTAATCCTTAAAAGGTCAAACACTTCTTATAGATGCATGAACTTACGTTACTTTTATGTGTTCATTTCTTGACCTTTCCTCCAGAATGCCTCTGTCATATCCTCTGTCTCCATCTAGGCTTGGGAAGTTACCCCTCCTTAGGACACCCATTTTATCCTGGGCCTATTTATATTACTGATTCCCTCCTTTACTTTGGGTTTCTTGAGGGCAGAGTTTGTCTGTTATTTATCTTTGGTCTCCAGTGCCTCACACAGTACTTACTGGGCATTGAATATGACGGAATGAAAACAAAATGAAATTGAATAAGATTAGCTTAATGCATTGAGACTGCCTCCTAAATGTAATGCCAAAGTAAGGCCCTGCCTGAATATTCATTGCAGTCTGGGCTTTACATGTCATGATTGTTTGTTGGATCTATGAAGCCTTCGGAATGAACAAGCTGAACACAGGGAGACTCTTGTAATATTTCTGGTAAGAGGTTTAAACAGAGCAGTAGCAGCTGGGATTAATGCTTATTCTTTATAGGGTTCATGAAAGAAAGAACAGGGAATTACAAAGATATACAAGTGGAGTTCCATATGTATAGATAATTGTGCACAGATAACTTATATAATGTTAAGATAGCATTACTAAGTACTATAAGAAGAATTTAAGGCATGGGTGTTTAGTGAGTTGAAAGAGAAATACTTCTAATTTGGATGATTAGGAAAGGGATTTGTTTGGTACAAGCCAGATTCATGTTGCTTTTCTGGGAGGAGGTTAAAAGAATAGTTTTAAAAGATGCATGAGATATCAGGAAGCATTGATGGAGACAAACTGATGGCAGCTAAAGGCGTACGTTACAGTATGAAAGTGGGAGGTTTGTCTGGGGAGATAGAGAGGGGTCAGAATTTGGAAATAATTCCTTAGGAATGTTAATGAAATTTGCACACAGTTTCATTTTTACCACACTGATAATCTATTCCCGTAGGCCACTTATCCAGAATATCAGAGGTCAACCGAGGTTATTATTTTTTAAATCCACTATAGGCTGCCCCTTATTCAGGAGCTGATTAGCCAGGCTGAATATTTTCAAATTTTTTTTTTCATCTTGTTATCTGCCCACAAATAACTCCTCCCAGCATACCTCCATTAGAATCAAAATCATATAAGTCATTCTTGTCTAATTCCTAGCAACTTGGTGAAAAAAAATGTATGAAATTATGGATTTATGCTTTGAGAAGATGAACTCTTCTATTGAGCTAAAATCACTTTAATTTGAACCTTAAAAATAGATTCAGTTTTACCAGAAAAGTATAGTGAGTAGGAAAACATTTTTTTTAATAACACATTTTAAATTGTTTATGGTAATGCCAGGTCCGTGACTATTTGTGTATTACTTGTGAGTTCCATGGAAGTGTATTACTTCATGGAAGTGTATTACAAGTGTATTACTTGTGAGTTCCATGTCTGTCTATCCTTTCTTCAATTTAAAGTAATATTAGGTTACAGCATTGAGTGGGTTTCAGGTGTGTAGTTTTTCACCTGAAAACTGTGGATCTACATTTGCAGCTGTACATCTATGTCTGTCTGACTGACCATTGTATCCCTAGCTTGTTTCTATCACAGTAACAGTAAATAATTGATACATAAATTAAGTATAATTTGATAGGCTAATTAAGCTTATTCTTATACATACATTTATGTATGTGTAATATACATGGTACATACAAAATAGATATTAAATATGGATTATTGTCAGGAATTATGAAGAGTCTGTATTTTACCCCATTTGTAAGTTAACATCTTAGCATCCCGCTAGCTCATGGGTGCTAATAGGAAAGATAAGATTTCTGGGCCAGAGGTGAAGAACAGATTATAACAAGAAAATGTAGGTAGCCATAGTTCCCTTAGGGTGACATGAGAGAGCTAGGTGACACCTTCACACACAGTGAATTACAGAGTATAGTACAGGAGAGGAATGCAGAGCTTGTGGACCCTAAATCTTTGATATTAGACAGTAAAAATACTTGCTCTTTTCTGCATAGGAAAACATTATCTTTGTCTTTCATAGCTATTTGCTTCTTATATAACCTTGAAAGATTGTCTGAAACAAATCCATATCTTTACCTCTAAGCTGTGTGGAAATGTGATAGAACTGTGGAGAATTATCTCCTAATAGACAAATACTTTAAAGAACTACTGTAGGGACACACTTTTCATCTAATTGAATGAGCTGCAAACTACAGCCTACAGACCAAATCCAGCCCACTACCTGTTTTTGTAAATAGAATTTTACAGGAATGCCACCACTTTTTTTATTACCTGCATGCTACCATAAGCAAAGTCAGGTAGATAAGACATGGCATACAAAGATATACAGACATATGGCATACAAAGCCTCAAGTATTTCCTATCTAATTCTTTACTAGATAAAAGTTGGTTTTCCCTTTCTAGTCTGAACATTAGCTTTATGACAAGCCTTTATAAAATATGCTAATAGTATTCTTTGTTCTAAAATAATTTCTGATTTTTAAATCCTTTTAAATCTATAACCTATAATCCTCATTGACTTCTTCCCAATTATTAAGCATTAGCCTGTACTCTGGGCCTTTCTTGTTATAAATGCTTGTTAAAAGCTGCTATCAATGGTTGCTCAATTTTAAACTTTTTTAGTTTCAAAAATCATATAGCAAATTATTGTATAAATATTTTACTTAAGAGTAATGCTTATATGTTAGGTTGAGTATTTTTGAAACTCTACCACAATCAGGTAACTGAAATATGGGAGAGTCAGTGCAATGAGGTTAAAAGAGATCTAGGGGTTCTAGAATCTAACAGTCTAGGTTCTAAAACTTTGTATCATTGAGCTCTTTGGCAAGTTATTTAATCCTTCTGGGTTTAATTGTCCTCATCTGTAAAATGGATATACTCTTACTTATAAAATTATCATTAAGATTAAATAAAATAGTGTATATATCTTGGCACATAATTTATACTTTAGAATATAATTTTTTAAGATGTATTTATTTATCCATATAAGAACCGGGGTACAGGCCAGATTCGCAGGAGGGTGAGAGGATTCACCAGAGCCAGAGCGGGGAATAGAACAGGCAGACTGATGAAATACGCTGCTGAGGGGAGCATTGGACGCAACAGGAGAGGTCTGCCACGCCATCTGAGACCCTCGCTGGCCAGGATCGAACTGGCGCTGCAGAGGCTACGGACAGCTTCATAGCACTGCGCTCAACTGCCTGCGCCACCAGGGGAGGCCTTAGAATATAAATTTCTTTTCCTAAAATTTGAACTTAAAAAGAGAGAGAGAGAGAGAGAGAGAGAGAGAGAGAGTGTGTTTCTATAGATTTGGAAAGAACTGGAATGATCTTAGCCCACCTTCAGCTTCTTCATTTCTTTATGGATAAGAAAACTGAGACTGCGATCGGTTAAGTGACTTCAATTCAGGGTGACAAAGGTAGTTAGCAACTAAATTTAGATTAAGTTTCCCTGGATTCCCAATTCTTGTTGTTTATAGTATACCCATGTGCATTTGCCAATTGACTATGAATGTGAAATATCTGAGACTAGAATACCATGTTGAGTTTAGGGTTTGTAGTCTCAGTAAAAGAAACCATAAAAATAGTAAAGTTGTCCCTGCTTTAAGTTTGTTTAAACTCAGAAGTTCTTAATTTATTTTTATTATTTCTCTTTAAGGAAAAATATTATCTTAAAAGATGTCATATTACACACCTGCATTTGCTTGAAACTTGGTAGCTTGATAAATTGATAAGATAACAGGGTCATATGTTAAGTTTTTTGAAAAACCAATGCAAACTTAGATCCTAATAAAAGAATGTTACATATTTCCTTTTAAAGGCTAGAAAGTATTTCTCAGGGCTCTTAAATTACCATATTTTGATACCAAGGGAAAATAAAATCTGGACTTAGAGTCTTGTTTGTACTTAGAGGGTTTTCCGGACAGGAAGACAGTCTTGATGCAATGCAGTAAGCCACAATACCAGTGGGGCATTACAGGTGAAAAATCTGCAGCTGTACCCCTTCGCCACAATGTATTACAACTGTATGCTGGAATATTTCCTGTACAGAAATAGGTTTTGGTTAACATTGTTTCCCAAGAGTAGATCACATTAAAATGTTATAAAATCATGATTTCCTGCATTTGAATACTTGTGGTTTCTCAACTGGTTCCAATATTTTAAGGGTTTTTTTTTTTTTGGTATGACTTCTATTAGTTGAAGATGTATAGAAACTTTCTCTTTTCCTTCAAAATTAACTAAAAAGCAGCTACATATAAAGAAAAGTAATATAAGTTAAAACATTTGAGATTGCAAATATTTATATTTTATGTCATTAAATGATGTGATTTATTTTGAAGTAGAAACATAAAAATTGACAAATGCCATTATCAGAATACATTTTACTTTTGAGTTATTAATGAAGTATCTCAATTGCATCTCTTCTATGTGATGAATGTTTCTACTGTTGTATTTGTAAATAACTAAAAAAATGTTCTTCATGTTTAAAAGGATAGATGAGTTCAATTATAAACATAAATAGAAATCTCCAGCATTTTAATAGAGGCAACGCTGGGTTTTTGGCTGTTTTTTTACATTGATATTGCTATTCATTTATTCATATTTCTACATGTACATTTTTTTTTCAGTCATCCATCAATCCACTACTTAATGCTAGACCTCATTTTCTACTTTTTAACCACCCACTTACATACTATCTTCCAATCATCAATTAAAAATTCCTTAATCTACCTCTGATCTTTCTAATACTTGGCCTACTGGGGAATTATCACCCCCTTAACAGTTATAAATGGAGAATATACTTTTACCTCATTAATGAGGTAAAAATAACTTTCTTAATGTAATAAGAGCTTTAGAACAAGTACTCTTTAAAAATTATCAACTAGAAATGTTCCAATTGAAAAGCCTTCTTCCCCACGCCAACTCCAGAGGTATGTGGCAGAAAGAAAGGAAGGGAATTCCTTAATTTTAAAGCTGCTTGAGACAATGGATTACAGATAAACTTTCAAGCTAACCAAATAGTTTAAAAGGAAGTGGTAGGGAATGAAATAGCCACAGAGGTTTTGAAAAACTCCAACAGATTCCTGGTACAAGCCAGGATGAAGAACAAGCCTCTGCACATGGCTCTGTACTTGTCCCAGGCCTTGTGCATGCTCAGGATTGACCTGAAGAGACCCCATGCTCTCATATCTGCCTAACCTTACAAAACTGCACAAGCAGGAAAGGAAGTAAAGGCTAAGGCAGAGGGAAGGCAGACTTCAACAAGCACATGGAGGGAGTCCCTCAGGAAGGGCTGGCTTATTGGCTCCAGGCCATTGAGCAAATCTCTGTTTTATCATTAGCTTTGACCACTGAACTCACCAAGTAGAGATTTAAGTGGCCATATAACAAAAAATACATGCTTTTTTCAATTAACTTTTGTCACTAAGTAGACAACTACACCAAATAGCCACAACAAGAAGCCCTGGGGCAGGAGAGAGGGGAGAATCTGAGTTCCACAGATAACATTATTAACTGGTAATGTAAGTTATATAATATTCATTAATACAGTAAAAAAAAATTTTTTAAGATTTATTTTTTATTTATACAATAGCTGGGGTATAGGCCAGAAGTGCGGGAGGGTGAGAGGATGCACCAGAGACAGAGCAGGGAATAAAACAGGCAGACAGACCAAAAGCACTGCAGAGGGGAGCAGCGGGTGAGACAGGAGAGGTCTGCGGCGCCATGTGGGAATCTCCCTGGCTGGCCTGGAATTGAACCCACGCTACTGAGCTGCAGACAGCTTCACAGCACTGCGCTCAACCCGCTGTGCCACTGCAGAGGCCCAATACAGTAAAATTTTATATCATTTAAAATGTTCAGTTTTCATCAAAAAGGTATGTGAAATGCAAATAAGGTATGCCCCATGGTCAGGGGAAAAGCCACAAATAGAGAGCCCAGATATTGTTCTAACTGGACAAAGACATTAAAAACTTACTTTAAATATGTTCAAACAACCTAAAGAAAACCACGTCTACAGAATTAAAGGAAAATATGAGAATAGAGTCTCACCAAACAGAGAAAATAAAAAGAAACAAATTCTAAAGAGGAAAAAATGACAAATAAAAATCCTGGAGTTGAAAAGTATAATAACTGAAATGAAAAATTCACCAGAAGGATTCAACAAAAGATGTGAGCAGGCAGAAGAAAAAAATCTACAACTTAAATGTTAGATCAAGTAAGATTATTGAACCTGAAGAACAGAAAGAAAAAAGGTTGAAAACGAATGTACAGAGCCTCAGCATCCTGGGGCATATCGTCAAGTGTAGCAGTATATGCTTGATGGAAGTCCTAGTAGGAGAGACAAGGAGAAAGGGAAAGAAAGAATATTTGAAGAAATAATAGCTGAAACTCCTCAAATTTAATAGGAAGTATTAATCTGTATATCCAAGAAGCTCAGTAAACTCCAAGTAGAATAAATTCTAAGATTTCCACACCAAACACAATAAAAAAAAATGTCAAAGGACAACCTTGAAAGCAAGTAGAGAAAAGTCACTCGTCATATCAAGGGATTAGCATCTCATTTCTCATCAGCAAGCATGGAAGTCAGAGGCAGAGAGATAACATCAAATACAAAGGATGAAATAAAATGGTTGCTGAAGAGAAAAGAATTAAGTAACAGTAAATAACCAGAATAAGTGGTAAAGATCAAAGTGTATTACACATTCAGATTGCTTCCCAAAAATTCCATTTTAAGGAAGCTGGAACTGAAAATTGTAAATGACACATTATGGGGTCTATTTTTCTTACTGGAAGATAATTTGTTTAAATAGCATAGGATTTATAGTTAGCCAAAAAGTATGCCACTTACTAAATATGTAATCTTGAACACATTACCTAGCTTCTCTGAGACAGTTAACTTATCTGTAAAATGGGAATATTTTCCTCACTAAGCAAATGTACAGGAAAATCTTTGCACATTGTAAGGGGCTAATGACATGGTAGTTTCTTCTATCATACCTGTCATCAGTATTGTTAATACAGCTGTTACCAAAAAAATAGCTGATGGTGGAAAAGCAGTTGTCTTTCCCCCAACATAATCACCTGCTGACTTGGCACCTTGGGAAATCTGGAAATGTAGGGGGAGGAGTGGTGATCCTCCACAGTAACCAGACTTTAATAGTGATCCTTATATGGAAGCTTCTGATTGGTACTGGCTAACCAGCTCTACACAGTAAGCTACTCTGCCTCTTTTTTGCAATAAAGGAAAGGACAGTCGAAGCAGACTGATAGAATCCATCACTCGCTAGATCGCTTTTCTCTTTACCTGCTGACTCTTTATTATGATCATATACAGAAAAGCTTCCTCTATGTCCTTTGCCTGGGTTGCTTAGTAAAACTAAGTGGGCAAAGGCGCAATGGCCCAGCTTCAGCAGCCCCTGCATGAAGAAATCAGAGCTATTTATCTATGAAGACAGATGGGCAGTTGCAACCCTGTTAATAGTCTTGGCAGTACCATTAAGTAATAAAAACAAATTAAGTGCCAAAATATTCTTTGTACCAAAAATATTTTTAAATGGCCAACACACATGCTAATCTTCCCAAATTAGCCATCAAATGGAAACAAATTGTGGAATAACATTTTAAATGCAAAAATTCATGTGCTCTTACCAACTGGCAGATATACAACCTAAAATATATTCATATGGGAAGATCACATATGCCTAGAGTACAGTTAGTTATGTATGGCTGGCTAATTTTTTAGGTCCTGTCAAATAATGAGTAGGAAAACAAAATGTAATAAAAATATATATAATCTTGACAGTCATTTGAAATGTACCATGTGTTACATGTGGAAAGTTTTCCAGTGAAACCAATTTACTTGTTCCCACTTCCCATGACTCAGTACTAGATATTCAGACTTTCTAAACTGTGTTTTGGCAACCAGACTTTCTTGGAATAGTTATCTTTCCTTCAAGTTATTCAGTGCAAGCATTAGTAATAAATCCTCAGTTATAGATATGTAACTGAAGATCATTCACATCATTTCTTTGAAACCTGAAAGCACATAATAAAGTTATTTTAAATAGATCACACAAAATAGAATCCAGAGTTATTCCTTGAAAATAATTAATTGCTACCATATGTAGCACAATATAACTACATTAGACTTTTACTTTAATTATGTTAATATTAACCTAGAGATTAACTGAGCAATGTCAACATTTAGCTGAAAGACAAAGGAAGATTAGTGAGCTAATGAAAAGTTTATTAAAGGTGGGTACAATTGTAAAATCATTGGAAGGAAGGACTCAGTATATAAAATAAGACCTTCTTAGAATGGAAGACTTTAAAACGTTAAGATTGTTATCTTTTCAGCACTTCATTCATTAATTTTAAAAATGATTTATTAAGCATATGCTAGTACCAGACTGCTAAGGGTTTATTGGAGAAATAGCTAGAGTTCTTTATGAATGCTGATCAGACAAATAAGATAAACTCATGGCATTTGCAGCAACATGGATGGAGTTGGAAGGGATAATGCTAAGGGAAATAAGTCAGAAGGAAAAAGATCAATACCACATGGTGTCACTAATATGTGGAATATGAAATAACAAAACTAAGAGTAAGATAAAGACAAGCTTGAAAACTAACCCTTGACAGCTGACCACAGAACTGACGCACCAAGGGCCTGGGAGCAGGGTAAAGAACAAAGAGGGAGGGAAACAGAATGTGGCGATGGACTATGGTTGCTTTGGTGGTGGGGCTCTGTGGTGGCAATACCTGATGATGGGAGTATTCAAATATTGCCTCAACCAGAAATAAATAATTGATTTAAAAAAATAAATGAGAAATAAAAAAAAAAAACCTTATCAGAGAAAACAGAATGCTAGCCAGCATTCAGAAAGAAATAAGAAGTGACTTATAGAATCACAACCATTGTCTCTACTCTCTTAAATCAGGACTCAATTCTAATACATGCCTCGTTTTCCTCTTTCCTAGTCATTACTCAAACTGAAAGATTTATCCCCTCACATCTAGAGACTCATTGGTATCCCTTTTTCTTCCTCTTACCAACTTCCTTCCTCGCTAACTCCCAAACCCTTCCGCCGAGACCTCTGGAACACCAGCTCTGTCACTGAGGAATCATCTAAACCTCCACCTCTTCTCCAAGCTTTTCTCCTACCCTTGTCCCTAAGTAAGATCTTGCTATTCCCTGAGATTTAGGCACCGTTGTAACCCGTTGAGGTGGAGGCTGTTCTTTCACATCCCTTTTACCACAAGGTCAGAAAATTAAATGTTCTCCTCACTCACCAGCACTACTTACCTTTATTCTTCTACCCTCCTTTAAAATCCCCTGCTGCTTCTAATTATATCCGCCTTTCCTCTGTTTGTTGCTGCCATCTGCTAATTTTTTGATCACTTTCCCTCACCACAGAGGGCTTTGGACCATGAATTTCAGCCTTTTTCTTCTGCCTTTAACATCCACATAAATGATCCCCCTGAAATCCAGCTCGATCTCCTCACTCTAGTGATCTCCACTCCATCTAACTGTTCCTTCCCACACATAGGCCCCAGACCTTGTCATTATCCAAAAATGCTCTGCTTTCCTCCCAATCATTCATGCCAGCATTCTAATCTCCCTACCACATTCTCAATCTCTGCAGCCCACTTACCCAACAGGCCCCACTACAGCTGTTCATTAAACTATACTTTAACCTGTAGTTCTGTTTGTTTTGTGCCCCTCCTTTTAGCTAGTTTATATTGTTAGTTCATCATTTAAAACAACCCCTTACAAATACATATTCTAAACTTTGTTGTTTTGTCCTTCTCCACTTTCCTCACAAAAGATTAAGGCCAGCCTAGCTCATAGCTCTGAATCAACACAGTTAACTCCCTCTTCTACTGTCCCGAATAGCAAACTCTTTACTCAGGATTTCCACACGGATGTCTCATTGTTACCTCCAACCCAGCTTCTTTATGAACTCATGGTCTTTCCTTCCCTACTGCACACATACCACAAACTGACTCCCCAGTGGGACAAAGCATTCTCCCCCAACCCAGTAAATGACATCAATATCCACACAGCTGCTTGAACCAGAAACCCACAGGTCATCCTTGACACCACCCTTTCCTTGTAGCTAATCAATCTACCAATTTTATGTCCCAATCATCTCCCACATGTCAATTCACTGCCACCAACAATGCACTAAGTGATCTGCATCTTTAGCTTAGGACACTGTTCCAGCCTTTCATATTACCTTAACATATCCATATTTGTCCCTTTTGTCGTAAAAACTGAGGCTCAGAGTAGTAAATAATTCTGTTCAAGGTCAAGAGCAACAATGTTATAGCAGAGTCAGGATTTTATCCTAAATATAATAACGATAAAATTTTTAATGAAAAAATTAGAAAATATAAAGATAATATCTATATGGCTTATAAATTTATGATAGTATATATTTTAAAGGACAGTTGACTAACCTTTAAAATGCTCATTATGCTCAGTATTGTTATTACCTTTTTGTTTGATAAATATATGCTTATAGTGAGAAAAAGGAATAATATATATATGACTTTTACACGTATATTTATAGGCATACAACTTAAAATTTCTTCAATACAAGTTTCATGTGCAGTAAATTTATTAATATTCTCTATCAACCAGGAAAAATAGGGAATATATAGGAAAATCCTAACATATAACTGGCATATTTAGGGATATATTTCTATAATTATTCTTTTATTGTTTTCTGAATTTTCAAAGTAGCCTGGAATGTTCAAATAGAAGTTATGTAACCACAGAGCCAGCCTTACACAAAGTTGTGGACTAAATACAGTTTTTCTTTGACTTTCTTCCAAATCTCTCTTTTTGAACTTCCACAACTCCACCTTCCCTTAAGCCAGTCTTGAGATAGTCCACTTCCATTGCCCTTAAACTGCCTAATGGCTTCCCACAATTGTTACCAGATTGGGTTGCCGTATATACAATAGACCTATTCCATCACTCACCATGTACATCAAAACTGACTAGTACTTTTTCCTAAGGCCTCACTCTACTTTCCAACATGACAGCTAATTTTCATAGATTATTATATATTTTAATGGAAAACTGCTGGAGGTAATACTACAAATATTTTTCTCCACCTTATTTTATGTGTAGCTTTGCTAGCAAGAAGGTGATGTTGAACTTTTCTATTTTGTTATTTTATTATAAAAGTCAATATGTATATTAGACCATGTTTTCCTAAACTCATTTGTTCTCTGGTTATGGGTTAAGTCAGAGGGCTAACCCTCTGGCAATCCAGAGAAGAGGTAAGTGATGTGATATTCCTTTATCTCTCGAGTCATTGCAACATGGGGACCACATTTTAACAAGTGTGCAGCAGAAAACCATAGGGAACTATGATTACAATGTTACTGAACATCCAGGTTCACAGTTTATTTTCTTCCAAAAAGTCCAACTGTTGTTGAAAAAAAAAAAAAACCTAACAAGTAGAACTCTTGATCACAAGCTCTTTGATTCTGGTAACAACACCCAAGCTTCAGGAGTGTTCTTTAAGTACCAAAAGGTAAATAACTAGTAGCTAACATTTCTTGTGCTTTTACAATGTAATATTAAATGAAATGCTTTGTCTCATTTATCTTCACAAAAATTCACAAGTATAGTGCTGTTATTATCCCTTTCTAGATATATGAGAGTTAATATTAGAGAAATTGGGCTTAAGTTGCAGCACTATGAAGCTATCCACAGCCACTGCAGCACGAGTTCGATCCCTGGCCAGGAGACTAACCCACATGGCGCAGCAGACCTCTCCTGTCTTGCCTGCTGCTCCCCTCAGCAGTGTGTTTCAATAGATCTGCCTGTTCTGTTTCCCACTCATTCTCTGGTGAATCCTCTCACCCCCCGATCCCACACCTCTGGCCTGTACCTCAATTCTTGTATGAATAATTAAATCTTTTAAAAAAAATTAGAGAAATTAACTTGCCTAAGATCTTATAACTAACAGCAAGGATTTGAATCCCATTTGCTCTGACTCAAGTTTATGTTTATCTTCTATGCTTCTTTGTGGAGAATTTTTAATGTTCAAAGATGAGCTGAATCACCACTGTATGTATTTTCATGTGAATTACTCATTCATTCATTCAGTAGCTTTTTTTGACCCAAATTCACTGTACACGCTTTACCAGGTGCTGTGAAATCCAAAGCTTAGCCAAATGGAAATCATTCCCTAAAGGAATGTGTCTACTTGGGAAGATGTCATATATAGAAATAACTATAACATGAAGTATACAGTGTGAAGAGCTATGAAACAGATTCCCATTTAAAAAAAAAATTGGAATTTAGAAAAAGGAGAGAAATTTTCCAGCTTGGCAGGAGGGGTGAAAAGACTTAAACAAAGGTAGTATTTCATATGGACCCTGATAGATAGGAAAGGATTTAAATATGAGGCAATGTAAAGCTAGGGAATCTATGGGTATTTCAGGCTGTGAGAGAATATAGAAACAGACCAAAGAGGCAGAAGTTAGAAAACTGTAGGGAAATCAAGAAAAGAGAGAATTAGAAGAAATAGTGGCTAAAAGTGGAATACTGTGGATGTGTTGCTTGTCCTTATCACTAACCAGGACACATGGGTCTCTGGCATCACAGTGTGAGCCTGTTAGGCTTATGTGTGCACTTTGTTCTCCTTTCTTCCATCTAGCATCTCTGCACAGGGATGCCCAAGTCATCTTTCAAAGGAAAGAAACTATTTATAGGTAGAGGTAAAATTTATTGCCCTGGAAAGCCTACGAATCACTTATTTAGCAAAGAAAGGTTATGGGGAAATATCATTCAGGTTGTTTTTATTGATATCCTGTTATGTCCCCAAAACCATGTTAGAAGCTGGGGCCTCCCTGGTGGCGCAAGGGGTTAAGCACCGCACTATGAAGCAATCCGCAGCCTCTGTAGCACGAGTTCGATCCCTGGCCGGCCAGAGAGCAACCCACATGGCAAAGGAGAGCTCTCCTGTCTCTCCTGCTGCTCCCCTCAGCAGTGTATTTCAGTCAGTCTGCCTGTTCTGTCCCCCACTCTGTCTCTGGTGAGTCCTCTCACCTCCCGCATCTCTGGCCTGTACCCCAGCTCTTGTATGCATAAATAAATAAATCTTAAAAAAAAATGTTAGATGCTAAGAATATTTTTTAGTAATGTGCCATTTCTGCCTTCAAGGCCCTCAGAGTTAGAGATAAGACACAAGCATGTAGATAAGGAATTGCAAAGCATCATGAGTTCTATAATAGAGTGAACTACATATAAAAATGACACAAAAGAGACTGTAATCAGCTCTGAGGATGGTAATTAGGGAATGCTTCCAAAAGGGGTGACATATCTGATCCCAGTCTTTTTTTTTTTTTTAAGACAAATGGGATCAACCCACATTCCTAACAGCAGTGTATGAGGGTTCCTTTTTTTTGATGTCCTCGTGACACTTGTTTCTGGTCTTTTTGAAATGGACCATTCTCATGCTTGGAGTTTGTTTGCTTGTTTGTTTTATATATATATATATATATATTTTTTTTTTTAAAAATCATTATTCCTTTTTGTACAGTTTGTGTTCTCAGGTGTAGTCCCCATAAAATTCCTACCAACAAGACATCCATGAACCATCACCGTAGTCTCTTGTGCTCTTCCCACCCATTTTAATTCCTCTCCCTCCCCCACCCTTGCTGAATGTCTCTGATTTTTAGTTGCCTGCTAGCTTTGTCTTTTTTTTTCATGATCGTTTATTTGATTCCCCTATATTCCTCCCGTAAGTGAGCCCAGCCTATATTTTTCTTTTTCCTTCTGACTTATTTCACTGAGCATAATCCCTTCCAGTTCCATCCATGTTGCTGTGAATGGCATGAGTTTATCTTTTTTGATTGCTGAGTAGTATCCTATTGTGTATATATACCGCATCGTCTTGATCCAGTCATCTGTTTTTGGGCATTTAGGTTGTTTTCATCTCTTAGCTATTGTAAATAGTGCTGAAAGAAACATAGGAGTGCAGGTTTCCTTTCAATTTAATGTTTTTGCATCCTTTGGGTAGATTTTCTAGGAGTACAGTTGCTGGGTGGTATGGTAGCTCCATTTTTAGTAATTTGAGGATCCTCCATACACCTTTCCATAGTGACTGAACCAGTTTGCATTCCCACCAGCAGTGTAAGAGAGTTCCTTTTTCTCCACATCCTTGCCAGCATTTGTTGTTACAGGTTTTTTCAATATGTGCCATTCTCACTGGTGTAAGGTGGTATCTCATTGTGATTTTTGATTTGTACTTCCCTGATTATAAGTGATGTTGAGCATTTTTTCATTTATTTGTTGGCCATTTACATTTCCTCTTTGGAGAAGTATCTTTTTTAGCTATTCTGCCCGTCTTTTTGACTGGATTATTTGCTTTGTTTTTGTTGAGTGGCATGAGCTGTTTGTAGATCTTTAACAATGGAGCTGTTGATGAAAGTGCCATTTTGGATGAGCAGCTTTTTGTTTAGGACTTTTGAACACTGTGGACACTATATAGCATGAGACAGCCAACCACTGTGGCCTTAAGAACTCTTTGTTTTCCCCTGTTTGTTGAATAAGTCCCATTGTTACTCCCTGAGCCTGAATGATCTTACTATTATGCACTGGTGAAGAACCCACAAACAGTTACCCATCCTCCACCTGGGCACTCTGCTTTTGTGGCATTCCTGTTGCCCGCTCTGAACACTATTTCACTCTTTTGAAATCTAGTTTGAGCACTGAAGAGTCAGGAACAGGATACTGAGCAGGTTTTCTATGATCCAGCAGACCGGGTAAAGGAGGAGTCAGAGTCCTCAATGGCTTTTTGCAGACTTTTATTGGGGTTTACCAGGTACACAGCAGGCAGGGGTACTGGGGGGCCGGGAGGCTGGCAGGCCTCCCAGCCCCCAGCAAGTTTTCACTCTGTCTGGGCTCTCTGGCGTTCTCTCTTCTTCTCTCGGCTTCTGCTCGTTCTTGGCTTCTCTTTTGGCTTCTGCTGGCGTCCCCGTGACGCCACCCTTAAAAGCACAGTCTTAGCCCAGGTGAATCCCATCTACCTATGCCCACACCCTATTCCAGGTGCCCGCCATCAGGCATGCATTCAGGACCGCAAGGATCCATCATCTATCCTGATGGCGGGAGGGCAGAAAAACCTGACATTTTTCCTTACCCTACAAGCACTATATGCATTTCTGGGTATGGATTATTAAGTCAGAACCACACCTGGGAGTTCTCTCTTGTATTCACAACCTTACTCTGGGGTTCTTACTCACATGAGGATCCTAGTTCTCTGGTTAGTGAAAGCATTCAGTCACTATCTGGTTTGAGCCATGAGTGTGTGTAAGGCAGATGTTAAGCATAACACTGCCTCAGGCTGCAAATAATAGCCTCTTCTATGAAGAGACACAGGTAATCCAGCCTGACCCTCCCCAACCAGTTAGGGCTTCAGCTGTTCTAGATAGGGAGCCATGTTTAAGCCAGTGATCATCACTCTGCACTTATATTCTCCAGTAGTATACTCTATCCTGGATGCCAACTCTATGCACGCCCCTCTCTCTGGTTAAGTCCTTTTGACCCAGCATCTCAGCACAGTTCAGTTACACCTGTTCTTACCCCTTCCTGCTGAACCTTTGAGCCTGATGTTTGCTGCTATAGTCTGTTTATCTTTCAGGGGTGTAGGGCAAATGAAGATTGGTCAGGCTTTTACACCACTGGCCTCTGTGGCTATCACTGACCTTGAAAGCAGAAAGTGCTTGGGAGCATGAGCTCAGGTATGCATGCCTGATTGTGGACACCTGGAGTATAGTGTGGGCCTGCGTAAGTGGACACACCTAAGCCTGAAGGCTGGTACCATTAGGGCAACATCACACACAGAACGGCTGCAGTGGAGAATGGTCATGAGAGGATGAATGACTGCTGCAAAAGGAATCCCAGAGGAAAGAGCATATAGAGATTCACAGGAGGGCCCAAGTTGCTGTCTCCCTGCTGGCTTGTGTCCCCTGTGTATTATTAAAAAACCTGTGGGGATGATGCCAAGTACTCCAAGGTTCTCTTTTAAACTGCCTGAACCGACAGTGAACCTACAGCCTGGGAAGGTTGCAAAACAAGGGGTTATTGACTTTGGTGCAGTTTTGTTGTGAATATATGAAGGAGGCAAGCTGTAGGGTAAATGAATTAATCAGGTTTTTTGTGCAACTAGTCTCTTTGGCTGTCATCTGCAGCCTTGATGGTGTTAATGCAAAAGGCGCTTGGGAGCGTGGACGCAGGGAAGGCATGCCTGATTGTGGACACCTGGAGTGTGGGTGCGGGCATGCCTAAGTACGCACACCTGAACCTAGAGGCCAGGCTATAAGGGTGGCGTTTCTCAGAGACAAGAGGACAGCTATGAGAGAACAAGTGGCTATAAAAGAGGTAAGACGAAGCGCGAATGCCAGAGAGCCCAGAGAAAGAATGTAAAGATTCCTGGGGGGCTGGGAGGCTCAGTTGCCTGCCTGCCTCTTTGCATACCTTGCCTGGTGTATCTGTGTACCTTGCCTGGTGTATCTGTGTACCTTGCTCCCTGAGAGAGCCATTAAAGCTTGAAAAATGCACCAAGGGCTCTGGGACCCCTTTATCTGTCTGCCTGAATCCATAGTGGACCCAGACTGGGATGGTTGCACAACACAAGCCCAGTCTCTTCACTCTATCATCCTGTCAAGTTTCTGAAATGGCACCCTCATTGCATACTAAAATTTATCTGTATTTACATCGCATACTGCTTTTGAAGCTAAGGCCCTGCAGCACAAACTGGTTCTTTTCAGCCACTGACTAAGTGGTGGGATCTGTTGGAAAAAGTGACTGTGCCTGGCCCCAGAAGCTCCTTGTGGGCAGTGCAAGTGCCCATCACCGTTGGCCCCACAGGGACTTAGGCTGCAGGCAGAGCCCAGGAGTGATGGCAAGCGGCATTGGTTCCCCTACCATACCACCCCAGGGATGCAGCCCCTGGTTCAGGACTACAGGGATGAACATGGGGCCCCATCAGGCCAGCTCCAGCGCTGTGGCTCCCTCCAGCTGCAGGCAGTAGAGAGGCCGTGGATTTGGTTCCTGGATCATCACAGAATGGGAAGATCAGGTGCAAAATATGAGCTGATGGTAAATGGCCCAGTCAGCCATGTTACTGAAAACTATCCAATCAGACTTGTAGGTGGAGGACCCTGAAAAAGAATATAAGGCAAGGCAGAAGCCAGCTCAGAATTCAATCTGCTTGAGGACTCTGTTCCTGGCCTTCAAAGAAAGAAACAGCATCCAGTGCTAGCCTCTGAAGGCTAGAAGAGAGCTGGATCCTGGCCCACTGCTGGCAGGCTGGCTCTGAGCTCCAGGCCCTCATTAACAGGACAGTGCCATCTTGTATGAACAGTTTTGTTTGGACTTTTGGATGCTGCTGGTATGAGATAGCAGGCCACTTGTGGCCCTAGGAACTCTTTGTTTCTTCCTGTTTGTTAAATAAACCCCATTGTTGTTGTTTGCTAAGCCTGAGAGGTCTTGCTATTATGTGCAAGGATAAAGAACCCTCAGACAGTGACCTGTCCTCCACCTGTGCAATGTCCTTTTGCAGCATTCCTATTGTCCCCTTGTAGGGTAAGGAAAAATGTCAGGCTTTTCTGCCCTCCTGCCATCAGGATGATGATGGATCCTTGCAGTCCTGAATGCATGCCTGATGGCAGACACCTGGAGTAGGGTGTGGGCATGCGTAGGTGGGTACACCTGGGCTGAGACTGGCTTATAAGGGCAGCGTCACAGGGATGCCAGAGGGAAAGAGAAGCAGAAGAAAAGGGATGAGAGAACACCGGAGAGCCCAGAAAGCATGAAGATTCGCTGTGGGCTAGGAGACCTGCCAGCCTCCTGCCCCCACTGCCCCCCGGCACCCCTGCCGGCTGCGTACCTGGTAAAAACTCAATAAAAGCCTGAGAAGCCGCTGAGGGCTCCAGGACGCTCCTTCACCCGTCTGCATAGAGAACCTGCAGTGGGCCTTCCTGCTGTCACACCCCCTCTCACCATTGTTTCACTTTTTATTCTTCCAATTTTTATGTTACTACTACAACCTTAAGCTTTAATTTCTATAGCATTATAGAAAGGTGCATTTAACACCTTGTAGGATTTGATCCCCATTATTTCTCTTTGAAAACTTTCTAGGCCTTTTTCACATTTTGTTCTTGAATGGGTCTTTTGGAATAAATTAGATGAACAGGGTAAATATAACCATAAAAAGAGCTTCTAGGGGCCTCCCCGGTGGCGCAGCGGTTGAGCGCTGGGTTGCGAAGCTGCCCGCGGCCTCTGCGGCGCCAGTTCGATCCCCGGCTGCTTCCCGGCCACCGGAGGAGGGTCCCACATGGCGCGCAGACCTCTCCTGCCGCCCGCTGCTCCCCTCAGCAGTGTACTTCGGTCCTTCTGCCTGTTCTGCTCCCCGCTCTGGCTCTGGTGGATTCTCTCACCCTCCCGCGCTTCTGACTGTACCCAGTGCTTGTATAAACAAAACAAACAAATAAATAAATAAATAAAAGACTGTCACTTTAAAAAAAAAAAAAAAAGAGCTTCTAAACTTTTTTTTAGCATTTTAGGTCTTTTACAACCTTAATCCCTTTTTAAAGTCTTACTAATTTAGTCACAGCTTTTGTGAAGGTTTCATTTTCATTTCAACACATGTGGAATCATCTTGAAGTCTTAACTCTTAAAATCTTCTTTATTTTAATACAGGTTCCTTGTAGTTTGGAATACTGGGATGAACTCCAGAAGGTTTTTGTTGCATTTCAAGAATTTAGTCTGTCTGAAAGCAAAGTGTGTGAACTGCAATTGCCAGACATTAACCATGTGAATGACCAGAGGAAACTGGTATCCTCGGATCTTTGGAGAATTGTGTTGAACACCAGTCAAAGTGGAGCTGATGACCAAAGGTAACTCAATGGAAAGTGAAATTACTCTAATTACATTCTGAAACAATCATTAAGTCATCTTATGTGGTGAACCTCACTTAGCTGTATCTGGGCTCTTTAGCCACTGCATCTGTCTGAAGTACAGAAGAGAATCAGGAAGCAAGAGAGGCTGATGTTTCAAAGTCTGTGTACTAAGTTCTGTTTTTACTTATAACTTAACCTTGTGACCCTCTCACTAAGAACCCATTCCTTAAATATAAAATGAAAAAAGTTCAAAAATAAACCCCAAAAAATAAAATCTTGTCATCTTGAACCAAAAAATATTCTAATACCCAGCAAGTCAACTCTTTTTCTGTATTTCCTTTCTTTTTCTCCATTATGTGCTTTTACAAGATTGTATCCCTAGCACACCATTTTGTCTCATGGGTCCTACTTTGTATTATAAATAGTAGGGCCTCCCCAGTGGCGCAGCGGTTGAGCGCTGGGTTGCGAGGCTGCCCGCATCCTCTACAGCTCGGGTTCGATCCCTGGCTGCTCCCAGGCCACCGGAGGAGGTTCCCGCATGGCGCGCAGATTTCCCCTGCCGCCCGCTGCTCCCCTCAGCAGTGTGCTTCATCAGTCTGCCTGCTCTGCTCCCCACTCTGGCTCTGGTGAATTCTCTCACTCTCCTGTGCTTCTGATTGTGCCCAGTGCTTGTATAAATAAACAAATAAATCTTAAAAAATAAATAAATAGTTGTGAATACTTTAACAATAATGTGTTCACTGAAAAACATTTGGAAAATAACACCACAAGTAATCATATCACACTGAAATAATCTCTAACATCTTGGTCTGTAGAAATCAGTCTTTTTTTATTGATTAATTTATATTACTAGTAATGTTTTATGCTTTATGTATTCTATTCTAGATCATTTGGGCTCTTTAAACATAATTACCTTCCTAGTCTATTGCCTACTAATATACAGTTAGTGAAAATAGAGTTGGAGGATCTTGAATTTACCTGTATGTAATGTAACAATGAAAAAAAAAAAAAACCACCCTTTGTGGAGTTGGCAGATGAATGAATATTTGCCTTTTTTAAATATAAGCTACCTAGTCAGACCAAGCAATCTCAGAAAATAGAGGTAACGGATAATTTAAATGATTTTTTAAATCTGAGTTTCAGTAATGTCAAGTTAGTATCATTTCTTGATTCTAATTATGAAAAAGTACATTTTCATCATTGAAAGAAGTATTTTAGACAAGGTTAATTCCTCTGAATCTGAAACATTCATAATAATTACTTTTGTTAGGAAGCCTAGCTCTATAGAAATGTGGATCATTTAAGCAGACAATTAAATTCAGACAGCTTTTGACATTGTAATCACAAATCTTTTATCCTCACCTGGGACTTTTCAACATATTAATAACTATTATTTCACAGTTGATCTTGCTTTTAAATTGTGATTAACCATTTTTCAAGTAGAACTTGACTTTGATGAAATTAAATTTTAAGAGTTAGTTTGAAAGTCAACATAAAATACTATTAAGGAATTTTTAAAAGAGATAGTAAATTTCAGCCAGAAAAAAAAAAATCAGTGCTTTGATAATATGTCAGCAATTACACAGGGAAAAAAAAACTACTATGGTGAGACCTAGTATGTTCTCTCATGTACAAAATCTGGAACTGGACAAAAACCGGACACATTTATTATTAGATTGACTTAATAATCAGTGCATTGGGAGGTGTGTGAATCATAATATTGGATATCACAGGAAGAAAGTTCATAAAAAATCAATCCCATGAAATGAAATTTCATCCATGCAGCACTCTCCTTGATGGACGGGGCAATGTTTTTGCAGTAAACAGAAGAGAGTTTATGTGGACCACTTTTGAGAGAAAATGTAAATGAATGTCAATGTGATACTGTAAAATCTCTCTTGGGAGCTGAAGATAATCACCAACAATTAAGTTAATCTAAGTAACCTGCATGGTACCTTGTTAGTCGGCAAAAAAAAAAAAAAAAAAGTGGGATGGGTAGATGTTGTTTTGTTTTCGATGAGGGAATGCTAGACATTATGCTAAGCGGTGTTCCTCTCATATTTAATACTGAAAGATAGGTGCTATTAGTATGCCCATTTTACAATGAGAAAACTGAGGTTTAACCAGATGAAGTAACTTGCCTAAGATGCAATATAAGTATACAAGCAATACAAGCATTTCCCTCTAGGTTCTCTCACTCCAGTCATGCTCTGCTTAACCTCTATTATATTGTCAAGCCTTTATTACCACAGAGGCTTCTCCAGAGAAAAGGTCAAGCCTTCATCAATCAAGTCAGATGAATGTTGGGTACCTGCAGTGCAGTAGAGCTTCACCCCAGAATGACATGAAGGGATGAATTTTTAAGGACCTAATTTCCCATATTATCTATGGATCAATCTAGATCTAGACTTACTAATTATCTCTTTTTTAAAGAATTAATAGAATGTTGCATACCTGAAGCATATAATGTTCTATAATACAGTGTTGTTTCAAGTAAAAAAAAAATTTATAACACTCTACACATCACCCAGGACAGTTAAAAACACCACTTTGGGACCTCCCTGGTGGTGCAAGGGGTTAAGACACAACCTATAAAGCTGTTCACAGCTTCTGCAGCATGAGTTAGATTCCTGCCCCCCCTTCCCCCCCCCCCCCCCACCCCCCAGCCAGAGAGCAACCCACATGGCATGGCAGACCTTTCCTGACTTGCCCGCTTCTCCACTAATCAATGTACTTTGGTCAATCTGCCTGTTCTCTTCCCCACTCTGTCTCTGGTGAATCCTCTCACCCCCCCATACCTCTGGCCTGTACCCCAGCTCTTATGCGCATAAATGGGTGAATCTTTAAAAAAAAACACTTTGGCTAAAATGAAGGTATAAATATATAAAACTCCTGCTATGCATCTTGCTATTTAGAATATTTCCTCTGTTCTAAAATTTTGCATTTTGAACAGGAACTTACTGATATTTAAGTTAACTACTGAATCCTGAGCATTTGTATCACTATGTCAGAGATCTTGCTCATTGGAACCATATTTACTTCTGTTTTTTATTTTGATACCTGGATCAGGTCAAGGTCCTTTGTGCTTAATTAAGGAAAGTATACAAATGTAGGTCTTGTATCTGTTCTCAGCAGACATTCTCATATTTATGACTGTTTAGCTTTGTTACACTTACATCATTTTAATCCTTGTTTAAAAAGTAAATATATGCCACTGGTATAGAGTATAATGATCAAGCTGAATATAGGAAAATATAATTTTACTGATTTAAAATAAAGAATACTGAGATTATATATACCACATTGTGTTTAAGGAATATTTGGTTTTGATATGAAATGCCACAATTTTTAAATAAAAGTCTAAATGTTAGATTAACCTAATAACTATTTTAGTCAGGATTCAAGATTGTTGACCAGTTAGGTATGGTAAGAGTTACTATGTAAACTTAAAAACACTCCTTTTTAAACCATTCATTTTTGCATTTAGGTAAAGTAAGGAATTGATCTATTTGTGATAGATTATGACACAAACATGATATTTCAACAATTTAATATGTTAATAGCATCTGCTACTCTCAAGATATAGAAAGGTAAATCTTAGAAACTCAAGAGTGTCAGAAATTGTGGTTGTCAAGAAAAATGCTTCAGATAAATACCTCAGATTGTATACTGAGAGTTTTAAAATAGATCTCATTGAACTCTTGCCTGTATTTTTTGTTTGCTTATTCTTTATTTTTGCCTTATTGAGATAAGATTGATTTACTGCAGTATGTATGACTCAGCAGTTTCAGCTCACACTTCTTTAGATGAATTATTTTAAATAATATTTTGACTAACATAATATCCTATTTCTAACAGCTCCTTAAAGTCGTATCAGAGTTTATAGTGTAAAATACATGTACAACTAGTTTATACATTTTGTTCTGAATGAATACAAGTCTTAATGAAATCTTTTACTTAATGATTTGTGTTAGTATGGCCATTTATGGAAGTTTTGAGAATATACGTAGCTGCATTTTTGTGATTAGCATTTAGTCAGAAACATGGAGCCCCAGAGTTTGTTTTCTTTGTTCATAAGGGATATTTCAGTAAATAACATTTCAGTAAATACCACCATGTATAACTATAAATCTCTAAATACTCAGTAAGAGTGTTGGAATGCGCCTAATTTTCATTTCACCAGCTATTTCAAAATCTCTCAAAACTCAGTTGAAGATTCACACTTCTGAGAATGCTAAATTACTGTTATATTTCCACTCTGGTAGCATTTTCCACTTTTCCTATAATAGTGATTGTTCTGTTTTATAGTGTTTCCAAATGTCTACATATCTTATATCACCAGTTAGCCCTGTGAGTTCTTTTAAAACAAGCATGTATCTCTTTTTTTCCTTCCATAGTTCTCTAAGATAATATAAATCACAGTGTTTCTTCTCTAGTTTCCTCATTGAATTGGGGATCCATTCTAACATAGCTTCAGGGCAAATTTCAGTTTTAGAAAATAAAGCATGGGGCCTCCCCTGGTGGCACAGGCGGTTGAGCGCCCGGCTGTGAAGGTGTCCACAGTCTCTAGCGCCAGTTCAATCCGGCTGACCGACCTCTCCTGTCTCGCCTGCTGCTCCCCTCAGCAGTGTATTTCATCAGTCTGCCTGTTCTGTTCCCCACTCTGTCTCTGAGGAATCCTCTCACCCGCCCGCGAATCTGGCTTGTACCCCTGTTCTTGTATAAATAAATAAATCTTCAAAAATAAATAAAATTTAAAAAAAAGAAAATAAAGCATAAAGGACAGTGAGGAGAGAATAAGACAGTATCTATTCAGTGATCTACAATTTAACAGGATGCACCTTCCCCTCCACTCTCATGCTTCTGTTAACTGAGACAAAGCAAGTAGGCAGCAAAGTTCCATGCACACCAGTCACCATGTATAAACTTCTTTTCACCTACAGCTTCTTCTCACCTTCCCTATTCATTTTAATCTCTTTTATTTGTATAATATGGTGCTAAGAAGACAACCAAGTGATGAGAGCACTTTTTGCAGTACAGTTGTCCATGGGACCTGGGTACTTTTAGACATGGTCGTAACTTTTATGGTACCTAGTACAGCATTCTGTTATAATAATGGTAACATGGATATAAATAATTTTTCAGTGGTGACACTGAAAGTATTTAATTTTTGACCAGCTATGTCATCTGAATTTTGATGGTCTTAAATAGGAGAATAGAAAAAGTTATATGAGAGGTGAGTGGAAGAAAATTAGATTGGAGGTAAATTAATATGGCCTGGTATTTGAGGAATCCTTTGAAATTTTTCTGCCAAATATTCATTGAGGATAATCAAAATGAAGTTAATTTTTTAAATTATAGATAACTCATGAATTAATACACAAGATTTGATGAAAATATGTTGACTATAGGATCATGGGTACTAGCTTTAAAAACCCGTAAAGAAAAACATTTCATATTTTAAGTTATTGAACTTCTTTTGTTATTTCCCATAGCTCTGCAAGTGAATCTGGTTCTCAAAGCACTTGTGACCAACTCGTAACTCCAACAGCCCTGGCTGCCTGTACCAGAGTCGATTCCTGTTTTACCCCATGGTTTGTCCCATCTCTTTGCATTTCCTTCCAGTTCACACACCTGGAGTTCCATCTTTGTCATCATCTTGACCAACTAGGCACAGGTACTCTTTACTTCATCTTCAAAATAATATCCACTGAATATTTATTGGTTTGTCTTAAGTGTTGCCATGACACAACTCATTTTTACCTAAATAATTTGCTTAGAGGAAGTAAAAAGGCTCAAAGGGGTTTCCACTCTATGTATTGGTGATGTTTCAAAGTGCTGTGATTGTTAATCAGTTCTCCACCCAAAGCTCCTTCCTACTGACCACCCCGCCCCTGGTTGTGAAACTTTTTAGAAGATAAGTCCATTTCCCTTACCAGTGAGCACTGCCAAAATTATTCTGAAGTTAATTTTGTATGATGGGTATACCCCTCACTTTTGAATTAGCTTATGTACCTATTATATAGGTTGCCAGTTCTACTGAGTTGTTTTTGCATATTTTCTAATGAGAATTTTCAAGGAAGTTACAAAATGTGAAGATGTTACTGTTACTTAAATTATTCTTTTGAAAGAAATACATTTGTTTTTGTTCTAATCCTGAGTCATTACATTAAAGGCATATAGATTCCAAAAGTACTTGATATTAACTGGTTTCAAAAGCATCAATACCTTCTACAAAAGATGGACAAATTTGCAAATATTTTAAAGGACTGGCATTTTTTAAAGTTTATAAAGATTAAATTTTGCCACCCATCAAAAGTGACCTTTTATAAATTTACTAATGTTACATGAATAATGATTCCTAAAAGTCTGTACCAAACCTTTCTAGTTAATACATTTTGATTCAGATATTAGGTTTTCAACATACATGTAATGGAAAAAGGGGGAAAATCAGATTAAAACTAAACACAGCTGCTGTTAAGCATCTTGCCTTTTCAGCAAAAATGGAGTTTAACCTGCTATTTCTAACTATTTGAATCATGTTTTTGTTTTTGAGATTTGGTTAGTAGATACAGAGTACTTCTATAAAACTCTCCTTCGATATGTACCTACTCTTCATTTCATTTGTTCTATTATCAGATTTTTGTTTGTGAACGTGAATGTAACTTTTGGACGATTACATATTTAATAGATTTGATAATAGACAGTCTTCTTTACAATATCAAAAGGCAATTGAAATATTGTAATATCCTCAAGGGAATTTTGAATTTACTAAACAGTTAATGTTGAACTAGCCAAGAAATTAATAATTTGAATGTCTTTTTATTCCTATAAAACATTGACTTACCTCAGCTGCTGTTTTTCTTATTTGTTTTCTCAACAGCTCCACCACAATACCTACAGCCATTTATTTCTGATAAAAATGTGCCTTCTGAACTAGAATACATGATTATTTCCTTCAGAGAACCCCACGTATATCTGCAACAGTGGAATAATAGTTCTCTCTCTCAGAAGATACGGTTTTCAGCTCAAGTAGACTGTAAGCTTCTTGAGTACAGAAATGTCACGATGCAAAGCATGGTCAAACCCTTCAGCATCTTTGGACAGACTGCAGTTTCGAACAATGCTGTAGAAAAGCTTCTTGACTGCACCATCATAGTTGACTCTATATTTGTAAACTTTGGACAACATATAGTTCATTCTCTGAATACTGCAGTACAAGCTTGGCAACAGGTATGCATATTCTAGAACTGTTTACAATTTGTCCATGGGATCTTTCTAGTCCCTCTAATTATCACTTCTAATAATAAGTTAAGCACAAACAAAAATGTGAGAGAATGAAGAATTTGATGGGCACCATAATATTTAGGGCCTTCTCTATTTTGGCAAAGTGATACATGTTATTTTTAAAAGCTTTGGAGAATATGGGTTCTCTACACATGCATGGGAGACCATGCCCACATTTTTGTGACTAATGTACCACATCTGTGTGGAAAGTAACATATTCCCAGAAATTTTTTTCCAAGTATTATGGCTTTAGTTTGCCAAAGCTTCAACTTAGCTATGTATCAAATTGTCGAAGCATCCATTGCAGAAATGAAGAACCTGTGTAAGCCTTTCTGATAATTAGCATTTCATCTTTTTCAAACAGAACAAGCAGTGAGAGGAACACCATTCGCAGATATTAATGCCCATCAACATCTTCATCTCCCTGTGTAAGCCTTTCTGATAATTAGCATTTCATCTTTTTCAAACAGAACAAGCAGTGAGAGGAACACCATGTGCAGATATTAATGCCCATCAGCATCTTCATGTGTGTAATATTGTGTAATATATACAGTCTTAGTCTCTCCTACCATCGTGGCTCTTTTGAATCAGACTCTTGATTAGTAACATTTTACTTTCATCTCTTCTCAGAAATTGGCCATAGCAAAAAAAGGAATGAAGGCATAAGTCTATGATGAATGGCATGTTTTACATGGGGAACCTGTCCATGTCCACTAACAGGAAAATAGTTTCATGAGAAAGTGTGGATAATATTATGCTCCGCAATTTAGGAACAAATCAATTCTGCTTTCATTACTATTATCAGTGTAAAACTGTATCTCCATAAAGTTTGTGTTGCTATTGAAGTGGAGATACTTCGCCATACTCTGATGTGTTATTTACATTTGTGTGGAGCTAGTCCTCCTGGTAAACTGGACCTTCATCCCACACTGCCCTTGTATAGGGGGAGAAGTGAAGGGGCTTGAGTTCTCTAACTTAAGAGTTTTTATGGGAATAAACTCTTTTCTTTATATGCATGAAGACCTATACAAGACTAAGGAATTAATTACCTAACATGGCACTACAATAGCAAAGGGAAAGAAGATAACACATCTGTTTTATATTTTAAAATTCTTTTTTAAGGGCATTCCATGGTTTTCTTGTTGCAAAGGACATGCGTAAAATAAGAGCTAGTGTGATCTAAATCTTTGCAGCTGGTTCAAATAGCGATGTGAAAAAAACCTTCATGGCTCCAATTTCTGTTTTTTGTCATATTTTGAACAATGCATTTAATAAAAAACAAACCTAGAAAATATAAAAGAGTCATTGATAGAGCAGTTAAACCCAGGATATTTTTGTCCTGGTATCAGGGCCATTATAAGAGGACTCATGTGTAACAACTACTGCAAAATGGCCTTCAGAAAACACCAGTTTCCTCCCAAGGTAAAAACATTCTCTTAAACACAGTTACACATATAAATAAAATATGGTGCATAAATATTTAAATGTTTCAAACCACATCAGAGTGTGAATGACTGACTGGTTAACACAGTGCCTTGAAGGAATATTCTGAGTTTTTTTTAAATGGAATTGTATATTTGATTAAGTAGAGCCATATGTCACGTAGCATATTGCTGACAGGTACATTCTATGAATAGTTGGTTCTGATTTATACAGGGATTTGGCAATGTTAACATGAGCCACAAGAGGATATACTTCTGTAATTGTTGCTGTAATTTTCTTGTTTCCTCCCATGTCAAGGGTACTTGCCACCAAGTTTTAATGCGGTAGGCATCTAACCCTGTGTATTCTAAAGTAAATACAGAAATGCTCTACTTTGAAATTATAGGACATTTGACATTGAAATGGCTTATAGAGGGTTATTAAGTTCATTGTTTCTAAGATGTTCTGAATTTGGTTTATCCCCTTTACAGGAGAAGTTTCATTTCCCAAGCTTGGACTTTATTGTATATATAACGCTCATATACAGTATAATTGTTGCCAATGAGAAATATGAATTTAATAAGCAAGACAGGTTATTTGAGTTCTCCACATACTTTTTATCAGACTCATATCTGAGACAAGTCATTTATCCAATGTGGATGGACCAGACAGTTGAAACATGAAGCAATTTGACCTTTCACTTTTAGATCACCAGGTCAAGATTAACAGAAGCCTTCATCAGTGTCTGATTTCTCTGGCTGTAGATTTTTTTTCCCTTTTGTAAGTGATTAATGTTTTGTGAAAACAGATTAAGAGTCCAGTTGCCATTTGCAGTTTGCTTTAAATTTCTATGTCACATCCCCAGGTTTAGACAAAACAACACTTAAAGAGGGTTTTTATTTTACCTAAAAGTCAAGGTTATACTTGTGTGTCTTGTCTTAAATGATACCTCTTTTTAATTGCAAAACCTTTACAGCACTCTAGCACGAATCTTAAATAGAAGCCACCTCTTAATCATAAATCTGAGTGAGCATTCTGAGATTTAACCTATATGATGTCATAATGGTGTACATGCTTTTTATATAATAGAATTTAAAATATTCCAAGAAATGCTTAAACTTAGTATAATGAACTTCACAGATGAAGGAGTAGAGAAAGAGTTCTCTTGACAATTTTGATTATTCCTTAGGAAAATGTAAACAATTCCCATATATTTTTCATTTACATTTTTTTCCTAAAATGCTCATCATTTATTAACGATCAGTCTTAAAGATGAAGAGAATAACAAATTTTTTCTACTACTCAAGCCCCCTCTAGTAACTTGAACTTTACCAACAAACTGATCCCAACACATTATGAAAACAATTTTGGGTCAGAATGTCTATCTGGATGGGAGTTTCCAATCATACATATCCTTTTTCATGTTTGCACTGTTGGACCTAAAGGAAGAAAAAAGGTTTACATGAAAGTAATTTTTGGTGATTATATAATGCTAAATGGGAAGATATCATCGAAACTAATTATACACTGTGATTCTAGTTCGAGTAAAGGTTTTTAGATAAATGTATAAAATAAAATTGGATAGGATAGACTAGAATAAGAACAGATAGGACTCTCAAAAGAAAAAAGTTGGGGGAAGAAAATTCACCAAAATATTACAGCTATTATCTGAGTACAAAATTAGAGACTTTGGAAAAATCCATGCTTTCTATATTTTCTAATTTCTCTACAGTGAAAATATATTATATTTGGAATTTTAAAAGTTAAATTTACTCATGTGTTTGTATACTGACTTTACCTGTTATTCATATGCTGCATACTAGAGACAACATTGTAAATAATACAGACCTGATTCCTGCCTTTATGTATCATACAGTCTTAATAATGAGGACAATGTTAAACCCAGAGTCATACAACTAATAATTTCATCCCAATAGGGATAAGTGCTGTGAGGGCAAAATACAGAGTGTTATGAGCATAAAATAGGGGGATTAACCTGGTCTGGGCAGAATCTCAGAAAACTATCCAAGGAAATGTCTTAAAAATAGAAACCTGACCCCCTTATAAGGGGGTTGCAATTGTATGGGGAATATAAAAAAAAAATTAAAAAAAATAGGAACCTGAAAGCTGAGTAGATAAAAGTCAAGTGAGAAGGACGAGAGGTGGAAGCAAAGGAAAGGCACCAAGGTAGGAAAGAGTTTGACATGTTGGATGAATTGAAAAGAGGCTAGAATAGTGTTGAAGGAGCAGAAAAGGACTGGCAGAGCTAGGCTATAGTGAGCAGAGGGACAGTGGCTCAAGATGTGATGGGAGACAGACCAAACAGGACATCTGAAACTCAATGGCAGACAACATATTTGTTGATTATAATCACTTTGGTCTCACTTAGCCAGAGACTCCTTTGGTGATCAGTGTAGCCATCAAACAAGACTCTACTCACAGAGAATGGTGAGGGCTAGAAGCCCTCACAGGCGTTTGGAATCATGAGCTACTTTGGGACCTAACTTATTGCAGCCATAGAGCACTGTCTGCCCACTTTGGGGGCTAGATGTCTAGAAGTGGATTCTAATTCCCAAAATAATTCTGTTCTAGATGAGGTTCTAGGTCTAGTCTAGTCTTAATTCAGGCTGGATTCCAGTACATTCATCCATAGACTTCTTGGCTTCAGACTTCATAATCACTCAAATCACTGTATTTGTGAGTGACAGCCCATTTTTTTCTCCTTTCTCTCAGTAAATATAGCATGGCATTGTGATGTTAGTTATATCCATAGCTGGGAAATTGAGGACAACTGGGGACCCACCAGTTACGTGTTACCTCTCATTGTTTGTAAATTGATTCTCCGAGATTTTTTTTCTCTTGCCTTCCCAAGTTATTTATTTAGCTATTCTTTTAGTTTACAAAAATATTTGTTTTTTAACCCATAAGCACAGAAACACTCTATTACTTTGCCAGTGTTTATTGTAACAACATATACTACTATTAGAACAACAACATAATGGAGATACCATTATGTTGAGGAGGAGGTATCAACACAGAAACATACTAGTAACTGGCTGAGCCTCAGTGGATTAATGGAAGACATTCGTTGATTGATGACTATTAGCTGAAACAGATACCAACAACTGTTTTTCAACTTATATTTCTTTGAAAACTACAACTTGGCTTACACTGACTCTAGAGTTGATCTGTTTTCTGTGTTCAGCCTCTTAAGAATAGAGGGAATGTTATGGTTTTATTTACATCTCTCCCTAAGCAGATTTATACATGCGTGTGTGCACACACACACAAAACACACCCTCACCCTTCCCCTTAACGAATCTGAGGATGTATACCTAAATGATCCTTACTTTCTGTAGGGTACAAACTGTGGCTTGGGTAATTGGTCTTGATTGTTGCATTTAGAAGGCCAGGGACATGGTAATTCTAGCCTCCAGTATTCTGTTTAAAAATGTGTACTACCCAGTACATGTTAATTCATTTTAAAATGTTAAAAGTTTGAGGGATCTTATTGTTCTTTTACTCTTCTGTATGTATGATTTATTTTGCAGGAGTATAAATCAAAACATATTCTTGGAACATTTAAGATCTCTTTAAGGTATTTTTGGTGCTTATCCTGGAAGTATAGAATACTTTGTATACCAGAGCTAATGACAACAGATCTTTTAGTGTTTCTGTGTTGTAACAATCGCCACTGGGCAGACAGCTGCCAAACATCTTGCAATTAATCTGATGCACGTTGGCTTTCGTATTCTTTTTCTTTCAGAACAAATGCCCTGAGGTAGAGGAGTTGGTCTTCAGCCATTTTGTGATCTGTAATGACACACAGGAGACACTGCGGTTTGGCCAGGTGGATACTGATGAAAATATTCTACTGGCGAGTCTCCGTAGTCACCAGTACAGCTGGCGTTCTCACAAATCCCCACAGGTATTTGAGAAACAGCCTTACAAACACAGCAATTGTTAAGGTTGGGGATTTGTTTTATACTGCATTTGTGTGCCTGTGTCCAGTTATTTTCTTTTTTAAGTCTCCCAAGGAGCCACACAGTGTAGCTACATCCGACGGAAACCCAGAAATGTTTAGAGAGGAGCACACAGTACATCCATGCTAGTTTGGGAATGGAACATTCTCCTTTCCAGCATGGTGCTATTGAGGCAACATCTTGTGGTGATTATGAGGTCGGTCTGTAGAGCCCCAGTTCACAGATTTGGATCATGGCTCTATGTATCTTTGAGTGATTTTCTGTGCTTTGGTTTTCTCATATATAAAATGGTTTTAAAAATAGTACCCATTTCGGGCCTCCCCTGGTGGCGCAGCGGTTGAGCGCTGGGCTGCGAAGCTGCCCGCAGCCTCTGCGGCGCCTATTCGATCCCCAGCCACCAGCGAGGGTCCCACATGGCATGACATACCTCTCCTGCCACGCCCGCTGCTCCCCTCAGCAGTGAATTTCGTCAGTCTGCCTGTTCTGTTCCCCGCTCTGGCTCTGGTGAATTCTCTCACCCTCCCATGCTTCTGACTATATCCAGTGCGTGTATAAATAAATAAATAAATAAATAAATCTTTAAAAAAAAATAGTACCCATTTCCCAGGCTTGTGAGAACTAAAGGAGCTAATATGCATGAAGTACTAGAATAGTACTTGATATATTGTAAGAATTATGTGTTGACTATTATTACTTGTTTAATTCGGATTTTGACCATGTGCGTACTCTGTGCCAGGCATGTGCTAGACACTCAGAATTTAAAGCCAGGGAAGTCATAGCTCTCGCCCTCCTAGGACAGCTCGTGATCTGTGATGAAGTAAGCACAATGACAAAATATGTCCAAGAGAGTGTTGAGAAAAGACAAAGCAAAGGATATCTGTTTTCCAAGTGGTGTAATTCCATTTTCCTGTCACTTTAGATGGGAATAATTAGAGGGATGTGCCCTGCAGGGATAATATGAGGATGAATTAAACACAAAGATGTGATCTTAAATGAGTAAAAGAAATCCTAGGAAGTACTCTCAAGAATAATGTATTTCTAAGACTCTGGGTAATAAGGAAACTACTGTCTGCTTGTGATTAAAAGAAAGTCATTAGATTAGAGAACAAGTTTTCCCATCTGGCCTATAGACCAGCTTCAGAATATGTTATACCCTCCGGCTCCCTCTTGCTTTTTTTTTTTTTTTCCAGTAGCTAGATTCTGATTTTACTTCTTTTTCATCATATTGCCACACCATTTGAAGTAAATTTGGAAAAGTAGATACATTACAATTCTTAAGTATATTTAATTCTAGTTAATCTGACAAGACAGTACTATATAAAACCTTTTTAAATGAAAGTTTTCACAAAAGTTTCTCAATGTGATATTACACTAATAGTTTTAGAGTGAATGAAATGCCTTTATTTTCTAATTTTCTTCTGGAAACATTTCCCATTAGAGATTTTAAGTTGTTGGCTCCATGTAGCAGTTAAAGGACATTTTGTTTATTTCAAAATGAGGTTTCTGTTCATATTTTTTCTTGTTTCAAGAGCGAGAACATACAGATACATACACCAAAAAAATTAACACTTGAAGTTCCTAACACCCAGAGACAAACCAGGTTATACCTGTATAATCTTTGAGAGTTTTGAAAGGCTTCTATGGCAGTTGCATTCCCAGCAATTTCTAGCAATGGCAGGAAAGAAACCTCTGAAGGCTGCAGTAATGCTGCAGATCTTAGCCAATGGCAAGCAAAACAAAAGAAGCTTAACTCTCCCTCAGCCATTTTACGTTGCATAGACTGTGGGCCTCAATATTCCCTGGATCCTGAAGCCAGTATGGGTGGGGAATCATACAAACAGAGTGCTCTTCCTGGTAAGGATGTATAGCTTCTGGGTGGGAAGGAGAGCAACAGAAAAGAATGGATGATCTTTTCCACAGTCAAACCTTTCATATGAATACTTTAACACTTTCTCAAGGTCTTCTTTTATTTATTGCTGGTTTTGTTTTCACTATATTCCTGTGTGGTCTGTATTATTTGTTATGCATATTTGATAGATAAGGAGACAAATAAAAACATTAAGTTAGATAGTGATAAAGTTGGGACTGAATCCCATTATCTTTTGATTGTCAGTATAGTGTGAATGCCACACTATTCCAGACTCTCCTAGGTTTTGGCCACATGGTTTGTCTGTTAGAATAACCAAGCTGTGAAGTTTCCAGAGAAGGGCTGAGAAATCATTAGTATAATAATCCACATTTAAAGTAGACTAATATGGGATTCTCAGTCCAGTATGGACCCTTGCAAACTTTTAACTATATTACCAAAAGCATTAAGAACATTTTAATGACAAATTGGAGACAAAATAGCCATTCATTTTTATTTCTACTTAAGATGAGCAATGGTCATTATAATCTTCAGGGTAAAACTCAGAACAAAATTGTAAAAACTGTGTCTCTGTACTACATCTATTTATGCTGAGGGAAGTATGTTTTATACCCTCTAAAGCCAGAGGTCTTATTGGCCCTAGAAAGTCTTCAAGGAATTCTTTACATCCATGATTGCAAATTCTGCCCTGTTCTAATGAGAGATTACGTGTGAGGTTCAGAAAAACTAGCCACTTAGCTTCACTCTGCACCTGGAGGTAGTCACAGACCCACAATTGAGCAAACTGTTCCTTTTTCCAAACACCAAGTCATATCCTGCATTGCCCAGCAGGCTTGGTTTTAGAAACATTTGTGTCTGCATGTTTATGCTATGCATGTTTATGGGTGTTAGTCAATTCATAGTCTCAGGGAGGATTTCTAAAGTTCATAGAATTTAACTCCATTAAACAATGTAGTTTATATTGCAGAGATCAAGAAAGTGGCAATGACACCTGGAAAGGTTTCAAAGAGGTCAACATATCTTAGAACCACACAGGAGGTTGCTAACAACAATAAGTCCCAACAGGATGGGAAGAAACATGGACACAACCAATTCCAGAAATCCAAAGCTGGAAAATCTTTGAGAACTGAAAAGTTATAAACGCTCCTTATAGTTTCTAACACATGTTCCGTGGTAAGATCACTTAAAATGCTGGATATTCTTGCCTAAACAAACAAATGAAGAACAAAACTATTTCCCAGGGAATAATTGAACATATTCAGCTGCACAGTCATATGTGCCACCACAAAGGCCCTTAAATATCCCACTTCAGTAGACTTCAGATCAGGTTGGATGAGAACAATAACCAGCAAGAGATTAGTCTTCAGAGAAGTACTTCACATTATATAGAGTTGAATCTAGGGACTGGAAATGTGAGTTTAGGTAATCTTTCCCAGAAAATGGACAGTATGTGTAGCTCAATGTCAAGAGAAGCTTTGTTACCCAAATTGAATGTAATTACACCTTATTCATTAGTAGGATTTGTGTATAGCCTATTCAAGCTAACCTTTCTGGTTAATAGAATACACTATTTGTTAATTAAACTGCTTAAAATAGGAGTGTCTCTACCTTCCATGTATGAATTTACATTTACTTTTACCCTCAAAACAATGAATTTATAGTTTAAACATTGGTTTAGAGTTTCAAATTCTAGCTACCAATGACATAATTTTAGTAACCAGACCATCAAGTAAGGTGAAAATGGACTCTAGACAGAATTATATAAATTAACAAATTATTTCTTCAAAATGGATGTAATAGAAAGTTTCATAAACTCGGGGAAAAAATGGCAGATGTTTAGAAAATGCAAAATACAACAAGGTATGAATTTCGAAGAGCATCTGGGAAATACTATCTAATCAGATTTAGTGATTAAAAATGTAAATCATGCATTACTGTAAGAAGTGGGGCAACCTTTTCTATGTAAAGCCAGATAGGCGATACTGATTGTGCTTTCAGGTTCTTACTCTCTGTCATAGCTACTCCTGCTGCACAAAAGCAGCTATGTTCATGTGTCTGTGTTCCAGTATAACTTTAATTCACAGGCATTGAAATTTGAATTTCAATCATTTTCACACATCATGAAATACTCTTAATTTTTTCCCAACCATTTAAAAATACAAAAACCACTCTTAGTTCACCAGATATGCAAAATTAGGTGGCGTGTCAAATTTGACCCACAAGCCAGAGTTTGCCAATCCTTGCTTTAAGATCTCTCGGTAGACAAAATTCAGTCACCTAGAGGTTAGATATTAAATTGTTTTCACTCTGATCTAAATAGTTTTCCTAACCTTGAATATTTTGATAAAATGTCTCAGAAATTATGGCTAAATGACAGATAATAGTTTAAATCTAACTCTTATATAGTCAACCTGTGCTCATCAAATAATAGTAAAATATTTTAAACATACTTATTCTGGGCTAATCATTGTATAGACAAAGTTCTTTAGGTCTATTTTTGAAATTTAAAAATTCATTAAAGTTAGGTTTGATCCTTATTTCCTCTTTGAAGGGAAAGTAACAGATTTTTAGTATCTGCCTACCTTGCAGTAATTAGTTATTAATTTCATTAACTAATTTCATTTAATTAATTTCATTAACTATTAATTTCATTAGTTATCTTTCCATTTCCATTTCTATAATTCGCGAGTACATACACAGAAACAGCACATTCCTGTTGCCACTCTCACAACTTAAAAAATTAAAAAGCAGACTTAGGGAGGCAAGGAAATATACTGTACTGGCAAAAGTGTTGAAACGAATAAAAATTTTCAGATGTTCACCTATGCTTTTACATGACATATCATGGTTGTTAAACTTTGTTTAGAAAGGACAAATGAGAAGACACTGTCACACACTGAAAGTGTAAATGACATTGATCCTTTCTTTTCTGGAAGCAATTTATTAAAGAAGCATCATAGCTATTAAAATGACCATAACCATTGACCCAGTAAATCTCCTACTAGTAATCTACTATCAAGAAATAATCCAAATTAAAACACACACAAAAATATTGGTAACAGTGTTACTTAGAGTAGCAAAATTTTTTTTAACACCAAAATTTCACTTTCAGTTAAGTAAATTCTGGCATATCTTTAAGGAAAATTATTATGGACTTTTACATTTTTACATAGAGAAGGAAAGTGCTACCATATTTGTCAGAAAAGCAGGATATAAAATTTTATAAAAACATGAGCATAACAATACAGAAACAAATGTGTAGAAAACTATTGAAAGGAGATATATCAAAATATTACCAGTGATTACCTGAGTGGTGAGTCAAGATGTTATTTTTCCACTGTATTACATTTTAACATACTTTTTCAACTTTTAAAAATAAAAGGTATAATTGAATCTGAGAAGTTAAGTAAAAACTCTGAAAAAATTATATGCAGGCTTAAAGGTAAGAATCTCAAATACTAACTGAAAAAGTGTCAAATGTAGTGATATATCAAGAATGCTTATCTTTGTTCTCAAATGAACTACTGCAATAGTTTTTTTTTTTCGATTATTAGTTATGGCTTTGCCCTACTCCTGTCTACCTTTCAGACTATATCTTGAATAATTTTCCTAAATAATGTTCTGATTATTATACTTCCTGTCCAAAAACCTTAGTTTCCCCATTTACATATTAAATAATACCTAAATTACCTAACAGCCAAGTCCTGAGTCAATCTACTCACAGTTCTTGTCTACCATTAATTCTCTGTAGATGCTTATTTAATCTCACTCTCTTAAATTAACTAAAATCTCCCTTGATTAATTTTCAATCTGTAAATGAAGTGTTTAAGAGTTAACTAGCACAGTGAAGCGAGAACAAGGGTAGTATTCCAAAAAGAGAAGCCAACATGTTTGGAAGCCATAGAGGCATGAAACAGCATGCAATAGCAGAGGAACTTGACTAATTTGGCTATAATGTAGAGTAGTGGAACTGCAAGAGGAGAAAGTAAGTGAAGGCCATGAGGGCCCTGATAGGCTGTGTGAAGCAATTTTAATGCCATCTTGAATCAGTGGTGGCAGAAAGGCAAGATAATATATAAGCCCAGCAAGGTCAAAGTTGACTTTCCACAGAGGCTGGGTTTAAAGGATGAGTAGAAATTGGCATAGTAGACACTAGGAAGGAGCACATCAGGTAGAACCACGGAAATACATAAATATGTCACATTCAGGAAGATTGAGATTTTGTTCAGAATAACTCAGCCATAAAAACTGCATGCCTTGCTGAAGAGATGTGTGCTGGTACATTGGCTCTTGGATGGCAGTGGTAGAAATGCCCTGATTGTAGGATTGGCCAATTTTCATGGCGTAAATGCTGCCACCATAGCTGATTTCAGGTTGCCAATGATTTAAGAACCAGCTCACAAAATTCCTGAATACTTAGCAATTGTTTTTCATAAGTATGAGCTAGGTCAAGTGTACCATCTTTTGGAAGAGTTCTAAAAAGCATGGCAATTCATTTTGAGGAGATATAGTGCATGTAATGGACAGCTTTTGGCTACTGATGGGTTTAAGTAGAGGAATGTCAGGCTCACATTTGCATTTGGAAAAGATTCCTGTGGTATAGTTGAAAGGACAGTCTAGAGGAGACAGAGTATGAACAGAGTGGTATGGACAGGGGTACATAGTCAGGAGTGAGAGAAATGATAACATGAACCAAGATAAAAGTCATAGATTGGTGTAAATGCCTAACAAACATCTTTCTGTGAATAATAGTTATAAATTCTAAGAAAAACAAAAACAACTACCTGAGGGCTCTGGAGACTGAACAAAGGCAGGCAAATTTTGGAGCAGACTTGAAACCTTGAACAAATAATATGTACGGAGTGAATTTTTCTTTTTTTTTCTGTGACTTTGCCTTGAGGACCACCACAGCTATAGTCTTGCGAGACCTTGAGTAGATTACCCAGATAAGCTATGTGAGATAGTAAATGTGTGTTGTTTTAAGCTGCTAAATTGTGTTGATTTGTTACTCAGCAATAGAAATATAATACAACTTGTCAAGAAAAAAATGTTAATAAACTTGAAGATAGATTGAAAAAATCATCCAGTCTGAAGAAATGAGTGAAAAGTAGATTCAAACAAAATGAATAGAACATCAAGGATCTGTGGGACAATTTAAAAAGGTCTAGTGTATGTATAAATAATTGCAATCCAAAAATAAGAAGAGAAAATGGGGCTAAAAATTTTAAACAATTTCAGAAAATTTCCCAAATTTTGTGAAAGATAGAAATGTGTAAACCCAAGAAGCTAAGAACACTCCAAACAGGAATTTCAAAACAGTTCACACTCAGGCATCTCATGATAAAACTAATAAAAACCAAAGAACAAAATAGTGATATAAACATAGAATAACTATTATAGAAATAAGGATCAGTAGAATTTAGGGGTTCGGCAAATGAATGAGATCAACTGAAATGTAACAAGTGGTATTAGGAAAACCAAGACATATCAGGAAAGCTCCAATACAGTGATGTCCTAAAAGCCAAAAAAGGAGAATACATAGAGTTCTAGAATTATCAGTGTTGTCATGCCATAAAGAGATTGTAAAGTGAGACAACTAAAAAGAAGAGACCATTGTATTTGGCTACCGGGAGATCATTCATGGCTCAAAGCAGCATTTTCAGTGGCAAGATAGACATGAGATTACAGTGATCTGAGAAATGAATGGGAGGTAAGGAAATAGACTAGGCATGAATTCTTTTTTTTTTTTTTTTAACATGATGGATTTTAGCTAAAGAAAGCTGCAGGGTCAAATAAGGGTTTTAAATGGAGGAAATTTAAACATGTTCATTTCTCTTTTTTTTTTCAACATTAGATTTAAATTTATTAGACAAAGTGCTGTGACATTTCTTGTGAAAGAGATACAAGATAATTATTAAAACTGAGGGCTATATTATAATTATGTTATAATAGATATTCTTTTTTTTTCAGACCCTGAAGTTGCTTTATTCTGCAGGCTCATAATTGTAGAACATAGTGTATATGCAGTTTTATTATTTTTTTTCTTTAGAAGAAATAAGTGGCAAAATTAATGTAGAAAAGAGGGGGAATTATTAATGGCATAAAGTGTTACAAGGAGAGATGAGGAAGGAATCCAGATCCCATGACACTTTAATAAAGTGATTTCCCACAATATCTACCCCTGTATTTTTGCTTATAATAGACATTTGGCAAATAGTCACTGTATAAATAAATGTTGAGCTGTCTCACAAAGCTTCTGACATTTCTCTGAAGAACATAGATGTTAAAGCTTAATTATTTTAAAAATATAAAAATTATTCACAATATTCTTTACATTATGCTGAATGCTATTGTATATGCTATGAGCGCGTGTGTGCGCACGTGCGCGCACACACACACACACACACACACACAAGCAGAACCTCTGAACTCAAAATATATGCTTCAATATATTATTAATGCATTTGGACTGTTAATTAAGACTAGCTTCTGTTCTCCACTGCCTCCACCCCTTTCACCTCCCAATGACCTCTAAGGAAACCTACTATAAAATAGGAGAACATTAGGGGAGAGGATTATTAGCAGTATACTTCAAGTGAGGCCAACTTTGAGGTCCACATTCATATCCAATTCTTCCCATTTTTGTTTACCTTTGTGTTTATTCCATGAAACATTCTTATTATAAAATGAAAGTACATAGTACAATTACTAAATATTATAAATTTAAAGAAGACATTACAAGTTAAATTTGCATATATTATCTCTCTAATCCTGGAAATTGTTCCCCAGAAACACAGTGTCATCCTGATTGTTGTGTAGGGCAGCCGTCTCCAGCTAGCCATTCCATTCAAAGAGGAAAATTGTATGCCTTTGCTCCCTAGTGGCATAATGAGCTTTTTATTGTTGCTGACATTAAGATCACTAAAATCAACAGTGAGGTAAACACTTCTTGGGACCATCTGGCAAGGATTTTAATCCAAAATACTCTGTAAACTCTGACTCCATTCGAGTATGCTGGACCTACTACCCAGTTACCATCAACTGCATTTTTATTTCAATTTTGAGCAGTAAGTGGAACAACAGCATAGCAGACCTGTAGACCCAATCCCTTAACTTTTCTCTCTTAAAATATTTTCAGTTTCATGAGAAAGTCCAGGAAATTTAACATTCTTGAAGGAAGGTTATAGTGCCTTATGAAGTCACCAGTAGAAGTAAACAGGGCTCTGTTTTGATCGTTAAGTATCTAATGGAGAGAGTATTTGGAATTTATTTTCTTTTGGGAAATACATTTACTCTATAATGTATTAAATCAGAGGCAGAAGTTTGGGATTGAGTTTTCCCTTTTTTGTGTATTTCAAAGTTACTTTATAAAAATGGTTTGCAGTATGACCTAGTTAAGACTTTTAAAGTCTTTCACAAGAAATGGCAAAGACAGGATTGTGATAGGGTACATTATCCCATCCCAGGGCTGATTTCTGGCGTTTTCTACAAGTCTGCTTGAAAGAGAGTGACTGGGGATTATTTCAGCTGTGAAGCACCCAGAGGAATGACTGCTGGTGCTGCTAATGGTCTCTCTGTCCCTCTTCTGGCAATAAATTTTAGTTATTGAAATATAGCTTAGGAGAAAAATGTACTGAAGATTCCTTAAGCTTTTTACAAGACACTCAAAGGCTTTTCACAAGCCAGTGCTCTGCAAATGTGAATTCTTGATGTCTAAACATAAAGGTCCTTTACTGAACTAATTTTAATACAGAATGCTTGGAGAAAGGGAATGCAGCTGGGCCATTAAAGCATGGGATTTTGCCATTTTTTAAGTAATGGGAAATACTGATTAAGTATGTTCTAAAGATTTCAGCATACATAATGTGATTGTCTTTAATCATAACCTATTACCACAAGTCTGTGTAAAAAACACATTCAACTTTATTAAAGACAATGGCATACCTATTGTGGCACTTTTTAATTGTTTCCATTCTAAACAGGATATTGAAGAGTTTATTATCTAAAGGTCAGAATAATGCCCAAGACATGGCCAAGCCCAATGAGTGTCAGATGCATGGAATGTTGAATGACTTCATAGTTATGAAATTATTTCATTTCTCATGATAATTCCTGACTTGCCAAGTTAGTGAATTTTAAGAACTCTGAGAGCAGATTTTAAGATAAATGTGAAATAATCCATACTTTTGGAGTCAGGGACTTCCCTTCAGGCATTAGTTCATATTTGACTTGCTTGACTTACACTTGGGGATAAAATGAGTTAGGACAAGGTCTTAGATACCACTTAGATTTCTTTCCCTGAGTGGGAAAGAAAACCAACTTGCACAACTTTGGCTGGCTCATGTTTCTCGTTATAGAGGCACTAAGAAGCAGCGGTTGCCATGAAATACTTTATTTAACCTTTACAAAAATGTTTTCTTAGTATGGCAAAGCTGTTTAGTTAAATGAAAATAAATAACTGTAAAAATTTTGGATTTCTTTTATATCCATCTGTGACTTTTTTTGCTAATTAAAAATAAGGGATAACTATTATAATTGTCTAAATTGCCATGATGACTAAAAATAAACAAAAGATTACATAAAACTACTTGATCTTTTCTTAGGACACGTGTTTGCATGTCTTCTATTTTACATTAGACTAAATTTTGCTTAATAATGAACATTACATTTTGCATTTGAGAACCATTTAAAAGAAAGTTTATTTAAACCTTTGTTAGATTTCTCTATTATTTATATTTAGTCAATGTTGATTTTCAAACAAATGAAAACTGACAACTGACTCACATATTCAGAATATTTATCCAAATCAGAGTTACTATCAAACAGTATCTTGGGTTTTTTTTTTTAATCTTATTTGGCTTCTATTCCTCAGATCACCTAAATTATTCTTTATCATTTCCATCCAACATACTCTTATCTCTCCCACTGACAAGTTGAGTCCAACCGAGAGCGTGATGACCACTGACTGTCATTTTTATTTATTTATTTAAAAGGAAAATGGGGATTATTTCTTATTTCCCAGACAGATCATCCTTTTCTGTGCACACACATATCAAGTTTCTCTGCATTTTCACTTTTTAACCCTGGTATCAAGGGTAAACAGTCTGACTGTCAAGAATTCTGGACGTAAGGTAGCTATTAGTAACACAGCTCTTGTTTTTTCAGTCACGTATCATTTAACTATAGGGAAACCCACACCCTCAGAAACATGAAAACAATAGATATGTGTAATGTTGAAATGACCTCTTTAAAACAAGCCTATATATAATTTCAAACTTTTTTTCTATATATGTTTATATCTGATTTTATGATTGATATGCTCCAAATACATTGTAAAATTTTATTTTTTTGCTATCTGAGAGAATTTGAGCATTAAATCTTTTTAAAAATATTTTGTGAAGTAATTTTACCCTAATTTAGATAATTTGTATTTAGATAATTTTTACCAAAGATTGCCTATTAAGGGTCCCATAGTTTTGTAGATAATATATAATTCAAAGTGCACTACTATTCACCCAATTCTTATTTTCTCTTTTGACTTATTTTTCTCTTAAGTATGTAAATTTCAGCCAGAGATTAAATAGACTAATGCCTGTACAGTAAAAAACCATTAATAAATTCATGTAGATTGTAGAGTTCTACTTATTTATGAAAAATAAATTAATTATAAAACTTCTGTGATTTGATTATAGAGATGTTGAAATACTAAGCTTTAATGTTTGCTAGAAATGTGTCATATTTGACATGTAAATACACATGGAAATTCAAGTGATTTATCAAAAATTACACAATAAAATGGCGCAATCTGCTGTTTTAAAGCTCTTAAGACTATAGATATAAGATCTGAATAGCATTATTTCAAATAGTCAAACAACTAAATGCTTGTTAGTTAATTTTAATATCTTTGCTGCTTCAGTCCCTGGTGTTGTTTGATAATTGATGCTCTGGGTGGAAATGGCAGTTATTGATCTAAGAAGAGTTCATTGCCTCTTCGAGAATCTGCACACATAACTCTTGGCTGCTCAAAAGCAAAATCTAACCTCCTACAAAGTTAATTTTTGTTCCAGTATACCTCTTTTCTTCCTGGGATCAAAATTCAATGGTTCCATTTGGGTTATGATCAAAGCTATTAGAGGAATGTAAACTGATGAGTTCATAATGTAAAGTTGATTTTCCAAATTTCATTGACAGGAAGTTGTTTGTACAAATGGTTTGAAACCATAGCTTGCAACTTTTATGACTTCTCTTTGTAATACAATCAATGTGTTTTGTAGATATTAATTTTGTGCAGAAAGAACCACTCCAAGTTAGGTCATTGCCTGCTTTTGTTCTCCAGAAGTTACAGTCTTGTATATCTTTTACTCTGTTTCCACTTGTCTTTTTTATGTCATTTCTTTGGGTAATATGTAAAGTGTGTTCTCTGGTCAGACTTTTCCTCAAGCAGAATGCTTCTGGTGTCCTACAACAATTTTTCCTCCCTCATAGTTTTATAGTATAATTTCTCTTGTTGAATATCTATTTCTCCTACTACATGTGAAAATTTTCAGTGCATGTAATGTGTCTCATTCATCTCTATAGCCACCATGTGTAGTACAGTCAAAACATTTAATCACTGTTGATCCGAAAAATATTTGCTAAATGAAAAAAAAAAAATATTGCCCTAGGGAAAAATGCAAATAATTACACTAAACAATTTCAAGAATCATGTGAATAGTACAGTAAGCCAGACCCTGAGCAAGGAACTGTGGAGCCTTCAGATAAGAGCTGAGGGTCATGTCACCCTGTTCACAAAGTGTGAATTCAGTGCAAATTTAAAAGCCATGACACTGGCTAGGACATGTGGGGAGACTTAGTGCAGGAGGCTAAATTTGAAATTTTAAAGTAGGAATGTATAATTTCTTTTTACTGGAAATGCAGTATGCTTTTGAATGCTTTCTATTAGACACTTTTTGTTTCAATACCATTAATTTTTATCTGATTGCAAAATGATACATTTATTATAAAACTTGGAGATTATATGAAAACACATACAAAATGAAATTTAAAACATCTAACTCTACAACTCTAAGTAGGACTAGCATTCTGGTATATTTCTAACCATTTTCTCCCTAAGGAGTAGGGAAGGAGACTTTATTTTTCATCTTACAAAATTGGGTTGTATAGTGTATATACCTTTTTGTAGTGCTTTTTTTTTTTTTCAATTAGTCTATTGGTAACTAATATTAACTTTTTCTTCATGATGTGATTTCCTTTTTTTTGTTCCCCTCCAGTGGTCTGTGAGGATTCTACAGTGTAAGTATGGCTAGGAGTGGAGGCTTCTGAGGAAGCACACCTCAGTTCAAATCATGCCTTTTCCTCCGCAGCACTGTGGTCTTCGACAAGGCACCAGTCGTTCTGTTCATTTTGTTTTTTCATCTTTAAAATGAAGCAAAAGCATCTACCTTACAAGACATTTTTAAGGAAAAAATAAGAAAATATGTAAACTGCATTAAGCCCAGTGCATGGCACATAATGTGTGTCTAATAAATGATAGCTATTCTACAATATTTTCTTTGACCGATTTCCTATTATTGCCAGTTTTTCAGTATTAAAACAATGCTGGAATAAACAAATATAAACAAACAAAATCTTTGCACATATCTATGATTATTGCCTCAGGATGAATTCCTCTGATGATTCAGTGAGTATCTGAAAGTGACGTCTTTGATAGAAAGATTACCCACAGCTACAATTTTCGTTCTAACCAACATTTTGTGCACTTGCCAGGTTTCCCTCTTTTGTCGGAGGTTGTTTCATGATGATTGTGTGTTATTTGTGGCCTTCATTGAATTCAGCCTTGAGGGAAACCTACAAGCACTCATATTTTGTGGAAGAATAAGCTACCCAACACTTGTGTGATGACAGTAAAGCCTCTATTATATCACCTCCTGAACGATTAACTTGGAAAGCTTTCTTTCTCTTTCTTCTTTTTCTTCCAGAATGCACTGTATCGGAGTCCAAGTTATTTACCAGAAAATACTTCAAGTAGACTTGTTTCTACTTTATCATTCTTTTAAGTGTGAAAATGTGTTCTGTAAGTGCAAAATGATAACATAGCCTCCTGAGAATTCCTATACCATGTCACTGTGACAACAAGTATTAGCTATTCTCTAGAAATTTCTCTACTTGATTTTTAACATTATTTCAGATGCTCAGAATATCCTGAAATTAAGCCATAATGAGCAGCATATTTCATTTTATTTTCATGTTAGTTTATTGGTGTGAAATGTACTATCAGTTCCACAAATGCATTCCAAATAAAATAGTTTAACTGATCTGTTCAGTTTGATCTGTAGCTTTCCAGATATTATTATTTTAGGCAGACAAAAATATTGGATATTGTAACTTAATTTTCACTCATGATGCACACCTAGCATATCGTTTAGGGTCTGCTTTATGCTTCAATGTCAGTATTGCAGTGTCTGAATTGTGGATCTGAGGACTGCATTGATTTGTAGTTTAATTTCAATATCCACATAAAGCAAAATCTGTGCCACTCAAAATAGGAATCATTTCTAATATTTTGATTTGATACTCATAATATTATCTACAAGTATCAACACTAATTTTTTAATATCTACTTTAGGTTATTTTTCAAAAATATTTAGTCAGTAAATGATTATTAAATATCTCTGCACTAGGTTCTTGGAATAGAACAAGTTTAGAAGTTTAAAAAGTGAATATGGTGCCTAAGCTTTAATAGATATTAATATAGTATATATAAATATATAAATGTATTTTATATATTAATATACATATTTTCATATATTCAGTTTATTTCACTTGGATCACATTTTAGCTTTAGAAAATTCCTAAGATTTTATAAGGAATACAGAAGTATGGGAAAATTTTCGAAGTTACCTAGATTTTCAAATTAATTTTAATATTACATATCAGTATCAATATTTAGTACATTATTATAGACTATAAAAAATGCAAGTGGATCTGAAGGCAGATTTTTAAGTTTATGATTATGTAGATAAAAATAATCTTGATAACAGTTTTAAAATGAGTAGTGAAATAAACAGACAAGTGTCTGGTACCGTCTTCATTTATGTTTAACATACAATTTAAAATTTTTTCTTAACCATCCCTTTTCTCTTTCTTTTTGTGTGACCTGTTTTCCTAAATATCACCTTGTTTTTCTTTTCTCCATCTATTGATTCAGGAGTTCTCCCTTTGGACATGACTGTGGGTGGTCCTCAGAGCTGATCCCCAGCCCCCTGATCAGTAATTCAGTTTTAAGTTTTATTTTGTATTAAAAAAAAAAAAAGTGAAAAGCTGTATAGTCTCCTATTTGAGGTCTTTGGTGGAAAATCTGGGCATTTAATCTGGCTGCCATTGCAGCCATGGGATGTGGGGGAGGGGGTCTGCTGGAAAAAAAAGAAACGTAGCCTATTGGGACTGAGTATGGCCACTACAGCCTGCCTTATTTTCAGTTCCTGTAGAAAAGTTCAAATGAGAATGATTCCTACTTGACTTCCCCCCCCTTCCCCCCGTTGGAAAGTATTAGACATTTTAGTTGAGTAGGCCAAAGAGAATGAAAAGCCTGAACAGAAAAGATGGTAGAGGAAGTGAGTCAGTAAGGGAAACTTAATAGATAGGAAAGGAAATTTCTAAATTGATAAGAGAACATGAAAAATACCTTGGGCTCCAGGCAGAAGGAATATAGTTGTTTCACTAATCCCATTGCTCTCCCCAGGGTTTTTGGCCCACGTTGCCTTTCATCCTGACTGTTGCAGCTGTCCTCATCCTGCCTCCACACTCCACGCTTATCATCCTTTCAGCACATTGCTCACCTGTGCAGAAGGCTTCCTGGGCTACCCACTCATTCCTGGATAAAGTAGTAATTCCTTAGCAATCTAGATCTACCTGTCTGATCTTATCCCTTATTCCTATTCACTTTGCCCTACGCATATTTTCTAACTTGCACATTTCTGATTGTCCCTTTGGCCTGGAAATGAATGATCATCCTTGCCAGTTGAAATCCTACACAGATTCTGATTCCCATTGCTTCATGAAGGTTTCCTAATCACTACAGCCTAGAAGAGACCCTCCCTTCTCTAGATCTCCTACCTCTCCTCATGCCTCCTCATAGTTATTTTTGCATGTCTTACTGTCCCTGTGGTTGCTTAAGCTCCTTGCACGGACAAAGAACACAGCTCTTCCTCCATAGTGCCTAGTATATTGCCTTCCTTTGTAGTACCTATGTACTAAAAATTTATTGACTGAATGATAGAAACCTCATGAGGATTGCATAATCTTAACACAATTTTCTCATTGTTATGCCTACTTTTATAATTCCTCAGTACAGAAATAAAAATAGATATGTAAGTATTGTCATTAAATGAAGATTTTTCATAGCGGTAAAATTTAATTAGCGGGTCCAACAAGAAACAACTTCCCACCCTCACTTGATGTCCATGGTTAGCTGAACATGGCTATCTAACACCCAAATTAATTACATCTCCAGGCAGAAGACTAAAGTATTGCTGGGTGTCCTGAAATTCTTTTTTGTAGATTTACCTTAAGCAATGTAAATCCTTCTCTAATAAATTATGTGTGCACACATACATATATATATATAAATTTATATAAATTTGCCAGTGAAGTTTAGATGATTTTAAACAGTAGACCAAGTATTCAATTACAAATATTCAATCAATGATGCATGGGCAAAGATGTGTTATGTTATTCTCCCATTTAACTTTTCTGTGTGAACTAAATCCAAATGTATCCAAATTTTCATATTTCAAAGAAAATATCTACACCAACTTTCTTAGAGCCAATAGCTCCTGAGTAAAACCTCACAGCATATTTCTTGGTGATTCAATCATTAAAAGCTGTGTGCACAGAGTGAGCAGCTACCTAAAACTGACCTCATATGCAAATGTGAACCCTCAAATTACATTGTGTACATTAAAACTTCTTTAGAACCTGTGGAATTTTTAGGAAAAATATAACTGAGCTTGACCTTAAGTACCTTGCCTCATTATTTTTTTGTCATTTCCAGCTACTAGTCTCTCCAAAGAAAACAACTTTCTTGTTTCCTTTAGTTTTGTGTGTGCCCTGAGCTTTAGTCCCAATTGCTGCTATAAAAAACTGAAGTGGTTCCAAACACCACTATTGTTTTTCCTTTTTTTCTGTAACTAATATTTAAACATCAAAGATACTCCAGTACTTTTATGTTGTAGAGTGTATAGAAGATCAAATTTTTCTTAAAGGTATTTGCTGTCCAGGACTTTCTTAAAGCTTTTAGTCTTCCTATTTAGTATTCATCTGAATAGTAGCCTTTGATTTCATAGGATCACTGGTGATTGTGGGGCCGTGTTTAAATCAGGATCACTGAAGTGAGACCATGTTTAAATCAGGAAAATGAGTTAGAAGATTTTCCTTTAATACTTTGAGATATTAAAAGCCTCCCTTAGTTATCCAGCAAAAATCATACTGTGATGACCAGTGACCTTGGGAATTTTTCAGTTATTCTAATGATTTCTAATGCTAAAGCTAAAAAATAATCTTTCCATCAAAAGACTTCTTGTTATTATTCCCATGTAAATCTGTAAGGTATTTCTTTTTAAGGTCTATTATAATAGCTGTTACAGAATGTTTCCAAAGTTATATTTATTCTGTTAGTTGGGGAAATTTTTCATGCAATTAGCCGTAGGTTAGCTATTTTTAAAAATTATAAATGATTTGAAGGAAAAATATTGTTTGTGTATCATAGAATTGTTTTTTCTAAAGTGTCAATTTTGTTTCCTTATACTTACCAATCAGAGAGAGCATTTTCATTTACACGTGTTGCATAAAAAGACAATAATTGTTGTTTTGGATTGCCTGTTCAGTTAAAGTGATTATTTAATTGCAGTTAGTAGACAGGAGTGCAAATTGGAAATATTTGATGATCATTAATGAAACCCAAATATTAGAAAAAGAGAAAACACTGTATGAACAAATATGAATGTGAAGAGGAAGACCCAACTGGTAAAAGTTACAATAAATACATACTGACAAAAAAAAAATAGAAAAACCAAAGACATTTTCTCATACATTCAAAATGTTGAAAGTGTTTCTAATTTGACATATGTGATCTCATAATGGGAATATAGTAAATGAACTGCATCCTGAAATTGCTGTTTTGTTCTTTACCAGAAGAAAAAATAAAGATGGCAATTTAGGGTCAAACATAATGCCACAAACCAAAGTTAGATTTAATTACTGTCTAGCCATAAGAAGGAATAAACTATCAGCCAAGACCAGGGTTCTTTGATCTTACATTTCAACCTTCTTGTCCTCCAGATGAATGAAATGGTCTTTTCTCAAATGTTCAACAGGCCTTTTACCACTTGATAGGACAACTATTTTTAAGAAGGTTTAAAATGTGATCTGGAAAACCACATTGACTCTATGTGGCATATTTGCTATTCTTAGCCTGGTTGAATAAGCTGGAAGTGGATGAATAATGCAGGTTAGAAAGAAAACAGATGCTAAATATTACAAATAGGAAGGTTTTCCAGCAATGAGACTTTCATTTTAGGACTAGATTTTTGTTGGCACTTTTGGCATCATGACGATACTGTTTTTCTCTCCAGCTGTTGCACATCTGTATTGAAGGCTGGGGCAATTGGCGCTGGTCAGAGCCTTTCAGTGTGGACCATGCTGGGACTTTTATTAGAACTATTCAGTACAAGGGCCGAACTGCTTCACTCATCATCAAGGTTCAGCAACTCAATGGAGTGCAAAAACAGGTAAGTTTGTGCTCATGACCAAGATAGCTCTTTTTTTTTTTTTTTTGATGTATTCAATGGAAGGAAAACCCAAAGAAGTGAAAAGAATTTTTTTAGATCACAGTGGTATACCTAGTTGTGCCTACTACAGCCGTGTATATGAACACTTAATAAGCACTTATTGATGCTCCTGATGATGATGATGGCTTTAGACCCCCTGTCCCAAGTCTTTTACAAGAGCTACTAACGAGCAGTAAAATTTACTGATTTTAGTTTCACCTCTTCTTCCTGTCATCACCTACCTTCTGGTGGAGGTGCTAATGAGCTGTGAAATGGCCAAAAAGCCTTTATTTAGAAGGAAAAGAAGCAATGAGTGGTGAGGACACTGGATCATCCAGCAATGGATAACTAGGAATTGGTTCTCATTCATGTATGAATTATCTGAGAAAGTATTGGGATGCTGTCCCATGGCAGAGTGGGCCTGGGTCTCCAGCAAGCGTTTCTTTTCCTAGGAGTTAATATTAACTGCAGTAAAATTTCACTGCAGTCCAGCTTTTGGCATATAAAACCTCAGCTCTCAGCACATATTTTTACGTATTTTATAAAACTTCCTTTTGGCTGTTTTTGAAGTTCTAAGACTGCAAAGGGGGAAAAAAGTATCTGACACTTTCTTTGTGTTCTTAAGATGTGAAAATGTGGTTTTTAAAAGATGTTTTTCAAGCGTGGAGCATATGACAAGAGTAAAAAGAAAAAAAGGAAGTATTAAAATCTGAAAACTGGCTTCACTGCACACATCATAACTGGATTTGTCATAAGAGTTTTAACATATACATCTGCATCTGGGTTGTAACAGTCTATCCAGAGCTTATGTGAACTGAGGACATGACGGAAACAGCACAGAATCTCTGGAAAAGGAAATGGGGAGCTTTCTGTATCAAGCAGCAGAGGCTACTCTGTTTCTATAAGCCAAGGGGCAAGCAGGAAGCCATTGCTGGGGTGAACATAGGACCCATACCATATGCACCCTTGGTAAGCACCTAATCAGGGAAATGAACTTCATGCTCTCATGATTTTAAGCAGAAGTGAAACAAGAGCCTTAATGGACTCTTCCATGCTTGCATGGAAGAGCATGGAAGAGTCTTCCATGGAAAAGTCTTCCCAATTAACTGACCCTTCCTCCAAGTATTTGTTGATTGCCCACAGTGAGTCAAATGAAAGGCACTGTGTGTGCCACGATCTTGGCTCTTAAATTACAAATTTTAATAAACTTAGCAATGTGTAGTTAATCTGAGTTAATAGAGTTAATCTGAAGGACATTTAGAAGTTTCACTAAGAAATATGACTTGAACTGACCTTTGGAAAACATGTAGAATTTAGACTGCGTAGACTATAGCCTCTGCCTTCCTCACAGTTAGTATGAGGATGAAATGAGTTTGTAAGTGTAAAGTGTTTACAACCTTGCCTGGCCCACTGTCGTAACCCAATAAATTTTAGTTACAATTAAGTAGTGAAATATTCCTGTTAGCACACAACTGAGGGGTACCCAAGGACCCCAAATAGTTAAGGGTTTCATGCTTTAAAAGGGATTTGGTCTTCTGTGCACACAAAGATAAAGGGAGCAGACTCTTAAGTATGATAAATTTGTGACAGAATTGGTGTGCATAGAGAAGGAAAGAAGAAAGGATTTCAAGTAATAGTTTCCCAGTAAAACTCTCAATATTACCCATCCCCTCATGGACAAATGCTAAGCTAAATAGACTCAGCCCAAGCAGAGCTGCTGAGGTCAAAAACTTACCCTTATGTCTGAGGTAACTTCTAGCAGCGAACCACAAGAAAGGGGTTAGGCAGGTCCCAAAGAGTTGGGACAAAAGGAGAGACTCTACATTCAAAATATGCCACATAATCTGCCATGAAGTTGGGATAATAGCTGCCATTGTCACTGCCAAGGACCAGAAACAGCCTTCCCATGTGTCTCTCACCCACATTTTTCTCCTTCTAGTAGTACCAAGATACAAGTTGAAACCAGAAAAGCAAGAGAGTCCAAGCATACATGTGTTCAAATATAAGCCAACCATGGCCACTTAACACCACTCATAGTTCCCTATGCCCCTCCCCCCCACTCAGGAAGCCCAGTTCATGGCATGCTGGGAGTTGTAATCTTCAGTTCCTGAGATCTTTTCTATGTGGAGATGGGTATTGAGTCTGTAAAAACATCAGGGGGTAGATTGTTTCTCTAACATTCCCACACATGAGTAACACTAGTTATGCATTTTTATGTCAATGCAATAGTGTCTCATTTTTGCATTGATATTATGTATTTTCAAAAAAAAGATACTGAAATTCAGGGCTAAATTAAAATATATAATGTTCCTGAGTAGATATTACTCATTTGGGAAAAAAAGTTGGTCATTTTTTTAAAAGTCTCACAAAATGTCACCTATCCTTTTTTTCTAATTGTAGATTTCCCAGCCATGGTATTTAATGTCTATATGATTTAGGCAAATTTTTTCACCTTTCTATGCTTTTTATTCCATTTGTATTAAAAAAGGCCCCCAAAATGGTACCCTATATTCACTATTGTTTTTTTGTTAACTATTACAAGATACAGAAGTCTAATGAAAATAAAGATTACCTATAATTCTGTCACCCAAGATAAGTTACTGTAATAATTTTGTTGTTTTTTTAACACAGATACTTTTATTATATATGGATAAAATATATTTTGCAAATAGTTTTTCACCTTGGTTTTTTTCTGCTTAGCATTATTAGTGCTTATCTTCTTGTGATCTAAAATTACTGAAATTATCCTTTTAATGGCTGCATAATAATTTACCATCCAATATATTTAAACACAGATATTCCCTTGTTGGATTTTTGGATAATGTCCAATTTGTTAATAAATACTTAAATATCTTTGTATATAATGTATATCCTTAAAATAATTTGGCATAAAATTTAATTACCAAGTAAAGATACACTTTGTTCTATAACTGAAACTCATTGTTTTGTCTCACCAAATACCTGTTAGGCAGATACTATTTTAAATATATATACATTTGTCTTAAAACTTCAGCTGATTTTTTGAGTTTATCAAACCACTAGCATTTTTAAATTATTTATATGTGTTTCACATCACCGTTCATTTTTGTACAATGTTTGCTTTCTCCTCTCAGGTGTAGTCCCCATAAAATTCCTACTACCAATTTACCCGTGCGCCATCACCATAGTCCCTTGTGCTCTTCCCTCCCCTGTTGTGATTCCCCTCCCCTGCAGAATGTCTCTGATTTATAGTTTTGCCTGTTAATTTTGGATCTTTATTTATTGTTATTATTTTTCCCTGATCCTATATTTATCATTAGCATAAAAAAATAATGAAAAATGGTTCAAATCAGACTGAAAAAAAATATTTCCAAACCGTAGATGTTTAAGGAATGCTTTTAATCTTCCTCTCCATTAATGTCAAATACACAGATTTTAAGGTATCTAGTTGCAAATTACATTTTAGGATTTTTTTTCATGTTAATGTTAATCCTTTTCTGTAAAGATGGCCTCACACTTTTCTTTGCTACTACCCTATTTATAAATACTCCTTTTTAAAAAAAAAAAAAAAAAAAAAAAGAATCCAGCCAAACATGTGAGGACTAGTTGGAGAGCAACAGTGGAAGCAAAAGCAGTTCTCACATTGCATTTACCTCTTTTAAAACAAGTGTCTTCTCCCACAGGAACTGGAAAAATCCATTTTACATTCCCACTGTCATAGAAGGCACATACTTACGTAATTTATATTTTGAGTTTTAGCATTTCTTGTATTCAGATGATTTGAGCTCTGTATTTAGGTTGATTTTAAAATAGCAGAGCAATAGAAAGTGGAACATTAAGTCATTTAACTTATAAAGAAGCAATGGAAAATGTTTCTGCTGAATCCAGTAGTATTGACAGGTTCAACTGACCACCATACCAACTTCAAAACAAGGGCTACATATTAGTCAGTGTTTTTAGGCAGTGTTTTTCTGCCTTTCACCTCACGCGTGTGCTCTCTGTCTCTCTCTCTCTCTCTCTCTCTCTCTCTCTCTCTCTCTCTCACTCACACACACACACACACACACACACACACACACACACACACGCGCCAAAATGTACAGTTTATTTTTCAATTGGATTTCATTTCTTTGTTGCCAGGGTGGATTAACTAACATTCAGATTAGTTCTAGTTAAAGCACATCAGAGACACAGGATTTCCTCAATTAGCTTGGTTAGCAAGGAAGAGACGAACCAAGTTTCCAGAAGAGTTTTTGTGAATTTCTGCCTCCTTCACATCTTGGCTTCTTTCTTTCTACTCCACCTGGGCCTGGAAATTTACAATAAACTACAGCTGCCTAATTACCAAGCCCCATTTAGTTAGGTGAGTATGTGCAGCTCCCCGATGTACCTTAACCACACAAATATGTCCCTGGATAATGGAGAATTGGCTAAAACTTGTTTGAACAATGATGTTTGATTACTTGTACCCTACATTTCTTATACCCCTTTCTTGTACTCAATTGAATGAAGACTGACCACATAAAAAATTTCTCAGGAACTTTGTACATTATATAATTACTCGTGTAAACATATGTGCTTTCATGTTTCCTGTTCCTCATTAAGGAAGGCATTATCACTCTCAACTTAAATGTACATCTGTATGTATGTGTGTATGTATGTGTCTATATAAGTCTATATATTTGTATCTTTATACATATACTTTTAATCATGGTTAAGATATCATTTTCCAGTGCATCTGGTGCTCTGGAGTTATTCTTTAATATCACTATTCTTGGCACTGATCTAATAAGAGTTCTGAAACCTGCTAAGTAAAATCATATGTGGAAATCTTCAATACACATCTTTGTGGCTTTGGGGAAAGAGGGGAATTAGTGTGAAACTTGGAGATATGTATTAAAGAGAAACCCTACATTTAAAAAAATTAAGTAGCTGTCTTCAACTGATAGATTAATCTTGAAATTTTAACCCTAATTTTCAAAATAAAGGCATTGTAAGTGTTGCCACTTTGAAGAAAAGCAGACATGGCTCTCACTGAACCGTGCATGGGAACAGCCATAAAGAGTCCCATGACAAGGAGTAGCCATTTTGAATTTTCCTTCATCTGGGTAGCTTTCCCTCCCTGGCCACCTTTATGGGTTTTCTTTTTATCAAATTTGAAAGCCTATTTAACAAGATTTTTAGTTGAAAATGAAACTATAAAAACCTACTGAGAGAATCTTTGTCTTTAAGTAAAGTGAGTCCCAGATGGCTGCAGGGTTCCTGTGGTTTCCGTGAGAGACAGCAAAATACTCTCAAAATCTCAGGGGGCCTAAATGTTCTGAAGCAAGAGCAGTGTGCATACATTGTCATTTTTTGTTATTGTGTTTTCTACAATAAGCTTTTATTAATTGATGAGGAAAAAAAGTTTATAAAAATCTTAAGACTCAGCTTAAATGTACCTTCCCTTGGAAGAATTCTCTAAACATTCCAATTTATTCTCAAAATCAAATAATCTAACAAATCTCGATATCAAAACTGGGAGCGGGGACTTGGATAATAAAGTACTTAGTTTTCTTCATTCCAATCCCACCCGCCCGCCCCCACCACCCAACCCACTTCTATGAAGACTGCCCTAGGGCCTAGGATGAAGAATCCGATCCAATAAGGATGCTTGTAGATCAAAAAGGATTTGGCTTCTTGGTATTCAAATGGCTATAGAAATTTTATATATCCTCTTATAACTAATTTTCCATGTCAGAAAAGGAGTGCTTTCTCTTCTCAAGTAGTTATATCTTTCCTATGGCCCTTTTAGCAACCTTCCTTTTCATACTACTGGCTAAATCAGAGTTCCATTTTCACCCCTACAGTAATCAAGAGAATGGAATTACCAGGATTAGCTTGTACCAATTATGATACAGCCTGTGAGGGCCAAGAGAGTGTCGATCTTCCCTGACTACTCTACTGCATTTTGATTCCTAAACCACACCACGGTTTTTAGAAGCCAGGGTAAAGGAAGGACTAGCTATTTGGAAAGGAACCAGTTGTTTCTGCCACATTTACATTGTGATGGGCAGTCTTTATCTCTTTTCATAGTTTCTAAGGTTTTTTTTCTCTTTTTATTGAGGTAACATTAGTTGACAACACTATGGATTTCAGGTATACAGTTTTTCATCTCAGCGACTGCATATATTCTAAAGTTTCCTTAATTTGCAGCTTTTAATTATATGAAATAGGGAGTATCAGGATGATCATCAACACAGACTCAGAACCAGACAGTCTGGTTAACACTGGGCAAGTTCTACCTCTCTCTGCCTTTGTTTTCTCCTTAAGATTGGAAGTCACAGTAGTCCCTGTTTTATAAGGTTGCTGTGAGAATAAGTGTTGACTTGTAAAATTTCTTTGTGTTAGAGTCCTCCAAAGAAACAGAACCAATAAGGTGCATATGTGTGTGTGCACATATTTGTACATATGTTTGTATATAAAGCAGAGGGATAGATTTACTTTAAATTGGCTCATGTGATTATGGTGGCTGAAAAGTCCCAACTGCTGTCTGCAAGTTGGGGACTCAGAAAAACTTCTATGTGATTCTAGGTTGAAAGTTAGCAGGCTGGAGACCCAAGAAGAACTTCTTTTCTAGAGTCTGAGAAAGACCAAAGACCCAACTCAAGCAATCAGATGGAAAGAGTTCCCTAGAACTCGGACTTTTTTTTTTTTTAATATAATTCTTACATCATTTGTCGTTTTTACACAATGTATGCATTTTCATTTTGGTTATATTCCCTGTACAATTGCACCCCCCCCTTATTTTGACCCTAGTCCTTCCTCTCCCTGCCACTCACCCCCGTAATGTGTCTCTGGTTTATAGTTGCTTGTTGATTTTGATTTTTAGTTTGTATTAATTAGTCTTTTTCCTGGTCCCTTATTTAGGTTTTCTAGATTCCTGCTATGAGTGAGACCATCTGGTATTTTTCTTTCTCTTTCTGACTTATTTCGCTGAGCATGATCCCTTCTAGCTCCATCAGTGTTGCTGCAAACTGCATGTGTTTATCTTTTTTGATTGCTGAGTAATATTTCATGGTGTTTCTGTACCACATCTTCTTGATCCACTCATTTATTTTGGGGCATTTGGGTTGTTTCCATAGCTTAGCTATTGTAAATAGTGCTGCTATAAACATAGGGGTGCAGGTGCCCTTTGGAATTAATGTTTTTGTATTATTTGGGTAAATACCTAGGAGTGGAATTGCTGGATCATATGGAAGCTCTATCTTTAGTAGGTCAAGAAATCTCCACACAGCTCTCCATGGTGGTTGGACCAGTTTGCACTCCCACCAGCAATGCAGGAGAGGAACTCAGACTCTTTATTGGGATCTTCAATGGAATACCCACATTAGGGATTAGCTTTAATCAGTCTATCAATTCAAATATTAAACTTATCCAAAAACACAGACACATCCAGAATATTATTTGGCTAAATATTTGTGCACCCAGTGGCCATTCAAGTTGACACACAAAATTAACCATTGCATGCTTAGATCTATAATTAATTTGATGATGTTGCTGCTTTATAAACTGGAAAAACATTACAAATATGGAAATCCAATATGTGAGAGTTCTATTTTCCCTACTCATGGTAAATATTCATATACAGAAGGATTTGCTTTCTATAATTATTTACTGCATAAGAATACATTTTCCATTATCTTTTCAATTTTAACCAATTTAAGAAATATTTTTTGCATACCTACTATAAATTCTGTTCTTTGCTGAATAATCCATGAATTCAGTGGAAAAATTTCACTGTTTTATAAAGACACATGCGTCTACAAAATGGGAAAACCTGGGTAAAATAAAACGTAATTAAGCATCTGAGTTAAAAGCTGTTTGTATGTTCAGTGCACACAGATCTCTTATTGGGTAAGAATGCAATAAAACTTTGAAAATCAGCTCAAGGAACTGATTAATCACAGTTGCCCCTCACCTGCCACAACTGAAGTCTTTTCAATACCATCCTTTTTCAACTGCCACATTATTTGACGCTGTTGACCACCGTGTCCTGGTCTGTTTGTTCTCTAGTGACTTCAGCAATACTGCTTTCTCCTAACTCTCCAGCACACTCCTTTACCCCTACTTCTCTGGCCCCTTCTCTAGTTTCTTCTTGTCTGCCCTTAAAATATTAGTCAGTTGTTGGATTTGAGCCTCCACCCACTTTTCCAGGTAAGCTGTTTTCTGTCTAGGCACTTTTGCAAAGCTTTTATTTCACAAGCTTTTGTCTCCAGCCCCAACTTCACTCTGAAGCACCAGTATTTTAAGCTGGGCATGAGCCCTGCCTGCATTATCTGTCCTTTGAATGCTGCACATGCAACATGACCAAAGCAAAATCCCTTTTCTCTTTCCAAGTCTCTTTGTGCTTTCTAAATAAGCAAATGACTTCATTTTCTTTCTGTTAAAATAAACATAGTTTACTCTGTCTGAATGATTACATATTTCCAATTCATGAAATCTGAATTGATGAAGCCCTATTTATTTATTGTCTCTTAGATTATCATCTGTGGAAGACAAATCATCTGTAGTTACTTGTCTCAAAGCATAGAACTAAAAGTTGTTCAGCATTACATTGGTCAAGATGGACAAGCTGTGGTTCGAGAACATTTTGACTGCCTCACAGCCAAACAAAAACTGCCTTCATATATACTAGAAAACAGTGAACTGACAGAGCTGTGCGTGAAGGCCAAAGGAGATGAAGATTGGTCAAGAGACGTGTGCCTAGAATCCAAGGCCCCTGAGTATAGCATTGTCATTCAGGTATGAGAATTAGCATGATGTAGAATATAGCAGCTTTAGATTTAAAATATTCTCAATATGCTCTTTATTCAGTATAGCACTTAATTTATTAAAAGCGATACATACAAATGAGAGATTTGAAATCACATAAAAGGGTTTTAAATATTACTTCTCAAACTGTTTCCTCCTCATCCCACAATAACACTTTTGTATCAATTCCAGTCATGTTTATAGCCAAGATGCTACCCCTCCCAGATGGTGGTGAGTTTATCTTGGAAAAGATTCTTATGCACGAGGGCTTAGGGGGCAAGGGATAAGGAGTGTTCTCCTTAATTGAGATCTTTGTGATGGACTGTTACTTTTTTATCTCTTTCTCAATCTCTACCATCATCACTTTCATACCCGTAAAGGACAAATCCTCTTTTTCATTCTCCCATTCAGTCTTGTATCAGTCTCTCTTCTCATACAAACCCCTGCACCTTTATGAAAAGAACTGGCTCATTGCCTCACTGCACATTCAAATTCACATAATAAAATCTGCTTTTCTTAGTTATTTTTAATGGCCTTTTTTCTATAACTTGACCCTTTCTTTATACTCAAAACTGATATTATGTCTGTGTGTTATTTTGATTAATTAGTAAACTTTGGTATTTAATGGGACCTTTCCCTACCTCATGCAGGTGCCATCTTCAAACAGTTCCATTATTTATGTCTGGTGCACAGTTTTGACTTTAGAACCCAACTCTCAAGTGCAGCAACGAATGGTGAGTGCTTTCCAATTCAAAAATATGGTATATGACTCTGACCTTTCCTGTTTTGAAATAAATTAAGGTCAGCGTGACCCAGGGAAGAGATTTATTACAAGTTTGTTTCAGCATCAAACAGCTGGAATACTGCAACAAAGCAAATATGAAAGTTGTTCTGTCCTTTTATTTTTATAGATTGTGTTCAGCCCTCTTTTTATCATGAGGAGTCATCTTCCAGACCCCATTATCATACATTTGGAGAAAAGGAGTCTAGGATTGAGTGAAGCACAATTTATTCCAGGAAAAGGGCAGGAAAAACCACTGCAAAACATAGAACCTGACCTTGTACATCACCTAACATTTCAAGCAAGGTACTGGAAAAGTCCTTCCATTTTCCTGAGAGAAACTGAGTGGAGAAGTAATGTTGTACTATTGAGGGGGAGAGGGAGGACAGAGTTTTTAATATGATTTATCATGAGAATGTTATTTTCAAATTGATCCTGCCTGGTGTTCTCTGATTCTGTTCTATAGTTTAAGATAAAATACAGCCTTTCTCATAACAAGAGGGGTCATCAGAAAATTTAATTGACATATAATTTCTCTGGTGGAAGAGGAGGTGAATAGAGATCTCATCCAAAGAAATGGGTGGGGGGAGGGGGGGAAGGAAAGAAGGAAGGGACCCAGATCACTTAAATATCACCTAAAAACTGTCATCTGTCTCTAAGTCACCAAAAATGGATTCAACTTCTCGCATACAAAAAAAAAAAATGTTGGTCTATAAAACATTTGTAGTTGGGTGTTTTTCAGTAAATGATAGACCACTTCAGAAATCTGATATTTATCCTTTTTTCTTTCCATTTCCTAGAGAAGAAGATGACCCTTCAGATTGTGCTGTTCCCATCTCAACAGCCCTTATTAAGCAAATAGCCACTAAAACACACCCTGAAAGCACAGTTAATCAGATCCTTGATGAATTCTATGGGCCAGAAAAGTCCCTTCAACCCACGTGGCCCTATAATAAAAAGGATTCTGACAGGTAATGTTTTCCAGCAATCTTCTTTTACAGATGTTTTTTCAATATTAAGAAATAAATGACCATTCACAAAAAAAGCTACATACCATAAAAGGTGTTTTAAAAAAGAAGATATTTGCATATACCTGGCAGATTCGGACCTTTTATCATCTATTAGAGGCATTTTGTAAACTTTTTTACTCATAATCTCTAATTGTCTGAGAAGTTGCTTTCTCCTGGATGCATGTTCAGCATTGGCTGAGTCTGGTGTGAAGTGGTATCCTCCAGGAGCATTATGTGTCTGGAATCCTTAAACATTTTATGAATACTGAACTCATCATATTTCATTGAATCTCTTGGATGTGGTATTTGAAACAGGAATGAACAGCTGAGTCAGTGGGATAGCCCAATGCAAGTGAAGCTGTCAGTCTGGAAGCCATATGTTAGAACCTTGTTGATAGAACTTCTACCCTGGGCCCTGCTTATCAATCAATCCAAGTGGGACCTGTGGCTGTTTGAAGGAGAGAAGATTGTTCTACAGGTCCCTGCTGGCAAAATTATTATCCCTCCTAATTTTCAGGTACTGTGCCTTTTTTTTAACAAGTATGAATTCTTTTCTTTCAGCAGCTAGCCTATACTCTGAGATTGCATTTATGTTCTTAACAGAATGAATCAGTTGTGGAAAACTGTCCTTGTAGATGCATATGTAAGGGGTATGGAATGTTCTTTGATATTTAAAGACATTTCACATGTCTTTTTTTCCCCATCAGCAGTCTTCAGTCTTGAGTTATCATTAAACTTGATAACTTGTACTAGTTATAATCTCATTTCCATTGTGTATAACATATACAATGCATTAGGGTTGACGAGCATTTGGGTTAGCTACTCAGGATATATTAAGGATAGAGCCATATTCTGGGCTAACTATTCCCTAAGTGTTTTTGTGATTATTACAGAAATTCTCTGAGAATATGCAAGATGCGTTAGAATTGAGAATTTCTGAACAACCATTTTTGTCAGAGTGCTTGTTCTTTTAGGTAGACCTGGATCTCCATAATCGTGGGTGTTTACCTAGTTGATAATGACAACTCAGACTTTGCTGACACAGAGGAAAAAACCCAATTACTAAACAAAATTTCAAAGGAAGATTTTGTATTTCATCACAAGAGAACATTCTTGATAGGACTAACCCCTTCAAGAGGGCAGATAGGTCTCTAAGAAAATGGCGTGCAAGAAATTCCTAAATAAAATGCCTTATTATAGGGAACAATTTTGGTGTCCCTTTTTTTGAACTCCAGTTCATAAACATCTTTATTCAATTACATTTTTCTTTTTTTAATAATCAGATAACGTTACCTTATGGATTAGAATGTTGACCTACATGAACATAATGTTGCATATTACTCTTTTGTCAAATGAAATGAAACCTTCACTTTTTAAGCTTTTGGTATTTACCAGGTAGTCAGTTTGTTTTTTTTCCCCCTTCCATAAACATGAATTCCTTTGTGAATCAAAGAAAACTTTGGGAATTAAAATAAAATAATATGTATGTTGCCATTACCAAAAAATAATAATAATAATAAAAGGCATAAAGGGATTTGGTTGCTTTAAAAAAATAAGGTAGAACTATTATATAATAAAAAATTTCCTGCAGATTGAGGTAAAAATATCAAAGTTAAGAAAATAGTTTATAATTGAGACATTATTTTTCCAGGAAGCTTTTCAAATTGGAATATACTGGGCAAATACAAACACTGTGCACAAGTCAGTAGCAATTAAACTGGTTCATAACCTGACATCTCCAAAGTGGAAAGATGGAGGTAATGGTGAAGTTGTAACATTGGATGAAGAAGGGTTTGTTGATGCTGAAATAAGACTTGGTGCTTTCCCAGGACATCAGAAGGTAGGATCAGAGTGTGTGGCTCAGAGGAAATGGCATGTCATCCCCTCAATCTGCTAATTATTAAATAAATTTGCCCTTTTCTTTCTTAATCCCTTTTTGGTATTACTTGTTCTAAACAATTTATAACTGCAAAACACGTGATTTCTTAAACTTCTCTCTTCTACAGCCGTCCCTCCCCTTATCAGTGGGACACATAATTTATCCATTAACTCCTCTGTTTCAGAACACTCAGCAGTCACTTGATTTATTGTATGTGGGGAGAAAATGAACTTACCCAAAATATGCACAGATTGTACTTGGCTTCCTTTTTTTTTTTTTTTTTTTTTTTTCAGAGAAGGAAGTTTTGTGTTTTGGTTTTTGTTTTTTTGGAAATAAGATTGCTAACAACATTCTGAGCATTGAATGAAAAGACAAAGGGTCCTGCAGCAAAGGTTACATACCCCGAAAGGGCATCTTGAGCAAAATGATGTGGATCAGTTCTGATTTTCTGATAGAACCAGTGTTAATAGAGGGAGTAGTATGCTTGAACAGCACACATTGCCCTGGTCTTTTGAAGATTATATTACAAAAAATGTTAATCCATTATTTAAATACAAATGGTAGATGCTTTTTAGCATAAATTTTTTTAATTGTGTAAAAAATCAAATAAGCTGAATGATGCCGTGATAAATCACATTAAACTAACTTTATGAAAGTATTACTATAATACCATAGCATGCTATATAGTGGTCTTGTGCTATATTTATTAATATCTTTATTATTATGACTCTCCCATATCAGAAAAAGAAGGGGTACTTCATCAGAATAATGTAATTCAGAATGACCTTTCTCTGGGGAGAAGTTAGATTTCACAGGTATCCTTGAAGAGCCTTTGGAGAAAAGTTAGAGTCACTTGGTGACTTTTTAAAATAAATTTCTCAGATACAAAGAAGTTGGTCTTTCTTCAGTATTCAAGGTTGGGATCCATTTCCTCAAAGTTGTCTGGGCAACACATGTTTATATTCTGTTGGTTCAAACACTGGAACATGGGTGTAAATGACAGAACTGTAGCATGAATCACCCAAAGGTGATTAGTTGTAAGTTTAGAACTCCCATCAAAACTTGGGGAAAATATGTTACAGTGTATAGTCAAGTACCTGATACCTCCAGCATCTCTCAAAGGGGCTGTAGCAGGTGTGAATGAATGAAAGAGTGAGTGAATGAGTTACCGGGAAATACATGATTATACATATCTTTACTAGTGATTCTTAACTTTTTAGTCTCAGGTTCCCTTTATAAGCCTAAAAATTATTGAGGACTTCTAAAAGCCTTCTGTTTATGTGGGTTATGTCTATTGATATTTATCAAGTTAAAAATTAAAAGAGAAAATTTTAAAACACGAGAGTACTTAAGCATATATTTCATTAGCCCTGACAACAATGGCAATGTTTGTCATGGAGCCTCTGGAAAGCTCCACGGTACACTCATGAGAGAATTAGATGAAAAAGACAAATAGCATCTTATTATTACGAAAATATATTTGATCGACTAAAAGGATCACAAAGACCTTCCCATTGTTTCCAGACCATTCTTTGAGGACTAGTCTCCTGACATTACCACTTACTAGATGAGTATTCTGAGGTCAGTAATATTTTTTCTGGGTATCAGTTCCTCATAAAACAGGTAGTGAAATGTAATGAAAAGATACTTATGGTGTAGAGTCATTAAGAACAATGTAGCAGGAACCAGATTGCATGGTTTCTAACCTCAGCCCCTAGACCCTCTTTATCTTTGCAACCTTGGGCAATTTACTTAACCTCTTTGTGAATCATTTTCCTCTTCTATAAAATGGGCATAATAGCTCTCTCCTCTGGGTGTTGTGAGGAATCTGTAAGTTAATAAAATGCTTGCTTAACATAGTTGGAGCACAAGAAAACAATCATTATTGTTTTCTGGATCAATCATTATTTTCTTCATCAATGTTGTCATTGTCATCATCATGATGAAAGTACTTAGAACTCCCTTTTGTCCATAGCAGGCATCAGTGAGATAGCTGCTCTCATGGGCATGAGGAAGAGGAGAAGGAATACGGGATTGAGTTTATTATGTTGAAAGAGATAAGTGGCATCTGCCTACATATAAATGATTTATAAATAAATCTTGAGTGAGGGAATTGGTTAATAACCTAAAAATAAATTTCTCTCACTATGCAGTAGCACCAAAGTAGCTGGTTTGTTAAAGTTTGTAACAAAGTAAATAATGACCCCGTTTAGTGACCAGGACGTTTTTGAGACTGAGGGGTTCCCTATTAATTATCCTCAAACAAAGGTCAAATTATTACTGTCTTGTGCACACTAGTAGTTAAAATAATAACCTTTTATGTAATATTTTTAAATTACTTTTTCCTCAATTGTCTTGCAGTTATGTCAGTTCTGCATTTCCTCCATGGTACAGCAAGGTATACAAATTATTCAGATTGAAGACAAGACTACAATCGTCAATAATACACCCTATCAAATATTTTATAAACCACAGTTGTCTGTCTCCAAACCCCATTCTGGAAAGGAGGTAAGAAATTCATTACATGATTATTTTGTCTGAATTTTGACAAGTTAGCAATAAATAGATTTAGTGTTATTTAACCTAGAACAGATAAGAGAACTAATACTGACTCTAAGTAAAGAGAGATTCATTTGTTAGTACTTTAATTAACAAAGCAGCAGATCCTGACATATTGCTGGACTAGTGTTGCCTGGACCCCATCTGTTTAGAGGGTATAGCATACTCACTACACCAGAGCCCCACTAGCTGCAAAGAGGCCCTGAGGACTGGCTCCCAGTCTCATGGAAGAGAATATCTCCCTGGCAGGCTGAAGTGCCTGGAGGATCTGTGTGGGAAGAGGCTTGGCAAACATGCTCGGCCACAGATCTGCAAGCACTGAGCACTCTGTCCACAAGGAGAGTAAAGAGAACATGTGCCAGCTCATTTGTGTTAACATCTCAGAGGAAGAATACATAGAAATAAGTCAAGAAGGATTTTTGATTCAGTCCTTTATTCAATTAAAATGAACAGTTTTATTTTGACAGAATAAAGAGGCATTTTAAAAGGACTTAAAAAACAATATGCTATGTGGTGTGCTATTGTTTTATGCTTCTGAAACTATCGTATAGGAAAATATTATCTCTCTTTACCTTTATATTCATTGTTAGCCCTTACTTTAAAAACTATATTAGAACAATCAAACAACATGAAAGTTTTAAAAGCTGACAAATCCTTATAGTATTTCAAAAAGTCAGAAAAATAGAATTTCTTCTTGGTTCACTGAAGTATTGATAAAATGAATAGATGGCCACAAGTATCCAGTTGGAAAACAGACGTCAACAATATTTTCATTGTAGATGGGGATTTGATGAAACACCATTTGTCCTAATAACTCTCCTGCTTCTTCCCACTCTCGGATTTCTGAGACACTGGGTCAGGACTTTCCACATTGACATTTTCTCATCTGTAAATTGGCATAATTTTGCATCCCTTGCAGACTTTTGGTGAAAATTAAATGAGTTAATACAAGTAAAAAGTCTAGCCACTCATTAAGTGATGGTAGCCAGCGGCAACCACAGTGCCGGCATCACTGTGAACTCCTGATTAGCCTCAGCTTCCTGGAGAGAATGGGAGGCCCGTGTTCTTCCCTGCAGCTAAGGAACATCCTCTTTTTCAACCCTGACCCTGTGTAAGGCAGATGTGGGAATTCTTTAAAGATATAATAATCCCTAGCCTCCCAGGCAGTCCTGTGAACACAGCAAACAGGAAAGTGAGAAGCCTGGCTTCAGGGTGGCCTTTGCCACTGTTGTCCCTGTGATGTCCGACAAGTCATCAGCTATCTGTAAAACACCTTCCTCAGCTGTAAAAGGAGGTTCAGAAAGTTATCTCTAAAGTTCCTTACTAAGTCTAAAATCCAGAGACTCTGTAATGTCCCAGAAACTAGGTAGAATTCCTGCTGATGGTTGGGACCAGAATCTCCCTCAGAATGAACCTTCAATAAAATCTGTCCTCTGAGCTGCCAATTCACTGTTCTGTGCCCTATTCAGATCTCTTCTTCCCAAAGTCCCACGGTGGGGGTCACACCCCTTCAATCCAGCCATAACTGTCATTTGGAGTTTTGCAAGCTTTGGGGGACATTGAGGATGTTGCCTCACCTTTCAGCTCAGCCAATTAGTTCATGGTTCATTATGCATAGAAAAGCAGACCCTGCTCCCACTGCTTGTGATTGTCTCATTAGGGCTTCCTCATGGGTTTTCTCATATTCCCTTGTCCTCCATGTGGCCACCTCCTGAGACTACATGGTCAGGGTTTCCCAGACGCTGTGCTCCACAAAGCTTAACTTCTCTGTATTATCGTAATAAATGTGCTCCCTTTGTATTGTCTTCTTTTTGCAGTATTTTCATGTTCTGGACAGTACTACTTTCAGTATATGCCCAGGGGGAGAGCAGTCTGCTGTGAAATCCAGTTCCCTGCCTTGCTGGGACTTAATGCCTGACATCAGTCAGTCAGCGCTGGATGCATCTCTGCTTCAGAAACAGATCTTGCTGGCCTTTTCTCCTGCCACAGATGCCGACAGCTCACAGTGCTGGAGCCTGCCAGCTCTAGTTAGACAAGAGTTTCCCAGGCAGAGTGTAGCAGTGCCCTTCGGGAATCGTAGGGAAAATGGATTCTGTACCAGGTATTTTACATATATTGAATGTCCTTTTTTGCTTGTAGGTATAGCTGTTCATCGGTGCCAACAGACAGAGAAAGATAGTTGCGGTGCTTGCCATATATAAAACTAGGTTTTATTTTTAGTAGCTTATAGTCGTTTGTATACAATTGATCAACTGTTATGATCATGTGGTTTGTCCCAGTATACTACTGATGAGATTTTTTTCCTGATGTGACTAATACTGGGGCGAGAGGGGGCCAAAGTGTCATATTTATGTGCCACAGAATAGCAGCAATACATTGTAGTGAAAGGTCACCTTTTATGACTTCTTAGCCTCTGTCAAGTTATGAAAAATAAGGGTTAAAAATAGCAGAAACTTTGTTCTTCTCATATTTTACTTTTCCTTCAAAATGGAATTTTTCTCAAAAAGTCTTTAAGAGAGATAGCTTAGATAAACACAAGTCACGGAAGACTGTTCTGTGGTTGTTCCTGCACGCAAGTTACTTCAATTACCGATTACCAATTATGCAAATAGCAACCACAGAATCAAGCCAGAGATATATAATGGTTTGCTCTTTTGGACTTTGTGGTGGTTTTGCAGGCAACATGCCCTGCCTGTAGCTGTCAGGAATAACTTATTTTTGGTATATGTCGAAAGTACAAAATATTGTAAGGTTATGAGAGGTAGCATATTCTTGTAATTATGAATTTATAGACTTTATTTGAGATGTTAGCCATCCTAACTTTATTAAGTATACAGAACTTTCTAGTAATAATATTTTAAAAGATAACATCTTTTAAGAAATTAGTGCCTTTAAATCGGCATAAAGTAAGGGCCATATTTGGCAAATATCTGATTTCTTTGATTAATTTGAATAATTTTGTAAGTTAAACTTCAGAGAGAGTACTTTTCCTGCTTTGATATGAAATATTGTTTGGTAGTCTGTAGGTCTCACTTGGAAAATTCTCTCTCCCTTTTAGAGGCATCCTGTGACCACACAGCAATTTTTCTTATTCCACATAATGTAACTTTGTTCCTGGTAGTCAAAATGGAGTCCTATAAAGTATAATGATCTTGTGAAAATTAACAACAAACAGTATGAGCCTAGCAACCCATATAGTGAGAAAGAACAAGACAAATTCTCTAGTAGCCTTGAAAACTCATCGGCCCCTCCTTTGCCATAATTTACCAAGCACTTTTGAGGAAGAAGTACCCTCTTTTTGATAAACTACATATGCACAGAGGAAAAAAAGAGTAGTAGGAAATGTTAGCACATGGCTAGCTGTAACTCTGAGTGGCAGAAATTGAAAGCTTTTTTCTTTAAAATAATTTTTCACATTTTTTGAATGTGTTATTACAAATATACAGTATGTTACTATTGTCAGGCTAGACAGGAACCTATAATTAGTGTATGGCAGTTAACAGATGAGAAGAAGGCCTCCTTTCTCTGGAAAACACTTCCTGTGATTTATAAAAGAGAAGGTGTTACAGAGTTCTAAATACTGCAAATCCAAATAAATATGTAGCAGGAAAGGAAGCATTCATTTTTTTCTAAACCATTTCTGTCATTTGATTTGTTTCTGTCCTAGGGCTATAGCACTGACATATCAAGAACACTTTGGAGTGACTTATTTAACACTCTCAGAAGACCCTAGTCCTCGAATAATTTTCCACAACAGATGTCCAGTAACAATACTTACAAAGGAAAATATCAAAGGTATATTTTATAGTATTGAATTTAAATAATACAAATCCTGTTTCCTTTCTGGAGGTCTTTGATTAGTTATTTATGATCTTGTGAAGAATGTTTAAATGAAAGTATTATTCATATTTCTTGGAGAAGTTCTTTTGCCAAATTATGTTTAATATACCTAAGCTTTTGTCTTTGTCTTCAAGGCCCAATTTGCATATGCTTTTTTTTTTTTTTAGATATCCCAAAGTTTGAGGTTTATTGCAGAAAAATTCCTTCTGAGTGCTCAGTTCATCATGAACTGTATCATCAGATTTCCAGTTATCCAGACTGCAAGACCAAAGACTTACTCCCTAGCCTTTTTGTGGGAATAGAACAAATGGATGAAGTAACGACAGAATGGAGTGACGCCATCGACATCAACACTCAGGGGACACAGGTCAGTGAGAGCATGTGTTCCAGCCAAGGAAAATGCCTCTGCTAAGATTTCAATGGTTATGTAGTTTTAAACATCCTTCTCTAAGTGGTGAACTTCTTGCTCTGTGGGAGGACACTTATATATCCATTTTTTTATGTCCTCATTAAATTATAAGCTCTCTCACAAGTGTGTTTCTCCAAAATATACTATACACTGGATTACCAGAGAGGCATTTTTGGTAAAAGCTAGTCCCTTTTGGGTCTAATCCAGGATAAAGAAATGAAATAAAATTGTTAAACCTTCTTATTTACAAGGTCATCCAACGATCCAGATTTTAGAGCAGTCATAAGCCAACACTTGCATTGGTGATTTAAAAAATTCCTTCTTGAAAATGTGCTAATTTTAAAATTGCCTATTTATCCTAATAGTACATAAAACTTTGCAAATATAAGTGCAGTTTTAAAATCCTGCAGATAAAATGTCTTGATTGTCTCTTCCTCTGAATATTAGTAGTAGTATTTTTGTTGAAAAGGCACATAAAGTTGGCCTTTTCTTTCTGCTGGACTTAAAAATTACCATTTGTAAGTGTACCTTCAGGTGACATCAAATACATTCACAGTATTCATCACTATCTACTCTCAAAACTTCTTCATCATCCCAAACAGAAACTCTGTACCCACTAAGCAGTAACTCCCAGTCTCCCCTCTCTCCAGTCCCTGAAAACTTCCATTGTACTTTTTCCCTCTGTTTATGCCTATTGTAGGCACCTCATGGAATTGGAATCATACATTTGTTTTTTTGGGTCTAGCTTACTTAACATGATATTTTCAAGGTTCATCCTTGTTGCCATGATCAAAAATTCATCCATGTATCAGAAATTCATTCCTTTTTATGACTAAATAATGTGCTGTACTTTCAAAAAGAACTTTCACATCTGTTAGTTCACTTGATCTTCATACAAGCTTTCATAAGGCCCTATTATTTTAACCTGTTGTTATTAAACTTATAAATATATTTGCAGTAATAATAACAGTTATCATTTAATAATCACTCACTATATGCCAAGCATTGTGCTTTACTTTGATTCATATGTAACCTTTCCAACAGTCACACACAATAGAGGCTATTATTTCCATGTTACAGAAATGAAAACTAAGACCTCCAGAAATTCTCCCTAATACCCATGAATGACAAGAGAAGGTACTGGGATTTTATCCAGACCTGCCTGATTCTAAAGCATGTGCTCTGAACCACTATGCTATGGATGTTACTGCCTTGGCATTCCTACCCCCTCCCTTTCCCAGACCTACTAGCACATTCTTTCTCACTCGAGAGATTCTCAGTTTACTCTTGTAAAGTCTCCTCCCCACCCCAGGACCCTCTATATGCTCATATAATAATTGTAACATTTAATTGCACTTACTCTGGTGCAATAATGTCCCACCAAGTCAAGATTCCTGGCAGTCAAATACCTGTCTCATTCATCCTCAGCCCACAGCAGTGTGCCTGTCACCACAGTAACATCTTTAAAAAACATCAGGTGAATAACTGAAAGACTGAGCAAAGGAGAAGGTGAGAAATATCATGTAAAGGAAGAAAAGAGGGTTCCTAACCTTAGGAACAACACATAAGTGTAGTGCAAGCACCAGAGCCTGAGACGGAACAAGCAGAGTGATAGAAGGAGACAGTGGGCAGGTAGAAATGGGGAAACCTCTGAAGGAGAACATTTCCAGGGTATAAGATGGTGGGAAGGGAAAGACAGCAATTGGAACTTACATGTTCAAGGTGAATGAAAGTAAGGGATAGAGGAACAAGTGAGAATTGTTCTTTCAAGGAGACTAAGACTTGCAGGGCGTGAAGCAAATGAGATCAGTGGAGAGGAAGCTCTTTATGTATTGAGGAGCAGAGTTAGCAGGGAGGAGTAGAAGATATGAGTAAGGAACTACCCATGGAAATAAATCCATGGCATAGCTGGATGCTCTTCTCTAACAGGGAAAGAGGTGGGGCTGGGCACAGGTATGATAGAGATTTTTGGAGGGATGGAGACTGGAAATTGAGCCATAAGTTTATTGTGAAGTGTGGAGTGAGTCATCTGTTAAAAGAGAGGGAAAGAGGTGGAGCAGGCTGATTGAGGGTGGCGGGGGGGCGGGGTAGGGAGCAGTAGCTGTAAAAACAGATGAAGGGCATGGCCAGAACAGGAGCCTGGGCCCATCCTTATCTCAGAGACTTGGATTTGTACTCATCCCAGACTACCCAAGGCTGTGATTTCCATCAGCACTGCTTACTCACACACTGCAAATCTGGGTCTGTGCAGTACCAAGAGATGTAGCTAGTCCTACTAATTTACAAAATAAATATTGGAAGCTTCTTAGGGCTCCCTAACCTATCCTGCCCTGGTTTGAAGATTTTCAAAACCTTGCTTATTATATGTCCAAGGAATTCTTTACAATAGGCTTTTGCCTGCCAAACCTTATTTGAGGGATTCCCATTCACTCTAAATTTCCCCAAATCTTTGTAGTCAGGAGTACTTCAAAGGTAGGAGGAGGTACTCTTCCCAACACCCTTATCATCTCTGGTCTGAGAACCCAGCAAAGTCTCATGTTCCCATTAATCTTTGAGGAGCTGTGTGCCATATGTCCAGCAGACCATGGTATACTTCCTATTCTGGAGGAAGATTTGTTTCAGACCTTCACCGTCATCTCCTCAGTAATACACCCGGGCACATAAATCACTGGGGAGTGAAGGAAACTGTGTCCTCTGATGAAAGGAAGTAACTCTTCTGTAGGAGTGAGTTTGTCTTCCAAGAGCCTTCCTTAGCCCTTGGTCTGAGGCACGTGATGTAAATTTCAAAGCTGACCTTAAAGAAAAGCAGAATTTAAAGCACCATAAAACTCCCGCATCATGCCACAAGGAAGAAAGCTCTAACTTTAACTCTTGTCAGCCATAGTATGCCCCTGCCTCAGCTCTGTAAAATGGACAGTTTCATGCCGTATAAGTTTGAAATGGAATGTGAGAAGGAATATGCAGAAAATAACTTTATAATCACACACAGAAGCATTATTTGGATCAAGAGTCATCAGGAAGGGCCTCCCCGGTGGCGCAGCGGTTGAGCGCTGTGTTGCGGAGCTGACCGCTGCCTCTGCAGCGCCAGTTTGATCCCCAGCTGCTCCCAGGCCACCAGAGGAGGGTCCCACATGGTGCGCAGACCTCCCTGCCGCCCGCTGCTCCCCTCAGCAGTGTACTTCGGTCCTTCTGCCTGCTCTGCTCCCCGCTCTGGCTCTGGTGAATTCTCTCACCCTCCCGTGTTTCTGACTGTACCCAGTGCTTGTATAAATCAATTAATCAGTCAATCTTGTATAAATAAATAAATAAATAAATCTTTAAAAAAAAAAAAAAGAGTCATCAGGAAGACCTGATAGGCCATAGACCACAGAATTCTGATTGTGAAGTTGATGTGGGTTTTCTGGGATTGTATCCAGGGCCCTTACCTGCTGGTTATGCTGCCAGACACCCTGAAGTAGAAGTCATTTCTAATGTATGATAGACATTTAACTTAGCACCAAGACTTCGTAAAAATAGTGAATGAAAATAGCCCTTGCCCTCAGGCTCTGAGATTGCATGTGAAGGAGATAGAGAATAAGGAGGTAGTCACATCAGTCTTTGTATTATTACCAACTCCGAGAAGCGTTATAAAAGAAAGGTACAGTTGTACTGTGAGAGTGTACAGGGGACTAGTTTGAGAGGCAAAGGAATGTGCCCCTGGGTACAAGGATCTATGGCTTCAAAAATGAAGAGAAACTTAAGTACACAAGAAAGTGGGAGATTTTTCTAGGCAGAAAAGGGCAACATGTTTGAAACTGTGGTGTTCAGAGAGGGAACATGGTCCTCTCAGGGTACTAAATACTAGTGTGGCCATGGTGCCAGATGAAGGAAAAGGGCGTGGGAGAGGAATCTAGTCAGGCAATTCAAGGCCAAACCTGGCAAGATCCTGTATCTCCAATCAAGGATTTTGGTTTTTATCTTAAGAACCATGGAAATCACTGAATTGTTTATGAAAAGCAATTTCTGAGCCATTGAAATAACAAAGACGAAGGAGCAGTTAGGACCCAAAAAAAGCAGATTAGAATGAACCTTTTGCAGGTAAATTCTCTCCTAAGAAGATCCAATAAATTCTCATGATCTTTCACTCGTAGCAGAAGGGTTTGACAGGACCAGCATCATTGCTGTTTTGTTCTCAAAAAGTGGGTTGGTGGAGGGAGGGAGAAGTAACAGGCTTTTGTGTTTACAGAGCTCTGTACCATTTACACACCCGCGGTCTTCCTTCTTTTGTTGAGGACCTACCCAGGGCCAAACACTTTGCCCTAAATAATTCCCAACTTCAAGGACCTAACTAAATAAATGTAGTGTTTAGTCAAGTGTAATAGTCCCAAGAGAGAATCTTTGATCATTGTAAAAAATCTAAGATAGGCAATGATTGTTATGTTTACCAATGAGAGAGTTGAGACTTAACAAGTAATTACCTCGGTGGTTTATAACTAAGCAGGATCAGACTGGAACCTGGACCTGCTCACATATGGCCTAGTCTTGTTTTTCCTACACCAGGCTGAGGTCACTGTCTGTGGTTTGGAGTCCTGCCCTGGCTACAGGTATTGCCATCTGAAAGTTAGAAGAGACTTACTAATCTCCCTTTTTCCTAACACAAGAATCCTTTGCATGACATCTCGCCTCACAAGACTCCAGTGTCATAGTCATAGCTTATTCTAGCAGTGACTGTGAAGAAAGTTTCTTTTTATATTAAGCTAAAATCTATCCCTCTGTGGCATCACTCACTTATTCTTGTTTTGCCCTCTGGGGCATCACAAATTATTTACTTCCCCTTCAATACAAAAACACTACAGTTATTTGAATGCAGCTTCAACATCTTCGCTTAAGTGTTCCCTTATCCAGGCCAAACATTTCTGGTTCCTTGAATCATTCCTTCAGTAAATGTGATTTCCAGACCCATCACCACAGTTACCCTTGTCTCAACACAGTGGTGTGTTGTGTTCCCTTTTTAAAACCTGGCAGCTGGAATTACACATAGTATTCCAAATGTGGTCTAACCAGCTATTACCTCCCTATGCTTCCATTAATAAAGTAGAAGATTGAGTTAGCTTTTTATTAACGAGTTCAGACTGTTTGTTTATTGAACTTGTGGTCAACCACATCCCCCAGGTCTTTATCACATGATTTGCTGTACAGTTGACTTTTTGAACCCAATGACAGGACTTTACATTTATCCCCAATAAATTAAATCTTGTTGCTATTGGCCTAGGCGAGCTTGTTGAAATCACATTAAAAAAAATTTGTGATGCTTTCATCCAACATATTAAGTATCCCTGGTAGCTTTATGTCATCTACAGATGTGATGAGCATGCATTCTACATGCTCATCCAAGTCTTTAATAAATATGTTAAACAAGACAAGTCCAAGGTCTACATGCTGTAGTGAATCACTAGACACTTCCCTGATGCCTGGGTTTAGTCAACCACTAACATGCCAAACTTTACCTTCCTCTATCCTAAATTTCTTCAATAAGAAAAATGTATATAGCACTTTTAAACTGTACTGTGGAAGATAATCTTACCTTGCTTACAATATTATCATGAAATACTTTGGCATAGGCCTTGATGGACCAGGATTCAAATGTGTGATCAGTCCATTTGAAGCAGATCAGACAGAAATAAACACTAATCACTAATGGTTTACTTTATTTTTACTTTTTTAATTATTGTTGAAGTGCCACTGTTTTATTTACATCATCGCTAGTGCTTTGACAGGATTTCCCTCCTCAGGTGGTGTTACCATAGCATTCCCACCACTGAAGCACTGTCCACCTCCATAGTCTCTTACAAGCACTGATGTATGGAGAATACTGTAGATGTTTTCTGAGATATCAGGCCGCTCCATCCAGGCAGAAAAGAGGTTGCTGATCCAAGTGAGCCAATGATTTGTAAAATGTGTGGTTCAGATATTCTAGCTTCCTGCTTACTTCAACTCACCTTTGCCATACCCTCTGTGAGGGCCAAAAATTATATAAGCAAGTTGGAACCTATTTTGAATATCTGCCAAGTGCCTTGATGTAGTCTCCTATGTGTTTACAGTTTGTGCTTTTTGAATCACAACTGCTTCCAAAGATAGTTGGGAATAGGAATTTTCCCTAAAATATACAGAAGGAAGACTTAAAACCAGAGTATCTGCCGTTTTCTTCTCATCCAGCCATTTCTACCTTGTTTATCTTAGAAATCTATCTTCCTTCTTTTCTTCTCTGGGATATCACATTTATTTCATAGCTTTAGCTACCAGTTATCACCGAGTCATTCTCAGATACCTATCTCTGACCCTCACCACTCTCCCAAACTCCAAATCTATATTTCCAAGTACCCACCAAGCCTTTCTGCCTGAAATATCTACAAAAATTTCAAATGCAGCCAAAGTGATAATTTTCCATTCCCTTATCCCAGTTCTCTTTGAATAACTTTGAATAACTTCAGTTAATGCCATGACCATTCTCCCAGTATAAGTTTCTTAAATTACATTGAGATAAATTCATATTGAATGCTTACTTTATGTCAAGCACTCAAAAATGTGATTAGTCCCTATCATATCTCTAAAGGGTAGGTGCTTCCTGCAACTCAGAGAGGTTAACTTGCACGGAGCCAATGGACCTGGGATTCAGACCCAGATCTGTCTAGTTTTCAGACCTGTCTTTTTGTTATTGCATCCCAGTCTCTCTCTTTCCCCAAACATCCAGTAAATCACCAAATTCTAGTAATAATTTCCCCAGGGACCCTTTATTCATCATCCCTCTCCCAGATTTCAGCAATGGCCCCTTATAGGATTTATCTGTTTATCAATCTCTTCATCTTGAGATCTTTCTCTAAGACTGCCACCAAAGTGATTATTAAAGTACCAACTCCTCCCCAGAGAAGGCTCTTCAGGTCACTAGATCCATTAGACTGCTTAAAACAAAGCACTGCTTGAGACTAAGTAAGCTAAATCTCACTCCCTCTATAGGTTAGGGCTCAGTCTCACAGTGTGTGTGGAAATTCCTTCTTCCCTTCAAAGTCTGTATCATGGTTTTCCTTCTTGAGATACTCTCTTACAACTTGATCCGGAGAGAAAAGTAGTAAATTTTAAAATTATTCTTTCCCAAAATAGGGGGTGAAATATTTTGTAAATTTAATTCAAATTTCAGTGAGACAACTAAAATAACTACTTAGCTTGTCTTTAGCTCAATCTACAGAGGCTGAGAAGCCCCACATTCACCATCTATAAGCTGGAGACCCAGGAAAGCCATGGTGTAATTCCATCTAAAGCCAAAAGTCTGAGAACCAAGAGGACCAGATGGTCCTCTCAGATACCTAAATTCAAGTTTGAGGGCAGATGAAATGTCCCATCATAAACTGGGAGACAGGAAAAAACAAGGAGCAATATCTTCTGTCTTTTGTTCTGTCCAGGTCCTCTCTAGACTGTGTGATGCCCACCCACATTGGGGAAGGCTAATCTCATCTGGAAACACCCTCACAGACACTCCAGAAATGTTTATTTCCCTGACCAGTCAGGTTGACATAAAATTAGCCACCACAGAAAGGAAGTGAAAATTTGAGGTGAGGGCAAAATGAATCAGTCAGAAGAGAGAATTAGAGAGTGACAAAACCCAATAAGCTATACCGTAATGAGAATTAGAGCCTCATTGAAGAGAAAATCAGTAAAAATTAGAAGAGGGGACAACTTAAGGACTTTTAATTACAGAGATAGCTATTATTTAAGTATAACTCAGCTGCAGTGCTGGGATGTTTGTAACTCCCTCTTGATCATCCTTAGATTATCACTACTTATGAGAGGGGGTGGTTTGACATGTCTTTCAGATATTTCCTGTGTTACCTGTAACTTAGTTACTTAGTAAAGTTAACATGGTATGTGTTTTTTAAAATAATATTTGTTTGATATAAAAATAATTTTAATAAAGATAACACATAGAAAAGTTATATTGTTTCTTATTTATAATTGTAGTGAAAGACAGTTTACTAAATGGAAGGCAGGACCTTGGCCTAGAATGGTATTTCTATACCTACAATATGTAAAGTCTCACTGACCATAGTGTTCTAACACGGTTACAAATGGGTAAAACAGATTTTATTTCCTAAATATTTTGTGGTTAAAACAGCAAGTCTCTTACTAAATGTTGCCTTCCACATATACACTTACGCTATCAGTATGAAGTGAAGAAAGTAAAAATAGCTAAATGATATATTCATCAGGACTGGCTAACTTACTCTGTAATAACAGAAAAAGAAATGCCCCTGGTTGTCATTCATCTAATTCATTCTTTCCCCCACACTCAGAACACACAGATCTCCTCACTCATTTCTCTCTTGAGCCTATGAACTCATCTGCTTCTCTCTCCCCACCATGTTACTGGATAGGATAACAGAAGTAAACCCTCCAAATTGAAAAGAGGAAGAATGAAAAACATATGCAGTCTCTCATCTACAACAATTCTGAAATTGTTCTGGGTGCATATTCTGGGGCCTACCTTAGAAACAAGGACTAGTTTTTGACTGAGTCATCTTCTGCTCATAGAAGAATTCTTATGTTATTCTCCTCCAATCTCCATTCTACTTTCGGAGAGGTCCTAAAGTTTGTATTGATTTTCAGCCATGGTCACTTTTAGTCTAGATTCATGAGTTTATTGGGTAGAAGTAACTTCCCAAAAAGTCAGTAGACATCATCTCTGTTTGAGTCTAAAGAATTCCATGTGCCAGTAACCACATCCATGATGCTTTTTAGGGACATATTTTTGTGTTATCTTTCTTCCTTACCTCTTTCTGGATTTAAGGGAACTTCTTTGAGAGTTATACTCTTAATCTAGACTTCTTTCTGAATCTAACTTTTGGATATTGAAACTAATTTATGGTTACAGAAGGGAAGGGAAGTGAGTAAATTAGGTAAACGGGTGACAAGAACATGGTGACGGCTAATTTGGCACTCTTAGCAGTGATGGTAATATAATATATACACATGCTGATGCTCAGTAATGAACACTGAAACATTATGTTTCATATAACATTATCTTGTTATAATGCAATATTACTTCAATAAAATAGTAAACCAAAAAAAAGATTTTAATAGGCCTACATGTAGCCCTGAGGCTGAGTATTAATCTGCCCTTTGTTCAAAGAAAATTTTATCTTTCGCTGTTTGGGTTTAAAAACATTTCTGACTTTGCAAGGCCCTGAATTTCTGGAATCTCTCTATTCTCTTTTATTTTTATTTGCAAACTGGCCAATTTTTTCCTGAACTCATCTCTTCATTATACATTGCCAGCAGCCAACAGCCAACACACATACTAATGTTTTGTTTTCAAACCTCATCTTCTAGAGTTACATTTTTATTAGGTTTATGATTTGCCTCCCAAGTAATCTCAGACAACAGTTTTACAAAATGTTTTGCCACTTTATAACATTGATCCCCTCTTTCATAGCCTTCAATATCCATTCCTACTGTCTGACCATTAAGCCAAGGACATAGGTTTTAGGTTTTTGCTAGACAATGTGCTAAGTGGATTACCAGTCTCTGTACTGGTAAGTTATCATAGGGATTCTGTTCTAGATGGTCAGTCAGGGACTCAGGTTCATGGAGACTCCATCATCTTCTATCTATCCCATTGGACCAAGACTTAAAGGCTTAAAAACAACCAATATTAATGAGTTTGTGTGCTTCTTAGGGTTTGATTGTGTGATTTATCAGCAGATGCACCTGAAATTACTCATGCAGTTGCTTTCATCTGGAGGGTTGACTGAGGGATGAGCATCTTTCTTACCCTGTGATCTTTCTTTCCTAGGTAGGCTAGACTAGACTGCTCCATACATAGTAGCAAGAGGGCAAACCCCAGTAAGCAAGTTTTACCAACCTTCCTGTCTTAATGTTTGCTAATATCTGATTAGCTAAAGAAAGCATGATAAGCTCTGTCAGTTTGGGAAGGGACTGTACAAGAGCATGAGTACTGAGATGTGCAATTCCATGACTGTAATAATCTATGATAATCCTTAGGGTAGAAATCAGCAAAATTTTTCCTCAAGGTCTTGGTGGCAAATATTTTAGGTTTTACAGACCATTAAGTCTCTGTCACAACTTCTCAACTTTGCTAAGAGATGGAAACCGTGTGTAAACATATCACTATAACTATGTCCTGGTAAAACCTTATTTACAATAACCAATGGACTGGAATTGGCCCACCACTGATCTGGAACATAAAGTCTTTCTTTCATTCTCTGCCGCAGGAGAAGGCTGGCTCTTTTAAGTTTTGGCTCAGAAGTTAATTCTGCCTGTAGCTCACTGGCCAAAACTAGGCACATGGCCATCCCTAACTGCAAGGGCGTGAGAAGTATGACCTGCTCTGGGCCTATAAGGAGAAGAGACCTTGACATTGGTGGATACTAGAAGTTTCTAGACAGGAGCCACTTTGAGATGATGTACATTCAGATCTTTATTCAAGACCAGATCCTGGTTACAAGTACCAGGCACTACAGAAAATGGACAGAAAACAGTTGCCCTCGTGAATTTATACAGAGGCCATGCCGTGATGGTTAATTCACTAAAAGGGAGAAGCATTTTTATACATCTATGCTAGAACTGTTATCTCATTTGTATACTTAGGTCTTGCATGTGATGTATTAGGCACGGACCAAATATAATGACTCAGTGTAGGTGATGCTTAAGTTTCAAATAATTGACCAAATGATTGAACCATCAGACCAAATCAAGGATTTATCTCACTCATAGCAGGAATTTAGAAAACCTAAATAAGGGATCAGGAAAAGACTAATTATTATAAAGTAAAAATCAAAATCAACAAGCAACTATAAACCAGAGACACACTACAGGGGGGACGGAGGGAGTAAGATCAAAATAAGGGAGGGTGGGAATTGTTTGGGGACTATAACCAAGATGAAAATGCATACATTGTGCAAAAATGAAAAATTATGCAAAAAATATATGAAATGGGAAGAGAGCCCCATTATTCCGGAAAAAAGATATCTGAATATACCATTAAAACAGGAAGCCAGAAGAGCCCTTAAAAAAATAAAAAAAAATAAATAAAAATTCTGGGGGCCTGGGAATAGGTGCCTAATTCCTCTGACATTTAGAGGATCAAACTCCATAATCCCCTGAGCTTCCACCATACAAAAGGCTTGGCATTGTGTGTTGTTTCTCTACATATGAAAAGAGACAAGAAGGGGCTCTAAGAATTAATCTGTTTCTTCCATTCTAGTGGTGAATGAAAGGGACACCCAACAAAACTTTCTCTCCAGAATCCAGTATTTTGGCCAGAAGTAACTTAAAGGTTTAGGTTAATTTGCTTGCTTTCAAAGTTCCTTGGACAGTTTTCAGAAACCATCAACTTGCCTTATCTTTACTGTCTTGAAAAAGTACAGGTATTCTCATTTTATAATGCCTGAAGATTACGTTAAGAATGAGCCGAATGATAAATAGTTCTTCTTCTGATCCCCTCCTTGTGGTTTTTAATACTCTCTGCTAAAGACACTGAACTTATGGACAATCATTGAGAGAAGAGAATATAGATAGGAGAGAGCCTTTGTACTAAATGAATAATCCCATGTCCATAAGCCTAATAAAAAAAAGCACTACAAAACAATGGCTTTCATAAATGCGAATGTTTCTCAAAGAATAGTTTGTTTTAGATTTGTGAGCGAGCCATTTTTTTTCATTGGCAGCATTCCAGATTTTACCATAGTCCAGTTCAGTTCTTAACTTGGAAAAAATAGGTCAAATTGAGGATACAGAATCTTTTGAAAATGATATTTTTGCGAAATAATCCACTTGGAAAACACGTCTATAGAAAATACGAATTCACTCCCCTCCTGCCCTCAAGAAGCCTGTAATCAAGTGATTGAGTGAGGTATATAGACAGATGACTATCATATAAACATTATGCTTTGTGATCATGCAGAAATACACTTAAAGTAATTCTGGAATGTAGGAGTAGGTGTCAAATGGAAGAAAGGATTAGAAAGATTAGAGAATACCTTCGTGGAATATAGCATCCTTAAACTTTATGTGCAAAGATGCACAGAATCTGGAAAGATGCTGTGTGGGGAAAAGTGTATTCTGGGCACAGGGACTGAGTGGCAGACAAGAGCCTAACCTGGAGCAGAGGCTGCAGAGTGAAAAAGGGAGCAGTGGTGGAGGAGCTGGCAGAGCTGCAGGATCTGAAGCCTGCTGGGCTGCAGGGAATGGAGAGAGGAAGGGGACCCTGATATCCAGGGTCTTTGGGTGCTGAAGATGATCAGGATTTCTGAAGGAAGAGATATTGCATAAAAAACAGTCCAGTAACCTTGAAGTCACTGTGTCTATGGACTCCTTCCTGTGTACTTTCTTTCTGTTACCTCTTCCATCAGTCATTACATGTCAAGCAGGCACCTAGCTTTGTTCCTTCATCCAGGAATTTTTTGTTGTCCTAATAATAATAAAGGGCCCAGACTTGGACAGAATTGGCATTGCAAATCATCAGATTCAACATTCCCAAACATACGGAGCTTCTTGCCCCTACCCTCAGGTAATGCTGGCTGTGAACATAATGTTCTTGGAGTTGTTTTTCAAATAGTTCTGTTCTGTTTTCAAATATTTATCCATTTAAGCAACGTTGGTATTTAATGCTGAAAGGACATCTGTTCTGCTGGCCTGGCACCTGGCTTCTGAGATAATACTTTTTTTAGATCTTAGTCCACCTTCTGATGGTAGAAAAATTAATTTTGACTTCAAGCAAATGAAGTTATCTGATGTTCTTGTTACGAGTTATGTGAGGGACCTTGTGGGGATGATTATGACATGTCTTGATGGTAGGTTTTCAGAGAATATGTGTTGCGGCCTCAGCATAGAAGGGCATCCTCATTGCAGTAAGTCAGTACTCATTCGAGAGCCTGAAAGTATTTTGCACATTGCATTTCAAGTCCTGAGAGTTTGTCATGCAGATTCATGTGCACATATAAAGTTGACCTGTGGCTGGGTTCCAGGCCATAGAGAGTTATTTGCCAATTCCAAAGAAATAAAGATTGAAGACACTTGGCCCCTTTGTCCATCATTTATTTTCTATGAACCTTACAAATGAATATTGGAAAATCTGGATTTGATCTTTCTTTTTTTTTTTTTCCATTTCAAGTCAGCTGAATAGCTTGTACACATGTATGTAAAGAAATATAACCAGGAGGTGTTTATGATATTGTATCAGAACTTAAGACATTTGATTTCAGCCATTTCAGTGATGTTTCATATTTCTTTTTAATCAGATTTTGAATGTTCTTTGTGCAGGTTGTGTTCCTGACTGGCTTTGGCCATGTGTATGTGGACATTACCCACCAGTGTGGCACCATCTTTATCACCGTGGCTCCAGAAGGAAAAGCAGGACCTGTTTTAACCAATACCAACAGGTACAGTAAGTTGCCCAATAGAAAGTTGTAAGTCTACTGACCATTGTTGTCACCTCTTTATATATGTTAAAACTTAGTTATTTACTGTATAATCCACAGGATGTGGTTTTAGCATTAAATTGTTCTTATAATAGTTAGCAATAGATCATGTTCCTTGGGTACCCTTACCAGTGCTTCTGTGAGGATGAGCTTCACAAGCTGATTGGCAAACTAGAACATGCATCTTAGAATTACACATTATCATTAACATGAAATGCAGATTAGTATGTCTGTATCTGCATGACAACCCTATAACTAATCATTAAGCTAAGCAATTACAGCTACATCAAAAATAAATTCACCTCTTCGGGTCATATTTTCCTTGCCCCAACCTTCAACCTGAGTGTTGCCATCAGGTTTTACAATCATGAACCAAAAAGTTAATATCCTTAATTCAATTAACAATAATGTCCATCATATATCGTCCTAGTAGAAGTGTAAATTGTTCCATTTTCTGGAAATCACTTTAGCAATGTGTATTACAAACTTTAAAATTGAACGAATTAGAAATTCTACTTTTAAGAGTTACAGCAATAATTAAAGAAGTAGACAAAGGTATATGCAGAGAGATACCTACCATATGCTAATTATAATAGCAGAATATTCAGAATACAGTTGTCTATTAGTAATGGAATGGATGCGACATTAAGTGTACCCTAAATGGAATATCCACAGAAATAGGTCTTAAAAAATTTCAGTGGAAGAGAAAAATGCATGATATCTAGAATAAAGCAGAGTCAAATTGAATATATCAATGTATACATTCATAAATACATATAGAAACATGCATGTATACAAAAAGCATCCCTAGAAGTAAGACTGAAAAGAATAAAATTTGTTAATAGATGTGGGGTTTAAGTGATTATTTCATACTTTCCTGTACTTTACTATTTAATTTATAATCAGAAAAAATAATTTGTTATTTAAAATATAAGTTTTCAGACATTTAAGTCCTTTTATCTGTTTTATAATACATACCAATCTTTATTTTTTATTTTGTTTAGTTCTTGGACTGTTCTTTCTTTACTCATGAAAGATACATACATAGAGTCAAGTGGTGGATTCTGCAGAGTAGAGCAATTTCAGTGATTTATTTTTTAGATAACTTTGATTTATAACACTGTAGGTGATTCAGAGGCTTAGGATCACACCTCCTCAGATGCATGTCACCACATCACACCCACCACCAAGGTACCCACAGATCACCGTAATCCATTAGCCTCCCCCACCTAATACCCTCAGTTCCACAATCAGATTTCTAGGGTTTATAATTGGTTTGATTTTTTACAATAACTCTTTCATTTGGATCCAGCCAAACTATTATTAATTTGAATGAATATGTCAAAGTTGAATATTTTCTGTACTCTGAAGTGTTTGTAAATAAAATTGGAGACTTAATATTAAATTGCATAACAAAATTTCAAGCCTACACAATTTCAGAAATTTAATCTAAAGCATTGTTAGCAATAATACCAAGAATCCATACATTCATGTAGAAATAGAAAAGGCATAAGCATTTACCTGTATTTCCTTAATTTATTCAACAAATATTTTTCAAGTGCTTATTGGATGCCAGGTGCTGTGCTAGGGGTGGGGATATATCAGCAAATGAAAAAAATGAAAGATCTCTAATCTTGAACAAATCACATTCTAGTAAGTATTGAATAGGAGGACAGAGGGAATATATTTTTAAAAGAAAATATACATTAGAAGGTCAGTTTTTAATGGATAAAAACAGAGTATGGTAAGAAGGACCAGGACTTGAGCAAAGACTTAAAAGCAGCAAGGGTTAATAATATGATATTTCCAGGGTAGAGCTGAAGAAAGACACACTATGTAGGGTGTGATTTTAATTCTAGTGGTATGGGGAAGTCATTGGAGCATTTTGAGCAGAGAAGTGATACAATCGAATTTAAAATTTTGGATGATGATTGGCTGCTTTATTGATGCAGACTGTAGAGAAGCAAGGGTAGAAATAGAGAGACTAGTTATTCTCACTAAAAATGCTGATAGCTTAGAATGCAGTGGCATCAATGGAAGTGCTAAGAAGTTATCAGATTCTGGATATACTTTCAAGGCAAAACCAATGGGATCTCCTTGATGCATTAGATAAGGGTTGAAAATGGAGGCATCAAAATTTCCAAACTGATCAGCTGTAGGATATGGTTGCCATTAACTGTGATGGTAAAGCCTGTATGTAGGTTTGGGGGTAATAAGATAATGAGTTTGATTACAGACATGATAAGTTGAGATTTCTTTTAGACATCTGAGTGACTCTGGACAGGCAGTGAGATATGTAAGGCTGGAGTTCAGAGGAGTTCTAGGCTAAGCATGTGACTTTGGAGGTCATCATGTAGCCGGCATATGAAAACAGGAGACTGGATCAGACCTCCAAGGGGGGTGATTGGAAATGGGAAGAGAAGAACCTTGAACTTTTAACAGGTCTGGAAGAAGAGCCACGTAGATTATGAGAATGAGCAACCATGAAATAAAAGAATCAAGAGTAGAAGACATAAAGAAAGTGTTTCCAAGAGGAGGGGGTTACAGACAAAGTCAAATGCCAATGTAGGTTGAGTGCACCACAAACTGATTCAGCCGCACAGAAGTCACTGGTAGCCTTCAACAGTTGCTTCGGTAGACTGGAGAAGGGCAGAAGCCTCTTTAGAGTAAGGTTGAAAGAGAATGGAAGGAAGGAGAGGAATAGCAGACAGCGTGTACAGAAAATGCTTTGGAGTTTTTATGTACAGATCAGAAAAAATGAGTGGTAACTAGCAGAAAAAGTGGAGTTACACAAGAGATTTTTTTTAAGGTAGGAGAAATAGCAGCATGTTTATGTGCTGCTATTAATGAGGAAAATGTATCGCTTCTCGGCCTTTTGGCTAAGATCAAGTATAATGAGGTAAATGTGATGATATAAGAGGGGCGAATTGCTGGAGTGATGACTCTGAGGAGGTGATAGCAGAGTGATTTGGCACATATTAACAGGGTTCGTCGATAAGGGGGTGTGGACAGTTTAGCTCTAGATACGATGGGGGCACGTTGGCCGAGATGCCGCTAGATGGACAGTTGTGGAGAGAAGTGATGCTAAGTTTTCTTCAGCTTGCTTTACTCTTTTAATTTAAGAAGTCTTAATTATTATGCTTTATCTTTCTGCCTTGTTATAATCATGGTGGAGAATTAATGCACAAAGACTTATCGAGATTTTCAAGTAAAAATCTGGTGTTGATAAGGGGAACACTTACAGAAACATGACAAGAACTTGTAATAGTCCCGTTGGGAACATTTCCCAAGACTGTTGGAGTGTGACCAGCTCTGTCCAGACACAATGTACTGCAACTTGAGTTCTTATTTGTTTCTTATGAGAATCTGATGGGCCATCAGGAGGTGTTTAATAAGGCAATATCGTTTAAAAAGAAAGAAAACAAAAGCCGGGGAGACTAATGTTCTTTTCCCTTTCTCCTCCAGAACTCTGGAGAAGATTGTGACATTTAAAATGTCCGTCACTCAGCTGAGCCTGGCAGTGTTTGATGACCTCACCAACCATAAAGCATCCTCTGAACTTCTGAGATTCACACTGGACAATGTTTTTCTCCAAATGGCCCCAGTGGCTGGTCCCCTCCCCGGGGACGAGGCCGCCCCAGCGCGCCTGCAGCTTTACTGTGCGGAGCTCTGCTGTGGGGACCTGCAGTTGGACAACCAGCTGTACAACAAGTCCAATTTCCACTTTGCCGTCTTGGTCTGCCAGGGAGAAAAAACAGAACCTTCTCACTGCTCCAAAATGCAGAGTCTCCTGGTATCCAGCAAAGATTTGGAAAAATACAAGGAAAATTGTTTTATCAAACTTTGCCTCACCTTAACTGAGAGCAAGAACTTCTCATTTGATATTAACGAGTTCAGTTTTGAGTTGAAACCTGGCCGGTTATATGTGGAAGATACGTTTGTATACTACATCAAAACTTTGTTTGACACCTATCTTCCTAACAGCAGGCTGGCCTGTCATCCCACGATATTCTCAGGTGCTGAGGCAGCATTGCCCTTGCAGGTCAGACAGCACGCGAGGGCCTTGGCAAATCCCGTGAAGCTCAGGAAGCTAGTGATACAGCCAGTAAATCTCCTCGTCAGCATCCATGCTTCCCTCAAGCTCTACATCGCGTCTGATCACACTCCACTCTCCTTCTCTGTGTTTGAAAGAGGCCCCATCTTCACCACAGCCAGGCAGCTCGTCCACGCCCTGGCCATGCACTACGCCGCTGGAGCTCTTTTCAGGGCAGGTAAGAACCCAAGCTGAGGGTCTGTGATGAGCCAGCCCCCACGCAAAAAGCAAGTGCTTCATGTCTTGCTTTATCAGCTTCAAAACAGGGAAGCAGGATGCAGGCTTTGCAGTTAAGTCAGCACTGGGTTTCAATCCAGACTCTGCCACAGCAGCTATAAGCCTTGGGCAAGTTATTGAGCCTTCTTCAAGTCTCAGTTTGCCCTGCCGTAAAACAACTTAAGAATTTTGAGAGGATACAATGAAAGTGTGCAAAGTACCCTGAATTTTGCTGAGCACTTCACTTAAAAGACACTTGAGCAATAGTAGCTGTTACATTTACTTGGAATTTTAATTCAATTTAGCAAACACTTTTTTGGCTCCTTACAGGTTCGAGGCTCTATATTTGCACACTAGAGCAGCCAGGAAAACCAGGCCAGGTCCTCAGCTCTTGGGCTTACAAGAAATTCAGTTCTGGGTTGTTAGCTTGCTTCATTCCAAGCCACGAATGGCTTAGGTGAGAAATTCAGAGGATCTGTCTGCTGGGAGCCTTCGACCTACACAGTGTGAACCTGTGTGCCTGGACAGATTGCAGAGAGAAGGCTGTCTCCACAGATCTGAGCTGGAAATGTCCTCGGGGTGGTTTGAATATGTGTACAAAATGTTGTATGGGAGTGTTGGAGACTGAGTGGTCTCAGATCCTATAGAGTAATTGACACCAAAGCACGAATTCCCCACCTAAATTCCTTCTGATGTGGTTTCAGTTTGATAATCTGGCTCCTCATGTTCCCATGAATTCAGTCAAGGGACACCAGCCAGAGTTGGTCTAATGGGTCCATTCTGGTAAAGAACGTGGAAGTCACACTTTTGGAAGGTAACAAAGGAGGGAGCCTTGGCAACACTGCTTGGTGAATGCATTCCCATGTAAGATTAGCAACGTAGCTGTAAATGACCCATCTTGTTGCCATACTGGTAAGATTACATTTTCTCTGTAATCAGACAGACAATCCAAAACTCTTAACTGAATATGACAAGATTAGGGAGGTCCCTACCGGAACTGTTGTTTTAATGGCTTGCACAACAGTGAAGAAAATAAGAAATCATTTAAAAATAAGCAGTTAACATTTCACATTTAATAGGCGGGTATATTTATAAACAATTCCAGAAACTTATCCTTTTGGGCAATTTTTTGCTTTTAACATGAGAAGCAGGCATGGGGATTTCTGAACTCTGATCTGGGGCCTGAGACGGAGTAAGCCTCCCATCCGGTCACCACAAAATGCTGAGGTGTGAGGAGTACCCATGTGTGTAATGAGCTGGCAGAGAAACTAACTGGGCAGCAAGGAATCATGTCTCTTGCAGCCTGTGTGCTAAAAATGATCTCTCTCTTTGTTCTGTTTTATATTTTTAATGAGCTTTCACAAGAACATTCTGTTTGGATTTTTTTTTTTTGTAATCCACCTAAAAATTCTCTAAGTTGTTGTCCTAACCTCATTATATGCTGAGACATGAAAATTCTAAGCTAGAGGGCCAAGTTTTTAGAGCTTGTTGGAACTCTGTTACTAAAAACCTGTGGACAGAAGCCCCAGTGGCCTAATGGATAAGGCATTGGCCTCCTAAACCTGTGGACAGTGTGAAGATTATCTTGAGGGCTAACAGAGATAGGAAGAGTTAGAGATGGGGAAATGGTAGGAAGTTACCAGCCCCTGGGTAGAAAAGTCCTCAGGAGGATATCCCAACATTTGTATAGAGCAAGGGAGAGGGTTGACCTGAGAGAGTGGGGGCTGTCTGCCTCTCTCAGAGCTCAGGACTCACCCACTGGATCTGATCAGAAAGTTCTGACTGCTGTGGTGGAAGTACCTTGACATTATTTCTAGGGAAACTTGTGGAGTCATCATGAAGAAGTTTTGTTTACAAAAAAAAAAAAAAAAAGTAAAGCAGTTAGAAATGAAGGAAGGAATCTGTGGGCTCTGTAATTTCCTCATGTCCCTTTCTAGCCTCAAGTTTTAGTTTGAGGAGAAACCAGGCAAACACCCTTTTTCAACAAAATTTCCATAGAAGTAAGCAAAGGGTGTAGTTGCTTTTGGAGGAAAATAAGGGCGTGCTCTCAGACACTTTGGGCCCTTTATCTGGCCCAACTCACGTGTCACTAAAAAGTGACACAAACAGTGTGTCACTCTGGGCCACACACAGTCTCCCCATCAGGTAGTGGTCCTAATCCAGAAGTCCCCACGTACCTTTGACTCGGGGGAGGGGGGAGGGGAGATCAGGGGTGGGGGCGACAACAAATGGCGAGACAGGTGAGACAGGTGATGTCTGCTCACACTGCCCCGCTCTGTTGGCTGAAGGCACCCATTGTGAATGGTCTTTCTTTGGTAATAGCACTCTCTCCTGTCTTCATGTGGAGTCTTTGTAGAGATGTTTCTAGACCAACCTTCTGCGTCCTGGTGAACCTTAATAAATATTTCAAGTTTTTCTTTACCTCCAGAGAGGGTCCCCCAAAAGAATATTCCACACCCTTCCAGGACACCTGCCTACTCATTGCAGCCTGAGCTCTTACCAAGATTGTGGGTGGGCTTTGGAATCAGGTAGACCTAAGTTGCAAACCCAGCCCTCCTGTCTGACCAGGGAGAGAGACTAAACGATTGACTTCATCTCTGAGCCAGTCTCCTCCTTTCCCATCCTGCCTGCAATAGAGTGGAGACAGGATGACACCATGTTCAGTCCACATCCTCCAGATCCACCTCTGTCCCCTATGTCTAGGACAGTCTTTGACTCCAGAGAGGCTCTGTCAGAGCTAACTTGAATTTATTTGAAGGAAGGTAATAGTACCTCTTACTTATATAGTTGCTGCAAGAATTAAATTATTCTGATGCCTGATGCCCATAGACCCTCCTATTTTTCATTTATAGCTTCTGAAAAGTATTCTCTCTTCTAACTCCATCCCTAGTGCTATCATATCAATGCTCCAGAGAAGAGAAATGGGCTCCAAATTTAAGAACGCCCCTCTCTGTGGATTGGGCCTGGAACCCTTGAGCACTCTGGGATCAGTGCCTATTGTGGGCATCTCTGTCCCAAGCCTGTCCTCCAAGAACCTACCTGAGTCCTGTCCCCACAGCCTGCCTGTTAGAGTGCTCTCAGCCCCGGCTGGGGAAGTCAGTGAGTTCCTGAAGGAAGTGTCCTCCTGTTCTGAGTCCTCCTCTCCTTAGCCCTGCATCCTTGCCTGGACTTCCATTCTGCTGTGCTGAGAGCCCCAAGCCCCCAGCAGAGGGAGGATGACGAACAGAAGCCTCTGCCGGAGTCGACACCACGGCCACGTTCCCACGAGGCGATGCACACGGCAATCAGGCCACTGAGCAGCCAGCTCCTGGCAAGCTCCAGCTCAAATAGGAAACCAGACCCTAAGCTCCCCTCCAGGGACCTTCACAGGGAACACTCCCCTCTCGCTAACCTAATCAGTATGTCCATGTCACATGTTTACACAACTGAAGCTGGGGCTGAAGGGGGAGGCATTTGTCTGGCTCCAGCTCCGCTCCAAAGGGAAGCACTCAGCTTGGTAGGATTGAGAAAGATTAAAAATAAGTCTTCCATCCTTGTCAGAACTTTGCATCCTCTTTGCAACACCCCATTTAGCATCTGGTCTCCTCCCCTTATCAGACGTGTCCTCCTCATCCTCGTACCCTGTGGAGGTTTTCAGGACAAGTTCCCAGGCGGCCAACACCTGCAGCCTAGGAGCCTGCGCTCCCCGGGCGCGTGCAAGCGCCGTCCCCGCACACAGGTCCCTTTTAGCAGGAATGCAGGAGGCGCGAGCAGGGAAGTCATAGTAAAGCTGTTTGTGAGGCCGCCAAAAGGGTCCCTTTGATTTATAAAGTATGAAAGTTTGCCATTTATGAATTCACAGTGAATGAGTTATTTCCCATGTTTTGCTCCAAAAAAGCTTTCTCAATTCTTGTGTGAAAAACGGATTGCAGGGAAAATGGGTCACTTTTCCCCATTGTGTCGAAAGCGCAGTATATACGGTTTCAGTAACCTTTTCCCTTTGGTCCCTCACAGGCTGGGTGGTTGGCTCTCTGGAGATCCTCGGCAGCCCTGTGAGTCTGGTGCGAAGCATCGGAAATGGCATCGCCGACTTCTTCAGGCTTCCGTATGAGGGGCTGACCCGCGGCCCAGGAGCCTTTGTGAGCGGAGTTTCCAGAGGGACGACATCATTTGTAAAGCACATTTCCAAAGGTAGCTATTTTGGTTCCTTGTAATAATGCCTTATTTTCATTCCTCCCTGGTCTTATTTCTTATTTTTAAAGAACGTGTCAAAGTTTTAAATGCATTAAGTTGGCCTCCAGCTTGGTTTGGCTTGTTCGCTTGCAATGAAATGTTGGATTTGTAACAAAGCTCGTATATAATGTGTCATGTTTAAAACAGATCATTACTTGCCTGTAGTATGTGAAAATGTTTCAGAAACTTCAGAATTTTAAACCTCCCATTGGGAAAAGAAGGATTGGCTCAACTGTTATTCCATGCGATAAATACAGAAATATTAAAGGTGTTCAGGACTTCTGCTAAACATCAGAAATCCTACACGGTGTTGCCTCATCATATTTTTTTAATGTAGATACAGTTGTCATAACTTTTGTAAGGATATGGATACATTTTGACAAGCCGGCCAACTTGGAGGTGAAACAGCCAAGTTGCCTCTAGCACGCCACGTAAACAGTGCCATCTTGTGGCCCAGATAAGTCACCGGGCACGGAAGCCAAACTGCTGCCCACAAGGAGAATGTTTCCGTTTTATCCGTGTGTTTGCCTGACGATAATTTTGGTCAGGTTGGCAGTGATCAGGAACTAACAAGGCCCATCTGAGTTCCCTTTTCTTCTCAGCAGGAGGCAGGGAAAACAGAGCAAAGGGCTTCTCCCCCATAAAAGGCTTTTTTTTACTGTCAACAGAGCTGTAATGCTGTTATGAGTGGGCAGGTTATAGAAGTCTCTAGAAGGCCTCTAAAGAAGACTTGAGCTTGAAATCTGAGAACATACCATCCATAGAGGAGGGCTGGCAAGAGAACAGCAAGAGCAATAAACCAAATTCCATGGACAATGACGGGACCACGCCCCGGCCCCTGTCATCCCGGAGGCCTGTGAGCGAGAGGCCGGATCTCACAGATGAGTCACTGGTGGATTTCTCACTCTTGACACTGAAATCCTTGTGGCTCTGTTGTTTTTATTTTAAACTAAGATAACCAACACCTGCTAAATTGGACTCCAGTGGTAATTTTAGCATACTGACTCACAGAATGTTTTTTACACTTGTGCTTTCCTCCTCTTTGCAAAATGTCTGGTTTGGTGGTACATGGATGTTTGTGAGCGCACGGTTTTTTTTCTTTTCAGGTTGCCGGTGAAGATGCAGACACCAACACAAGCTTTTCCATTTTTCTTGAAATTAGACATCCAATAACGGAATCCTTCCGTTGATGTCGTTCAGATTTGCTCATTCAAATCTATGCAGACTTTTTAGTGGGGATCATGACAATTTTGAGCAAGACACTGAAATACCCTTTCTTAGGAAAACCAGGCAGAATCATGACTTCCATGTGATTTGCTCCTTTTATTGTCCTCACCTTTTTCAGCCAACATCCTGAATATCAAAACTGCACATATTCTCTGGTACAAAAGTTATTTCCTCAGAATGCCCTTTACTGTGACTGAATAAAGAGGGAATAAATTGTATTCCCTATATGGAAACATTTCTTTACAAATTCAGCAACATAATGTTTAAAATTAGAGCAAGCAGATTTTAACCTTCAACACTGGACTTCAGCAAAGACTTCAGAACTGTTAGCCAGCCCTCGGCAATCACATGATAGCAGTGACAGTTTCAAACGAAACACCAGACATTTTTCTGGTGAAAGAGATTCTTACCCCATCCCTTCAGTGAAGTGTTGTCACCCTCATCAGCAAGTATTAATCTTCACCTGAGTTCTTTCAGGCTGTTGATTCAACTTTCCGAGAGCAAGCCACCATCACGTGCCACCTGAGCGTGTCCAGGAGGCACAGATGTGCTTTCACTGTCCCCTCCCCACCCCCACAAGCCTTTCGGGACCACTTCAGTGGGATCCAAATGAATGTGACAAGGAGGCCAACCCTCATGCTCTTGTGCCCTCAGGTACCCTCACGTCCATCACTAACCTGGCCACCAGCCTGGCCCGGAACATGGACCGGCTCTCCCTGGACGAGGAGCACTACAATCGGCAGGAGGAGTGGCGGCGGCAGCTCCCCGAGAGCCTGGGCGAGGGGCTCCGACAGGGCCTGTCCCGGCTGGGCATCAGTCTGCTTGGTAAGGAGCTGTGGCAGCCTGTGTGCTCACATCTGTTGTCTGGTCCCACAGGCCAGTCACGGCACTCACAGGCTTCCGGGACTGGGAGTGGTGGTGAAGTTACCTCCTTCCTGCTCACAGAGCTGAGGCTCAGAGGACAGGTCCTCGCTCTGGTTCCTACCTTGAGTCTGTGAGGCACTGGCACGGACGCCCTTTTCTGGGCCATTGAACGATGACAACAGGGGCCATCACAGGACTGTGCTCTGCCTCCCGTTGCCTCTAGTGTGAGGCAGATCTCTGACCTCAGCATTTGTTCAGGGGTGTTGGTGGGGAGTCAGCACCACAGCATGTAGCTGTTTGCTGGTTAAAAAGGGCGAGAGACAAGGCTTCGGAAGCACCCTCCTTCACTAGCACCGACATTGCAGCTGCTTTTTTCAAGAAGCACTTGAGCAACATACAAATGTCATGTAAACTTCAGTGAGGAGCCCTCTCTTCCCCCTTTTTTTTTTTTTTTTTTAATAGAGGCATGTTTATTTATTTATTTGTTTGTTTGGTTTTTTTTTTTTTGTTTTTTTTTTGTTTTTGTTTTTTTTATACATGCACTGGATACAGTCAGAAGCGCGGGAGGGTAAGAGAATTCACCAGAGCCAGAGCGGGGAGCAGAGCAGGCAGAAGGACCGAAGTACACTGCTGAGGGGAGCAGCGGGCGGCAGAAGAGGTCTGGCGCCATGTGGGACCCTCCTCCGGTGGCCGGGGAGCAGCCGGGGATCGAACCAGCGCCGCAGAGGCCGCGGGCAGCTTCGCAACCCAGCGCTCAACCGCTGCGCCACCAGGGAGGCCCTCCCCCTTTTTTTTTTAACAGTGATTCTTAGCCTGACTTTTTTTTTTAACAGTGGTTCTCAGCCTGACTCAGAGCAATTCTCGTTTGTCGAGCAGCTAGATGATACAGTTAGAGGCGAAGATTGCTATGGCTATTTCCAAGTGTTAGAAATGTTTGAAAAATAAGTTGCTTTGGAAAAATCTATAAAAAGGAAACTTCAGAACTGAAGTTTTGCAGAGCAAGATTTTCAAGGGTATCTTTGTTTATTTGTTTGCAAAGGAATTTAAAACTGTATTGCTTGGCAGCAAGCCTGCAAGCATCTGAGGGAGTGTGTGTCCCGAAAAGATCAAAGTACCCAAAGCAGGGAGAGCAAAGGTCGGGAAGGATGAGCTTGAAAGGGTTTGTCTTCTCTCCAGTCTGCAGCTCTATACATGACCCCTGAGCTGTAGTGCAGCCAGCTGGGGCTCTGACAGGAAGCAGTAGGATGTTACAAGTCCACTATGAGTTACTAGAAATTGCTTCAGCCCTAACATTCAATGATGTGGGGCCCTCTCATTTGATAATGTGTGGAGACTTCAAGGCCGCATGACCTGAAGTGGAACTGCTGGGTACAGAAGCAGCCCAAGGGCAACGGTGAGAAGCAGGGCCTGTGGGAGAGGTAGACACTCCTCAGGAGCCCACAGATCCCAGCTAGGGTGTCCAGATCCTTTCTTTGTGACCTCAGGCAAGTTCTTATCTTCTCTGATGCTGGTTTCTCTTTGGAAGTGGGTGGTGCCAGTCATGGAAGCAATGGTGGTCAGGTAGAGGGTCCCTGTTCAGTAAACAACACCCACTATTACTGCATTATGGTAGCAGAGGAACAGTTAAGAGGGGCCTGGTTTCAAAGAGTGTTCCAGCAAAGAGAGACATTTGAGTAATGGCAGGAAATGCTTTAGTTTTAATCCAGTGGGTTAATGGTTAATGTGCTGTGACCACAGGAGGGTGACAGTGAGGTTTTCTGGGAGGCTTTAGATCATCTTTTGGGGTCTATGGAACCTCTTTACACTAAGAATTATGAGCTTACGCACATCTCTGGGCTTGAGAGTTTCGTTCCCTCTGTGCAGGCTCTTGGAGCTTCTGGTGCTCAGCAGAGGAAGCCTGAGCTGGCTGGCATGTGGCTGTTTCCCTCCCAACTATTCTGTTCTCTTCCTCCAGAAGTGCATGCCCAGCGCCGTCTCCATTCCAACATTGTGCCTCATGGTAGAAACCAGCATGTGAGGAGCCAGGAGTCTGCCTTTGTGATGTTGCCATTTGGGGCGTAGCACCTACTATTAACCAGGGTAGAAAGTCATAAAGTTTTGGTCTCTGCTGTAGTCATTGCGTCTTATACATCCTCATCCATGCAAAGGGATCGTGTAGTCTTTGTGGAGACTGCAGTGGGCTTGTGGAGTCTTTCTGCAGCTCTGGTAATTTCCAGGTATAAATCCCTCTCAGTTTATTCTGACGGCACTTGCAGACACTGGCCTGGCCCCCAGGAGCTTCCCTCCCAGTGTTCATTTCAGGACTCCGGAGACATTCTTGTTCCTTGTGGGCATCTCAGAGCTGGCCCAAGCCACCCTTTCTTCCTTCTGAGAGTTGAAGAATTCTCTGTATCCCACACAAATATTGGGTCATTTTACCATGTTTGGTCCTAGAACTACCTGATGTGTGACAGGAAGAAGAATTAGACTAACCAAGTCCCCTAACCTGGAAAAACATAAAATTGCCACCATTAATCTACCCCCATACAGTGTTTAAAATTGCCATGTGTAATTAAGTACCGAATTGAAGTGAGGGCTGTTATGAAATAGAAAGCCTTGCTTGGTGCATCAAAATGCTAGTTGCTCAGTTTCTTCCTTTACAACAGAAACATTAATGACCCAGTTAGTAAAAATATATTTAAAGAACATTTCAGGACTGACAAAGCACTTTCATATGTATCATCTTATTTGATCTTCAAATGCTAGGCATGGGTGAGGTTAAGTGACTTGTCCAGGTCAGACCTCCAGCCAGGACAAGAACCTGGGCCTTTCCACATGTCACCTAGCCCTGGAGGGTTCTAAGTCTGGAAATAATCAGGATGTGGCAAGACTGAACAACTGAAAGTTCCAGGGTAGGAAAAACACATTTCCCCCAAAGGTTTATTCGTCTGGTTTTCCTTCTTGACTGTGCTTCACCCTCATGAGGACACTGTGAAGTGTTAGGAGGTTCTTGAAAAATCAGAGGGTGTCTGTAGCTGCTATGCCCAGTCACATCACTCCAGGTCAGCAAGGAAAAATGTCCACCAGCAGAGATGCCACTGAGGCTCTTGGATGATCTCCACAATAGCTTTCTGAAAGCACAGGCAGAAAGGGGAGGGGGGGGAAAGAAATTTTCTTTAAGTTCATTTCAAAAAGAAATGACTTTTGAGAAACTCTTCAGAATTGACCTCAGGCCTGCTCTCATTTCCCAGATCCACTCCCCAACACCCTCACCCTGGAGTGTGCGCTGAGAGGATGTGAGCTCTGTGTCAGTGACACTGCATGTCCCCACCAGGCATGACTTCCCTTTTAGGACCTCCAAAGGCCCGTGTCAGAGCTTGTTTTCCTGGCACCCTGATTTTTTTTTTAAGATTTATTTATGCATACAAAAACTGGGGTACAGGACAGAGGTATGGAGAGTAAGAGGAGTTACCAGAGACAGAGTGGGGAGCAGAACAGGCAGGCAGACTGAAATACACTGCTGAGGGGAGCAGCAAGAGATACAGGAGAGGTCTGCCATGCCATGTGGGTCACCTCCTTGGCCGGGTATCGAACTCGTGTTGCAATGGCTGTGCAATAGCTTCATAGTGCTGAGTCTTAACCCCTTGCGCCACCAGGGAGGACTCATGGCCCCCCAATTTTGGGGGGCTACTGCCTGACTTGGAAAGCATTGTTCAGTATCCCAGCAGCTGTACCCTCTGTCTTCGCAGTCACTCTGGGATGCCGCTTGGAATCCCAACAAGATTGGCCTCTACCAGGTGAGTCAGGACAGTTTCCCGGGTAGTACATGAGGAAGAGCAGCCCCTCCAGTGCCACCAGCAGCCAACTGGCTGGTATAGCAGAAGAGCTTCCTTCTCATTTGCTCATCTGTTCTAGTCAAACAATAGCTCCCTTTATCCCTTGTTTTTTCTCCCCTTAGAAAGACATTCAGAAAGTATCTCCTGGAAGACACTGAGCGAGCCACTAAGGTGGAGCGAACCCAGGACACTCCCATTGCAAAATAGTATCTGAGTGTGAGCTTGTATTTTGAATATGCATTCTTGAAGGTGGTTATATTTTTGCAGAGAATCTGGATTTATTATATATTTAACTCTCTGGGTGTGTTTATACTGTTATATCAATATGTCACTTGGACATATAATGCAGGATTTTGTGACCTTGGGCAAGGTGGAAAGCAGGCCTCCAGCTGGAATACCTGCTGTGTCCTGTAGGTCTCACCCGTCTCTGGAAAGTCGGGCTGTAGCATCGTGTCCCAGCTGAGCCAGTGCTCCTGTTTTTGTGAGTTTCGTAAGTGCCCCAATTAAAATTGTAATGTGGGAAGGGTAGCACCAAAACAGTCTCACAGACAGGAACTTTCACAAATCAGTGAGCTAGTATTTTCTGCCTACGGGTAGGGAGGAGACCAAGGAAGAGGTGAGGGTGGGCCCTTTTAGTCCCCTGCTTTACAAAGAAAGCCCTAGTCCTCCAACCAAAGGGGGGAGAGGAAACACCTCCCAGTTTCTGCCTTGCCCAGCACATGGGCGGGGAGTCTGGAAATGCCCCTCAGTGGCTGCTCTTCCCTCCTTACCTCATTTCATCACCTCACAGCCGGCTCCATGTGGCCGCCCAACCCATGGGCCTGACGCCAGCAGACAAGTTTTGGGATCAGTTTCCACCGCTTAAAGCCTGAGAGCAGAGTTTGAGTACATGACAGTAAATAATTTACCGGTGTGGGATTTAGCTGGATTACACTTATTAGCGAGCCTTCTGAAGCCCTAAGAGAAGCTGCCGCTCCAGGCAGGGCTGCGGACACCGTGAAATGGCTGCCCATCTCTCACGGCCGTGCTGCTCTACAGCTCACACCTGGTGACCAGCGAGGCGTCAGTGTGCGTGACGGCCAAGCTCCCCCCTCGAGGACGAGGTGCTGGGCAAGGGCGTACACTCTGACAGCTCTCTCTCTACCTCTCAGAATCTTAACACCTTGTCATGGGGGGCTTTCCACTTTTGGGCCTGCCCACAGAGTTGCTCTGTCAAAGCCCCAGTAACTGAGCCTTCACTGCCGCGGGGGGCTGGAGAAAGCAGATCAAAGGGGAGTTTCACTGTGGTACCTGTTTGCACTTAGGCAGATAGAAGCTAGAGCTGCGGGCTCCCTGGGCAGGTCAGACCTGGCCCACTGACGGGAAATGGGGGGGGGCTCAGGAAAGTCACCGCTCACCCACAACTTAGTTGTACTAGTTGAAATTTAAAATAGCTTAATGGAAAGCTGCACTCGAGAAAAGACGTTTCTACCAGAAATATGAGCAATACTTTATTGGTAAATTGGTAATTATTTGCTCTGGTTTTTCTACCTTTAAACATGGAGACCTTTCAGTGGAATTACAGACTCACAAAAGCTTATTCTTTGATTTGACGCTCCTCACTTTGAACTACCTGCTTTGTGATGATGAAAAGACCCTAGGTGTCCCCCGTCTCCCCTCAGCAGCGCCTCTGCCTCCTGGCCTCATGGGTGGAGGGCAGTGAGCGTTCTGCCCAAGTGCCAGGACCGGGTGTCTGGGGGGTGCCGCCGACACAGTGATCCCTCAATAGCCAAGGCAACCAGGGCCCACTGTGAACAGTTTCCTCCACCTTCCACGTCATTTAAGAGTTTGGGAAGCTTTAGTCTAGGCTGGGAAACAAACCTGTCACCTCAGGTCATTCTTAATCTGTCAACACATAAACTTAAATGAGTGGAATCCAGGAAGAACGTTCCCTTTACGGTTGATTTGAAGGAACTGGCCTTTGTTTGAGTAGATTTTGTTCAATAGAGTATTGCTTGAAATTAGCAGGTCATTAACTGAGACCTGGAAATTGCTATTACCCATGAGACTTTGATTAGTGGCATTTGGAATAACAGGATTTGACGTGTACTAAAATTTCTACCAGGGGGACTGTATTTTCATTAATCTTAGCAGTCTTGAGTTGAAAATGGAGAACTCTGTCAAGAATTATGAGATTTTTTGCTCTTATTGCATAATGGAAAATATCAGGACTGGTGAGACCTTTATTAGATCTCATCATTGGCCCCTCAAAGTAAAAGGAGTGGGGAGGACAGGCCAGAAGCCAAGGGATTCTCCTTCCAGCTCAATGTATGGCCTTGGAACCCGCAGGAAAGCCAGGAAGAGACTAGTGAGAGCAGGATTCCTAAGTATTTTACATTGAAGAGGAAGTAGCCAAATCTCAGTCAAAGTGAGGAGGTTTTTCTAAAACTGTGAAAGGGAAGAATCCATTTTATTTTTTTTTTAAAGATTTATTTATTTATGCATACAAGAACTGGGTAGAGGCCAGAGGTGTGGGGATTCACCAGAGACAGAGCGGGGAACAGAACAGGCAGACTGAGTGAAATACACTGCTGAGGGGAGCAGCAGGAGAGACAGGAGAGGTCTGCTGCGCCATGTGGGTTGCTCCCTGGCCGGGGATCAAACTCGTGCTGCAGTAGCTGTGGATAGCTTCATAGGTTGTGTCTTAACCCCTTGCACCACCAGGGAGGCCCGGAAAAATCCGTTTTAGAAACAGAATCAGTGAATAGCTTGGTGGTTAAGAGCTAGGCGGTGACTTCCACTCTCTAGAGTCAAGTCCACGCTCAAGTACAGGACAGCTGTGTGACCTTTGGGAAACTTCTTAACCTCTCTGTGCCTCAGTGACCTTATGTAGTAACTGAGGATGAAAATTTTACCTGACTCGTAGGATTAGGAGGATCAACGATCTCAGACAAGTAAAGCTCTTAGCACAGTCTCCAGCACAGAAACAGATTAGCTACGGCACTCAAAGCAGATCAGCTGTATTGGAAATAATTACTGCCAACAGCTCCACATCACCAATTACTGTCACTAAATTATTATTGAATAAATTGCTCTTATGATTATTAAAAGGGGAAACAAATAAAGGGGTTGTCTTCTCCCACATTTTTTATCCTCCCGATTCAGTGAAAACGTATGAGGCTCAGCAGGCTTACTGTCCTTAATATTAGCTCTCTTGCCCAAACTGTTGCCAGGTTTCGGGAGAGACGTGCGTGAAGTGCTTATCGAATTCTGACCTGTACTTCACAGACCCTGACTGGGATGGACCAAAACCCAGTCTGACATTGTGTTTTGATAAGGTGATAAATGTCTGACTTAAGCAGCCCCTGATGTACTTAGATAATTGGAAAACAAATGTATAGGAAAGAACTTTTTAATAAGGGTGGGGCTTCATTTTTAGTCCAAATAAAACTTTGTCCAGGCTGAAATTTTTCACTTTCTCAAGATTTCGGCCTCAGGACTCACTGGGGGCTTTTGTTGTTTTACAGGGGCGATTGCTGGAATAGTCGATCAGCCAATGCAAAACTTCCAGAAAACATCCGAGGCACAGGCTTCAGCGGGATACAAGGCCAAGGGCGTCATCTCCGGTGTGGGGAAAGGAATCATGGGAGTGTTCACAAAGCCCATTGGAGGAGCTGCTGAGCTGGTGTCACAGACGGGCTATGGTGAGTCAGCCTGTCAGGCCAATGTAAGCACACTGATTCATTTGCATTTATAGCAAGGGTTTCCAGAAATTACTCAGCCCTTCGTGTGACAAAGGAGTGAAAATTAGCTAGACCTCTAAATAGCTTTTCTCACCTCCTTCTGCTTATTTACACAAAGAATAGAATTATAATATCAGTAAATTACAATGAAATTTAGATCCAGAAATCAGTATCAGTGTATGTCTGTCACAGAATCTTCTTACAGTACATTTACTAGAATAAATTTCAATGAAAAGTAACCAGTGGGAGATGGAGGGCAATGTGTGACATCTATTGAAGCAGAGAATAGAATTGCTACTTTTTCCCGTGATCAGATAGGTTAGAAAGCCGGCAGGTATCTTTAAAGGACAATGTGTATGCATTCGAGGAGAGAGCGAGCGAGGAGCCCGCGCGCCTGTGTGCACAGAGCCAGGGAGCCTCGCCCTGGACGCCGTCTCACCTGCAGACTCCGCACCACCGTGGTGTCTGGGTTGCCTCTCCGGGCAAAGGCACACAACCTGCAACTGAAAACCCGTCCCCAGGCAGGCCGTTGCGGAGAACTTGGGCTCGTGGCACTGTTTGCTCTGGTGTGGAGTGCAGGGCCTCTCCCCACACAAGCATGTGCACAGCGGGGTGACGTGAGCAGAAGTAGGTGACGGGGATTGTTATCTTTACCCAGAGCGCGCCTGTCTGGCCGGGAGCGCAGGCAATGGGCGGGCTCCCCCGCTTTGTCAGACGTGAGCACGCGGCCTCGGCCTCTGTCCTGGCAGTGTGTGGGGTGCATTTCCCTGCAGGCAGCCTGTGCCTCAGGAGACCTGATGGTCAAAACAGGGCATCAAAAGCGTCTGAAAGGAAGTAGGGGACGAAGGCCACACTGGGGCGCCCCGTCCGCAGCGGTTCCTTTAAGAGACCACCCAGACAGGATCCCGTTCCTCTTGCGTCTCCCCCTCGCTGCCTCCCTCTCTCCTTCTGTCTCTCCCTCCTTCTGTAAATGACATTTTCACTCACAGGGAGATGCACAGTAAGAATTGCTGCAACTCATAAATGGACAGAGTTAAACACTCCCTTATCAAATGCTTACACATTAATCAAAAACAGTATTCCTTTGGCTGCAGATTCCCGTGAGGTAAAAACTCATACTTCATAAATTCCTTTGGTTTTGAAAATGCCGTTGTCCCTCACTGTGCTTTTCCCGGGGCTGAGCAGCTCGCCCTTATGTAAGAGCATCTCAGAATAGAGCTTCACATGGCCTTGTTGGTTTCCATCATTCTTGTAAAACTTTTATTACTGCACTGAAGGTTTTACAAACCACTAACTCTTAGTCTAATGACTGTGCCTCATTTATAAACATTTATAAGCCCTCAGAAAGCACACATGCTGGACCATCTTTGGTTCTGGAGAATCTCTTTGGAGGCCGGCACGGCTGCTGTTGGTGCCCTCGTTTGGGGCTGGCACCGGGGGGAGCATGTCATAAAGCAAGGGCCCCCAGAGCACTCATAAATGTATATGGAGTCATGTTTAACAGCTGGATTAAATCACTTGAATACTGAAGCTAGGCGAACCACGTGCCCTTCTGCGCATCTCTGTTGGTGGTGGTGTTTTTTTATTATTTGAGCAGCCATAGCATAGACACAGAAGCATTTAATACTAAGCAAGGAAGTCAACTCACCGTCTTTGACTTTTTGAGCACATAAATTATAAATGGTGTGCCAGCTGTGGCTCCCAGGAGCCGATGCCTCCACTTGCCCATCAGTGGTCAGACCGCAGCACCTTATTTCAGAGTGCCGAGAGACGTGGGCGGCTCAGAGCAGCGCAGTGTTCAGTGACTGTCCAGACATGCTTCCAAAGCTGTGAGATCATTTTGAATCTGTAGCATTTTGCAGATGGCGCGGAGCAGGTGACATCGTTGCAGCATGGAACTGCTTTCCAGAAAACAACTAATAAAATGCCTTTTCTCTCTTACCACAGGTATTTTACACGGAGCTGGACTTTCTCAGCTTCCCAAACAACGCTATCAGCCAAGTGATCTACATGCCGACCAGGCTCCAAACAGCCACGTCAAATACGTCTGGTAAAATGGTCTAGATGCGCGCTCATCTGCTCATGTGCATGGCACGTTAACTGGGCCTGGCTTGCTCACAAGCTGACAAGCATGTTTCCAGGGGCACCCAGGAGGAGCAGCCCTTTTCAGCATCTCGGGCAGCCTAGAACCAGGAAAGGCAGCTGTGGCCAGAGCCGGGCTGGCAGCAGAACTCCCCCATCCCCTGCAGGCCACTCTGGAAAGGAAGCACATTGGCAGAAAAGCCCAGGCTGCCTGTGAGGGAGCCTGAGGTTCTTTTTGAACCGGCATTCTAATAGGGGGTGACATTCCTAATGGGAAGAAGCGGAGCTAACCAGAACCAAAGGATATCTTTGTCCCCAGAAAAGCATGGTTCTGTTGACCAGAACCAACTTGAGAATTAAAATGACAGTCACATTGTAAGCTAAAATTAAGTCAGAAGGGTGAGAGCCCTTTGCCACTGGGGAGCTTTGCGTGGAGGTTCCCCAATCCTTAGTACAAACAGTGAGCACTAGTATGTGAGCATCTTTTCAAAGCTGGCTCCTGACCTAACTTCTCTCCTTTGAAACAGGAAAATGCTTCAGTCTCTGGGCAGACCAGAAGTCCACATGGCCCTGGATGTGGTTCTCGTGAGAGGGTCAGGCCAGGAGCATGAAGGGTGCTTGCTGTTGACATCAGAAGTACTCTTCGTGGTGAGCGTCAGCGAGGACACACAGCAGCAGGCCTTCCCTGTCACGGAGATTGACTGTGCACAGGACAGCCAGCAGAACAACCTACTCATCGTGCAGCTCAAACAGCCAAGAGTGGCCTGTGATGTGGAGGTATATTTCAGAAAACTGGTGAGGGGGGCTAGCTACTAGCAAAGTCAAAATATGGGCTAACTGCTGGTACCAGGCTGGAATAGCTGTTAGAAACGGGAGAGGGGCCAGAGGAGCATGTGGGAGGTGAGGGGGACATTGCAGATGGTAACTGGGAAGCCCCCCTATACCCCCGCTTCAGGCCTTTCCCAGGATGGCCCAGTAGCAGGCCAGATGGACTCAAAACCAGGGGCTAGACCACATGAAGTGAACAAGGCTTCATGGGGCGAGGGTGCGGGAGAGGATGGGACAGTGGACCCCCAATACAAGCAGGTCTGCGCATGAAGGGCCAAGCCCAAGGCAGTAATCTGTGCAGCTATTCACAAAGCGAAGCTGGGCCCAGGTAGCTCAAGTGAAGGGAGGGGTGTCGTGAGTGAAAGAAGGCATAGGTGTCATTAGTCTGCCCTAGTCCCAATCCCTGAGACTTTAGCAGTCAAATTTTGTGCATACAGATCTTCCTTGACTTACTGCGGGATTACATTCTGATGAACTCATTGTCGTAAACTGGAAACAGCATAATTCAAAACGCTGGCAACTACTGTTGAGTTTTTATCCTGGTGGTGGTGTAGCTGACCGGGAGCTGCAGCTCAGACTGGAGTATCACAACAGAGTATTGTACCACCTATCACTAGCCCAGAAAAATCAAACTTTGAAATATTGGTACCACTGAATGTATATTGCTTTTGCACTATTGTAAAGTCAAAAAAATAAGTCACACCACCCTAAGTTGGGGATCATCTGTAGCTCTTTCTCCCATCCCCTGCTCTGTATTCTGTATAGCTGTTTCCCATGAGACAGATCCCCATCTCATACGTACCTCAAAGTTACCTCCCGAGGTGCTCTTTAGGCTCCTACTGCAGATCCCCAGACACAAAGTTCCTAAGACGTGCTGGCTGCTGGCCACATAAGTACATGTGGAACAGGTGCTCAGGCAGAACATTCTGGGTGGTGGGGATGAGCAGTGAACCCTAACGAGTGGCCCAACTTCTGCAGTCCAGCCTTGGATGTGCAGGTGAACCTACCTGCAGGGAAAAACGGTCTCTGCCTGTCTCACACTTACTGATCCATGAGGCCCTGAGAGGTGACCTCAGAAGCAGGCACCTGTTCCCTAGTGGCAGGACAGGAATGAGTCATTGGCAGGCTGGAACCTGCCAGTCCTACCCTGGGGGCTCAAGTGGCCCTAGGAAAGGACAGCAAACCGGCCTCCAGCAGGTCCTGCCCGATTCATTCTTTTCTTCCCAGTATGGGAGCCTGCATCTCCCTCACACCGTTTGGGTAAAATGATCTGAGTCGATGGAAGGCAGCCAACCACAGCAACTCTGAGATCTCTCTGGTTTCTTGGATCATAATCAGTCAGGATTTAAGCAGGGGCTTGGCACTGGACTGCATTGTTGCTTCAAGTCGATGACTTTCTGGAATAAACAGAGGTCAGATGTCCAAGCTGACTTCATTAAATCTGCCAAAATCTTCAGATCCAGTTGACAATAAAGCAGTGGCGATCTGGATACAGGATTTGGCAGGGGGGTGGTTATCATTATCTTTAAATCCTGGGTTCTAACGAGAAACTTCCAAGACTCGGGATTATCTATGGCCATCATTATTCCTTAGCTGCTTGGGAACTATTTCAGATCTTAAACTGTTGAGACTGAAGATTCATCTTTTATTGTTAAACTGTCTTCAAATGTGATCCTTTTCTCCTTCGCTTTTCTGTTTGAGGAGGGGAGTGTGGAGAATTATCATAGAAGGGAACAGACCTGTTTGTCTGGAGGTTGTTAGACTGTTACCTGGCGTCACCACCCTGAGGCTAATTGAGGTCACGGGAAGACAGTTATGGGTAGAAGCACGGATGCTCTGGACACTGTGTGGGGCGCTGGTTTCCTACTTGTGTTCAGGGATGGAAAAGCGTGTGGACAGGAAGGGTAACAGTTCAGGCAGATGTGACAGGACAGAGCAGGAGTGCTGCAGGGAGCTCTGGAGCTTGTACAGCAGCACCTGGCACTGGACAGAGGAGGTATCCAGGATGCCTTCAGCCTTTAAGCTCTGCTTCCTCCATGTCTAGTCCACTTTAGCTTTCCCCACAACCCTTAAGAAGAAAGAAATAACTGCCCCATTAGCCCTGCGTCCAGTCCCAAACTCCCCACTGACTCCACGTACAACCCAAGATACAAAAGAAAATGCTCCCTTCTTTTGAGACAGGAAGTCCTCCCTTGAGCGAGCTGTAGTCCACTGTATTTTCAAAACGGGAGGGGGCAGTTCTCCCAGTGCTTACAGTGAGGTTTCCTCATATGCCAGGCTCAGAGGCAGCTCAGGTGCAGGTGTACCAGGTGGAGGGCTACCCACTGTCTTCCAGAGAAAACTAAGAGCTGCATTTTAACGTCTTTATATAAATGGCTTTTCTGATTTTTGCTTTAGATGTTAAAACACAGTCCCTTTGAAATTTGGAAGGAATTAATTTGTTAATGACATCATTCAGTATATTCAAATATGGCCAAGTTCAGGGTTTTTTTTAATCATTTGCTTTTCTTGGTTAAATGCAACCATTTTTAGGGTAATAATTGCTTAATATGCCTGGCACACTACTGAGATCCCTTATGAGAGGCTCAAAATGAGTCAGAAGGTCAATTTATTCCTTGGCCAGGTTCCTTTCACAACATAGTTTTCCTGTGCTGCTGTTCAGGAGGCGCAATTAAGTCTCTGTGTATGCAAAGCTTCCCAGCTGAATTCTGACCCCATCAAATGATATCATCAGAGCTCTGGCTTTTGCCTGGTGGTGCAGAGCTTTCATCTGTCAGTAAATCTTTGGGGGCCTTTATTCTCTTTCCCAACCTTAAAAATATGAAAGCTAAACTCTTAACAATGCCCTGCTTGCTTCTGACAAGCCCTTTTACTATCTCTGTCGTCTCACTGGCTTTCTGCAGCTTTTACAGCACCCCTTGGCTGTGCTGTTTCTGTGCCCTACACAGAAATATATATACATTCCTGGCATGATTAGAGAACTAAAAAGCCCTCATTAAAATGCTTACCGTTCTTCCACAGTGGTCTTGCCAACATTTGGTCAGTAAAGCCCACGGAAAGGTCAGTGGCTACCTGAATCCCACAGACCAGTGGCTTATACTGCAGACTTCCCACACACTTGATCTACACAGTAGATAGTAGCTACAGATTTTCAGGGTGGGAAGAATTTATAACTCCAACTGCCTTTGATGGGTGCTTTCTCAGAGTCTCATTTAAGAACTTAGGTAGTATATCTGTTCTCTTAAGTTCCACTGAAGATGAGCCAGACTTTTATGAACCATAAATGTACTTTACATCCTCCCCATTTTCACTTAAAAATCCTCCCCTTCCTATGTCCAGATTCCCCTTCCCCTCTGGCTTTAAACTCTAGTATTTATAAAAGCAGAAAATGTTACAGTTCAAATGCTGCTCAAAGCCAATGAATTAAAAGAGGTGCCTTGTCTACATTTCTATCAATCTGAAAAGGCTTAAGGAAATAGGCAGACAGAACTTTCATCTCTGGAGTTTAATGTGGATTCAATTTATGCACAAGAAGGAAGCTTCTCCTTTGTTCCTAGGGTGCTTGGTAAAGAGCACTGTAAGAGGTAGTGTTTTACAATGAGTAAAACGTTATCAAATCATCCACTTAAACACAGGATTTTGCACACCATCATATGCTGCTACAGAGGAGGCGTCCTCATATTCCTGGGCAGCTTTTGTTTTACTGCTAGAACTGCAGTGTTACTGCCATAACTTTTTTTTTGGGGGGAGGGGGGGTGTGCGTGCATGGGTGGGTGTGTGTGGGTGTGTGTGTGTATAGCATGATTTGGGGTAAAATGGCTTTAACAGATGACCTAGAAGACAAGATGTCCAAATGCATCCAGCCAAGAGAGGTCTGGCAGCTAAGGAATCTTTCTTGCTTTTGGATCCCAGGTGGAGGGAGCCCGGGAGAGGCTGTCAGAGCAACAGTACAACAGACTTGTGGACTACATCACGAAGACGTCTTGTCACCTGGCTCCCAGCTGCTCCCCTGTGCAGACAGCATGCCCCGTGGTGGCGGTGGAGCCTCTCCCTGCCACTGTTAAAACATACCATTATTTGGTCGACCCACATTTCGCACAAGTCTTCATTAGTAAGTTTACCATGGTGAAAAATAAAGCCCTAAGGAAAGGGTTCCCCTGAGTTTCTGCTGAGGTGCTGATTCCTGTTTGTGCCAATTGCTTTGAAAAAGAAGCCTGATTAGGTCATCTAATATGGACACAAGGTCAACATTTTTCTGTAAGTATTCTCCTAGCCTCCTAAAACTGTTCCTTCTGCCTAAAAATAAGGAGACCCTCAACAATATGTCCGTTTCCCATTTGAGGTTGAACAGAATCTAGGTTTAACAGGCTGTGACATGAAGAAAATGCATTCCATTTAGTTTTATAATGACATTTGCTAAAATTTCTACAGAAAGTTAATTCTGCTTTAACACAAAATGTGGTTATGCCTTACAACAGAGATTTAGAACTTTATTCCTAATCGCATCCATTTTTTTAGGCAAAGGTTTGGGCTCTTAGAATGAAATTAAATGCTTGGAACTTACTACTTAAATGTGATCCCAGTGTTTGAAGGTTTATATATGCACACACACAAACAAAAACCTAGTTTTAAACTCTGCATTTTACTATAACCTATAAAACATTGTGATGGCTGTTTAAGTTCATTTTGGAAATTTTCTGTTTTACAAGGAAAGCGCAGAGTAAATCTTGCCTACTGATAAAAACAGACCCAGAATGCTCAGGTGAGTTTCTCTGGTTCCATAAATAAAACACATTACAAACTCCCTATGAAACTCCCTTGTGGAAAAGTTTTAGCAAGATTCATACTGGCTCTGGATGGGAGTCAAGAACCCCAACATTAACGGTATCCAGTGGCAATAGCTTATTTTGCTGTATTAACTTGATCAAGCAGAGATACCCATTGTCTGTTTCCATTTAATGAGTTTTAAGACACTGGGTCACGTAAATCTAAGTCCAATTAACATTTTACTGATTACATCCAAACTTGAGTCTTCGACCTCTTACAAATGAGAAAATTCTGTTTCAAATGCACACATTTGCAAGACATTCGTGTTATCCGGCATGTCACTACGTCGTTATTTCTGAAAAACAAAGCTGTTGATGGACAATTCAGCCTACATACAAAAACTGTTTCCCCTTGTGAATTTGTCACCATACTTATTTAAGTGACAGTTTTGTCAATTAACCTAAAGAAGTAACTGTTTTTAAGACTGTAAATATGTGTTACTGTCTCTTTTATGATAATGTTGCTCACTACTTTGAAGAATTGTTACACAAAATTATTAAAAAGGAATCCTCAAAATTACTGACAATGCATGCTACCCCCATTGTCACCAGGGGTTTTTTAAATGCAGCTTTTCACTGATAACTGTTTTATTCAGCTCACAATAACAGACTCTGCACAAGTTGAAAAGTGTAAGAAAAATTCTGCTACCCCAATAAAATACTTTGTAATTAAATATATTTGGCTTAAAATAATCGCAATTCTTAAAGCTCTGTAATATCACTTTGGTAACAAAAAATTACTGAAGGCGAGAGGAAGGTACTAAGGCCACCCTTGAAGTCACCATACTTAACCATTAGCAGACATTCAATTTTAAATATCTGGATTTTCTGTACTAGATATACATTCTGAATTGCATGTGTTTCTAGTTAGTTCTTCAATAAAGCAATTACTGAGCAAAGAACTATAAATCTCAACTATCTGTTACACTGTGGATGAGCTAAGTAAGGCTACCAAACAGTAAAGCCCACAGTGATCACATGGGCCTAGGATACCCACTAAATCTATGGGCAACTGCAATGGACAAAATATCAGAGCAATCAAAAAGTCCTAAAATGATGACATTTTAAAGAAGAACTTAGATTATCTTCGTAAGGTTCATAAATTGTTAAAATCCAAACGACTATGATACAAGTGCCCTGAATGCTTAGTAATAATGAGCAAAGACTTTTGTCCACAGTATTTATTTATCAAGAGAAATTATTCCTTTACCCACATATTCTTGTTTCATAGTTCAGGAGCACATGTCAGTGACAAACTTCCATGGAAATCAAGCCAAAGAAATCCTGTGAAGAAAGACAGAGTGATTGTGTTAATGACATGGCCTCCTAATACCACAACATCCTTGACATCACCCAGGTTTATTCCCACTAGCGCAGCCCAGTTTATTCACCAGGAGGAGCCAAGTTCCCTAACTACCTCACCATCCTCTTTCCTATTTGGAGGCTACCACACCCTAACTTCCTTTTTGCTTTCATTTACTAAACCCTGCTTTTTCTTCAAGTCCACCCCGCCCCCCATTATGTTCTCATATCCACATACTGTTCTTTTGTGCAATATAACTAAAGAACTCATTAAATAATCTTATTTTTTCCTTATATAATTTCTTCATGTTACTTTGCATGTAGTACAAGTCTATGATATGAAAGTTAATACCATATCAATTCAACCACTGGAAATAAAATCCCATTTTTTCCTACTATTTTAATACCATGGCTACGTACAGCATGTTTTTATCTACAGTTCAGATAAACGATTACAAAAATGGAATGTTGTACAATTAAATCTTGTTAGGCAAAAGTTACTCACTTTCAGAATTATCCCTGAGTCTCCTCCCCACATCTTTAGAAACTGACATACCATAATAACTGATAAACCTTAAATGGATACAAAACAGGATCCTATGCTGTCTGGAAGAGATTCACCTAAGACTAAGAGCACAGAGTTTGAAAGTAAAAGAATGTAAGTTATTCCACACTAATACACTCACAAGAGAGCAAGGATGGCTACACTATTAACAGACAAAAAAGTATAAGTCAAAAAATGTTACAAAACTCAGATTAACAATGTATAAAGATAAAAGGGCAATTAACCAGGAAAATAAAACATTTGCATATATAAATTTATATACGCTTCTGAGTGTACAAATATGAAGCAAACACTAACAGAATTTAAGGGAGAAATAGACAGCTGTAAATAGGATTACTGTGACTTGAACGACACTACAGACCAATTCCACCCAAGACAGAGTAGTCTACGGAACAGAATACACATTTTTCTCAAGTACACATGAAGCATTATCCAGGGAAGACCATACGTTAGAGGCTGTAAAACAAGACTTAAAAGATACTGAAATCATATAAAATATCTTTTCGAATGACAATAAAATCAAACTAGTAATCAATTTCAGAAGTAAAAAAACCAATCCAGAAACCAAAATCCTCAAATACTACTAAGCAGAATTCGTCAGCTCATTAAAAGTAATATAACCATGACCAAGTGAAATGTATTCCTGCACCACAAAATGTTTCAACATACAAAAGTGCCTCACAGGAGGACCAACAAAACCACATGATCACCTTAACTGACACAGAAAACATCTTTTCATGATTTTAAAAACACTCAACAAAATCAGGCACTGGAGGTAACTGCCTCTACATGAAGGCCAAATACAAAAAGTTCACAGGTTATATACACTTAGCAGTGAATGACTAAAAGTTTTTCCTTAGATCAAGAAGTCCTAGCCAGAGCAATTATTCAAGAAAAAAGAAAAGCCATCCAATTTGGAAAGGAAGATGTAAAACTACCTGTTTGCAAATGACATGATCTTTTATGTAGAAAACTAATGATTCCACACAAAAACAGTATACTACTTTGGTAAAGTTGTAAGATACAAATCAACACATTAAAATCAGTTTCCATGCAGAAAAGAAAATTCCAATGGAAGAGTTTCAAAAAGAATGTTATTTAATGAACCAAGAAGGGAAAAGACTTGTATACTGAAAACTACAAAACACTGCTCAAATAATTTAAGACAAATACCTAGGCTGAAATACTTACATTGTTAAGATCATACTACACAAGTTACCTACATTATAATGCAATTGGAGAGCAAAAATCTTCCACCCCAAAAAAATCAGGTTTTTTTTTGTTTTTTTGTTTTTTTTTTGGTACAATAATGCCTCTCTTTTTTCTTTTTATTCTGTTCTATTTCATTTTTAAAAAATATTTTATTGTATATAATTCTTACATCATTTTTCATCTTTGTACAATGTATGCATTTTCATTTTGGTTATATTCCCCATACAACTGCACCCCCCCCCCTTATTTTGACTCTAGTTCTTCCTCTCCCCGCCCTTCCCTAATCTCCCCACCCCCACATCGTGTCTCTGGTTTATAGCTGCTTGTTGATTTTGATTATTACTTTGCATTGATTAGTCTTTTTTCTGGTCCCTTATTTAAGTTTTCTAAATTCCTGCTATGAGTGAGACCATCTGGTATTTTTCTTTTTCTTTCTGGCTTATTTTGCTGAGCATGATCCCTTCTAGCTCCATCCACGTTGCTGCAAACTGCATGTTTATCTTTCCAAAAATCAGTTTTGCCAAGCTCTGTCTGCTGAATGAAGGTTTTCTTTGCAAGAGACACTTTCATGTGTAAAGGAAAATCTGTCCCTGAACGAGTCTCACTCACAATTTTGGAAAGACCTAGTCTTAACTCTTATCAAAACAGGCACAATATTCATGCCTGCCTTTAATGTATTAGCTGGTAACCTCCCACAAATGATCTCCTTTCAGCCAACATCCCTTGTTCTAAGTAACTTACTGAAGCCAAATGGGTGAGTTAGTCTTACCAGCTCTCCCCCATGTATACAGGAGCTGTACATGTTATTACTAAACTTTTTTGTTTCTCCCTAATCTGATACTTGATTATTTACCAGTCTAGGAAAACCCAGAGGGGAATGGGATGATTTCCCCTATGCCAACACAATCCTTATAAAAATTCCAATGTCAGGGCCTCTCTGGTGGCTCAGGGGTTAAAGTAAGCTCTATTAAGCTATCACCAGCCACTGTGGCATGAGTTTGATCCCCAGCCAGGGAGCTAACCCACATGGTACAGCAGACTTCTCCTGTCACGCCTGCTACTCCCTTCAGCAGTGTATTTCAGTAAATCTGCCTGTTCTGCTCCCCACTCTGTCTCTGGCGAATCCTCTCACCCCTGCGGCCCTGGCCTACACCACAGTTCTTGTATGCATAAATAAAAATAAATCTTTTTCTTTTTTAAATCCCAATGTTCTTTAAGAAAGAAGAATATGCATCCTAGTATTCAAATGGCATACCAAGGGACCCTGAACTAAATCTCCAAAAAGATGAAACAGGAAGATTCATACTTCCTGATTTCAAAACTTTCTATAAAGCTATACTAATCTAGTACTGTCATAAAGACAGAAAAATAAATCAGAGCAATATAGTCCCAAACCAAACTCTGGCATATACAGTCCAATGATGATGATCAACAAAGGTGCCCAGAGACCGTCCATGAAGGACAGTCTTTTGCATGGATACTAACCATTCCCTTATATCATTCCAAAAATCAACTCCAAAACCTTAAACTTTGAAAACTGTAAAATTCTTAGAAGCATGGAAAGATTCATGACATAGATTTGGCAATCATTTTTTTTAGATGACCTCAAAAGCTTGTTTTTTCCCTTACATAAATTTAGCCTCCCATGAAAACTACAGAAGTCTATGCACCAAAGGAGAGACTCAACAGAGAAAGAAATTTATAAAATGGGGGGAAAATTGCAAATTATGTCTGATAGGCATTAATAGAACTAAAACAAAAACAAGCAGTTTGATTTAAAATGCACTGAAGGGGCCTCCCTGGTGCCACAAGGGATTAATAAGCACCGCACTGTGACACAATCTGCAGCCTCTGCAGCATGAGTTCGATCCCCAGCCGGCCAGAGAGAAACCCATATGGTGCAGCAGACCTCTGTCTTGCCCGCTGCTCCCCTCAGCAGTGTATTTCAGTCAGTCTGCCTATTCTGTTCCCCACTCTGTCTCTGGTCAGTCCTCTCACCGTCTTCCTCCCCTGCCCCCCACCCCGCCCCGCAAATCTCTGGCCTGTATCACAGCTCTTGTATGCATAAGTAAATCTTTTAAAAAAAAAAAATGCACTAAAAGGCTTGAAACAGACATTTCTCCAGAGAATATATAAATAGCCAACGAGCAGGAGAAAAGACTATCATTAACCATTAGGGAAATTTAAATAAAAACCAAAATATAACCTCATACCCATGTAGATTGCTCCCATCAAAAAAGAAATGTTGATGGGGAAATTAGAACCCCTATGCATTGGTGGAGTGTAAAATGACCCAACTGCTGTGGAAAAAGTATGGTGTGTTCCTTAAAATTAAAAACAGAGGGCCTCCCCGGTGGCGCAGCAGTTGAGCGCTGGGTTGCGAAGCTGCCCGCAGCCTCTGCGGCACCGGTTCGATCCCCAGCTGCTCCCGAGCCACCGGAGGAGGGTCCCACATGGCGCGCAGACCTCTCCTGCCGCCCGCTGCTCCCCTCAGCAGTGTACTTCGGTCCTTCTGCCTGCTCTGCTCCCTGCTCTGGCTCTGGTGAATTCTCTCACCCTCCCGCGTTTCTGACTGTACCCAGTGCTTGGATAAACAAACAAACAAACAAACAAATAAATAAATGAAAATACATGCCTGTTTAAAAAAAAAAAAAATTAAAAACAGAATAGGACCCAGCAACTATGATGCCGAGTACGATTCTGAGTATGTAAGTATTGAAATGAAAGCAGGGTCTTCAAAAGGTAACTGCACACACTGTAACAGCAATATTCACAATAATCAAAAGATGGAAACAATCCAAGTGTTCATTAATGAATAATGTAGTATCACACATAAAATGGATTTAGCCTTATAGAAGAAACTGACATATGGTATAACTGATTAGCCTTGAGGACATTAAGTGAAATAAACCAGTCACAAAAAGGAGGCACACAGGCAGTCAAATTCATACACTGAAAGCAGAATGACAGTAGACTGGAACAAAAGGGGATAGGAAGTTGTTTAAGTGGAAATAGTTTCAGTTTCGCAAGATAAAAAAAATTTTGGAGATTGGTAGCAATAATGATGTGAATGTACTAAAGACTGCACCATACATTTATAAGGTTATTTAAGACAATAAATCCTGTGTGTGTTTTACCACAATTAAGTACATCTGTGAAACAGTCACTCCAGCTAATCATTACCTTTATGGTTCAAGATCACTTTGCACTCTGAAAGATCCCAGCCTTCCTCATCTCCTCAAAATCTTTCATGGAATCATAATTTCTGTAGAAATCCGCATATGCCTTCTTTCTTGGTTCAGCCACAGCAAACTAAAAAGTAACATACCATTAATTTTTTAGGTAATTAGAAACTATCTAAAGGTTAAATCACATTACATTTATATTCACCTTGAACTAAACACGAGGTACATTTTTTAACACAAAGGGTGGAGAAGTAAACATAGCAAGGAAAAAAAACAGTAGCCTTGAACAAACTATAGCAAGAGGGCTGGTCCTTGCCTATGGATAGACAATCCTCTTGTGTTTGAGTTGGGCCCATGAAGACTGGCAAAAGACAAAGAAAGATATCCAGAAAGTTAAAAGGTTTTAGCTTAATTATCCCCACAATTGAGACATGCTAAAATATTCTGGTTCAATTTAAGTTAGAATATTACTTTCAAGGGACTCTGAGACTGATTCAGAAATCTCCTGCCTTTAAGCTCACCAAAAGCTTTCTAGCAAGAAGAGTTCTGGATGATTTACACTACTCATCACTTAAGCCCTTAGAATAGACACTGACCTGTTTTACACTCGAGGAAAGTAACCTTATCAAGTCTAGGAAGAAACACTTGTTCACAATTAAATCAGGATTTAAACCAAGGCAGATAGCATGGCAAAGAGTTTTCTCTCCACAAAACAATGACTAATGGATTTCAAGACATGAATTATAAGACAAATTTAAATCCTATTGATCATTAAAAAAAAAAAAAAACAGGAAAAAGTCCAGGTGTGAGTCCACATCAGTTTAGGTATTACAGAAATATAGGGAAACATGATACTTGGAGTAACAAGCAATGGCTCTCTAACTGGCTAGTCTTAGTGTATCACCTATCTGAATTCCCAGCTTACTACAGTAAGACCAAGTGGCAGGAGCCCCAGTAAAAAGCCTCTGAACTGAGGTTTGCTGGGGTCCATTAAACATAAGGCAACTGGACATTTTCCAGAACAAAAATATTTGTTCTAAAAATATGGGAAGGCAGAGAGAAATAAAGTAGTAAGCTCAGTAACTCAAGAAGCAAAAGTAATTTTATTCTATAACCTACTCAAAATATTTTGTTGTCTGATATACTTGGGAGTTTTTTTGAGCCTGAAAAATCTGAACTTCAGCAAAAAAAAAATAAATTACATCAATTTAAGTCCACTAGATCAGGAGAAACTTGAAAGTCATAAAATAATCTCTACCAGAGGCCTTATATAGACAGCAAATACATGAAGTTTTAGTTCAGGGCCAGCCTATATTGGTGAACATCGAGGAAAATTCCATTGCAGTTAAGCATTATTAATTTGCCTCTTAAATTCTAAGTCATATTCATAATTTAGGCTTACATTACCTTAAGAAAACGATTTAATGGATGGCTACTTTATGTAAAAAAACAAAATGACTGAAATTATGACAAAACTAGCAACAAAAAAAAAAGATTCAATCTTTAGAAGTACTCAATACTAACTGATCTGGGAAAATGAAGGTGAGCATCTTCTAACAGACCAAAAAGTTTACACACTCTAAATCTAGTAAGATTCTGGATTCCTCAATGCTTTGGGAAACGTCCTTCCAATCAACTAACAACTACACCAGCATTCCAACTAATCAAGTTTTAAAAATTTTTCAGAATAAACTAACGTGGTCATTGACATAGGTCTGGCATGGTCCCTGTTCTTCATTTAGTTGGAGACAGAACTTGAAAGAAAGAATATCTAAAAGTACGTGTCATTCCTCTCAATCAGTCTGGCACTATGTGATAAAAACTCGGAAGACCCAATAATAAAAGCCATCCAAGTGAACAAAGATTTCACACAAAACTTTTGCGTACAGGGACCTGAAAGGATGAACAAGAATTTCCCAGACTAAGAAATGATGCTCCTGTTGTGCATGAAGTATGGCAAAAAGCAGAAATGGGTGACAAATTATAAAGGGTGAAGGGCTAGAGAGTTGAGTGTATCGGGTATGAGAGGAATAAGGAAGGGCAGGCAAAGGGCAAATCAGAAAATGTCTAACTGTAAGAGGCACCTCCTTAAGAGGAGCTGTATACCGTGCTCATCCCCGTTTACATTCAGCTGGCCTGGGCCAGAACTACTGGGCAGTAGGGGACAGAACCGAGTGGCCAGGCAAAGCTACATAACAGGGAAGGCAGGTGGACTCTGGAGGCACACATGGAGCTAGCTTCTCCACTTTGGCCCTGCACCTAGGATTTGGAGGACCTGGAAAAGACACGTGGAAGACAGACATGTAGAGAGATCTGAAAGATACACATGGGGAAGCTGACAATGGTTGCTGTTATCTTGATTTTTACTTTGAATTTGATCCTTTCATCCCAGACTTGCCTGGCTGCCTTCCTATAATTCCCTGCCAGAGATGCTTTAACTCCTGGCAAGCTTTTGAACCTCAGACGCCCTCCTCTAGGCACTGGTGACTGGGCATTTACCCATGATGGGGAACTTTGGGTGTTTTTACTAGGAAACCTCTTATCATTTCTTCTCTCTATGCACACCAATTCTATTACAATTATTTTACACTATGAGAATGCTTTGCATGCACACGGATGTCCAGACCCCATTAAGATTGTGCAAGTTTGGGGATCCCAGGGTTGCCTCGGGTCACCTGCTAACATTAGAATCTTTCTAAGACAGTTTCAGCAAGTCACCCATACCCCACTGGTAGGTAGTGAAACCTATTTAGGATGTTGCAGTCAGTACTTAATGTATTTCTTACTATGGGTCAAAAATTTTGAAAGCCACTAGACAGTGGGTATGGGGGAAGAATGATGAGCTATTCTAGAAGCTAACATTTAAAAGTGACAATCCGGGCCTCCCTGGTGGCGCAGCGGTTGAGCGCTGGGTTGCGAAGCTGCCCGCAGCCTCTGCAGCGCTGGTTAGATCCCCAGCTGCTCCCCGGCCACCAGAGGAGGGTCCCACATGACACGCAGACCTCTCTGGCCGCCCGCTGCTCCCCTCAGCAGTGTATTTCGGGTCCTTCTGCCTGCTCTGCTCCCCGCTCTGGCTCTGGCGAATTCTCTCACCCTCATGTGCTTCTGACTGTACCCAGTGCTTGTATAAATAAATATTTAAAAAAAAAAATAAAAGTGACAATATACAAAGGTCTGAACTTTGATAGTGATAATAAAGGTAGAGTTAAAAAATAAGTTCCCTATATTTTTCTCCTTGGCCCCATCTCTGTATTTATTTCATGCCAACAATGTGTTAGGCAGGAAAGAGCTCAATGAGTTTACTTTTTGTGTTCTTCTCTTCCAAGGGTACCAAAAACGCAGGCCTCTTTAGTGCTTTTGCTCAAGCTGTTCCCAACACCATCTTTCTGGTGCTCAAAGTTCACCATAACTTCTCTACCAAAAAAACTGTGACCCCCCCACTGACCCTCAATATCATCACCACCTACCCAAACCAAAAAAAAAACCTCTCACTTGCACTTATATTCTATCTTGCAATATTCTCTAATTGTTTCACACTGTACTGAATTACAGATCTACTTGTAATGGCACCTACTCTAATGAGGCTCACAGTCTAGTGAAACACAGGTACTAAACTAAAAAACAGTTAAAAAGCAAAGCTCTAATTCTCTCAAAGGCTATTATGATACATGGTGATAAACATGAATTATGGAAACATTTTGAAGTTATTTATAACAGAGACTTGATAAATACAAAATAAAGAGGATTCCTGGAAAAATCACGGAACAGGAAGCACCAGGAATCTATCTCCCCACTGAGACCCTAGACAACAACTGCGCAAGCAGAATAAACTATTGAAAGCTTACATCTTCCAGAAGGCTTGGAAGGTAATTGTGGGCAGGTTAACTTTGGTCACTTTCAGTTCTTAGCAAACCCAGTCTCCATCCCCAAGACAAGCAGCTGCGCATGTGTTTTAACAGCAGCTTGTACGCAGCATGTAGAAGCTAAAGAGGGCAAAGAATGACCAGGGATATTTGCTGACAGCTGACTGCTGCTTTTTGGCAGACAAACAGGCTGTTGGCCATTATTATTGCAAGCATCTATCATGTGAGGTCCAATGGATGAAGTCCTTGTTTCCTCTATCCATTTCACTCTCTTCCCTTCTTTGAGAGCCAGCCATTAAAGACAGGATATTCAAAAGCAACTGCATTCACAAATTAAGACAATGGCCACACAACCCCTGGCAAAAGACCTTTAAGTTTATACATAAAGTTGATCCTTGGCACAGAGATGGCCTACAACAACAAAAAAAAAAAAAAAAAAATTTTTTTTTAAAGATTTATTTATACAAGCACTGGGTACAGTCAGAAGCGCGGGAGGGTGAGAGAATTCACCAGAGCCAGAGAAGGGAACAGAACAGGCAGACTGACAAAGAAATACACTGCTGAGGGGAGCAGTGGGCGCAGCAGGAGAGGTCCTTGCGCACTGTGTGGGACCCTCGCCGGCGGCCAGGGATCGAATCGGCACTGCAGAATCTGTTTTAAACTCCCACCAGGGGTGGCCCGAAAAACAAAAATTTTTAAGAACCAACAAACCCCAGCAAAGAGGTTGATTTCCAGTCACGTAGTCAACAAACCGAAAAGTATAGCCAATTCAACAGAAAAAAACTGAAAATTATAGCAGATTTACTAGATTAAGATTTTAAAACATATAAAAAATGGAAACGCTAGATATACAAACGCTAGATATACAAAATGTGAGTAGACCTTAGAATGTGTCAATATCCAGTGATTAGCATCCTAGTAAGCGGGAATTTAAAGTCCTGAGGATGGACTCTCAAAGATGAGCACTTAATCACCATCTACAAGGCAAAGAGAATGGCCTTACAATACAATCAACCCTGCCTACACCTTCATCTTAGGTTTCTAGCCCCCAGAACAGTGAGAAAATGTGTTCTTTAGGCCACCCAGTTAGTGATGCGGTCACAGCAACTCTAGCAAACTAATAAAAGTTTATTTAAAGATGGAGGGCAAGCTATGTGAGGAATGAGGTATGTTGCTGTCACCCTGAAATGAGTAGAGGAAGGGTAAAAAGGGAGCCCCTTTAAGTTTACAAAAATTAACTACACAATGCACATTTAAAATTTTTAAACTCACATTGTTAGACATTAAGCACAAAGTAAAAAATAAAACATACATACCTTATAGAGAGCTGCAACTCCCAGGGATACAACAAATGCTCCAACAATATGAACTCGAAGACGCTTGGCCAGAAGGCCTCGCATCTGAGGTTTGGACAAAGCACTGGAACTCATGGTGGTTATTCTCCTTTGACAGATAAAAGAAAAAACTCTTAGCACACAACAACATAAACTTTTATTCATAATGCATCTAAGAAATTAAAGCTACACAAAGGGAATAGTTAACGGACTCCTCCCCAAATGTAAGGTGTTTCAATGGGCTATGGGTGCTCTGGTGGAAAGGGAGAAATCCTACACTGTTAAAACACCGGCAAAGATGTAAAATAATGGCATTTCAAAAACAAAAATATATTACAATCTAAGGTGTTTAATGGCTTCATCCTTCCCCACCCCCCCACAAGCTGAAGGACAACCTTAAACAAGCCAAATAACAATGGCACACACATAACCAGCAAACATAAACCACAAGCAGGAATCTCTCCCAAGAAAAGGAACGAAAAATTGTGAGTCTAGACTCACAAGTGCAAAGGCGTTTATACACTCTTCCACAACCTTACTACCGACTCATCAAGAGGGTTTTATACACATGAGAAATTTTACACTTTAGAAATTTTAAACGTTTTATAGATGAAAACAACTGAAGCACATGAAGCTTACGGAGCTTTTCCAAGGTCACTCTGTAAAGAAAGGGTCACAGCTCAGATGGGGACCCCGCAGCTGCCTGGAGAGCTCACCTGCGCCCGCCGCGGCCTAGGCCAAGGGCGGGGCGGGGCGGAGAGCTGGGTGGTGGGCGCGCGGCGGGAGGCCACAGGCCGCCCTCTCACCCCGCTCCTCGCCCCCGACTCCCCCGCCAACGCCCACAGCCCCCGGCGCGGACGGCCCCGCCGCGGGCACCAGGCTGACGCCGACGCCCCGCAGCGAGGAGGCGGCTTCCGGCGCACAGGTGGGCGCACTGAGGGCCGCGCGCCAAATGACCCCGCAGGAAGGTCACACCGACTGAAGGAAAACCGCGGCGGGGACTCGACCCCCGCTGGCCGCCCGCACGTCCGGCCGGGAGCCCCAAGGCCCCCACCCCCACCCCGCGGCTCCCGAGGGGCCCGCGCCGCGGGTCAGCCGGGGGGTGCGGGGGGGGGGCGGAGACGCGGGCCGGCGTCCGGGGCGCGCCTACCGCAGAGGTGCGGGCTCACCACGAGACTCCGAAGCTGACAGAGAAGCAGCGCTGGGGGGCGGCGGTTACGGGGTCCCCCCAAAGAGGAAAGCAAAGGCGACTCAACTAACCTCCGCAGGGACGTCCTTCCACCCTGAAGGAGAAATGGAAAGTGCGCAAGCTCTGCGCAGGCGCAGGCCGGGAGGGAGCCGACACGGTCCGCAACGGTGGCCGACAGAGGTCAGAAGATTTCAGCTCCTCCTCGCGTCGTTCTTAAAGATGACTTTGGGTTTTTCCCATTGACGTTGGATTTAGGGATTCGGAATCGGTGTTCTTGGTATATTGGAGCTGTTAACTTTATACAGGGTGGACGTGAACTCAACAGAGAATTCAAAAAACGTGGTGAAAATGTACACTTACAAATACAAATTATCCTGTATCCATGAATTGCCCAAGCCATGAGCAAAAACCAACATTCTCATTAGAACTACCCTTACAGGAAAAAATTCTTGCTTGCAGTGAAAGGTAAATAAGACATCCAGATTTTAGGAGCTCAGAATCCAGGAGAAGAGACAAAAATAAGAAGACATAGCAATTGCATGTAGCAGGCGTGTAGGGGTAAAATATCTGTATCCCCAAATTTTGTCTTTGGCATAAGGATGATTTCATAGGAGGGGCTCTGAAAACTGAGTGGAGGTTAACATTTTGATGGGGCATTTCATGTCTTAAAAAAATGCCTACCTTAGTAAGGGAAGACCTAATGTTTTTAACTCTTAAGGGGAAAATTAAAACTAATTCTTACATAAGGAGAGGGAAGCACTTAAATCTGCATAACAGATGTGCCTTTGTTTAATATGTCTTTCCTGGCACTCTCTCTAACTGACCGCCTCCTTCCACCTGCCCAACATCTTTTGTCTTTATGGGAAGTTATTTATAGAGATGACTTAAGCCGTTTTAGGTTGTTACTCAGTTTTACTGGGCTGCTTCTCACATACCGGATTTATACATGTTATTATTAAACTCTTTCCTCTTGTCTATACATCTGATGCTAATTTGACGTTTTGCCAACCTAGAAGACCCTAAGGGGAAGGGGAAATCACCCCCTCAACCACAAGTGCTACTTATGACCCAACTACTGCATAAGCAATTACAGACCTGGTAGAGCTAGCACGTTTTGATGGAAGTATTTGTGTGGGGGGTTTAGTAAAAAAACAAGTGGTTTTAAACAAGGCAACTGAAATTTTATGTAAAGTGGTATAGAAGGGTAAGGTTCTTGTACTTTAGGGTTGCTGGGCTTGATTTTATTGAAATAACCTGGATTGGAATTAAGTCAATTCAAACAGCACTGAGTAAGATTTACTGGGGCACAAAACAGGTGACATTAATTCACTGTTGTTAAATAACAAAAATCCAACCTATTTTGAAGATTTAAATGATTTTACGAAAGGATGCATAAATCTGGCAGCATCCCATCTAGCAAGAAGACAGGCTGAAAAGCTACTCAAAAGAAAGGTTTAAAAAAAAAAAAAAAGAAAGGTTTGGACAGAAGTCATGATAACAGGAGAGAGAATTATTTCAAGTTTATGGGAAAATAAAGGTCTCTTGCCAGATAACCTCATTTTTCTTGGGGAGTGGAAAAGATTGGAGCTGACCAAAAGGACTACAGATAGGACTATATTCTTGGGGGAGACTGAAATTGCAGGGGTAGGAGTCGGGGCTTGAAAACATAATTGGTTAGGTATTAAGTCTTGGGGCTAGCACAAATGACTATTTTGGGCCCATTCATTCTTTTTAACAATGTATATTGATTGAACATCTACTATATACCAACTCTACTATATAGTAGGACAGATCTCCAAGGAGATGCCTTCTTATCAGGAAGTTTCTGTTCTAAACTTGTTAACAGACCTTGATTTGAAAGCCAGCACACAAAATTTCAGTTGGCAAATTCCTTAACTTTTCTAAGTCAGGGCCTCCCTGGTGGCGCAAGGGGTTAAGTTGCAACCTATGAAGCTGTCAGCAGCCTCTGAGTTTGGTTCCCTGCAGGCCAGGGAGTAACACACATGGTGCAGCAGACCTCTCCTGACTCACCTGCTGCTCCCCTCAGCAGGGTACTTCGGTCAATCTGCCTGTTCTGTTCCACTCTATCTCTGCTATCTCTGGTGAATCCTCTCACTTTCCCTGCTTTCCCCCACCCCGCACCCCCCCATGCCTCTGGCCTGTACCCCACTCTTGTATGCATAAATAAATAAATCTTTAAAAAAAAACTTGTCTAAGTCAGCTTTCTCCCTCTAAAGTGCTATCAATTTTTACTTACTTGAGCTGCAGTAAAAATTAAATGAGACAATGCAAGTCTCTTGATAAACAGACATTCTGAATATACATTATTCCTCCCTGTTCTTTTTGCCTACTCTGTATTCCTTCCTATTCTAGCAGCCACAGTGAGAACAAGCATTTGCATTTAAAATCCTACACATTAGCCTAGTGGTTTGCAATGTTAACAAAGTCATAAGAGCAATTTAACATTTCCTAGTTATCACATTTAAAAAAGTGATAGTCATTTAATAATGCATTGTTTAATTTAGCCAAAGTATTATTAGTTCAACATGTAATCAATAGGAAAATTATTAGTGAGGTACATTCCTTTTCACACTAAGATTTTCAAATTTGGTGTGTATATTTCACATTCAACACATCTCAAGTCAAATTAGTCAAATTTCAAGACCTCAAATATGGTACTGGACAGCACAGTGAAAACATTTTACAGGAAAATATTCAAGATCTATTGCAAAATGAAAATTCAGACTGTAAAACTATGCTGTATGATCTAATAACATATGCATAAAAATGCACATACACATGTATATGCAGAAAATAATAGTGACAGAGACATGTTTAACATTGGAGCAAGCAAATCTTTCAGAAAGGATGTATGTATCCATTACTACATAAAATTGTATAGGCCTGGCCCCTTTTGTACAGCCACTGTACAAACACATACATACACATACATACACACGCATGCGCGCGCACACACACACACACACACACACACACACACACACACTTACCTTTAGCCTTCTCTGGATTACAAAAAGCCTGAATTTATTGCCTCCCTGGTGGTGCAGGGATTTAAGATGCAACCTATGAAGCTGTCCACAGCCTCTGCAGCACGAGTTCTATCTCCGGCAGGCCAGGGAGCAACCCAAATGGCGCGGCAGACCTCTCCTGGCTCGCCTGCTGCTCCCCTGAGCAGTGTATTTCAGGCAATCTGCCTGTTCTGTTCCCCACTGTCTCTGGTGAACCCTCACCACTCCCCCCAACCCCCATGTCTGGCCTGTACCCTAGCTCTTGTGTGCATAAATAAATAAATCTTTAAAAAAAAATTTTAAATTTAAAATTAAAAAAAATAAAACAAAAAGCCTGAATTTAAACTATTACTCAATTTTCAAATGATAGCATATGATAGATTAACAAATTTATATGTGATGTTTTAAACTTCTTTTAAAGAATAAGCTAAACCAAATTCTTTCATAATTCAAAAGTATTTACTGTGTTCCCCAATCTGTGCCATGGGAGATCACCACAGGGATGCAACTGGCAGGATCCAGACAGTGGGAAAACTCCATAGGACAACCTGGCATCTTCAAAAGAAAATCAGTTGTAAGAAGCAAAAAAAAAAAGGGAGAGTGTGACATGCAGGGGAAGCCAATAGATTAAAAGGGACTTTAGAAGCATGTCATCCTGTAACCACAAATGGAACTTATTTGAATACTGAGTCAGACAAAATGAAAAGGAAAGAAAAAAAAAACCTGAAAATATTTATGACCTGGAAGTAACTGGAAATCTGACACTAATTTGTTATTTATTATATTAAGAAATTATTGTTAAATCTCTTTTTCCAGATGGCAATGACATTACAGTTTAACAATACATACTGAAATATTTGCCAATCACTTCACATGATTATTATTTGCTTCAAAATAAGTGGGGTTGGCAGGCGGGTGAATGGGAGTGGGGGTCTGTTGGTTATGAAGGAGTAAGTCAGGACTTAGCATATTCTTACTACAAAGGGCCAGATGTGACAGTGGGATGCCATCTTTGTTGCCATGACTCAACTCTGCCATTGTAACATGGAAAGGAATGTACTGTGTAATGGTATAATGTAATGTGAAGTGGGAAAAAGAAATGATATGACTGTACTCCAATAAAAATTCCTTTATAAAAACAGGACTTGACCCTTGGGTCATAATTTGCTGACCGTTGGTAAAATAACCATTATTGTGGCTGGGTCATGGTTAACACAGGCCTTCACCACTCTATTGTATACTTATGCACTTAGTACAATGTTCTCAAGTTATGTCCATGTTGTAGAATGTGTCAGAATTTCCTTTTTTAAAATCCATTTATCTATTTGTCAATGAAGACTGAGGTTGCTTCTACCTTTTGCCTATTGAGAGCATTGCTGCTATGAACTTGGTACTGAGATGCCATTGAGACCCTGCTTCTTTCATATTCTGTGATTACAAATATGCACTTATTTCACTCAAAATTAAATTTTTTTCCTGAACCAAATCCTAGGGAATAATTTATTTTTCTTTTAATCTTGCACACTTCTATCTCTGAAGGTTTTTGGTTACTCATTCATATTTAAGAATGAGGCAATATGAAAGCTTATCTGTAGCTCTGAATCCACAGCAGTGTTTGTGAACTGGCAGGTATCACTTTAGGTTAACAGAAAAGGAGCAGACATTAGATTTGGGACCTTATAAAATAGAATGAGGAGGGCTGTGTGCTAAACAGGAGCCTAACTCACTGCTCACTGCCCAATCTCTTACCAGACAATTGCTTTCATTTGTTTTTGTGAATTAGTTTAAATTTTCCCCCCCTCCAACTTTATTAAGGTATGATTAACCAAGTTTTTTGTTGTTTTTTAAGGTGTGCAATGTGATGATTTAATATATGTTGTGAAATTATGTACAACAGAATTGTCAGCCATTAAAAAAAATAGAAATCTTGCTCCTTTTACTTTATAGATGGATCTCAAAGGCATTATGATAAGTGAATCAAGTCAGACACAGAAAGACAAACTCTCTGGAATCTACAACAACAACAAAAACTCTGGAATCTACAAAAGGAGAGAATGGGGCTGCTAAGGGCTGGGGACTGGTGGGAGAAATGTGGAGATGCTGGTCAAAGGATACAAGCTTTTAGTTATAAGATGAATGCATTTTTTTCAAATGAAAATTTGTCTATTTTTTCCTATGGAACTACATTTGTATATACTACAAACTCTTTTATTTGAGATTGAATTACCACCTCTCTCCCTCTCTTTTCTCTCTCTACTCCTTCTCTGTACAATCCCCTTCGAAAGAGTGAGGCATTTTCTACAGGTGTGTGTGTGTGTGTGTGTGTGTGTGTGTGTGAATTTTCTGCCTAAAGACTTTCAGGAAACTCCACTATTTTCAGTCCCTTATTTTGCTATCTCTGCACACCTGGCACTTCTGAGCCCTGAGCTTCTCCAGGCTTTTGAGCAGTTGTTATATATTCTCTGCAACTACAATAGCCACTGTAAGTGAGGTTTCTTCTTTCCTGCATCATTCAATACTTACTCCATCACCTACTCTCAGTCCCAGAAATTTGTTGATCTGATCAACTGATGCCCTGTATTTATTTTTGTGGGTTTATAACTTTATCCTGTACAGAAATTTTTAGGAGTTTGGAGGGAGAGGAGCTAAACACATGTGCTTAATCCACCATATTGAATTACAAATCTGAAAGTGTAGTTAAGAAATCTTACCATTTCCAGTGTTCTTCCTTCCCACAGATGCAGACTCCCATCTGGGATCACTTCTATTCAGCCCTGGGAACTTCCTAAGTATTTCCTGCAGTGCAGGTCTAGCGCCAAAAAATTGTCTGAGCTCTTGTTTTCTGAAAATGCCTAATTTGGACATCATATTTTCTATTTTAAGACTTATTTTGAATTAATTTTAAGCTTACAGAATATTGTAAGAATAGGATGAATTTTTTTATATAACTGGTAACAATTGCTAATATTTTGCCTCATTTGCTTAATTTCTCTCCACATACACACACACACAAATATATACGTTATACATATTATAATTTTTATATTATCTATAAGTCCTCATGAACCTGATGATTTATCAAGCAACTGTTTACTGTTTACTTGACAGTTTCTTAAAACAATTGTTTTTGGTCTAGTCCAAAGGTCTTTGGCTCAGTTTTAGAGGTCACTGACCTAATTCAAATAATACATAATACAATTTTTCTGTAATGGTTGACCAATGTCAAGTCACAAAGGATATCATCTGCTACCCCTCTGGGTTCTTCTAGGCTGGCAAATAAACAAGCATCAAACAGACTAACATGAGAAAAAGTCATATAGAAGTGTAATAACATGTATACCTCCTGTATAAATAAACAGTATGGTTTTAGATGCCATCTTAAATAGCTTATATAGGACAAGGAAGGATGGGAAAGGAAGGGAAAAATCAGTTAGGGCCTCACTGAGGAAAACAAAGATACTTCTGCCTTTTCCAAGAAAAAGAGATAAGGGCATTAGGTCTTCCTGGAATAGACCCTTACTGAGAGAAGTTGGATAACAAACATCAAAAGCAGCCTCCAACCAACCTCAGAGTCCCTTCCTGAAATCAAGCTTTTGCCAAAGATGTATTTTGGGGCGGCAGAGTTATGCTCTCCTATGTTAACAGGAAGATCCCCAAAGACCCTCAAACCGTGCATGTTCTAGGTTCTGCCATCTGCTGCATAAAGACACAATATACTTTGTGTATAAGACCATCAATAAAAAAAGAACCTTACTAGAATTAAGAGGCAAAAAAGAGATGCAATAGAGAGGCAAAAAAGAATATAATTTCCAACAAAACACCCAAATATACCCATCCTCTCATGAGTAAATGCCCAGCCAAACTGGGTAGACCTAAAGCAGGGCCACTGAGGCCTGAAAGCTTGACCCAAGTCTAAGTCACCTTCTGGCAGGGAACCATAGGAAAGGGGCAGAATGAGCCAGGTAAATCTGGAAGTAAAGGGGCAAAATCAAAGTGCAAGTCAAGATACAGGCTGCCCCTTATCAGCCTTCCCATGGGTCTCTCACCCACATTTATTCCAAGTGTCTCCTTCCATGTCCCCCAAGTCGCTGGTGCAAGTACAAGGCTGAGAAGCAAGCATGGCTTCTTCTTCCCCTGCATCTCAGTTTCCTGTGCCTCCTCCAAGTCCTCTTCTAAGTGTTATAGGACAGGGAGAGGGGCAGCCCAAACCCCGCAAACCTGCCTATTCTAAATGGGTTCTGCCATCCACCGCATCAACACAAAACACATGAGACTAATGGGAAGGATCTTTAATAAAACTAGGAAACAATACAGGTAAGGCAAAGAATCTAGTTTTTAAATGAAGCACCCAAAGTTACCCGTCCCCTCGTGGGTAAAAGTCCATCCAAATGGGATTGGCCCAGAACAAGGCCCCAAAGCCTGCCACAAGTCTAAAGCATCTTCCAGTGGGGACCCACAGAAAAGGGCCAGAAACAACCGGACAAGCCCGGAAGGAAAAGAGCAAAATCAACATCAAGATAAAAGCTGCCATGGTCACCTCCCCACGGGTCTCACCCACATCTGTGTCACCTAGTCCACGACCAAAAGACAAGCGCAGTTTCTTCACGTGTCTCTAGGCTCCATGCGCCTCCTCCAGGTCTCCTGGCTCCATCCTGCTTCCTTCCTCAGTCTCTTCTGCAGCTTCTCCTCTTCCTGCTCAGCTCCACCCTCCCTTGGGTGGGCAGGGAACCTGGAACTTCCCCCTTTCCTGGGATCCACCCTGTTACATAAGTACTCTCCTCAGTCCTTTCTAGCTTTCCCTCCATGCTCGCTCCAGCCATCCTCAAGTGAGGCAAGGAACCTGGAACCTCCCCCCGCTTTTTTAATGGAGATTACACTGTTACATCTACACCATTTATTCATACTTGGTAGCAAGATAATGTAGCAGCAGGAGTAATGGGGAAGTGGAAGGTCACTGAGGGAGGGAAGTGATACCTCCCTCTCATAGGATAGTAGAGAGAAACTACAGATTGCCAGAATAAGGGGAGGCACTGCCCACCCTCGTTATGTTTGCCCCAGAAGTGTTTCTCCAATGCCTGGGAATCTTACCAGAGGCCTCCCACAGTGATGCATTATGAAAGTGTGCCCTTTGATGTGACCCCATGAGCGACCTGTATGAAAGAAGGACCAATGAACTCATTTCCAAGGGGGCTTTGGTTTCTGGATTGACCTTACCTTGTTGGGGGGGGTGGTAGCTGGCACTTAAACACTAACTGAGGGGGCCCTAGGAGTCACCAGGGGCCTCCAGAAGGCTATCCAGACTAGGGTGGTCTGGGATCAGGGATCCATTTGCATAGGGGTCACTAGTGGGTGGATGACCAATGCTGTGGACATTCAGATAGGTGAGGAAATGGGAAACTCCTCCTCAGAGGGTATGAAAAGTCTAATCCATTCATGGGCAACTTCCAAGAATATCTTACTACTCTGGGCTCTGTCTTCAAGAAACCAGTTGGGTGAATGGCTCATAGAGGGGTGTCCCTGGGGCAAAATGAGTGACTGCTCCTGGGAGTAGCTGGGGGTATACAGAAGAGGGAAAAGTTTGCAGCATCCTCCTTTGTCCTTCACAGGGCCTCCCAGCTGGTGCCCTCAGGCTGAAAGCCAAATATGAGACTCATATAGTAAGATGAAGTGTGGTGACTACGCCACACAGAGAGAACACATCTCCAGAACGCAGCTACCAAGACATGGAAGATCTTTTCTTCCTATCACACAGAATTCAATACTGCCATGATAAAGACATTCAAAGAAATGGGAGAAAACAGAAAAACAGCAAGAAAATTCAGTGTTGAAGATTGTGCGTGCATATTCATCAGGGCTATTGACCTCTAACTTTCTTCACTTGAGTGTCCTTGCCCAGTTTTGATATCAGAGTAATGCTGGACTTACAAAATAAGCTTAGAAGCATTCCTTCCTCTTCTGCTTTTCAGCAGTGTTTGAAGGATTGGTATTAATTCTCTCAATGCTTTGTAGAACTCCTAATGAAGCCATCTGATCCTGGACTTTTATTTGTTGGAAGATTTTCAATTAATTGTTCAATCTCCTTACCAGTGATTGGTCAGTTCAGATTTTCTGATCCTCCATGATTCAGTCTTGGTGGGTTACATGTTTTTATGAATTTATCCATTTCTTCTATAGTATCTATTTTGTTGGTATGTACTTGTTTATAATATCTATATTTCTGTGGTATCTAGGCTTATTTGGGCCCTCTCATTATTATTATTATTATATTATTATTATTATTATTATTTTGTTAGTTTCTATGAAGGCAATAACTTTTTCTTTTCAAGGGATCAGCTCTTGATTCACTGATCTTTCCTGGAGTCTTTTTAGTTTCTATTTATTTCCACTCTGATTTTGTTATTACTTAGAGTTTTATATATTTTTTTCTAGTTCCTTTTCAGTACCTCACTTACATCATTGTGTGGATCATTCAAACAGTAACAAAACATCAGCCTCTGCTATTACTGTGTTGCAATCTATTTGTCCCTTTAGGCCTATTATTATTTGCTTTAAACATTTAGTGCTCTGACATTTTTTTCACATTCCCTATCATGGCAAAGACAATGATATGTGTCCACAAAACTTCCATTTTCCTCTTCTTAAATACATTGGAGTTCTATTTCTCTATTTCCCAACTTCCTATGTAATTCTGTTAGGCCCAGGTGACTGAATTCCTCATAGGATGTGGGCAGAAGTTAACATAATCTATTTTCTCCTGGCCACAAAATGCTATCTTCCCTTTCTACCCTTGTATAATTGCCTCAGTATTTCTTCTCTTTCCATATTGATCCTGGAGGCTATGCTTTCAAGGAGGTCACATCAAAAGATGGAAGCCTAGAAATTAGAGTCACACCCTAAAGGAAATCTGCCTCACTAAGACTATGATAGGTAAACAAACAGCACAAAACAAAAAAAATCTTGTTCCAAGTCATTTTAAGTCACTTAGATTTATTACAATTAAAGCCTGTACTATCTTGACCAATGTACCAAACTATGCATATCATAAGAGTGTTTTTAATAAGTAAAAATGAAGTTAACATAGCATCCATCTGATCATCCATAAACAATACCATAAGCATATATGCCTTGGTATTTTGATGAAAACCAACTTAACATGCACACACAGACACACACACATATTTAAGCTGCCATGCCACTGAAGTGAATCTCAGAGATCATTCAGGAAATAATTTCCATGTTTAAAAAAATTGACTTTCTCAACTCATATGCTGAGAGTTCAGGTGTCTAATCAATTCTTCATGAACAACAAAAAAGTTAACTTTCATAAGCATTGTATTATCAAAGTAATATTGTAACAGAGGAGGAAAAACTTCTTCAAAATCAGTGTCTTTTGGCCACAATTAATCTAAAAGCAAAGTCAAGCACACCATTTTAGAAAAATCAATTCTAAAGAGATTGTTCTGCCTGTCACAGAAGTATGCAATCTGTACCTAGTGCTTGAGAATCTATTCCATTGCTAAGAAATGAACGTTAATTTTTAACATCAATGAGAACACAATTTAATTAATAAGAGGCTTGGATTCTAATCCTCCCCAACACTAGGACTAGTTGTTATAATGATGCAAATTTGAGTTGGTCTTGGATGAGCTCAGAAGGGAATGAATGATGGACGTTATCATGACTTAATCATATATATAAATTGTTGGCAGTGTAATCATGAACAAGTCACTTAACCTCTTTGTGCTCTAGTAATTTCATCTTATAAATCATGAGTTTGACAGATAGTTCTGGTTCTTTTAAAATACATAGAACAGGGGCCTCCCCGGTGGTGCAGCGGTTGAGCACCGGGCTACGGGGCTGCCCGCAGCCTCTGCAGCGCCGGTTCAATCCCCAGCCGCTGGGTGAGGGTCCCACGTGGCGCGCAGACCTCTCCTGCCGCCCGCTGCTCCCCTCAGCAGTGTATTTCGTCGGTCTGTCTGTTCTGTTCCCTACTCTGGCTCTGGTGAATTCTCTCACCCTCCCGCGCTTCTGACTGTACCCAGTGCTTGTATAAATAAATTAATAAATCTTTAAAAAAAATAAATAAATAAAATAAAATACATAGAACAACCTGTAGTTAACTACTTATGTTAGCAATTACCATCGTGATCAATATCATTATCACTACAGTAAGGAAACTCAGATGTAATTACTGCTGTATAAAATTCTGTCATTCCTTTGGTATAACTAAGTAAAAAAGAATGGGAGCAATATGTATTATCATATTGGGTTTTTCTTTCTATCTCCTTTAGTAAATTATGAATTTTACTATAAATAGCAAATTTGTTAAAGCACCTGAGAAATGTTACAGATGTTTTTAAGGTGAAAGTCAAGCGATATATTTCTGACCAAGTTTTCTCTATATTTCAAAAGAAACATTCAATTAAAATGTTAGAAAAATCAGAATATGCCATATTGGAAAAGATATTTTTAATTTATGAGGAAAACAGCTTTAAGCAAGTCACATACATGTTTTTTCCTCATGCATTCTTAAACTGTTGTTTTGGAGCCAATTTTTCATTCCTTTGTTTTTGTGTACACATACATTACACAGAACTCTGGGGTTATGTTAACACAAACACTGCCAATCAGAGCTCAAGTAAGTGTACTATAAATTATCTTTTCATTAGTTAATCCTGGATCCCCAGGTTCTTGGAAGTTTGGTGGAATCATAGTCATCAGAAGGTCTCAAGAGACTCATAAAGCTTTCAAATACATGAGGATTTGGATAATAAGGTAACCTGGCAAACAGAGCTTTAAACTTGGCAGTCAAGGTTGCTAAAACTACAGCACAGATTCACAAAGTATCCTTTCCATCTCCTTAGGTTTATAGACAGTGACCAGTGTGGCCAACTATTGTGGCCAAGTCAGCCAACTAAACAAGAGTGTTATGTTCTAAGCTCACTGAATTTGGAGTTCCAACAGTAGTTTTTCCGTTTCATCAGTTAGCATTGGTTACAGGAATCCAAGAGTCAAAAACTTAAAACTATCACCTCAGGAACTACAAAGTACAGTTCTTTTAATACCACCCAACGATTTCTTCAAAGGTTTTAAACCTACAGAAAGGCTGGGCTAAAAAAAAAAAAAAAAAAAGAAAGAAAGAAAGAAAGAGAAGAAAGAAAACCAAATATCTGATTTGACGTGTAGAGTTACCATCACAAGACGACATGCAGATCAACCAAAAATATATAGCATCTTCTGGATTTGCTAAAAGTTTGGTAGGCAGATTAACACAAGTAATTTTGGGGTTATTAAATTTCAACTAAACTATGATGGCTATATCATAACAATAACCAAATTTTTTGAGAAGTTAGTCACAAACAAAACTTCCTGCCTCAAGAATAAAGCTGCAAATCTGAGCTTGGTTATCTGTACAAGATTCCCAGTCAGGCTAAAGACCTGTGACACTTGGGTTTGTCCTTTAAATTTAGTATTGCTTACTACATTCATTAGGAATTTCGAAAGCCCATGCATGGGACTGTCTATTTTATAAAGCTGGAATGCTGTCAACTTAAGTGTTACTTGGGTCTTTTAAGAAAATCATAAAATGACTTGTTTTTACTTTATTGTTTTTTCTTGAAAAATCTTATTAGGAAAAAGTAAATCTCATATTGCTGTTGCAGTGAAAGGTTTGAACTTTATGATTAATAATATTGGCAGCAGGTAGTGTAAACAGTACTCTTTAAATGCATTTTGATTAAATGCATCTAAAGTTCAATTTAAGATGCATGATGCCATATTCAATATGGTGCTAGACATGGATGGAAAAACAGCAGATATTTTTCCAAGCAGGAGGCATGAGATTGCTAAAATCCTCAGCCTCCACCACAACATTAATTAGTGTGTTTCACCAACCAAGGCTGTAAGATTTTGTAAATGAAATTCTAGAAGGGGCATCAAGCTAGAACAGGATATGGAAGCCAAATGGAAAACATGAACCAATAAAAGAAAAAAGCAAAACTAGCTAGAAGTCAAAGTTTAGTCTTTGAAGTCAGTTCAAGTCCTGCGTGCCTTAATTCTGATGTAATCTTAAAATGGTGGGTACAAACAAGAACTCAGAAACAGCTTTTGTAACTTTTGGACCAACTGCACATGGATCCGTTTGTTGATGGCTATAATGATTACATAGTGGTCTTTGCTGAATTACATCTGAGTTAAAACCCTCATTCTTCTTAAGCTAAAATATAGTTAAGAGTTATCATCAAGAATAGCCATCCCCCAAACACATAAACCCCTCCAACACACTTATATTTTTTACATAGTACATTGCATTTTGTTGATATATCACATTATTTGCCTTAGTAGCAGTAATGCATAAGCTCTTGCACGCTAGCACATTCTTCCTGTATGACAATGTGTTTGTTCCTTGTTTGTCCTGTCATTTGTCTCATTTCACATTCTAGTTAATGAGATGATTGCTTTTCTGTGTGCAAGAATATTTTTCTTAGAAGAGATAATTCTCTTGATTTGAAAACAATTATATTTCTGGCAGAATGGGAACTTCAAACACATATGGCATAAAAGGACCATGCCCATAATAGACTTAATGGACAAAAATATTTTTCAATTAAAATCACAATCCATTAAGTGCATTCTTCTTGTCTGCTGACAAGCCTTACAAATGAATAATACACAAAATGAAAAAAATGCACACTTATATTTTGCAACAATCCATTTAAAATCCTCAAATGGAATAAATGTTATCACTATTACAGTGTTTTTCATATGCGCCAAATGAATTATTCCTTGAAAGAAATTTGCACTACTTTCTTCTTTTGATAATAAATATGAAAAGTTTAATACATACGTTTTAACTTAAATATGTATGTATGTATGTATGTATATATGTGTGTGTATTTATATATAAGATGAAATAGGTTTGGTTACAATACTATATATAATCTCATGATGGGAACTGAATTTGTGGGCTTATATTTATTTATAGAATGAGTATATGAATAATTAATAAGTATGGGTATCCAACCAAGAATTACAATTATGTAGGAATAAGATGTGCCATATACACTGTGCAGAGTGGCACAACAGCAACATTAGTACATTAGACAGCAGAAATTAGTCCACAAGAAGAAACACCCATTGCCATGATTTTCTGGTAGGCCATTAAAAATTTCAGCCTCATTAAATTATAGTCTAATAAATATGAAGGGCATGATACATGTAAAAAATGTACACAAAAAGCTCAAAAATAATAGAAATGTATGAGCAAGGTACCATGGCAAGACAAAAGATAGCAACTAAATTGAGAGAAGAAAGAGTTGTTAGGGAAACTTTAAAGAGAAAATGTTTTAAAGGGATAACAAAGTAGATTACCATTTAATATATCCACGTATGGTTTGGATTTTTTTTACTAAATCTAATTATAATAATTACAATAAAGAAGAGGTTGCTAAAATGGTAACCATTTCAGGTTAGGCCTGTACCCTAAGTATTTAATTCTGGAAAAAGAAACCAAAGTAGAATTTTTTTTTTCATCTTTTGACCTGAAGTTTTAATTAAAAATATAAAAATAATTGTTCATTGAGGAATACTCCAAAACCCTGTAAATAGTTGCAGTAAAAAATCTCCAATAATATAAAGTCATAGAATTGAGTTTTAAAGAAAAGACCTTGTCTTCTTTATACATAAATCAACTGAGCTTCAAAGAGGTAAAAATAAAAGGTCCCAAATCAGAAAGGATAACAGACACAAGATTAGAACCAAATTCTACTGAATCATTGGCTATATACCAACTGAGATTTTTTTTTTTTTAAAAGAGGCATGTATTTTTATTTATTTATTTGTTTGTTTGTTTGTACATGCACTGGGTAGAGTCAGAAGCACGGGAGGGTGAGAGAATTCACCAGAGCAAGAGAGGGGAGCAGAGCAGGCAGAAGGACCAAAGTACACTGCTGAGGGGAGCAGCGGGCTGCAGGAGAGGTCTGCGCGCCATGTGGGACCCTCCTCTGGTGGCCGGGGAGCAGCCGGGGATCGAACCGGTGCCGCAGAGGCCGCAGGCAGCTTCGCAACCCAGCGCTCAACCGCTGCGCCACCGGGGAGGCCCCCAACTGAGATATTTTTGAGACAAAAAGGTACCTGTAATTTTAAAAGAATAATGCCAATTAAAAAAAAAATAAACACATGGGCCTCCCTGGTGGTGCAAGGGGTTAAGACACAAGCTATGAAGCTGTCCCCGGCTAGGGAGCAACCCACATGCCACAGCTGACCTCTCCTGACTTGCCTGCTGCTCCCCTCAGCAGTGTTTTCAGTCAGTCTGCCTGCTCTGTTCCCCACTATGTCTCTGGTGAATCCTCTCACCTCCCATACCTCTGGCCTGTACCCCAGTTTTTGTATGCATAGATAAATAAATCTTTAAATAAAACAAACCAAAAAACACAACTACTCACAGATTTTGTACTATAAAGTACTTTTCAATTATATCACTTGACAGAAATATAACATGAATTAGATTATGCCTTTAATACTATATTTGCTTATTAAAATAATAATATACACAATCTGAATCTGGTCCAACTGACCAAATTACTTTTGGATTACTTTACTATTGTATTTATTTTAAAATACACTTATTATATTCACACCCAAAAAATAATGTAAAGAAGTATGAGCTCAATTTTCCCATGTTTGGAAGTAGGTATAAAATGACATAGTATACATAGTAATTTGTGTTTTTAAAACCTAAAACTCTCCCAGAAGTAAGTTAATTGTCTCTATGAGAACTCATAAAACCATGAAGCACATCAGATGCAAACCAAGTGTACAAGCAGATTCTATTTAAACTCGTCAAATTTCAGGACATTTTAAAATTACCTTAAAATAGTATGTTACATTAAATGCAAGTAAGGAATTTAAGTGTTATTACTTCACAAACACTGGCTGAACATCTCCTATAGACATTATACTTCCAAAGATGATAAAAAGAAGAGAAAGTATGCAAGTAGATGCAATTCACCAAAACAAACACATCATCATCAGTTAGGATGCACTGTGGTAGCATCATGGAACTAGCAAGTGTGATACTATTTTCAAAAAATTAATATGCTATGGCACTAGAATTTAATTGAAGATGTGCAATTGGGGATTTCAAAAAGTAAAGCATAAAAATGTTTAAAGTCTAAAGCAGGGCCTCCCCTGGCTGCTCACAGCCTCTGCAGCGCCGGTCGATCCCTGGGCACCGGTGAGGGTCCCACATGGCGCATAGACTTCTCCTGTTGCACCCACGGCTCCCCTTAGCAGTGTATTTCATCACTCTGCCCGTTCTGTTCCCTGCTCTGGCTCTGGTGAATCCTCTCACCCTCCCGCGCTTCTGACTGTACCCAGTACTTGTATAAATAAATAAATAAATAAATCTTTAAAAAATAATAAAAATAAAGTCTAAAGCAGGTGGTTCTCAACTAATAATGATTTGGCTATGTCTGGAGATATTTTGGATTGTCACAACTGGGGAGGTGTTACTGGCATATATGGTCAAGGCCACTGATAGTGTTAAACATCCTACCTTGTATAGGACAGACTGCAACAACAAATAATACAATAGTGCCAAAGTTGAAAAGCTCATGCCTAAAGTGATTTTACATGATTTAATAAGTACTAATTTCTTCTCTGAAAGACATTTTCAAAAATATGAAAAATGATGTAGCTAGAACAAAGATTATATACTTTACATAAAACTTCAATACTGTGTATTCATAATAGAATACAAACAGCAAATAATTTAATGAATAGCTTTATAATAAACTTTCTTACCTAAGATTTTTACCTTCCTTTGATTTTTACAATGGAAATATTTCCCTCATTTTTTCATCAAATATTTAGTGAACATCGATTTTCCAGATGTTCAATGTAAGGTGCTAAAATGCAAATTCAAATAAGAGCTCTATTGGGGAAGCAGACTTGTAAAAAAAATTACAATCATTGTGACTAATGAGTGCTATTACAGAGTAATGAACAAGCTAAGCCACAGGAGAGGGACTGACAAACTTCTGTAGTTGTTTGGGGGACCTGAATAAGAGAAGGACATCAAAGTAACTCCCCAGAGCAACAAATACTTGTTCTGAATGTTTACATCAGAAGATAGGAGGGGGCCTCCCCTGGTGGCGCAGTGGTTGAGCGCTGGGCTGCAAAGCTGCCCACAGCCTCTGCGCCACTGTTCCATCCCCGGCTACCGGTGAGGGTCCCACATGGCGCGCAGACCTCTCCTGCTGTGCCCGCTGCTCCCCTCAGCAGTGTATTTTGTCAGTCTGCCTGTTCTGTTCCCCGCTCTGGCGAATTCTCTCACCCTCCCGTGCTTATGAATGTACCCAGTGCTTGTATAAATAAATAAATAAATCTTTAAAAAAAAAAAAAAAGAAGACAGGAGGGCCTTATATGTATGTGATGCTAAATAAGGAACCTCTCTTTTATCAGTAACAGGTTTACCAATCATCTCAATGAAGGATGTAGCCAAGGGAGTTTCCTAAGAATGTATGCATTTTAGAGAGATCATTCTGAAGACAAATGGAGGGCGGCCAGGCAGAAGAGATACTAATTAGGACTCAACTAAGGTGGTAAGAATCTGGAATAAGGCATACATCAAATTGGAGGCTGGAGAAGGAGGACGGGCACTGAAGAGATGGTAAAAAAGAATGTCAAAAGGTATTTCCTGGGGAAAAACAGAAATTGCCTCTAGTGGCAAAATTTGAGACTAACCTCTGCTGTAAAAATAAACATGTAGGGCCTCCCTGGTGGCACAGGGGCTAAAGACACAGTGCTATCAAGCTATTGCCAGCCACTGCAGCCACAAGTTCGATCCCCAGCCAGGGAGCAACCCACATGGCGCAGCAGATCTCTCCTGTCTTGCCCGCTGCCCTCTCAGCAGTGTACAACATGTGAAAAATAAACACATAACTATATTTTAAAACTTGCCATTATATTAATATGTAATGCAATAAAAATTAAAACTTAAAACCAACTATTTTTTCTTAATTTTATCTTAAGAATTAAATTGACTGCAGAATACTTTAAAATATTGATGTCAAATTTCAGGACCCCCACCCCACATGTAAAAAGACTGAAAGTTACCAGTAACATTCTCCTCACTATAAGAAAAAATTGGAAATCAACAAATTCTTGGATTTACCAAAGAAGTATGATAATAGGGCAAACTGATACCCCTAAAACTGGAGAGACAGGCAGATACAGAAACTCACAGTTTATCGGAGATGAAGCTCAGGAGCAGAAGCAGTTCGGGAAGGAAAGCCAGGAGCTGGGGCAAGTTTCAATTTCATTAGGAATACTTCAAACTGTAATTGACAATAGCTAGAGGCTCAATATAGACTAGCTTAAGAGTTAAAATTCCAAGGGCATCCGCAGTTAGCCAGCAACATCCCCCCCAACCCCCATTCTTGAGCGGTACTTCTAGAAGCTCCACCAGATTCACACTTGGAAGATAAGAGAAAAATCCTTTGCTGTTTCTGGCAAGGGAAAGAAAGGGTAAAGAAATCATATTGAAACACCCAGAATTCTCTGTTCTTCCCAACAAGGTCTGCATTCAAGGATAACTATTTTACTGCAGCCTAATAGACTGGGTTCTACCAAAGCCTAAATGACCTGGGGGAAGGAAAATACCCAACTCAGGCTGACTAAAAGACTGAGATATAATCATAGACTAGAGGTGGTTTTCCTCCTCCCACACCATACCACCACATCAGTAGTGCTCCTATATAATAATAGGGATTGTAGCTAAAAGAACTATAAGCCTCAGAACATATTAAGGATTCTCTAGGAAAACACAAAATAACAGAGGAGAAAAGAAACACGGACAGAGAAGAAATGTCAGTCTGTAGCACCATGGCTACAGTGAACAATGAATACAGGCGACTCCCAGCCAGATAAACATAATTTTTTACACTAAAAGCCTATCTACTTCAGTTCCTTTTACCTGATATATCATGTCTTGCTGTAGGGTAAATGATTGTCAGGCTTTTCTGCCCTCCCGCCATTAGGATTGATGATGGATCCCTGCAGTCCTGAATGCATGCCTGATGGCAGGCACCTGCAGTAGGGTGTGGGCAGAAGTAGGTGGGTACACCTGGGCTGAGAGACTGGGCTCATAAGGGGGGCATCACAGGGACGCCAGCAGAGCAGAACAGAGGGAAAGAGAAACAGAAGAGAAAGAAAGAGGCCACGAGAGGACGCCAGAGAGCCCAGAAAGTCTGAGTCTGAGGATTCCCCCTGGGGCTGGGAACTCCCAGTCTCCTAGCCGCCACCCCCCTCCCCCATCCCCATCCCTGCCTGCTTTGAACCTGGTAAATCCCAATAAAAGCCTGAAAAACCACCGAGGGCTCCAGGACTCTCTCCTACTTTACCCATCTGCATAGGATCATAGAGTCCTGCTCTGTGCCTATCCCGCCCCGACACTTGCCTTCAACAAAAAATTACAAGACATGCTAAAAAGTAAGAACCTTAGTCTAAAGAGATGAAGCATCCAAAAAGACTCAGATAAGGCAGAGTTTTGGGAATTTATTAGACCAGAAGTTTTAAATAATAATACAGTTAGTAAAAACGCAGGCAATAGGCAAGAACAGATGGGTAGTGTAAGCATAGAGACGAAAATTCTAAGACTCAAAAGGACATACTAGAAATTGAAAACACTGTAACAAGAATACCTCTGATGGGCCTCCCCGGTGGCGCAGCGGTTGAGCGCTGGGTCGTGAAGATGCCCGCAGCCTCTGCAGTGCGGGTTCAATTCCCGGCTGCTCCCTGGCCACCGGAGGAGGGTCCCACATGGTGAGCAGACCTCCTGCTGCCCGCTGCTCCCCTCAGCAGTGTACTTAGGTCCTTCTGCCTGCTCTGCTCCCTGCTTTGGCTCTGGTGAATTCTCTCACCCTCCCACATTTCTGACTGTACCCAGTGCTTGTATAAATAAATAAATAAATAAACCTTAAAAAAAAATACCTCTGATGAGGTTCTCAGTAAATAGATGAGAAAAGGATCAGTGGGCTTGAAGAAAGGTACAATAGAAAAATATAAATAAATAAAAAAATATAAAATAAAAATATAAAATAAAAAGAACAGAATATTCATATCTATGGAATGATTACAAAGGGTAACATATGTGTAATGGAAATACCAGAAAGAGGAGAAAGAAACACAAGAAACAGTTGAAGTAATAATGACTGAAAAGTTTTCAAAATTAATTATACTGTAACTGATCCAGGAAGCTCAGGAAACACAAGCAGGATCTAGTCAGCCAAAATGTACACCTAGATATCTCATACTTGAATAGCAGAAAATCAAAGACAAAGAGAAAATGGTGAAAGAAGACAGGGGACAAGATAAGAATTGCATTTGACATCTCTTCAAACACCACACAGGCAAGGAGAGAGTGGAATGAAATATTTGAAATGTCGAAAGAAATAAACCCACTAACTTAGAATTCTATATCCCATGAAATTATTCTTCAAAAGTGAAGAAATAGACTTTTTAAGACAAACCAGAATTGAGGGAATTTGTCTCCAGTAGATCTGCCTTGCAAGCAATGGTTTTTCAGAGAAAAGGAAAATGATATAGGTTGGAAACTCAGTCTATTAAACAAGGGAAGAACAGTGGAGAAGAAATAAATAAAAGGAAAATAATATATTTTGTTTTCTTAATTGATCTAACAGGAAACAGTTTGTTTAAAATAATAATAGCAATAATGCATTCAGAGATTATAGCTATGGATAAATGAAACGAATTGAGGAAGGAACTGGAAATACTCTTAAAAAGCAATTGGGAATGGCAGTTTCTACTTTGAAAATAGTTGCTAGGATTGTATGAGAGGGGGATCCAAATGACATGCCCTCAAGCTTCTGAGTCCTGAGGCCCACATATGGTGCGGGTTCATTCCCAAAGTTCATTTCTTATACACTCTCCTTTCCCTCCAGGAAAGACAGGTGGGTATATATCTGCATTCTCTCTGCTACTAATGCAACTCCAGTAAATAAGAGGATTTTTAACTTCTGAAGTTCTTTTCTTGCTACTTTAACAGTTTACCTCCAAGACTGCACTAGGGAACACTTGCATCTGAATCACCAGGATGGCTGCTCAAGAGGGAGATTCCTGGGTCCCCCCTAAAAGAACCACTGAAGCAGACTCTCAGAGAGGGAGGCCTGGATCTGCATTGCTACAAACATAACAAGTGAAGTCTTATGCTCCCTGAAATTTGAGAACCGCTGCTTTAATATATGGTTCCTTTAGCACTGAGGACAGCAATGCTCTGGGAAAGGGTCTTCCTTTTATTTTAGGGGCCATTTTATTGCTAGCAGTATTATTTCCCTAATCATGTGCTGAATATACCTTCTAACCAAATATAGTGAATGCTCAAGGAATATTTGTTAAGATTGTCTGAAAAGCAAAACATTACACTTCCTCAAGGTCTGTGATAGCAATGAGTCTTCTAACACAGATAGAAGACATTTTATTCTAAATAAGTCTAAAGACTTTTATAGTCGTTTATGCCATGTGTACAGAATCGTTGTGATTTTAAAGCTGGGGGGTGGGGGAAGAAGCCAAACTTTATACTCTAATGCAGACTATCCAAAAAAATCACTTGAGGTTCCAAGTCACTTAAATTGGTTCAAAGAATACCTGCAAAAGAAAAATACATGGTTGAAAATATAAGTAGCTATAGAAAATATAAATCTCAAACACAAAAAACGTATACAGAGTTGTAATGAGAAGCAAAAAAGTTAATAGATATGCCAGCAAAGCCTAAATGTTGGGGGTACTGTGAGGCTGGTCTAATGGTGGGGGAGCCGGAGGAGGGTGCATGGTCTAGGATCAACCAGAAGAGAGAAAAAGAGGGACAGGCACCTATTCATCAAACCCTCCCAATAATCAGAAAACTAGGGATCTTTAGAAAACAAAGCTAAGCCGAAAGATGGAAGATGAAAGGGGACTTCTACTGGGTTCTCAAAGGATTGGGTCAATGAGTCACATTTACACACACCTTCCTGCTATACTACTCTGAGAGGGCATTGTTAGACTCCAACATTAATATCCAATCCAGACTGGCTGATTACATCAGTATCTGTGTGAGAGAAGGAACCTGCTTGATTTTTAAGTTCCCTCTTGTATTTCCAACTTGGGAAAACAGACCTTGGAAAAACTCAGTATGAGAACAAATTTGGGAAATCGAGCTAGAGCCCATTCTCCACACATGGTCTTTGTGGAAGAGAAGATCACCAACGGAGTAAACAGAAGCAATACAAGGCCACTCCAGTAGTCTTCCTTTTCAGAAGGTTGTGCCAGTCAGGAGAGAGGCAAGGTGCTCCTGCACATCAATTTGTTAGTGGGACCTATGCTTGGCTGCACATGGGTCTCTTCTGTGTGTGCATGTGTGGGGGTATTCATGTGCATGAGTGTGTGTGTTAGAGGGACTTGTGGTGGAACTAATCAACTCACCTTGTAAGCAGGGTATAAATTCACAGGAGTTCTGTCACTCTGGAAAGGAGATGAAGTATTAAGAATACACCTTAGGGGCCTCCCCGGTGGCGCAGTGGTTGAGCACTGGGTTGCAAAGCTGCCCGCGGCCTCTGTGGCGCCGGTTCGATCCCCGGCTGCTCCCCAGCCACCAGAGGAGGGTCCCACATGGCACGCAGACCTCTCCTGCCGCCTGCTGCTCCCCTCAGCAGTGTACTTCGGTCCTTCTGCCTGCTCTGCTCCCCGCTCTGGCTCTGGTGAATTCTCTCACCCTCCCGCGCTTCTGACTGTACCCAGTGCAGGTACAAACAAACAAACAAATAAATAAATAAATAAAAATACATGCCTCTTTATTTAAAAAAAAAAAAGAATACATCTTAGTCTTTCCTCCTCAGTAGAGGAGAAAAAACAGACAGGACACACACACACACACACAATCCTCCTGACTTTGGGGTCAGAGCAGATGGGAACAGTCAGTCTTCATCTCCTGCCATCTGTGGTGGGAATGGCCAGGTGAGAGGCAGAACTTTCACATTAAGGAAGAAAGAACTGCAGCGAGACTACCACTAGAGATGTACTCTGGATGTTATGGGAAGATACTCTTTTTCAAGATATATCTGAATCAGTAGACCCAAATTTGCAAAAGATGCTATGGTTGCACAAAAATAAGAGAAATAAGGAAAACAGTGAAGTAGTCATTGGCAATGTACTCTGAAATAAGTCACTGATGGAAGATAACAAATTAACCCCAAACAAAAATTACCTGCAAACAATCTTTTTTCCAGTTCTTCTTGAATTTTAAGAAGTATCCTTTCCTGCTCTAAGGCCTCTATGTACTTTGAATAACACCAGGTTGGCTAGAAAAACAATTTTAAAAATTAATTTTGGAAATATTTGCCCCAGGAAATAAACTAGAGATAAGATCAGCCCCTTTCATTTAAACCTTTTGATGAAGTGTAACACTTAAAAAGAATCACATATCATAAAGTTATAGGTATATGACTTTTCAAAAATAGAACATAGGCATTTAACTTTTAATTAGGTACAACTAACTCTCACTGATCTATCTCACTCCACTTTAATATGAATATGATGATATAAGGATATTTTTTTCTATAACCTTGATCGAATTTTTTTAATTAGCTGGAGGGTGATGATGGGCTATTTCTCAGTGAATCAATGTTGCAAAAGTTTTATATATTTCTTGACAGTTATTCAATCTGATTATGAATTTAGGTGTTTAGGAAAGATTCAAGTTTTATTTTGGGGTGATAGTTTTGCATCTGGATTGATTACAGTTTTTCAGTGCGTAAAATTTGAAACAAATATAGCCATGTCTGCATATATACAAAATATCCATATTTGCAAAATGGCAGTGAATTACTATTTTACCAATTGTTAGTGTAGTTCAACATGTATAATAGTAACTACAATAATAATTTATATTTATAAAATGCCTTTGATTTCCAAAACTTTAGCTTCTTACAAAAATCTGAAGGTGGGTCAGAAGGGCATAATCATTACATCATCATCATCATTATCTCTCTTTCTCTTTAATGGATAAAGAAACAGAGTCAAAGGAGATTAAGTTTTTTTTTTAAGCTTAAAAAGTAAAATTGACTTGTAAGTGACAGTAAAAATTAGAAGGCTGGTATCTCTAATTCCATTTCCCCCTGCATTTTTACACAATGCTTCTGAAATTTAATACTAATCATATGCAAATGAAAATATTTTCAGATGACATTATTAGGTATCATACACTTTTAGATACATATTTTTTAATATATGGCCCCACATAATTGGACATTTCTCTCAATAACAGCCTCATAGATTAGCAGTTATCTTAGCTGGTTAGCTGAACTAATTTGACATTTCTAAATATTACCAAAAAGACTGATTCTCAGGTTAGTATTATTTTAAGATACAAACACCTTCAATGCAAGTCATAAAAAATGGACATAAATTAAACTCATGATCTTTCAGGGAAGTGACATTGCTCTATAAGTATAAATTAACATATAAGCCTAAAATCTATAACCATATTGATGGCCATGTAATGGCCAATTTTATGACAACTTCAAAGAATAAAAAATTGAGACTAAGCATTTGAATTTAATCTTCCCTTAACCTAAGAATATATCAATTTTTTAAAATATCTGCCTTGGGCCTCCCCTGGTGGCACAGCGGTTGAGCCCTGGGCTGCGAAACTGCCCGCAGCCTCTGCAGTGCTGGTATGATCCCCGGGCGCAGGCGAGGGTCCCACATGGCACTCAGACCTCTCCTGCCACACCCGCTGCTCCCCTCAGCAGTGTACCTCGGTCCTTCTGCCTGCTCTGCTCTCCCCTCTAGCTCTGGTGAATTCTCTCACCCTCCCGCGTTTCTGACTGTACCCATTGCTTGTATAAATAAATAAATAGATAGATAAATAAATAAATAAATCTTTAAAAAAATGAAATAAAATAAAATATCTGCCTTATTCTTTCTTCCAGTATGTCATTTCAACTTCTACCACACAAATCTTCATGTGTATCAAGAAGATATTTTCCTTGACAATACTGTACAGGCTCAGCTCAACGAAATTCCCTTCCAATCTCTCTTAGTACAATTATAATTTTAGCCTCATTTTCAAACAAACACAACTGTACTGCTTTAAAAAGACTAAGGTACTACATTCTACTGTTCCTCCATAAAGGAAGCGTTATCTGTGACATTTTTCCTGCTTACCTGTCGGCCATATGGTTGCAGGTCTAAGACTGTTTCACTGCCTAAGGGGCCTGTTTTGATAGCAGATCCTGAAGCACTTGTATATTGTTTGAGTCCATCCTGTAATTATATTAAATTAAATTATTCCAAAAAGGAATAATGCTATATTACATAAACTCTCAGTCAAGAATAACAATATTATATGATAAAATATTTTGTCGTGATCACTACATCTCAGATTTCATCAGGTCAACATCATTAATGTAACATAATCTACTGTTTTGATCTTAAATGTTTTTATACTAATATAAAGATATTAAAAAGAAATGAAATTATGAAGTAGAATGTAAAAGTCATCCCCAATTCTAGTATCCAAGAAAAACAACTGCAAACATTTTCATGAATACCCATCAAACTTCTCACTAGGGAAATAAATGCATGGATAAAATTTATAATGTTTTTATATTTAAGTATGTAAATTTTATGCAAGAGGAATCACACTATTATAGGCTTCTTTAAAATATGCTTTTCATGCAAAATGTTGAAGAAATGTGAATAAATGTAGACTGTGAAGTGCAGGGTGTATTTCATCACCACTGTGTACTCACCACAGCACACATAATACAGTCAAACATTTGTTGGATGATGACATGAAAAATTATATCATAATTTTCACTGGATAATGATCTTAAGCACTCAAATATTTTATTGAGTGAGAAAAAAACAGGTGAATAATATTCTGGTAAAGGGATGTAAAACTACTCAATGCTTGTTATTAATTTAGCTCATTTAGGTTTTTCTTACTTGTTATAAATTATGCTGTATACATACATCTTTCTGTATTTTTCCAAGTCTATCCTTTAGAATAAATTTCTTAAAGTAGCTTTGCTGGAGTGAAAAGAACAAAAATTCTAAATGATATATGTATCAAACTACCTTTCAGAAACAAAGTACCATTTTACACTTTCACCAACAATGAATGAATTTATATTCTCTTTCTCATGCACTCACCAACACTGAGTATTCTCTTTTGTCTATCTGCATGTCTTTGGATACCTCTGAGAATGAACATTTTTTAATGCTTTTAGTCATTTGTATTTCTTTCATTAAGTAAACTGCTAATGTCCACTTTTCTGTTAAAAGTATGTATATTTTTATGATTTATTTTTATGAACACCACACACTTTTGTTTCCCAAAAATAACCTTGCTTTTTTGTATTTTGTTTCCCCAAAATAATAAGCAACAACCTTGCTTATTTTTTTGCCATTTAAAAGTTTAAACTTTTTATTTAGCTAAATCACTGTGATCCTGTTAATGATTTTGCCACTGTTGATTTTAAGCAAATGATATTAAACTAGATCAAAATGTTTCATCAGATTTCTTTGTCCTATCACAACTTCCCTCAGATTACCAAACTCTCTTTGATTCCTTTATAAGATTAAAAACTGCAGGATACAGATATTTATTTTCCTGTTACAAAGAATAACAGAATGTGGAACAGCCACATTATTATTATTAAGATAATAACATTTACTTATGATATGCATTATACTTGACATTTTATTGAATCCTACCTCATTATGTAAGTTCTATTATTATATCCATTTTACCGAAAAGAATGAAGGTTTGGAAAATGAAATGGTTTGCCTAAGATGTCAGAACTAATCAATAGTAAGGACAGGTTTCAAAGCCAGGCACTTGAACTCCAGAGACTGCACTCCTGTCCACTCTGCTATGAGTACCCAGATCAAATGACACCTTACATGAAGAATAGCTTACATGATCTTTTTTAACATAATCTTTTATACATATCAATTTAATTAATCCATCTGAAACCATGTCAGATTAATATTATCACATTAGTTAAGAGAGAAAATTGAGGTTAAGAGTGGTAAAATCATGCCTCTGGTAAATCAGGAAATGCAGTGGCTTTCATGGTAATTAATTTTTTCAGCGAATACATTTTTATTCTATAAAAAAGCATAAGTCTCCTATATCCATTTTTTCCAACATTTCCTTATATGTTTTCATTGACAACAAGCTTTTGGAACAAATATCAAACGTCTTGGTCTTTCTACTATAGCGGTCTTTCTCACCTTACATTTTCCATGTTAAATGAAAGTGAAATCTGTAGTTACTAATATGTAACACTATATGTTTATTATACATGATAAAAGTATTCATAAGTAGAATTCCCTTTTTTCTTTTTTAGGATTACACACCCTAATATACACCTATATAATAGAATTGCTTCTATTCTTTTGCAGTTTTTTCAACTTAATATTGTACTCCTGACTTTCATCCATGTTTATTGTTGTGGTTTATTACTTTTTGTCACAGTGCACTATTTTACTGTATGAATTTATTTATCCAATCTCCTATTAATAGACATTTGGATAGTTTCCTATTTTTTGTTATTGAAAATGTTTGCTGTAAATCATTATCATGTCCCCTGATATTTCATAAATGAATTGCTCTAGGGTATATGTTCATGCAAGTAGATGTGCTAGGCTGCTTGCTAGGTTGAAGATGTCTATTACTTTATTAAGTAAAGTTAAATTGTTTTCCAATTGTTTATCAATTTTTATTCCCATTCACAGTGTATAAAAGTTACAGCTGTTACACATTCTGTTACTGGTAGTTGAGAACACAAAAGACATTTAGAAATGAATAGAAAAATGGCAGGTGATATCCATACAAAACCATCATAAAAGAATAAAAAGAGAGAACTCTAACATTCTAGTTGAGGCAGTAATATCTAAGATCCAATCATGAATCAGAAGAAAACTAAAACCTAGGAGTCCAAAATGAATTAAATATTCCTTTTTTTTTAGGATTACATACCCTAATATACATCTTTATAATAGAATTGCATATATGAAATATATATATAATACTTGCATATATGAAATAATACTACAAATCAGAAATACAGAAACAATAGAAATAAAAGCTTATAAATAAGGTAAAGTACATTACTTGGGAAGAATCCCCCCTTTCCAGTTCAAAGAAAATCAATAAATATGAAGGGAGAGGGGGAAATTGGACAATTTATGAGTCATACTTACAAATTTCACACTATTTCATTCTGTCATTTTAATACTAAAAATCCTGCCCCCATACATAATATTTTTTCATTTGTTTATTCATTTATTCCTAATTTTTCAGTAAAGAAAGATTAATAATTGATCATGTGTTGGACACCATTATGCATGTTTATAAGACAGATACTATCTTTGAGGCTCTCAGTCCAGTGAGGCTGACATGTAAAAATTCATTCACAAGACAATATGTGGTATCCAAAAGAGACAGGATCATAACTAAAGTGGATGGGGATTGCTTGTGCCTACTATCAAACCAAGTTTGAAACCTCTGACTGGAGGCTTTAAAAGACACTAAAATCCGTGTTCTGTAACTTCTCTGTATTTTTCCCAAACCAAATTCTATCAATTCGCACATATCCCATAGCTTTTAAAAGTCTGCTTAAACCCAAAATGAATCTTGACTCACCTTTGCATGTTTTTCATCATCTGTGACTGCCAATTTTTTTTTCTGCTTATTATACTCTCGTCTTCTTTCTAAAACACTCATAATTTTTTCATCAGTTAAGTTCTTCCTAAACTCACAAAACTGAGGCCAATATTTAAACAGAACACCAAAAATTGTCATCTGTATGAAAAAAAAAGCATGTCTCAGATTACAAATGTACCAATTTAAACTAATTCACCATAATAATGGATTACATTCTATCTTTAATATATAGCATGTTTCCTCCAACTTATTGTCTCCAGACATCTTGGTATAGTTTAGCTCAGCACATGCTTATCATCAATGTGTTTTACTACCAATGAGAAGTCTTTCTTTAAAAAGAAAACACTTCAATACACTTAAAAGTCACTTTCTTCTTTATGTTTCCCTAACCAATTGATTGTATTAATAAAGAATCCATTAGGTCTTTTTAAATAAGAAATTTATGTTTTCTTTTAAAACATATACTAGTCAATCTGCCACATACTCTGCTGTTTTATGCAAGTATTCCAAATATTCAGTTCATCAAGAGGAACTCCTCTCTGTGCCTCCCCACCCCCTTCTCTTTCTTTTAGAGAAAGGAAATACCATTTTGCCTCTGGAAAAGCTCTTAAACAAAGCTGCAGATCTAAGAATAAATCTTGAGTAACTTTTAAATGATATAATCTCTCTTTTATGTTAGAGCAAGAAAAGTAGCATTTAAAAAGCAGAGTGGTATCCTGGACAAATGCTTTCTATGAGGACACTCTACATTAAATGATTAATTGTGATATTTATAGAGATAAGAATTGTTGCTCAAATTCCCATGCCAACTTTTTCCATTAGTTCCAGAGGCATACATTATTTCCAAGAAGGTAGGACTTGCCACATCAGATCAAGTCCAACATCTTGTTGTTAGGAATGGCCTTTACCTAATACCCTGGAGAAAAATGAACCATCCCATTAGGCTCCAAGCCAACTCTTCAGGAAAAAAAAAGGACTTTTTGAAAAAATATGCTGCAGGGCTCAGCAGAGTCCCGGATTGGGACATTACATTACTTCTCTTTTCTGTACATGAATACTAAAAATACTAAAAATTATTTACTTCTTTTAAAATACAATCAGGTCAAGGAATTCAATAGCTTGTTAGGATAGTGAACACAAAAGTTATTAATTATGAACACGAAACTTTATTTGATAAATGTAGTTCTTCAAAAACTTTTCATTTACATTTATTTGCCATGCATTTAGTTAAGTATCATCTACTCCAATCTTAAGGGATCATGGTCGTTTTTATATGGACTTCTTAAATTTAAATCTACCACCTCCTTCTCTATTTACTAACTACTGACCTTATTTATCAGTTGTCTCTTTAAAGCCTGAATCATTCCCAGCTCTCAAATATATTTATTTCTATTGATGAAAGTTCTTTGTATGAAAGTAACCCAACTGGGATGCAGTGTTTCAGCGGAATGGAAGACATAAAATTGCTCTTGTTTCAAAAGTTGCAACTATGATTTTAAGTTAAAGGCCTCCCTGGTGGCACAAGGGATTAAACACAGCACTATGAAGCTAGCCAGCCACAGCCACTGCAGCATGAGTTTGATCCCTGGCTGGCCAAGGAGCTATCCACATGGTGCAGCAGACCTCTTCTGTCTCCCCCACTGCTCCCCTCAGCAGTGTATTTCAGTAGATCCACCTGTTCTGCTCCCCACTCTGTCTCTGGTGAATCTTCTCACCCCCTGCACCTCTGGCCTGTACCCCAGTTCTTGTATGCATAAATAAATCAATCTTTAAATAAAAGATTTGGGGTTAATGGGGTAATAGCATACATACTAATCATTAAAATTGCCCTGAATCTCTAAAACCTTAAAAGTAAGCTGTGGATAAGAAAACATTTTAATGAATATTGAGCTACTTTGCAAATGAGAAGATGGTTTTAGTATGCGTAAAAAGGGCCAGTGAAAATTAACTGAGTGATGAAAGCTTTTAAACTATTAGGGGTGCTGGGAGGGGATAAGCAGAGGTTTATCTGAGAACAATACCAAAACAGACAGCACATTTTTTACTTTCTATTCAGCAGAGATTTCACTCAACATTGCTCTCGTTTCCAATTTGATCTTACTCCTTTCTGTTATGATTGATCTCTTCTTATATCATTCAATCACGTGTTCAAAAACGTTACTGACTGCCTACTCTATGTCAGGCATTCAGGCCACAAAAAGTAAGTAAGAAGCATTCCCTGCCCTCAAAGTGCTTACAGTCTAACAGGAAAGTGAGATTTGAGAATAATCACTTTCAGTATCGTATGACAAGTATTCTGATAGGTAAAATACAGGATATTACAGAAATGCAAAAGAGAGAAAATAACTGTAAAAAGACCAGGAGGGAAGAGAGTAAGACCCATTTATAGAACAACAAATATTTCAGTAAGATGGAGATAAATGGCAAAGACTGGGAAGCAATGTTGCTAGAGAGATCTATGAGTATAGTCTGCATTCTGAGGGCAGAGGGGAACAAGTGAAATATTTTAAGCAGAGAAGTGATATGATCAGGTGTACATTTTGAAAAAGATGAATTATATGGTGAAGATGTCCAGGTGCAGGGAGTTTTGGTAATCAATGTGACACACGTTGCAGATGTGAACTGAAATGGTGGTGTGGAATTGCAGAAAAGTAGAAAGAATAACAGATTTCAAGGACAAATGGATACATTTTAGGGGATGAAGCTAAGGTATGAGTGAATGAAGGAAAGGGAAGACATGAAAATGCCAACCAGATTTCCAGCTTATATAGCTAAGTAGGTGATGCCATTCCCTGAACTTCCTTAGGAAACACAGGAGGAATAGCCTGCTTGGTGGGCTAAGGCTCCTAAATCAGATTCTCTCATTTTCAGATGTGCCAAAGTCCACCTTTAATATTATGTCTCATCTTCTTATGTCTCTGTTTTAAGAAATCAAGTAGAAGGCAGAAGCCAGAGGCCTCTGATAAGGTTCACTGGCTGCAATCCCTGGAGAGTGTGCCAGAATCACACCAGGTAAGCAGCTCCAGACATTCACCGCCAGACTCAGTCTTTGATCTCCATGGGCAAGCCCTGGACTGCTTATCAGGCGACCACATTTGGGCTGAGATCGCTAACATCTTTTCATTAACAGATGCTACAGTTCTGGCTCCACGTTTTTTCTATTGCTCACTAGCACATCCTCAATCATTCCTCTATATTTTTGCCCATTTTAATGCATGATTTGGATTGTGAGTCCACTTTCAGTTCCTCAGAGGACTTAGAACACAGCTGGCTCACAAATGAATGTTCAGGAATAATGGCCTTTTTCCACGCTCAAGGGCAATCATACCCTAAATCTCTGTTTCATATCACTTAAATCATGACATGGCCTTCACTATTACCCCTATTATAATTTATTTTTCTTAATCATTTTTCAGGAACAACATCACTAAAAGGCTTTTTAAAATGCAAATAAATTATGTTCACCAAATCACTGTTTTCTATTATTTATCTTAAAAAGAAGTAACTTGAGCAGGTTAACAGGCATGATTTCCCTTTCACGAGCTTGTGTACGTTATGTTGGTTGGGTACTTAAATCCTCCTCTTACTTATTTTATGAGTTATGTGAATATTCCAATCTTTAAAAATACACAAATCTTGGGACACACATATTTTTGTGGTAGCAGATATTTTAAAAGGAAATATGAATGGTGGGAAAGGAAGGAGGAATTAGTTGGAGTTTCATGTGTTGGAAATAAACATGCTAACCACGGGGAGTCAAAGAACAATATTTAAATAACTGTATTAGCTACATATTATCATCAACAAACTAGCAAGTTGCTTGTTTCTCATGGTCTGTGGCATACACAAAGATTTTTTAAAATTAAATAAAGTCCCAATGTTAGGCATTGCCAAATATGAACAATGCAAAAGCTTTAAAAGAATATCTAGATTGTCAATCTATTTAGAAATAGGCTTAGCCATATGCCTGTTCTCTTTACCTGTGCTTCTCTAAATACATATGGGCCTAACTCCTTCCTGTGTTCAATAATCTTCTGGGCTTGCTCTTGTGGAATGTCAATTTGTAAAGCTGGTGGAATACTGGAGTTAATGAAGCAGTTGATAATAGTCATGATCTTCTTATGGATGATGGACTGTTCACAATGAGAATGGCACAAGTCCTGAATGAGGAGAAAAAAACAGAGCAATACATGATTAAAGCACCAGCAGAACACTTTAAATAGAGTTGTGCCAAAATGTGTTTCAGTTAACACAGACATTTTAACTTCATAAAAAGAGGGCACTGGACGATGTCAAGGCTATCCTAAAAAAAAAACAAAACAGCTTTTGTTTCTTTGGGTTGGAGGAACTCAAAGATTGGATAATATACCTTATGCAAATACAGGCTTCATTTAATCCTGATTGCTGTTTCTATGCAAAGGAACAGTTTTAATGGCTATTTGACTCATTTAACAAATATATATTGAGTATTTGCTCTATACATACTATATGCCACTGTATATGTCTTGAGCTGAGCCCCAAGACACAGTAGTACCTGCCTTTTAAAGGTTTGAGGGAGATGCATGAAACATAGTACTTCAATCTGAGATAGTCAGTGGGATGAGCATAGAGGTATATACAGGGTGTTCCTGTGTTCTTGTGAGGATAACACTAAGAGCAAGCACCTAACTCCACTTACAGGGGGATGAAAAAGTTCTCCCAACCAGAACTGCTTCTACACCAAGGTGATCTGGGGGACAGGTGTGCCATCATGCATCTCTTAGTATCTGTATGTTTTAAGTTAAACCTCTTTGCATCATGCTCTTTACAACTAAAGACCATAAATTATAGTGACCATACACTAAAACACAGTCAGTTTCATGTCACAGATATGGGGCTATCCTTTTGCTTAAATCAAGGGGTAGCTTAGCTTGAATTATGTCATTTCTCTGTCAAGACACTGATTTCTAAATCACAGAAAGCAGAGAGAGAGAGAGAGAGAGAGAGAGACAGAGAGAGAGAGAGACAGAGAGAGAGAGAGAGAGAGAGAGAGAAACTTCTAGATCCAGATCAGAAATAAGCCAACATTAATAAATACTCACTGTATGGTGGGCATTATCAAAGCTGTCTTGTGGACATTATTAAAGTAAGAAAAATTCTAGTGTTTGCCATATGAAACTTCACATACAGTTTGGCATAGGTTATAAGTTAAAAAAAAAAAAAAGCTTGAAAGAAATGTTACATTGTGACAATAGTTAGCACTTTCTACTTAATTTAAAACTTGAATATCTACATTTACTCAATTCCCTCAGGAAAAAAATCTATTTATACCACATAAGTTTTGTATGTTACCAAAAAAAAATGCGTTTTTTTTGCCATTACCAGTGAAATTATCACGCAAAATTATTTTGTGAACCTGGTTATAATTATGGAATGTGAAAGAAAAACTAATTTCTGAAGTTACACAGAGTGAGGGGTAAAAAGATTTATTTATTTATGCGTACAAGAGCTGAGGTGCAGGCCAGAGGTGTGGGGGAGGGGGGGTAAAAGGATTCACCAGAGACAGAGTGGGGAAGAGAACAGGCAGATTGAGTGAAGTACATTGCTGGCCAGCAGGCGAGTCAGGAGAGGTTGTGCCATGTGGGTTGCTCCCTGGCTGGCCAGGGATCGAACTTGTGCTGCAGTGGCTGCAGATTGCTTCATAGGTTGCATCTTTAACCCCTTGCGCCATGAGGGAGGCACCAAGAATTGATGTCTCTTTCTGATTGTTCTGCCCTACTGCAGCATTAGCATAGTTAACTTCTAAGGTCTCAGTTTAAGCACACTTTTCTCTTGTAAGCTTCCTGTCACCCTCCCTCCCCTGTCCTCCTTGGGCAGGAGATTTGTCCATTTTAGGTCCTTCCATAATATCCTGTGCTTCTTCCAGCAAGGCACTAATCACTAACTGCCTTACCTACCACTTATCTGCCCCACTGACCCTGACTTTCTAAGAGGAAAGTCTGGGTCACAATTGTAAATGCACTATTTAGCCTGGTCTTTGATTGGTGCTCAATAAATAGTTTTTGGGTGAAAATATACTTTCAGTCTTTTCTCTGTGAACACACACACACACACACACAGTAGATTAAATCATACTACTTGCTAAGCAGCAATAAGTATGAATCAATAATATAAACTTCTTTCAATAATATAATCATTGATTATTCTCCTACATTACAATTTTTAATGGCTTCATACTATTCTATTATATAGATGTATTTTTTAATGCATCATAATTAAATAATCTGTGTCCTATTGATGAACATCTGGGTTCTCTCCATTTTTTTCACAATTCAGAATAATGTATGATTAAGAACACTGCTACCAGCTCTTTGCATATTATCACAGTCATTACTGGAAGGTAGCAACACTGGATAAGAGCATGGGATTTACAACAAAATGTCAAATTCTAGTTCTACCATTTAAATAACTGTGTGACATTAGGAATTTCTCAAATTTTCTGTGCCTTAGCTTTTTCATCTGTAAAATGGTGAAAACATCAGCCTTTACCTCATATACTATTTCATGATGTTGGTTTTCAAGGATGTCTCCTTTCCTGGATGGGAGGGAGATGTGCTGTGTTCACCATTTGAGCTCCATAATCTAGCATAATGGCTGGCTCATTAAATAATAAAGCTGGGCCTCCCCTGGTAGCTCAGGCAGTTGAGCACAGCACTGTGAAGCTGTCCGCAGCTTCTGCAGCGCTGGTTCAATCCCGGCCGGCTGGCGAGGGTCCCACATGGTGTGGCAGACCTCTCCTGTCATGCCCGCTGCTCCCCTCAGCAGTGTATTTCGTCAGTCTGCCTGTTCTGTTCCCCACTCTGTCTCTGGTGAATCCTCTCACCCTCCTGAGCATCTGTCCTGTACCCCGGTTCTTGTATAAATAAATAAATAAATCTTTAAAAAAAAAAACACTTAATAAAGCCTTCTCAGATGAACAAATTCACTCCTCTAGCATGGCTTTTAATAGTTCTAGTATTATATGTTCCCGATCTATATCACAGAAATGTATTAAAAAGACCAAGGGCAGTCTGGAATGAGAAATAATCGCAAAAGTATGGGCTGATTATATATGAATCTGTAGTTTCTTTAACACTTATTTGGCAAGGATTTGCCTCAAAATCTCTCATACTAGCAGGGTTAGGTCTACTCATATTCATATTGGCTCAGACAGTTTGGTGCACCCCATATCATAACTGACCATTCTGGACAACAGATTCTACCTCCTTCATATTCTCCAAAATATTCTGAAATATTACTTATTTAGTGAAAGATTTTGAAAAAGTATCTTAAAATTTTTTTTCTAAGAAAATTTCCAAGTTGAGAACACTACCAAAACTGCTAACAGAAAAGAATAGGGGGGAAAAGTTGCACATACCCACTTGGATTTTTTTCATTTATTTATTTTGTTTAAAATGTGATTCTTTGTACCAATAAAAAAAAATCCTCTTTCATCTCTGTAGGCTTGTTTATCAGTATCCTACTACCTTTGGCTACTATTGCTGTAAATGATTGAGAGGAATTCTTGTAAAGAGATCATGGTTAAAGTTCTGACTATGGATCTCTTTAGGAAGAAAATGTGTGTAGTATATTTAGAGATAAATGATATGTAGAAATAAAGTTAACGCTATTTTCAGGAAGGTTCTCATCAGATGATAATATATGGGAATATCTAGAAAAACCTAAAACTATAATTTCAGGGTTTACTATTGCAATAATAAGTCACAAAAGTATGGTATATTTAACCTAGAACAATAAATAAGTGTATTTAACCTAGAATAATAAATATCTCTATTTACATACTGGTATAAAGATGGCAAAATTGGAATATCTTATCTAAATCTTGCCCATGAAGTTACAGTTAAGAATCTGATCTCTTAATGCATTTCCTTTTCCAAACGAGGTGGTTTACTTCAGTTTCCAGTACAATACCTTATATTTTTGTACTTCTTGCCAAAAGAGTACCCCATTTTCCAGTAAATCTCCTTTTAAAGCCACAAACCGTTGAAATTGTCTTGAGGTAATTGGATTCAATAATGCTTTACGAAAAGCAATGATTTCACAAGATGAAGATATCCATTTACTTTCCACAGGCTTTCCCAAAACAGAAAATACATAAAATTAGCTATGCTCTCAAAACTAATAATGCAAACATTTATTAGGCTAAAAATCACCAACTTCTATCTCTTTTACTTTTGACTATTGACATTTATGGTATAGATACATAGAAACTGGCAACTTCCCCTTTGTCGCTATACTTTTATAATGCCTCAACTTTTATGAGGTAGAGAGAAAAACAACTGGATGATTTAGAACAGATGAACATCATTTAAGAAGATTAACAGTCATCACAGTTTGGGACTATGATGAAAAGCTACATTTTAGTGCATAGCAACAGTTCTATGCTTAAACAGAACAAAGTATTCATAATGATATATATTTTATAATTATCTACATTATATATGCTATATGTCAATATATATCTCTTCTGCCTTTTAAAAAGTAAAACTTAAAAGCTGAACTTTTAAGATATTTTTTCATAATTTTTAGAGATTACCAATTCAGCATATTTGTTTAAATAGGAAATCTACCATTGAGCTTCACTGTAATTCTGTCTTAGAGAGATCATACATTTAGATGAAACATTTTTATATTATTTAATAATAATTATTGCTTGTCATTAATAATTATTGTTACATTATTTTTAATAATAAACTTCCTCTACTGAGGATTCAATTTATAGAACAAAAAAGTCAGAAGGACCATGGTATTTAATAATGCTTAACGGTTTGAACTTATTTTATATCCTCATAATTTTGCAATATAAGATGTCTACTTTTTTTTTTTTACTTTGACCATTTTAGATGACATATCCATCCCCCTTTGGACTCTAAGATTAAAAAGCATAATAGATTTTATTGAATTAAATGAATAGGTTTTTTTAATGGATATATTTTAAAATTTTTTCAAATCTGAGTTTAGCCTACAGCCATGCAAGGAAGCATTGTTCCCAAGGCAATGTTTTAGGTGAACTTAGGAATTATGCTACCAATTAAAACACATGATAAATTCCATTACTGACAGTGCATAAATTAAATTTCTTGAAACAAGTCTTATGTGACCATTAATATAAGTGCTTAATAGAGTTATGCAAAAAGTGCTATGGTAACTCAAAAGAAGGAGTAACTAATTCAGCCTGAGGAGTAAAAGCTTTATAGAGAAGGACCCTGAGGATGACATCTGAGCTGGAAACTGAAAAGTAAAGGCAACTCCAGCCAATCTAGATGAATGGTGATCCTTTGACTCAGATAAAGTGAGGAGACGGCTCACTATTTTAGTGAGGCACATATGCTTTCTGGACAAAAAGCTAAGACCCTTACCATATGGTCCATATTAAAATTATAGCCCTATAAATGGGAACAACTATGTATTAGAATGGGATGTTTATTTAAAACCCACTCAGCAAATAATGTTTTAAGACCTGCTTCTTAAGATACTAAAACTTAGTAATTTAACTAAAACCTGTAATTTAAGCAGAAAATAACATAATATGTAATGCACAATAGTATGAAATATAAGCCCATTCTACTTTAACATTTCAATAAAAAAATACAGCAAAAGTCAAAGATAATAACAGTTTGTTTCAAGATGAAAATACAGAGAAAGAGCATCCTAACAGATACATAGACTCCTCTAACATTCAAATAAAATTTTATCTTTGTTAGTTTGCAGGGGGTCATCTGGATCTAGTTTGTCATTCTAGCAAGAAGGATGAATGTACATACATGTGTAGCCTCAAAAAGATGACTGTGTTTATCATGCTTGTTAAGAAGCAAAACAGGAAATTTCTCTCAAGGTAACATATTACAGAGGTTTAAATAATCACCAAAATGATAGTTATTGTAATTATTTTAAAGTTAAAATATAATTCTAAATAAAGAGGATAATGTAAGATAATTCAACCTACTGATTCTGCTGTTTATTTCTCATTCTTTTCATGTAATTGGCTCTCAAAAAATAAACTACCATGCACTAGAAATGAACAGCTCAACTCAATAAATCCATCAATAGCAAAATAAAGAACAATACATATTTAAAGTCCACTACTAGGGTTGAATGGGTCAAGGAACTCTTTAAGAACAGGGTTCTGCTAGAATCACACTTTTCCCAGATTTCATCAGCTAATTAAAAATAGTGTCTTCAGGCAACTGGGGGTTTAGAAAGCAGTGTATACAATGAGGGTCTTTGAGTAAGAAGAGAAAGAAATATAATGCTTTGACAGAGGGAACTTATAAGGGGAAGAATAACAAATATTACTTGCCTTCCAGACCCCAATTTTCCTTTCATGCTTCTGCAGTAAGAGCTCTTCAGCTATGTCTTTCATCTGTACCTAAAAGCAAAACCAATTATTTTATCCCAATTATTCAGAATGTCAAGTTTTGAAATCATTTACTAATTTAATAGCTTTAAAAGGTGTGGTAAAGGTCAGCATAGCTAAGAGAGAGCCCATTTCAGGAGAAAGTGGTCAGACTTAGAAATGGAAGCCTTCCTAGGTCCCTGGTCACTCAAATTCTCTCGTTTCTTCATCAGCAAATGGAGATAATACCTGACTATATTGCCCCAATGTAGATAATAGTTTCAGTTTCACAGAGACTGAAGCTGCAGAGATAGAGCTTCCCAGATTTTTTGTGCAGTTTTTGTAGCACCAACACATTTTAGAATAGTGCACAAATTACTCAATACCAGGGGGAAATATAGTAGACATTTCTTTAGGTTTTTGCTTATTCAACAGCTTCCCTCTCTCGGCAAGCACTCAGCTAAATGAGTGCTGCAGAGCAGGGAGATGGGAGAGCTGACTTACAGAGACAGGGACTAGAAGCAGTGCTGCTGAGTCTTTTTTTTTTTTTCTCTTCATTTTGATTTACTTAAATTTATTGTCTCCTCTTTTATTCTAACATTTTGTCACCATATGCTGAGTCTTCAATAACCTGACTTTGGGGAGAAGATCTGGGAACTCTTGCCAGGTTCCCCAGGTTCTCCTGGTGCCTGGCTTTTTAAAAGCATTAGGTATCAACTCCCCCCTAAGTGTATGAGCTGTTCCAGTACCAATTCATAATAAATTCTTTCCCTTTCTTTTGTCTCTGGCTTAATGTTGCCAGAATCCAAAGAATGCCAAATCAGGAAATGGCTGTAAGTTACAACAAAATTACTATGATACAGTGAGAAAATACAGTAAAAATTTAGTAGGCAAGTCAAAAATTACACACTCTCTGCCCCATTATTTTTGTAAAGGTCAGGTTTGCCTGTTTTTAGGTGTGACAGTCACATTTTAAATTATCAGTGTAATACATACTTCTTATAAAATAAAAATAAAGCAAAGCAATCCCTCTACTTTATCAAGTAATAAGTAAAATTCTCTCTTTCTAAACCCATTCCTAGAATACAGATCCTTTCAGATACTTTTCCACAAATGGAAAGAGAGAAAGAGAGAGAAAAAAATGCATAATAGACAGAAACAGAGATGTTTACATAATGATATTATCTTCAATACATTGTTCTGCATCCTGCTTATTTCACTCAACCACTAACATCTTCCATACTAAATCTCATTTTTACATTTTCATCTCATGATCTCATTTTATATGGAAATCTGCATAATTTTCTGTAGTATGGGGTACTCATTGCCCATTTATATGAGGAGTTAATAATAGTTATATAAAAATAACAACTATATTATTAACTGATAATACTTGAGCATTTGCTGTGTGCCAGACAACCATTCCACAAAACAAAATATACATCATTTCATCTCATCTTCATAATCTTATGAAGCAATTATCATTATTAGTTTCATTTTTTTTAAATGAGGAAGCATTTAAAATTGTACAATTAATAAGTGGCAATGTTATGATCAAAAGATGGGAGGCTTCACTCCATACTCCTAACCACTATACCACAGAGTATAATATCTGGGTTATTAAGTGGGTATATCTGATGTTTTGACAGGTATCATAAATTGCTATCCAAAGATTACACTAATTTACATACCTTTATCTTTTGACGTGCTGCAAACTGTTCACTTGCAAGAAACAATGGCAACCACACATTTTCTAGCCTATTTAGAACGAGCTTCTGGATTTCAATTAAAACAGATGCATCGAGATGTTCATGGAGAATTTTTCCCCAGCCACCACTTAATTGCATTATCTAAAAAAATAAAAATGAAACAAAAACGACAAACTTCTGTTTTGGCAATGAAACACCAAAAGTCATTAATTTATTCATGCACCCCCAAATCATTTGCTGAGTAGCCAATATAGGTGCTACCATTTTCATTTTCTGTAAAGACAGAGAACTCCCCTTACGTCACAAAGAGATTTGTGGTTTATGCAATAGTTGTCTTAGATTTATGATTTTGTTTACTTATATATTTTAAAGAACATTGGAGTGGGATTTTAATCCTCTGAGACCTCAAGCAGTGACATTTATTTCTCCATGGGCTCAGGATCATGTAAAATAAGGGAATTAGTCTATTAATTTTCTAAGTTCTTTTTTTTTTAATTTTCTAAGTTCTTTTCTAGGTCTAATAGTCTATGAATCTGTGATATTTGTCAAATTGAGTTGAGAATGTATTTTCTTTTGTATATGAGAGTAATAGGGCATTAATTAGTTAAGAGACAACTTTGACTCAGATATTATAAATATGTATATTGCCAACAAAATTGGCTTGGAAATGATGGAATGATGGTAGTCATAGCAATGCAGGGCAGCTCCAAAAACTTCTAAGAAAAGAGAGTTAATGTTCTCTCACTAGTGAGGATAGCACCCTTTATAAAACACAATTTCTTTGTCGCCCAGTTCTTCCTCTTCATAGTTACTGGCTTAAACAAAAGATGGCTTTTTTGTGTACAAACAGCTCAAAATTTTTGGAATGCTTGTTGGAAAAACTACCTTCACACAACTAAAATTAGAACAAGTGCAATTTACATAAAATATGTGACAGAGATATCCTTAAGCAGGAAATGAGTAAATAAAAATAAATGTAATGGCAAACAGGATTTTTCAAACGTGAATGTCTGGAGTAATATCAGTAAAGAGAAGAACAGAAAAGAAACAGACACGGGATTTAATGGCTGCTAATGTATTTGCTGAAAAGTACAGGGACTTAGTTCAGCACTTATCCTGAGCACCTAGAATAGTGTCTGGCATCCCATAAGCTCTTATATCTATGAATGAATGGATGAATAAAGGTTATATTTATTCTATAAATTACTTAAAAGTAACACATTTTTATAATATGTAATACTTGAGAGAATTTTAAAGATATTTAAGTTGCAAATTCTTGAGTCCCTAAAAAAAAACCTCTAAAGTGTCTAACATGTAAGTCACAAAAGCAAAAGAAAAAAAAAAGACTATAATGGAACACCACTCAGTCATAAAAAAAGATAAAGAGTTGGTGGTGGATGCATTATGGTGATAATACCTGATGGGGATAGCCCAATGTTACCTCAGTGAAAATTAACTAAAATTTAAAAAATAGAAAAGATAAACTCTTGACTTATGTGACAACATGTATGGAAATGGAGGGGACTAATCTAAGATAAATAAGTCACAAGGAAGAAAGACAAATACCAAATGGGGTCACTTAAGTGTGGAATATAGAGAAACCAAAAAGTCAGATAAAACAAATACTTATAACAAACCCTAGAAATTGATAGTAGAATTGAGACTATCATGGGGGAAAGAGAAGGGAAAACGAAGTGTGGAGAGGGCACAATGGACCCTGGTGGAGGACTTTCAGTGCCTCGGTGGTGTGTGTAGTGTGGTAACATACTCTATAAGGTGTGATCTTATACCTCTAAATCATAGACAGTATTGTAAACCAGTGCTACCGTCATAAAATAAAAAAGGAAAAAATGATTTTCAGGTTATTGGTGAAAAGAAAGAAATGATTGGCTTCCATACTTTAATAAAGAAAATATGTTTACATATTGATACCTGGTCCTGCTGATTTAGAGAGGCTGGACTATTAGGCCCAAAGAAATATTTTTTATTAAGGTATTTGTTTTTTATATATACAGATTTTGCCTCCCTTTGCTTTTGATCTCTGTAAGGTATCCTTCGGAACTGCTCAATGTCTGTCCAGCACATAAGATCCATGCTAAAATGAAAACAGAAACAAAGCACAGTCCTTATTTATTTCCCCAAAATTTATTGATTTATTTAATTTTTTGACAAAGCTAGTTGTCTTGACTAGTTAGCACAGCCTTAGATGAAGGCATAATGAGAGCAATATTGTGTCTCTGATTCCTCTGTTGGCCAGTTAGGTGAACTCTATAATACTTCTCATCCTGTCTAAATACATGAATGAGTAGAAGGAGTACCAGAATCCAAAGAAATTCTACTACCATTATTGGTAGTATCGCACATCTATTCCATTAATGATGGGCTAATAAAGTCAAATTCAAATATGGGAAAATTTATACCAATTGCATATCTATTTGGCAACATGCTAAATTTAGAGTAAGTCTCATCACAAGGAAGGGAAACTATGTGAAATGTGGTTCCCAGATCTAACCAGTTCCTGCTATTTTGAATAAAACTATTAGAAAAAATGTGATCAATGCTTCAGTTTATATGCGATAAATTTATCATATGGTTCCAAGATCTATGCAAAGACCAATGCTTCATTATGTATTGGTAATAAAAATTACAAAATATTATAGCAACTTCAATAGCTTCGTGAAATAAAATATTATAGCACTTCAATAGCTTAGTGAACTTGTCAGAAATGGGAAATAAGGTACCTGTATAGATAAATGCAAAAGAAAAAGCAGAAAAGGAAAAGAATAAACATACTGGTGTTTTAATTTAACCATTGGCAAAAGTATCAACAAATACTGTGTAAGCACTTAAAACTACATTTTTGGGGTTGCTATTATCAAAATATACTCCCAAATAACAAAAAGTCATTTATGTAGCTTTCAGTAATTATGCTCATTAATTTTGACTGACATGGGTAAAATCTAGCACCAAGTTACTATTATATCACTATCACTATCAAAATATCTAGTTTAAAAAACAGTAGCTTATACCATATGACCCGGCAATTCTACTACTAGGGATGTACCCAAAGAACACAAAAACATTGATTCAAAAGAACACCTGTACACCTATGTTTATTGCAGCACTATTTACAATAGGTAAAACCTGGAAACAACCCAAATGCCCAAAAATAGATGACAGTATCAAGAAGATGTAGCACATATACACAATGGAATATTATTCAGCAATCAAAAAAGATAAACTCATGCTATTCACAGCAACGTGGGTGGAACTAGAAGGAATTATGCTCAGTGAAACAAACCAGAAGGAAAAAGAAAAATATCGGATGGTTTCACTTACAGCAGGAATATAGGGGAACCCAATAAGACATCAGTGTAAAAAAAAATAACAGCAGTACAAAGCACAACAAAGCAAAAATGAACAATTATAAATCAGACATACTGTAGGGGAGGAGGAAGGTGAGGGATCAAAGGGAGGGAGGGAGGAGCACAGGGGACTGAGGTGATGGTGCACGGGTGCATTGGTGAAGGAAACTCTGTGGGGTCTACACCTAAAGGGGTAGGGAAGCAAATATTGTTTAAAAATGAACAATGATGCAAAAAATTAAAAATATATATATTAAAGAAAAATATAAAGAACCAAATTTCCAATCCATTATGATACTTGGGTAGATACATCTATAAAGCTATGTCTATCTATATCTATAAATACATATCTATAAATAATATAGTTTATTCAGTGTTGCTTTTCATGTTTAAATAAATTGCATCATAAAACCAAAAAAAAGTAGCTTAGAAAATGATGAAATGCATTTAAAATTACCTATGTTCCTCACCTTGAAGAATGAGCCTCAAGAAACTGACGGAAATGTTCAAACTCCAGTTTGTTGTTAAGCAGATCATTAAAATTAAAATGTTTATATTCTGCAGGAACATTATTCCAATATTCTGTTTGTTTAGAAAGATCAGTATGTGATGGAATACCAGTTCCAATGTCACCAGTACTGTCCTAGTGCAACATCAATAGAATGTGCATTATGAAAAAGTGGGGAAAGAATATACAATTTTCCAATAACACTTTTCATAAAAATCTCCTAAACACAACAAATTATCTTCCTAATTTAAATAGCAAAACTTAAATAAAAATTAATTATTAGGACAATGCCATCTAACAATTCAATAATAAACTGGGTAAAGAATTTAGCATCTAGAACCCGTTCTAACACATAGCAGCTTCTGTGCAGTCCCTTTTCATTCCATTTGCTTCTTTTTTCAGGGACATTTAATAAATTATTATTAACTACTTGCTATGAAATACTGATTTGCTGGTGCACATACAGAAACATACATAATTTTATATATCTGATACCACTGTTTTTGTTCCTATATTTTTATATAATAATATGTCCTAAGCATTTTCCAAGTCCATATGTATGTACCTAAACTATCATTTTTATATAAATACATACATACATTTTATGACTTTCCACATCTATCATGGTTTACTTAGCCAATGCAAAGTGGCAAATTTATAAATCAAAATGACATGTAATATCCTGGTCGATACTATGATCTTTTTACTGACTTACCCAAATTATTTCCATTCTTTTCATTTTTTTTCCTCTATAGTTATGCCTGAGGCTGTCACACAACAGTTTCTTTTCTATTTGGAAACTCGATTGAATTATTTTATGACTTGACAACAAATAGAGCTGCTGTCATAGAGAAAGTTACCAGTAATATTCAAAGGAATATAATGTGGCTGAAGTCTCATAGCTAAGGCAAATGAGTAGCTGATTTCCCTTTGCTATTTCATCTGTTTTATTGTTAAATGTGTTCATAAAATGTGACATCTGTCAAATGCAGCATACCAGGCAGCAGAAAAATGAAAAAATGAAAAAGCCTATTCTCTACCAAATCAACACACCGCCCCCCGCCCGTCAATATATGCAGTGGCAACCCTCTCAGGATAAAAGAACAAATATAGTTTTTCTAAGTAGAGAGTTGTCTTACTTCAGCTTTCTTGGAAAATGTCTCTTTATGCAAAGCCTGTAGCTTTCTGAAGTATGTGGAGTCTAGCTGTCGAATTTCTTCCACCAGCTCCACCTAATAAAATAATAATAAAGTTCGCAACATCAATAGAATGTGCATTATGAAAAAGTGGGGAAAGAATGCACAATTTTCCAATAATGTTGGGCTAAAAAAACAAACTTGCCAATAAAGTAAATTGTGTTGTAGGAAAAGGCAGGAGGACAAACAGTAAAAAATATTAGTTATAGCAAATTCACATTTCAAATACATGTGATAAAAATATGCACACATTTCTACATAATGATACAGTACCACAAAAGAGCACTCCTTTCTGCACACCCCATTGAACTAGTCAACAGTGCAATATGTTGGATCACATTTCCAGTTTCATTCATTATATCAGGATAAAAGTCAAAAAGGCAGGTACTGCTAGCTTTAAGGACAAATAATCAAGAGAAGAACAGGAAATGATAAGACTCCATTGTTAGCAGTCTGTGAGCGAAGGTTTATTGCTTAGAGGGAAGTCAATCATCAAATCAAACCTCATAGTAGGTCTCAGTCTTCAGAGTGTGATCACACTGCTTTATATAATCAGTACAGTAAGATTACTTTCCATTTCTCTGTTGCAGGGAAAAATCAATTTGGCTGACTGAAAAAGGACTTTTTTGTATTTAAGAGCTAGTTTTGGTAGTCTCCTTGGTTATCCTTTTTAGGAAAGAATCTAATGTAATCCTGTCAGCTGGACATTTAGAGAAGTTCTCTGGGCTGATTTAAGGAGGTTTCTAGAATCAAAGAGAGATTTATTTTTCCTCTTACTAAAGAGTGTAATATTTGTCCATACCTTTTATAACAATCATTACTAATGCCAAAACTTTTTGGGTTAGAAAGTTAGTTGTAATTCTAAATCTTTTTTTTTTTTCCCAGTCATTTCAGGATCACGCTCCTCCACACTATATACTGTATTTAAAATAATGACTAGAGAGGATTTTTAAAAATCTCATATACTACCTTAAGTTTCCCAGTATAATATGTGTATTTTTGTAGTGAAAGGATGCAGTGCTAATTTTTTCAGGACAAAGAGAAATCAGGAATGAAAATTTAATCATTCTGGTAGTTCAGTTTAGTAAGACACAACAATAATTTCACTCACAACCGAGAAGGTAACTCTCTCAACAATGCTGTGGTATTTTTACCTTAATTCCCTACTCCATTCTTCCTGATAGGAGACATGACTCTCTACAAAGCTGTGGAGAAGCCAACCGAGTTCCACCTGAAATGACCTCATGTACAGGGTACGTGCATTAACTTAAAAAAAATACTCGTGAATGGTTTTAATTTGTGATTCAAAATAAATATTTAAAGAAATTTCCTCCACCCATCAATAAGAATAGTGAAAATATTCAAGCACTGAGGCTTACAACGACCTCATTTGGAATGAGAAAGGATGTGTTGAAACTTTCATCCAATCAAGCAGTCTGACCTGATGAACATCTGGGGATGCTTTAAAATAGCAGCACTGAAGTCAGAGAATGTGCTTCCACAATACATATGAGACGTTTATATTTTCCATGGGTGTAATATTTACTGTAACTCATCCAGCATAAAATTAAACGGGCTTTTTTCATTAATCAAAATTAAAGACACTGCTGAGAAATGGGAAGAAGGGACAAAGCCAGTGGATGATCACAGTGTATTGGCTGGTTTACAGGAGGCCAACATTCAGATTTCTCTCTGCTGACATATTTGTACAGAGAACTAAAAATGAATCAATTTAAAGCTTTTTTAAGGGGACAACAGGGAAACTAGCAAAAAAAAAAAAAAAGTTAATGAAAACTTTCCCTGCCCCAGTTTTGAGCCTGCTTAAATGTTAAGTGTGAATCCTTCACCCACATGAGACATTTTTCATTTTTCCCTTGTGAATTAATGTCACTCATTATCAATTTTGCAGTAGACCTGAAGGTTCACACACCATTTATCAGTGCCACAATACCTTTCTGTAGGCAAGCTGGTCTGATTTTACCATCATTGTCCAGGGTTCAAGTAGGAGGAGAAGAATATATTCTTCTGCTGTGTCAAAAAGGTCTTCAAATGGTGGCTGTATTTTCATATAAATTTCTTTTTTCTTTTCCTGTTGAAGTCCAATGTCAAAAGTGGCTGAAGGAGCGACATATGTGGCAAAAAGATACTAAAGGGGGAGAAAGGAGAAGATACTGGGAGAAACTATAATGGTTAGCAGATTACTTAGCAAAGACATTTTTTAAAAAAGTAAAAGATGACAAAACAAGCTCAAGTGATTTTTTTCCTGAATGATATGCAAAACTACTTAAAAAAGCAGTGTGTTTATTCAAAAGACTGCTTTTCACTTTGTCTTCCTATTACTTCCTTAGTAATTAGTCAATTAGTCAATGGATGTTGACAAGAATATGATTTGGAAATTCCAGTTTTTCTCAGGCTATTATGTTATGACTGATTGAGAGGCTATACATTCTTTTCCCCCTTACATTCCATGGCATTTTCTAACACATTTGTACTACTTTCTAAAGTGATGTGAAATGGCCTTGTGGAAACAAGATGCAAGAATGCACCAGGTCTGTAAGCTGGTTATTAGTCTTCTAGTTTAAAGACCCAACAGACTATATGCCCTACCCAACTGAGTTGCAAAATTCTTATGACTGTTGTTAATGTTTTCTTTTTGCTGTAAAAATGTCTCCATCTGGTGTCCAATGATGTGGAAGAAATACAAGAAAGAAAGAAGAGAAACTGGAGATATAGACAAAGAGCTTCCAGCTTCCTACACAAAGTTTCCTGGAGGTCAATTTCTACTAATTTGCCTTCTCTCAATAATACCTGTTTAAATTTGAGAAGCAATTGACTAACATTTTACTTTTAAAATGCTGTGCACTGGGCCTCCCCTGGTAGTGCAGTGGTTGAGCGCTGGGTTGTGAAGCTGCCCGCAGCCTCTGCAGCGCCGGTTCGATCCCCGGCTGACGGCAAGGGTCCCACATGGCACGCAGACCTTTCCTGCCACCTGCTGCTCCCCTCAGCAGTGTATTTCTTTGTCAGTCTGCCTGTTCTGTTCCCCACTCTGGCTCTAGTAAATTTTCTCACCCTCCCACGCTTCTGACTGTACCCAGTGCTTGTATAAATATTTTTTTTAAAAAAAGGCTTTAAAATGCTGTATACTGGGCCTCCCCTGGCGCAGGTGGTTGAGCTCAACGCTGTGAAGCTGTCCGCAGCCTCTGCAGCGCCAGTTCGATCCCGGCCGGCGGGCGAGGGTCCCATATGGCACGGCAGACCTCTCCTGTCTCACCCGCTGCTCCCCTCAGCAGTGTATTTCATCAGTCTGCTTGTTCTGTTCCCCACTCTGTCTCTGGGGAATCCTCTCACCCTCCCGGGCATCTGGCCTGTACCCTGGTTCTTGTATAAATAAATAAATAAATCTTAATAAATAAATAAATAAAAATGAAATAAAATGCTGTATACTGGATATGTGATACCCTGTATAACAGATTTAAATGTTGTTTTAATAAGAATATCTAATTGTATTTTATTTCATATACTTAAACTTTGGATCTGTAAAGCCCAGGCAAAACCCAGGCAATAGATAGAATAGATAGAAGATAGATAGATAGATAGATAGATAGATAGATAGATAGATAGATAGATAGATAGATTAGATAGATAGATATAGATTTGTACCAAATATCAAATAATTTTTTAGATTATTTTAAAGAGTAAAGATTCCACATTAATAACATTGTATATACTAAATACCTACTACATCTTAGGTACTTGGATAGGCGTTATATATGCAAAGATTACAGGAGTTATATATGCAATGAATAAGACCCAATGTCTGCCCATTGGTAGTGATAGAGAAATGAAAACAATACAGTATGATAAATATCACATTGAGGTATGGATTACAAATAAGATCTTCAATGATTATCTATATTTTCAAGTTCACAAGCCATTTAATCACCTTATTTTTTAAAAATCAGGTAATACTGGTTTATAACACTGCATATGAGGCAGACTCCTCACCTTCTCAGATGCCTGTCACCACATCACACCCACCACCAAGGCACCCATAGTCATCTTTTCAAGCTTTACAGTCAAATACCAATTTTTCTGCAGATTCCCAAACTTTACTATTTCAACATTCCATACCATTGCACATATTATTATTTAATCTTGAATATTTTTATGACTGATAAAATTCTAAATTTTTCTTTTAAAAACCAGCATGGATTTCTCCTCCTTTGGGAAAATTTCACTCATACCCTTCTTCCAAGGCCATACTTTTCTTCTACTATACCTATCTCACTTAAATGCAATGAAGTATTTATATGTCTTCTCTTCTACAACAAGGTCCTTGAGGGCAAATACTGAAGCTTATTCATCTGCAATTCTCCAACTCCTAAAACTCTTCTTGGCAGGGATGGATCCCATAAATGCTTATTGAATTATTCTGAATCCACAGTAAAGACTCATTTATGTCTTGGGATGGGTAAATAAAATGTTCAGAAACTCTTTCAAGAGGAGATAATTCTTATACTACTCATTATTATTTTAAAAAGGGAAATTTCGCCTTTTGTGACATTACTAGAAGTTGAAGTAATTATGCTAAGTGAAACAGAAAGTGAAAGAAAATAACTGGATGGTTGCTCTGATATGTAGAATATAAATAACCAGAGCAAATGAACAAAAAAATGGTGGTTACCATAAAGAAAGGGGGAAAAAGATGGGAGGAAAGGGTAGAAGCATCAATTTGATAGAGGTAATGGCACTAGAACTTTGGTGGCAGGTGTGGTGAGACATATACATATTGAGGTATGAAGCTGTTCATCCAAAATTAGTAAACTATTGACAAGTCAATAAAATGTTATTTTTTAAAAAGAGAGAGAAAGACGATAATCCTTAAGCTGAATCCTTAAAGATGAGTTGGAGTCAATCAGAAGAATGAAGGGAATTGGTGAAAAAGGTAATTCAAGAAGGAAAACATGATCCAAGGCACGGAAACCTAGCTGGGCTTTATAAATTGTGGAGATAATCTAGGCTTCAAGTAGATAACTGGCTAAAGGAAAGATATAGCATAAGATGCTATTAAGGGAAAAGGCACTAAAGCATGTATATGATCTTTTATCCTTCAGTAAGGAATTTGAATCTTTTATATAAGCTATACAATGGGGACTCTCTGAGAAGTAACATTATTGAATATGATTTTTTAAAAAATAAATCAGTGTTATAAAGAGGAGAAACAGATTGAGTAGATCAAGATTTGAGGCAGTTTGGGACCCCCCTGGTGGCACAAGGGGTTAAGTCTCAGCACTATGAAGCTATCAGCAGCCACTGCAGCATGAGTTCAATCCCCAGCCATGGCACAGCAGACCTCTCCCATCTGGCCTGCTGCTCCCCTCAGCAGTGCATTTCAGTAGATCCGACTGTTCTGCTGCCTGTTCTGCTCCCCACTCGGAATCCTCTCACCCCCAAAGCCCCCGGGCACCTCTGGCCTACATCCCAGCTCTTGTATGCATAAATAAATAAATAAATCTTTTTTAAAAAGAGAGAGAAGGGCCTCCCCGGTGGCGCAGCAGTTGAGCGCTGGGTTGCGAAGCTGCCCGCGGCCTCTGCAGCGCCGGTTCGATCCCGGCTGCTCCCCGGCCACCGGAGGAGGGTCCCACATGGCGTGCAGACCTCTCCTGTTGCCCGCTGCTCCCCTCAGCAGTGTACTTCGGTCCTTCTGCCTGCTCTGCTCCCCGCTCTGGCTCTGGTGAATTCTCTCACCCTCCCGCGCTTCTGACTGCACCCAGTGCAGGTACAAACAAACAAACAAATAAATAAATAAATAAATAAACATGCCTCTAAAAAAAAAAAAGAGAAAAATTTGAGGCAGTTTGGAAGTTATTTCAACAGCCACACAAGAGGACACTGCTGAGGGGAGCAGCGAGCGCAACAGGAGAGGCCTGCACGCCATGTGGGACCCTCGCCCGGAGGCCGGGAATCGAACCGGTGCTGTAGAGGCTGCGGGCAGCTTCGCAGCCCAGCGCTCAACCGCTGCGCCACCGGGGAGGCCCTCTAGTCTGCTTTTTTTGCAAGAGCTGTTTACTCTTCTCAAGTTTCTCTTTGCTTTCTTTCTTTTTTTTAAAGATTTTTATTTATTTATTTATTTATTTATTTATTTATTTATTTATTTATTTATGCAAGCACTGGGTACAGTCAGAAGCGCGGGAGGGTGAGAGAATTCACCAGAGCCAGAGCAGGGAGCAGAGCAGGCAGAAGGACCGAAGTACACTGCTGAGGGGAGCAGCGGGTGGCAGGAGAGGTCTGCACGACATGTGGGACATGTGGGACCCTCCTCCGGTGGCCGGGAAGCAGCCGGGGATCGAACCGGCGCTGCAGAGGCTGCGGGCAGCTTCGCAACCTGGCGCTCAACCGCTGCGCCACCGGGGAGGCCTTCTCTTTGCTTTCTTATAGTCTTTTCTTACCACAACAAACAGAGAAATCCTTTTGCAATTCACCCATGTGCTCATACTCTCCAGTGTCTATTCACGTTATGTAGAATAAAGATCAAAGTTCTTATAACTACCTGTAATAGAGTTTTGGGAAGTTTCTCAATCTGAGTGTGACAAGGGTTTTAGTTCAGTATCTCCCAGTAAGGAAGCCCCTGTAAATACCCTAAGTTCTCAAGGAATAGGGGTGAATCAAACATAGATTCTAGCCTTGAGTCTTTAAAATAACAAAAGAAAATTATTGCTGACTTCCAATTCTATACCCAGCAAAAAATGCCCTCCAAAATTAAAAATAAGATATCCTAAATAGCAAATAAAAATACCATTGCTAGTAGCTCTCCCCTAAATAAATAAATCAAATAAAGAGTGGCCCAATACAAAAGCAGGAAAGAATAGAGAATAGAAAGCATAAATATGAAGGTAAATGTAATAAATTTTGATTATAAAATATGATAATAATGAATAAAGGTAGGCATTCATTAAAGTTCTATGTTCAACTTTTTTTTCTTCTCAGTTCACATTCTTTCAGGTTGTCACACATAGGACAGTTATGCTCTCATAGGACTTTCATGCTGTAAATTCTATGCCTTTTATGTACTTAATCCTTATCATGTTTTTGCCTTTCATGGAACTTCTATTCATACTAAAGGACTCAGTCTTCCTCACTCCCAAAGACTGGCTTAGGTATCATTCTATGTGCTCCCATAGGACCCTATACTTATATGATTTTCTTGCTGGACTGTAAGTTCTATGAAGTCAGATATTAGGTCTACTTTTTTTTATTACTTTTATCTGTTTATTAATGATCCCTAGCATTTGACATAATACTAACTTTAGGATGAATGGGCGGGTAGATGGATGGATGAGTGGATGGATGGATGAATTAGTTCATCTATTATCAAAAACTTAAAAACCAACAATATATGTGGAAGAAACCCAATATATGTAAGTTACATCTTTCCTGAAATTGAAGCCCTTTCTGTTAGCTGCCTGAAACTTTAGTTACATAAACAGTTTATGGACACTCAAACTCAGTGTCTCAATAATACAATGAATTCTCTTTCCGTGCTTTCCAAGCCTCTCCCTTCCTCCTGTATTTCCAGTTTTCATTAATGACAGATCACTGATAGCACATTCTTTGACTTCCTCAGTTTCCTCCTCAAATACAAGTCTTATGAATTTAATCTCCACAATGAAACAAGGAGAAACTGACAAGTGTAAAAACCAGAAGAAATAAGAAGCAGCAGTTCTATCCCAACAAAAACCAATAAAACTCAATCTCCTCACCAAGCATGGCCAGACCCTTTCCAGGTTACTGTCTGCTACTCCTATTACTGAATTAAACACTCTGCTCAATTGGAGCCAGAGTGGTCCATGCAATACTATTGGGCTGAATATCCCACAGTCCCAAACAGCTACAATTCTAGTTTAAGCCACCTGTCCTGGCATAATTTGTTAATAGTCCCTTTACACTCTCATAGGACTCCTGGCTTAGATGGTAAGTTTTATCATCTTTTGTTTTGATATTTAAAAAATATTTTATATTTTCCACAATAATCTAGTATAAAAATTTTCAAACAGAAAGGTACATACCATCAGTAGCTTTACAGTTTTGCTTTCTCATCTGTCTACCATTTGTCTGTCTATCCCATTGCTTATCCACAAATTCATCCAAGTATTTTTTTTAGCAATTTATTTATTCTTTTAATTGAGGTAATATTAGGATCCTCCCCATTGGGTATTGCCACCATAGGGCATCCTTATACTTAACAGCCACCCACAGTTTGATAAAATTATTAAATATCTCTAAAACAAGATGTCTTGGAAATATCTGACACATACTTAAAAGTTGAAAATAAAGGAAGGAAATAAAGGAAAGGAGTCAAAGCTTCACTCAAGGAGTATTTTATTTAGAAATTGTATTGACTGATGCTTCATAGACTTCCTTATTAAGGATAAACATACTAAATGAAAACTGTACTAAAAATAAAAAATATTTCCCTATCTGACTGCAACAAAATTTAAGTATTTGTTTGCCCCTTTTTTTTTCTTTTCCACTCACAATCAGATTTTTTTTTTTTAATAAATTGTCCCAAGTACTACTAAGGTGTTTTTTTTGTTTGTTTGTTTTGTTTTTTTTAAGATCCATTTTTATTTATTTATACACTCACTGGGCACAGTCAGAAGCGCAATCAGATTTATCAAAACATTGTTCCTATTCTCTAAGTAATTTCTCTTTGTTCAATTCCCACTGCGATAACCAGCATAATCCTTAAGGGCAATATACTCCTCTCACCTCCCCAACTCTTAATTAGTCTTATTGTAAAATCACAGAACTGGAAGCAATAGAGAGAAGCTTTCTTGAAAGGTCATTCTTCCTGCAGTATCCCAAGCCCACATTATATATATTCACCATCTTCCTGTGCGTTTGCTCTCTCCGCTGGGTGGTAGCAACAGACATGGTTGGGTAGTAAAGAGGAGGAAATTTAATTCCATTGTCAATTCTTTATTAGGCCACAGAATCAATTTGGAGTATTTTCCACTGAATTATGCCATTAAAATCTGATAAGTGTTTCTCATAATCCATGGACAATCCAAGTGGATAACTGATAAGCACTGACTTAGTCATACATGACAAACACAAAGGATGTAGTCATATATACACAAGAAAATTAATAAACTAAACACCACCTTTAAAGTCTTTATAAACATGATAAAAAATCATTTTTAAGTTGATCTAAATGGATTTTAAAATGGAATGTAAAGATTATGCTTTATGATTGCTAAATAATATAGTCTAATTATGGGCTAAAAACATTGTTTAACATGGTTTAACAGTGTATCTGGGGATTACTTGCATTTTTTATTGACCACCCAGTTCTTCCTTTCTAGCCACTGAGTAAATAACAATGTAGCTGATGTTGGAGAAGAAAATGCTTCCTTCATTTCCAAGTCAGCTACTCTGATTCACATTAAAGCAGAGATTCGCTCAGGCACAGCTGTGGCCGACATGATTCCAATTTAAACATTAACCTATGATGCTTTAACAACCCAGCAGGAAAGTTTTGGAGAAGGGATACAAGCACTGCCTGTCTGTGATCAAACTGCCTGGCACTGTGCATAACAAGGTTCTAAACTCCATCTCTCCTGGAGACACGCAGAGGTTATGTAATCAGGAAATGCACAATGGGCGGCTTGCCCAGCCCACTCTACACCTGTGCCTGTGACTCACTTTCTTGGCGTCTGTATCAAGTAGGGGGGGAAGCAGTGCCTCTCCCTAAAATAATCTCTTACAGTCTTGAAATCCTGGGAGTTAATTTTCTTGTTTAATTAAACTCCCAAGGCCTTATTAAACTCTAACAAGACTATCTACAGAAAAGGATGTAGGATGGATTCCATGGACCCAGGAGGAAAACTGAACTGGAAAGTGGAAGAGAGAAGCAAACTGGGAGAAATGAAGATGAGAGAATTACTTTTCAAACATGTTAGCTTATTGGTATTACAGGGGGAAAACACAAAAATATTTCTGTGTTTGTCTCTTTAAGGAAATCTCAGATGTTTCATTAACTGGAATCCATATCTTGTACACAACAGCTATAATGCACTAGACAGGAGATAGTACAAATTAAAATGTGACAGTTCCCATTTCAATTTATGTATTTTTCAACACTAAGATATTTTCAAGCAAGATTTCAGCATCACCAGTTAGTAATTTTCAAAATCATTTTGAAAGTATAGGTTAATTGGCCTTCTCTTGGATGGAAGTAGATCCCCATCTCCTTTAAAGTATATCACAATGCATTCCAGGCTTATTGTTCCCACATTTTATTCATTTTTTTAATAAAAAATGAATGTACTGATGGTCTCTGACTGCATAAGAAAGCCCAGATAAGCATACCTGAGAAAGGAGAATTCTGAATATATTGAACGTATTCTTGTTTTTAACAGTGTTAAAAGCAAAAAGAAAAAGTATTTTACACAACTGTTTGTGCTATTTGGATTTCTCATTGCACCAAAGACTAAATGATGATAGCTATGAGATTCGTTTCCAATTATCAAGCTCCTGCAGCACCCAGAAAAATATCCTCACTGTGCCAGAGGTTAGTGCAGTCTTTGGGGAAGCATCTTTTCCATAAGGAAGGGCCATTTGATGAGCTACAGCTTGACACTCATCTGTGTTCCAATAAAAACAAGAATAATTTCTGTATAGCCTTAAAAGGCAAAGTCAAGAATAATACCAAATGTTGTAGCACATGTGTTGATTTGTTATGTTACATTTCAGCTGTTAGTTATGCTAATGGAATAGTTTCACATACTTCATTTTGATGTATTTATTTTAATGATCATGTGCATGTATCTTTTTATGATTGCCTGGTAACACCAATTCCATGATGTTCTGCTGTCACCACCAGGCGAGGACTGGAAGTAAGAAACAGAAACATAAAACTTCAACTTTAGAATTGTATGTATTAAAATGAGTCCCTTAGCATACCAGAGACAAGAGCTGTCAAAATCTGTATGTTGTGAGTTCTTAATGCCAGAGTATAGGACATCTAGCAGAGCACACCACCACACTAACTAAAATTGGGGACATTTTAAAAGTAGTTTTAAAATATCACTGATTAAACCATTCCACAGCAAACAAACATTCATGCTACAGCATTTGGGGTCATTAGGAAGTTCATTTTTCTTAGACCCATTACTCGACTGCAATGATAAGTGAAGAAATTCTAATTGTGCGACATGTAGCAAGCATTCTCCTAATGATTGTACTAGATGCCCACTAAGAGAAAACAGAAGTATAAAACTGTGCTGTCGATATTTCCTCCTACTTATTGGAATGTAGCATTAGGGTTCTGCCAGATGGACTAACAGGGTAAGGGCAACAAAGACCTAGCTGGCTCCTTAGGAAGAAGATATTCCCCACAAAACTCATGGCACTATTTCATACACTGTAAAGACAAATAGTCGAAAACCTTGGCTAATGAAATATACAAAGTTTTTTTTTTTTATAAGTTCCTTCTTTTAGTTCACAATAAACAAATTTCAGGACCTAGAAATTCTGGAGTAAAGGTGATGTGCCTTCTTTGTTAGGAGCAAACAAAGGATTCATAAATTAATCTTTAAAGGTAGAGAGAAAAATTTGGAGGGTCAGGGCCTCCTTGTAACATTAAAATGGAGAGGAACGGAGGGATAGTTCCCTTGTCATTATCTCTCTTCCTTCGTTGTAGCATTGATGCACTGCAGCCAGCTCATACCAGCTCACAAGAGCCAACTAGTAAATTTTCAGAAATTTTGTGAGCAGATTGTTAAACTAATCATTATTAAAAATTAAAGTACATACACATAGTTAAATTAGATTAAAAACAAAGATAATAAATACTCAAAAATCATCATTTCCTTATAATTTCACTGTTTTACTATTATCCAAGCTCTGAGGTTATTTTTTCTATTGTGTGCATATGGAGGAACTATTACTCTATGGTAAGCCACTGTGCATCTCTTCCCCTGCCTCTGTGTTCAGTGACATCATGTTGGCAGCTTGAAATCCTGCACAGTGAGAATATTTGCACCAGAGAACAGCAAATACTACAAAGCAAGGCTACTTTTCCCCTGGAAAGCTGGTTGTTAAATGTTTCTCATCACACCACTGATTTATAAGACACACATATTTCCCTTTTCCTATCATGACTGCTCAAGAAAGAAAAATAAAGTAGGAAAAAAAATTATAATTAATTTGAATAATTACTGGTGGCAAAGCCACATACCAGGTTATACCAATTCATGACAGAATATGCCAATTTGTAACACAATTCAATTAAATACCGTTTAACGGATGTCCACTTTTAATTCACTTATTTAAAATATTTTACTAAAGGTAATGTTAATTTACAGTGTTGCATATGTTTTAGGAACTGATATTCATTTCTTTAAATAGAAGTAAAATTCTTTTAATAGTTAAGTTAAAGCAAAGCTGAACTGTAAGAAGCTGAAAAAGGTAAATAAGCTTTTCATTGAAATTGTTTACATTCAGAATAGTCATTTTTAGAAATGGGCAAAGCTTCAAATGTTACATTTCACCTTACTCTCATCAGGAAACCAGAAAGTAAGAGTTTAGTTGTTAACTTGTCCTTAAGAGAAAGTACAAGGAACAGCTATGAAAAAAACAACATGAAAATATGATGAGAAATAAAATTGGTACAAATGAATCTTGATGCAATGTCTAGACTCCAAAGAGACCAAAATCATTTCACAGATAATCTTAAACATAATAGAACAGATCTCCACTACACTGTAACAACAGCAACAACAACAACAAAAACATTGTGTTACTTGAAAGCAAATAGCAAGTAATGTGGGATCTTCTCAACTGGACTCAATAATTCTATCCTTGGAATTTATATAAAACAATGAGATAAAACTGTGTTCCAAAAAGCTAAGGCAAAGAGTCCCTAGAGGATTTATAAAAGGAATATAAATGCCCCGATATGGGACACTTACAGAAATCACAAAATATTTACTTCAACAAAAAGAGAAGCCTGTTTTCATAACCATTCGCAGCTCTAGTAGGCAGAGAACATCATTATCTGAGTTCATATGAGGCAGAAAAAGAAAATAATGAGCAAGCTCAAGCAATTCAATGTTTTTTTTTTTCTGTAAAAGGAGGAAAAAATGATGATTTTTAATGACCTCTCCTATCCCACTAGGAACTCAAAAACATTACTGAGGAGCTATGCCGAGAGGGAATAAATCACAGATGGCGTTTTCCACAAATGAATTTTCATGTGAAGGACCTTGGGCTTTTCAATTAGGAATCTTAAAGACAGGATCTGAAAATTGCAACATCCTGATACTGAGAGGCAAACTACTGCAGAGATCAGCACAAAATGGAATTGCACAAAAAAAGATAACATGATGACAATCATACTGAGAATTTCTGGCAATTACTCAGACTCTACTAAGAATTCAACGCATGAGAACCTAACAAAATGCCAATGGGAGAAAAGAATAAAAGAAACTTGAATTATTTTGGACAGAATGAAAACTCAGAAGGGAAAACAGAACACGTTAAGTAAAGCCAAAAACAGACCATAACCTCTAGGGACAATAGACGAGGCTTAAGACTGACTCGGGCTATTGCTTAAGGTATTTTATGCAAAATTGATTGAGTATATGATGGAATAAAATAAATTATACAGAAAACTTATTATGAAGATGTTTAAGGCAACCTAAGATTTTATTTTGATGATTTTTGAATTTGTTTTACAAACCATTTGACTGACAAAAATCAAAACCTGTATTTAAACTAGTGGAATTATTTAACTTCTAAACAATAATAATGTCTTGTAAATCAGCAAACAAAGAATAATTCAATGAAAAATGCCTGACTAGGGCCTCCCCGGTGGCACAGCGGTTGAGCGCTGGGTTGCAAAGCTGCCCGCAGCCTCTGCAGCGCCGGTTTGATCCCCGGCCACCAGGTGAGGGTCCCACATGACGTGCAGACCTCTCCTGCTGCCCACTGCTCCCCTCAGCAATGTACTTCCTCAGTCTGCCTGCTCTGCTCTCGGCTCTGACTCTGGTGAATTCTCTCACCCTCCCGCGCTTCTGACTGTACCCAGTGCTTGTATAAATAAATTAAAAAATAAATCTTTTTTTTAAAAAAAAGAACTTCAGTACAAATATTCATAGGAGGGTTTAAAAAAAAAAAAGCCTAACTATATTAGCATCTTTGGCTTAAAAAAAAATCCTGCCTCACAGGGATGCTAATCCATGTTTAACAAAGCACAAAGTGGAGATACAAAACCAGAGCATCTGGGGATTACTTGACAGTGAGAAAAATAAATGGTCAATGAGGTTGAGTGTTTATTATGTTAACCAGCACAACCACCTTGGAAAGGGAAGTTAACGATATGATCTCCATAAATGTTCTCTCCATTGGGAACTTATCATGCTGAACAGATGCTCACAGGAGTAGGTAACCAGGATACCATTGCAAGCACAAGGTCAAGATCTTCCCTCTCTGGGATGCTGCTGCTGACCAGTGCCGCTTCTTCACTGGAACATTCTTTCTTTAGATGTGCTTATGTCTTGCAGGCATGGGAAGTCATTCTATCTCCAGACAACAGCTTATATCCATTCTGAATTATTAAATGTTTATTTCAAAGTTTAAGTTTCAGAAAGCAACCTTGTTTTTAAGTTCCTTGGGCAAGGTGTGAGGGGCAAGAAAATGTCACTGTTGCTCCAATGAAACCTGAGAGGTATTTTTATTGAGAGCCAAGTTGGTCTATAAATATAGTATGTCTGAGAAGAGAGAATCTTGATCACTGTTGGGTGATGGTATATTATGGGGGTTTGTTAAGTTATTTACACTAAAAAAATTTTTAAATAAAAACACCTGGCAGTCATATTAAATAATTGATGGTTATCTGTAGTTTTATAATGTGTTGCTAAGGATATAAACATATCAATTAGTTCATTCATTCATTTGATAAATAATAGAGCATCTTTTATATGCCAGCTCCTGTTCTGAACATACAAGATAAACAAAGTAGACTGCCTACATGAACTTAGCAACCCAGTGGTAGGAAAATGTTAAGGGTGACTTTTAACATTTAATGTTAATAAAAATCAGTGAAATAAGCCAGAAGGAAAAAGAAAAATATCAAATGGTTTCACTTAAAGGAGGAATATGGGAAACCAAAAAAGGGATGAGGGAAAAAAAACAGTAATAATAAATAAGAAAGCAAAACCAGCAGGCAACTATAAATCAGAAACATTCTACAGGGGAGGGGGAGGTAGAGGTATCACAAAAGGGGAAGGAAGAGCACAAGGAACTATGGTGATGGTTCATGGGTGAATTGGTGGTGGGAATTTTACAGGGACTACACCTGAGAGGAGAAAGCACACATTATGCAAAAATGAAAAATAATGTTAAAAAAATATATATAAAATTTTTCAAGACTGAAGTAAAAGATTTTTTTTTAAATGTTAAATGTATGTTCCTTTTTCTTGAAACCATTGATGGAACAGCAATGATTTAAAGCTAAGTATAGTGAATCTGGAATCAGAGTACTTGTTTGTAATTCCAGGCTTACTAGTTGCTGAATGGATAGTGATCAACTTCTTGAAATCTAAGTTTCCTCATCCATGAAACAAGAATAGTACAATATCTACCTCTTAGGATTGTCAAGAAGTAAATAAAATTACGCCTGTAAAGTGATTACCAAGGAATTTAAAAGACAGCAAACTTTAAATAAATGTCAAGTATAATGAAAATTACGGTTTAGGGAAATTCAGGTGTTAACCTTTCTGGAAACAAGATCAGAAGAGGATCTTTTAAATATTGTATGGCAAAAGATAATGTGGAATATAGAGAAACCAAACCAAGGATCAAGAAAAAGATAAAACTTGCAGGTGGATCATAGATCTGAAGCTTACAGTAGGGGAAGAGGAGGGAAAGGGGTCAAAACAGGAGGGAAGAGCACAAGAGCTGGGTGGAGGGGAAGGGTCTTTGAAGAGTCTTTATTTGGTTCATACTCCTATATTATTCAAAATCTTAAGACAAACTGTGGATAGCTGGTATAAACATCAGAAATAGGAGCAGTTAATGTATAACTTTAATCCAGAAAGCTAGTTGAGTTCTTCCTGAATCCACTAATAAGCACAAGAAAATGGGATGCAAGATGAGAACCCTGCTGATTTTCTTCTCAGTGATTCACAGAGCTTAGGAATTCATTCTGACTGCTACTTGGGACACCATCTCTCTGGTAACAAAAACAAATAAGGTAACAAAGCCTGAATAATAATTGCCAGCACTCAAAAAAGAACCTCATTACAAAGACACTGACATCTGCCATAAAGCTATAAGAGCTACATGATTTTCCACATTTAATCAGCAGCCCAACCTCACTTCTCACCCATGCCCATTCATCTTTTTGAAAACACAGCTTGATTCTTAATGCTGCTGCTGTATAAAGAAATAATGAGCTCTGTTAGTGCACCTGAAAATACACCATCAGCATAGAGAAGAAGCACTCAGTTCATAGCCCTTCAGTGAAAATGTCAGGACCACCCTGAAGTATTTAAGTCCTGTAAATGCCAAGTAAGGAGAGGAGCTAAACAATTAAGGTAATGGATGATAGTGAGCACAGAAAAAACTAAGTTGATTATGAGAGAAAAATCAACACTGCCCTTCTCGTGCCATAAAATGTATTTTCAAAGGGTAACACTCAAGGTTTTGGTTACCTAAAATTAGCTCAGACTTCAAAACATCCTCAGGACAATGAAAATTTTATGGGTAAAGAACTCAATGGTCTCTTATTTCTTGATCTTTCTAGGGATCTCTGGAAATGTAGCCAAAAAAACACATTTAAAAAATAAAATAAAATAATTAAATTGTTTTTTTTATTGTAGTAGTGTTGGTACTTGATTTAGGGGTATGTTCAAGATACATGTTACCACACCACACCCACCAACCAAGTATCTATAACCCCTCACTATAGTCTGTTGGGCCCAGTCTCCCTTTGCTCCCCACCACCTAACACACACCCTCTCTGGTAGCCTCAATTGTGCAGTCAGATTTCTAGAGTTTGTATTGGTTTCATTTTGTCCACTTCTTTGTCTTGAGAAAAGCATATTCTTTAAGCTTCATAGCATTTGGGGGGTAGCACTTGGGTGTGCTTCATTCATCCAAGAGTTATCAGCATGGATCAGAGTCTAGCATATAGAAGATGTTTAATAAATGTTCATGGAAATATCAGTCCAAGTCTTGCAGCTAGGCAAAAAGTGCATGTAATTGCTGGTCTAATTGCTATTCATTTTATATTGTTTTCTGTTTCTACAGGAGGAGGAGTGTAACAGGGTGGTCCCCAGGAAAGGGGGAGGGTCCTGCCCCATCCAAAAGGAGGGTGGAGCTGAGCAGAGAGAGAAGAAGCTGCAGAGGAGACTGAAGAAGGACAGAAGCAGGATGGAGAGCCAGGAGGAGACCTGGAGGAGGCACATGGAATGGAGACATGTGAAGAAACTGCGCTTGCCTTTTGGTCGTAGACTGGGTGACACAGATGTGGGTGAGAGACCCATGGGGAGGTGACCATGGTGGTTTTTATCTTGAGGACTTGCTTTGGGCCAATCCCATTTGGATGGAGTTTTACCCACAAGGGGATGGGTAACTTTGGGTGCTTGATTTAGAAATTAGATTCTTTGCCTTTCCTGTATTGTTTCCTAATTGGATTAAAGTTCCTTCCCATTAAAGTCTCATATGTTTTGTGTTGATGCGGCGGATGGCAGAACCTATTTAGAGCAGGCAGGTTTGCGGGGTCTAGGCTGCCCCCTCCCTGCTCTGTAACAGAAGCAACAGGGCCAAAAAAGTCTTCAGGTTTCTCAAAATATTAAAAATAGATCTACCATAAGATCCAACAACTTCTCCCCTAGGATCTAGCCAAATAATGCAAAAACACTAATCAAAAGGAATATATACACTCCTATGTTTATTGCAAGACTGTTTATAATAGCCAAGTTATAGAAACAACCTTATTGCCAAATGACAGGGAAGTAGATCAGAAAAATGTGGTATATATACACAGTGGAATACTACTCAGCTTTAAAAAAGGAAAAAGTTGAATTCTTGCCATTCGCAACAACATGGATAGAACTAGAGGAGTGCTAAATAAGTCAGAAGAAAGAGAGATGCCAGATGGCTTCATTTATATGTGGAACATAGAGAAACAAAACAGAGTCAAATAAAACCAAATCACTAACAGTCCCTAGAACACTAACCAGAGAACTGAGGCTACAAGAGGGGGAGGGGGAAACGTTGTGGGAAAGGGAACATAATGGACTATGGCTGAGAACTGGATGCCTTGGTGGTGGGTGTGGTGTGAGGACTTGGGACTGAGGAAGTGAGATCCTATGCCTCTGAATCACATACAACGTTGTAAATCAATGTTACCTCACTAATAAAACAGTAATAATACTAAAGGGTCAAATATATGGACATATACAGGCAAGCTTATGCTCCACAATCTAGTAGGAATTTCATTTGGATCCACACTATATCTAACAGAAAACTGAAATGATTTGAGGCCAGAGAAAGAGAAGGATAGCAATAAATATGTTTAAAGAATTTTGCATGGCTATTACATTGGAACTTAGGACTTCAAAACACACTGATGTATGGTACAGATTTGTTAATATTTAGTAATTCAGTTTTTGTGCTTCCTTTCTCTCTTGTGAATTTTTGCAAATACAAGATAGAGTGGTGATGTTATTAGGGACCCTAGCAGACAGGGAGTATTGGAGACTGATTTACTTGCCATCAAGTGATTTCATTAGATTAAAGTATATAAATAGAAGCAACAAGAGTCTCTCACCAGCACATTAGGCCAGAGTATTTCCTAGCTGTCAAATTACTGGGTAGAGAACTCAGAAATGTGACTTCCAATATTAAGATTTCATCTAGCTATGGTTGCAGATATTGAAAGATACGAGTTAATATAAGTAGCTAATATAAATAAAAGAGGACAGTATAATTTTTTGTTTGAAGAGTTTTCACCCCAAAAAGAAAGATTTAATTTGTAGGGCTTCATAGAGCAGGAATAATACCAAAGGATGACAGCTTTTGCTTCAAAAATTAGGAAAAAAGTTTCCTCCATCCTACAGGTATTTGAAAAGGAGCTGATGATTACTTAAAAAGTAGTAAGCAACTGCTATCTGTTGATGAAGATCCTATTTATCTCCAGTTATGATGCTATCTAGTTTTACTTTAAATATGATTTTAGTACTTCAGTAATTATTCATTGGAAAAAGCGCTCTTTAAGTAAATAACATGATATTGTGAAAGATATTCTTAAAAAGTTGTGCACTTATGAAGTATATTTGGATTTAAGTTGCATTATGAAACTCAGAGTAAGTTCTAGTGTTGACTGAAAGACTATTGATTTAGGAGCTGTTGTTCTTCCATCATATTTTTTTAAATTTCTTCAAATCCTATTATTCAGAAAATTGACAGAACTTTAAGTATTGATTAATAACACCTACATATTCCATACAGTGCACTACACAAGCTATTTCCATCTATAATATCTTTTTTTAAAAGATTTATTTATTTATTATTTATTTATACAAGCACTTGGTACAGACAGAAGCACGTGAGGGTGAGAGAATTCACCAGAGCCAGAGCGGGAAGCAGAGCAGGCAGAAGAACCGAAGCACACTGCTGAGGGGAGCAGCAGGCGGCAGGAGAGGTCTGCGCGCCATGTGGGACCCTCCGGTGGCTGGGGAGCAGCCAGGGATCAAACCTGTGCTGCAGAGGCTGCGCCACAGGGGAGGCCCCATCTACAATAGCTTATGAAATCTTTTTGAAAATCTTATGAGTTGACATAAGAACTTCTATATAGCAGAAGAGGCACTGAAATTGGTGCACTACTACAGTATAAACCAAGGGCATGGATTATAAGGACCACACAGTACACGAGACAAGGCCGTGTACCTTTAAGAGGCAAAAAAGTTACACCAAGACCAATCTATATATGTGTGTGTATGTGTGTGTGTGTGTGTATACATACATACATATATATATGTATATACTGAAGTCTTTCAAGTGGTATAAACAAAGTGAAGTACTGCGGAGGGATAGGGGATGATTTACATATATATACCTATCAAATCTAGGAAACAAAAAAGAAGCTTATTTGACTTGGCCTAGACTCAATGGAAAAGAAAAAAAATCTAAGAATTCATTACTATGAGTTTACATCATGTAGGTTTGGTTTTTAAGATTTATACTTGGCTCATGAGGATACTCCATGATGAGAAATTGGCATTATAAATATGCCAAGAGGAATAACTATAGATAAAAATCCCACTAAAGAGTTCATAATTCAAAATTACAAAATACACAAGGGAAGAATCCACCGTATTTGTAGATATAATAAATAGCAGAATGAGTTCTTCTGAGAACTACCAATAGTAGAATTATTTGATACCACAGCAAACTCAAGGGTGGCTCCATGAATAGAATGTCTCCTGGCATTCAGGACTCTCCCCAAATGTGGGTATAAAGTGTAGCTTGCTTCTAAACAAAACATAGCAATGGTGATGAGATTTGTCTGATTATGTGTAATCATGTCATACAATGCAGTAATTCCTATTTTGATAAGAAACTCTCTCCCTTGCTGGTTTTGAAGAAGCACTGCCATCTTATAAGCTGCAATATAGAGAGGGCGACATGACACAGAACTGAAGGTCTTCTAGAGCCCAACCAGCAAAAAATCTGAGTCCCTCAATCTGGCAGCCTGCAAAGAACTGAATGCTGCTAATAATCATGTGTGCATTGAAGCAGAGTTCCCCAATTGAGAAAACAGCCTTGGTCTGACATCTTGATATACAGCCTGCAGAGGATCCAGAAACGCTTTACCCATTCTCCTGATTCACACTAATGATGAATGCATGTTGTTTTAAGTCAAAAAGTTTAATGATATTGCTATGCAAGGATAGATAACTAATATTGCTGTAGACTATACTATAGGTTAAAATTCCTTTTTTTTAATTTTTAAAATTTTTTTTTAAGATTTATTTATTTATACAAGCACTGGGTACAGTCAGAAGCGCGGGAGGGTGGGAGAATTCACCAGAGCCAGAGCAGAGAGCAGAACAGGCAGACTGATGAAGTATACTGCTAAGGGGAGCAGCAGGCGGCAGGAGAGGTCTGCGTGCCATGTGGGACCCTCGCCCGGCGGGTGGGGATCAAACTTGCGCTGCAGAAGCTGCAGGCAGCTTTGCAACCCAGCACTCAACAGCTGTGGACCGGGGAGGCTCAGGTTAAAATTCTTAAATACAAAAGAGAAGAAATAAAAAATATGAAGAAAAAAATAAGACAAAAAGAAAAACACCAGGAAGATTTGAAAAACACATGAAGCAGGCCTAACAATAAAAAAACACATTTTAAAAAAATGATTAGACACAATTAATGGGTTAAATAGCAAATTGAAAATCTGAATAATAATAATAATAATAATAACAAATGAATTGGAAATAATATATGAACTGGAAAATGGATCAAAGGAAATGAATCTATTTCAATAGACCACACACAACGCATATAGTGAAAAATAGAAAAATCTGATATATTAAGAGAGATTTTAAGAGACTAGGATTTCAAAAGGATAGAATATCAATAGGATTAAAATGCATCAACACTGGCTAGACCAGGAATCCATAATGATAGAATACAGAAAGGGAAGAACTAGAAACCTACAGAAATAATGACTGAGGAGTTTCCCAGAATAGATGAAAGACAAGATTCCTCAAGCTTTAGGAACAATTTAGACCCAAGACATTTGTAGTCAATAAAGGAGGAGATGAAATACACAAAACCAAAGTCAAAGAGAAAGTCATAATTACAAACAATGGAAGGTTCATCCTCCTTGGAAACCTGAAGACAGTGCTGAGAGAAAACCATCAATGTAGAATTCTATATGCAGCTAAATTATCAATGAGGAAATAAGATAGACATTTTCAGATAAATAAAACTGATTTTTAATAGCAAATCCTAGTGAAAAACTTACTAAAAGATATTCTTCAGAAATTAAACCTATAGGAAGGAATGTGATGTAAAAAAAGCAATGGTAAGCAAGGAAATTGTACATGAATAAATCTACAGGAGCATCAAAAGTATAAAAATAATAATAATGACCACTTGGAGGATATAAAACAAATTTACAATGCCTTAGAAAAATGATATGCAAATGAGCATGGTAGAATAAAAATTAAAGCATTCTAAGACACCTGAATTGCTTGAGAGAAGGGTAAAGTTGACTAATTGTAGACTTTGTTAATTTCAGTATGAATGCTAAAATTGTAAGGATGAAAACTGAATAAGAACATGTAACTTCTAAACCAGTAAAATGAAATAAAATGTAAAAATTATTACTGGTCAGGGCCTCCCTGGTGGCTCAAGGGGTTAAGATGCAGCACTATGAAGCTATCCGCAGCCACTGCAGTACGAGTTCGATCCCCGGCCCGGGAGCAGCAGACCTTTCCTATCTCCCGGCTGCTCCCCTCAGCAGTGTATTTCAGTTGCTCTGTCTGTTCTGCTCCCCACTCTCTCTCTGATGAATCCTCTCACCCATCACATCTCTGGGCTGCACCCCAGTTCTTGTATGCAAAAATAAAAAAATCTTTAAAAACAATTATTACTAGTTAGATTTTATAGAACATGAAACTGAGGCTTATTAAAGTGACAAGTTTACCCAGCTTATAGCTGGGCATAATGTGACTCACATTCATGTCTTCCAACTCTGAGTTTTATGTCAGATAGCATCTGATAAATAACATATTAAATAACAATGTGTTACTCTGATGTTCAATCCAATAAGGCAAAAATCTCACACTGCTGCTAGTATATATTCAATAGCATTTTGTGGTAAAAGTGCTGCAGATTTACCTAGCAATCCTCTTATTCCTTCTTTCTATTTCATTCTTACCAACCTTCTTTACTCTTTAACTCCTATGCTCTCCAAATAATTTTTCTTCCAGGCTCTAATTTTTACTATTATTTCTTTTCTTCCTTCCCATTTCCTTCTCTCAACAATTTTTCTGTGGGTACATGCATACATATATGTAAACGTGTATAATTTTTATGTATCAAACATGCTTACTATTTTTTAATCTTAATATATTTGCTCTGGAGAATGGTAAACCCTAGATGCATGGCTTCTGTTATGATAGTATTTGTAAGATTTCTATAAAGATGAAAGAAATTACAAAAACCAGTGATACTCAAATCTTCATTCTATTATAGTGTTCCATCATTGAAGCAAGTATGCAATGTCAAAAAAGCTGTAGGATTCTCTGTAGCAGGATTCTGGGCTCGAAATCTTAGCAAGCTCTTGCTAGACTCAAAGACTTTATACCTCTCTACTATAGTGGTGATTCCCTTTCTTGTTGCCAAGACCATTTCAAATGTATTCTAACTGTACTTTTCTATCTTGAATCCACATAGTAAAATCTTCAAGATGTGCTAAGGCTGTAGTTCAAACTCTTGGGCTACAATTAGTCACATTAAATCACTATCACTACTCCCTTCACCACCCATTAACCCATCAAGTCTGCCTACGCATATTTCTGCAACACTTCATGAGACAATAAAACTTTAAGGTATACAATTTGCCTACCAGCAAACAGAAAACCATGTAAGGCCTACCATATAACTTGGCAGATGAGTAAGAACAACATAGAATCAAGTTTATAGCCATTTTAACACAATACCAGCTGATTATATTTTGCCACAGGCAGTGTCCAAAGATCTATTTTGTAAATGTATCCTTAAAGAAAATTATATCACATTTCAATTATTAAGAAATTAATGAATGGCATTTTATACTGTGAAACAGATCTACAGGATTATATTAGAAATAATGCTTATGGGCCTCCCTTGGTTGCACAGCGGTTGAGCACAGGGCTGCGAAGCTGCCCGCAGCCTCTGCAGTGCCCATTCAATCCCCAGCTGCTGGCGAGGGTCCCACATGGTGCACAGACCTCTGCTGCCTTGCCTGCTGCTCCCCTCAGCAGTGTATTTCGTTGGTCTGCCTGTTCTGTTCCCCGCTCTGGCTCTGGCGAATCTTCTCACCCTCCCGTGCTTCTGACTGTACCCAATGCTTGTATAAATAAATAAATAAATATGTAAAAAAAAATAAAGTAGTCCAAGAAAATATTTAAAAAAAAAAAAAGAAAGAAACAATGCTTACATCTGTAAATACCAAAATCTTGGGCCTCCCTGGTGGCACAAGGGGTTAAGCATCGCACTATGAAGCAATTCGCAGCCTCTGCAGCACGAGTTTGATCCCCAAGCTTCTGCAGCAATGGCAGGGAGCAGCCCACATGGCGCAGCAGACCTCTCCTGTCTCACCGCTGCTCCCCTCAGCACTGTATTTCAGTCAGTCTGCTTGTTCTGTTGCCCGCTCTGTCTCTGGCGAATCCTCTCACCCTCCCGCACATTTGGCCTGTGCCCCAGTTCTTCTATGTATAAATAAATAAATATTTTTTAAAAATACCAAAATCTTGGATAATTAACACTTAAACCAACTTAGACAATTGCTCCCCCAACCAAAAAATAATTATTAAAAAAAAAACAAACAAGAAAACAAGTCAAAACTATCACGTGATTTTCTCCTTTGTCATCTAAAAAGCAACAGTATCCATTGCTTCCCCATCTCCAACTCTGCTTTGATTTTCAAAAAGAGAAGCTAGGGAAGGAAAAAAATACTTCCAAGCCTGGGTAATCCCCAAACAGTGTATTCCATCTCAGAATAGCCAAAACTTGCATCTTATTTCACAATCATTTATAGCCAGTTGAGTAATAACATTACTAAGAATTAATAAATCTACCGAGCTCAAATATAACTTCCACTCTTTTACAAGTGGATGGAAATACAGTATAGTGATTACAAGGAAAAAAAACTCACTTAACTGAGCAGCTGAAGATTTTTAGAGGAGCATGCTTTATAGTAGTAAAAACATAATAAAAAATAACAGATAGTACTTTAGCAGACAGGGGCAATAGGTTAGAGGAAGGAGGATGAGTAGAGAATTATAGGTAAAGAATTAACAAGCAGAAAAGCCAACTGTGTGGTCTCAGAAAGTGGTACAGACAAATTAGAGATATAATTTCATGGAGCCAGATCTGGACTGTGTAGGAGCTGAAGTTCTTATTCTGGTAGTAAAAAGTACAAAGCTGTTAGCTGATTTATAAAGCCTAGTTATTAATGTCAGAGTCAGTGTGGTGGAAGTAACAACAAACATCCATAGCAGTCCTCTCTGATGTCCTGAATAAGATTATAATAAGGCAATAAATAATATGACAAAGCCACTATCCTTAGCATTGTTCTGGAGTTTTCCAGATTATAAGAACCACTGTAGTGGTCACAATTACATAAGTGATTAGCAATTTTCTAGGCTTGAAGAACTCTCTCCTTAAAATATCAGAAGATCTTAAGAATAAAATATTAGAGGGCATCCCTGGTGGCACAGGGGTTAAAGACACAGCGCTATCAAGCAATAGCCAGCCACAGCAACATGAGTTTGATCCCCAGCCAAGGAGTGAACCCACATGGTGCAACAGATCCCTCTTGTCACGCTGTCCGCTGCTCCCCTCAGCAGTGTATCTTACTAGATCCGCCTGTTCTGCTCCCCACTCTGTCTCTGGTGAATCTGCTCAACCCCCTCCCACACCTCTGGTCTACACCCCAGTTCTTGTATGCATAAATTAATACATCTTTTTAAAAAAGAGAATAAAAAATGGAAAAGATAATTCAGTCCAAATCAAAATTCTATTTCCTTTCCTTCACACCCCACCCCGCCAAAGATGCCACACACTGTCTTCCTTTTCAGAAAGTTCTGTTTTTCCTTCTCACCGCCCCCCATCTTCCCTCCTGGTGATCTTGAGATGTTCTTTTCTCTACTTCTAAGTATCTGTCTTATATGGTATGCAGCCCAGAAGCTCAGCTGGTGGGATCTGCACCACATGGTCAGTCAATATCCTTTCCTGCCCCTTAGACAGGTCTACAGCCTGAGTATGCTCATCAGTCAATTTCTGCAGAAAGCTCAGAAAACAGCTCTGGTCAGTGTCTCTGCTCCTGATCACTTCAGTGACTCATTATAAGTCCTCTCTTGAGGTTCTCTATTAAATCACTCACCATCAAACAAAAAAAGCATAAATTAGGGAAAAAAATGGGATGTCTGTTATTGGGAGAACAAGTAATTGGTGGCAAAAAGAAAATAAAGCAAACCAAATAATAGATAAAACTGAAAACACACAAATCAGATGATAAAACAGTATTCTGTTGACTTTTAAATAATGTAATCCCATGGCAACAATTTAACAGCTGCCTTTTTGCCTGCACTCCCAGATTTCTCTTATTTGGGACTGGATACAACTTTTCTTTTTCTCTATGTACTTAGAGTTTCACATTGAACCAACATTATTTACTACTTACTTGGGCTTGCTTGCATACTTTAAAAGGGTGAAGTGTCTCTTGGTAGAAAAGCTGATGATAAGCCTGTAGGTCAAACCAAAAGTACACACTGTTCTTCCACAACTGCAGAGGGAAAAGTACATAAGTTATTACCACCCAATTATTAAAGTCTTACAAAGATCTAATTTCAAATGTAAATGATTGTTTAGTTCCTTGATGTTACCATAAATCAGGTTCATTTTTTAAGTGGTTTTAATATTCTATCACAAACTGTCAATATACATAATATTTGTTGGTATGGTTACTAGATATTAAATTTTTGCATGTATGCCTTTCACATAATGGTCATTAAAACAATAAATGTTCTAGTTAATGATTAAAGATAATATATTTCTGGCATCAAACCAAAATCTGAAAATATTTTGACATGTACAGGCAAATACATCATACCAGAACCAAACACAACTGAGTCAACTAAATACTTTTTATCTGAGCAAAATTTAGACTTGTGATAATTAATTTGAAAAGTCTGAGAGTAAATTTGCTACAGCCCATCGTAACTGGAAATTGTTAGAATTAACAATAAAAAGGAAAGGATTGATAGAAATCAACTCTGAATTTAAAATATATTAAACTTGAAAAATTTACATGAGCACCTGCACCCCTATGTTTATAGCAGCACTATTTAAATAGCTAAGCTTTGGAAACAACCCAAATGCCCAAAAATAGATGACTGGATCAAGAAGATGTGGTACATATACACCATGGAATATTACTCAGCATTCAAAAAAGATAAACACATGCAATTTGCAGCAACATGGATGGAGCTGGAAGGGATCATGCTCAGCGAAATAAACCAGAAAGAAAAAGAAAAATAAACGGATGGTCTCAATCATAGCAGGAATCTAGAAAATTTAAATATGAGACCAGGAAAAAGAATAACTATAAGAAAATAATAATCAAAATCAACATACAACTATGAACCAGACACTCTATGGGGGGTTGGAGGCAGGGAAAGGAGGGATTGGGGTCAAAATAAGGGGGTTGCAATTGTATGGGGAATATAAAAATAAAATTTAAATTAAAAAATATTATGAAAAAAGAAAAAAAAGAAAAATTTACATGAAAATAAACTTGCTAATAATGCATATTAATCCTTGCTATATTTTATTTTTCTTTGTAATTTTAGGGCTGTAAACCAAAGAAAATAATAATTGAGGTAATTAACATTGAATAAATTGAGACAATACTAAATAATTAATAAGATTTAATACTAAATCTTTAGCACAAAATTTTTTACCAGAGGAAATGGGAGTTTTAACATGAAATATAACTATTTCAGCATTGAATTATTTTAACTTATCTTATTTTTAACTTACTAAAAGTATTAAAATGAATTTAAAATAATTTTCTACCTTGTTCCCTGACTGCTCGCAGAATTTAGTAAAGAAAAATCCAGCTCTATTTTCTACATACAAAGACTGCAACAAATTTTCCATGTCAAATCCTCCCAAGGCACCATCTACCATGGTTTTAACCTAGATAACAAAACAGAAGTCCATTATCCACCCAAAAACATTGTAATTTTTTATGGCATTGCACAACAACACAGTTTTATAAATTCTGCCAGGCTGTCATTTTCCCACTGGATTATTTTATTTTATGCCACATATGTAATTAGTGCAGTATGTTTGCATCTGACTGTCATATAAGATTCATTTATGGAGCCAACTATAGCAGCAGAGTTCATTCTAATATAAAACAATCTGATTTTTAACTTAATGTTTAAGTCATTTCCCAACCTCAATTATTTTCATGTTTCAGGAACAGTGATACCATTTTAGGAATTTTCCAATTCTCTGTTGGTGGCCTCTTTCCTACATACTTACTGTTATTTTAGCCTTGAGGTGCTGCTATTACAGATACAAGGGAGTTATAAAAAGCAGTATCTTCAAGGCCTCTCAGTGCTGCTCATTAAATGTCCTTAGGGAATCCCTCTTTGGACAGTCTCATCCCCTCCAGGTCATGGCTCTCAGAGTGTAAATGGCAGCATTAAGTTCTCATAAAACTGCTTTGCTGCAAACAGTGCTGGCAACTCGAATACCATTTTTGAAACTCTAATACCATTTTAGAAAACTAGCTATTTCTCTCAGCACACATGTAACTCCAGAATAGAAAAGGTCATCTACTATTCACATGAACTCTTTGCTATTTATTTTGTGGAACTCAGTCTTCTTTACAATCTTAAGATAGCTATGAATAATTTAAGTAAAGCTCTTGCCCTGTCTTTGTGACAGGGTCTCTCTGCTTCTCTCTATTCCCTGAATAAACAAATTTTGAGGTGAAAACTTAATATTTTTATAATGTTTAACCAATGGCATACCAAAACTACAAAAATTATCATTTTAGAAGGAAAAAAGTCCTAATGAGAAGAAAGGGAGAACTGCTGGCTTACAATAAGATAAATAGCTGTAAAATATTATATGTGTGTTCAGACTGTACCTAAAGTAAAGAAGATGTGGTTTATGTACACAATGGCATACTCACTACTAAGTTATTTAGAAAAGAAAGATGAAATACTGCCATTACATCAACATGGATGGACCTAGAGGATATCAAGCTTAGTGAAATAAATTAAATAGGGATAAACAAACATCTTATGATTTCAAACAAATGAGATATACAAACAAAACCAATGAACGAACTATCTAAAACAAAATATACTTTCAGCTCAAAAGGCCAAAGTAGTGGAAAGGAGAAAATGGTTTGGTAAATCAGGTAAATGGAGTCGATTGTATGGTAAAGAAGAGTTTTGGACTTTTAGTGACAAACTTAATCTGTAGTATGCACAGATGTTGATTTATAATGATGCATACCTGATGTTTATATAGTGTTATAATGCAATGTTACTTCAATTTTTTTTAAAAGTATAGCCCTTAGAAAATTTAAAATTTTCATCTAAAATTGGTTATTAAATCCATATTTTTAAAGTAGCTACACTCTGGGAAAACCCTGCCTTTTAAAAATTTTAAGTTTCCAAAATGTAACATCAAATATTATTTATAATTATGTATTAAATACACTAATGGGTCTTATTTTGTGTCTAAGTTATTATCATACCGAAACCAGAACACAGCTGTTTTTGAAAACAGTAATCCAAGGAGTATATAACAACATGGTACTATAAAAGGACACAGAAAGGATATTTTTGCTTAAAAATCCTTTTGAAAATAGCAAGTTCATTGTTTAGTAAGGAAAAAACATATTATGGTAAATCAATACAAGTTCTCTAAAATCAAGGGGCATTGATCAGTTAAATATGGAATCAGACTAATCAACTCAAAATACTTACCATGGTTTCTTCTGTATAGGTATATCTTCGGTCCAACTGGGGCTTCAGACATTCAGATATATCAGTAAAAGATGTTAAACGAATAACTTGGTTAGTTTCTGACAAGTACCTTGATCTAAATTAGAAAGGAGAACTTATTGATCAACAAATATTTTAAGGGAACAGATTCAAGATGGCAATAGGAAGAATCTGAACTTACCTCCTCCTCTCAAGTACACAACAAATCTACAAATAATTATAACTTACTTTACTCAGAAAAAGACCTGAAAACCAGATGAATAGAGCTTTTATAACAAAGGATAAGAAGGTAGCATAGACACCATACATCTGACAAAGGACTGATATAAATGATATACAAAGAACTTATAAAATTCTACCAAAAAAAAATCAAAAAAGGACAAAAGAACAAAACAGACGCTTCTCCAACAAAGACATTCAAAAGGCCAGTAGGCACATGAAAAAATGTTCACAATCACTTTTTTATTAGAGAAATGCAAATCAAGACCACAATGAAATACCATCTCACACCTATGTGAGAATGGCCCATATCATAAAGACTAGAAACAACAAATGCTGGTGAGGCTGTGGAGAAAATGGAACACTCCTACACTGAAGATGGGAATGCAAACTGATTTAGCCTTTATGGAAAGAAGTATGAAGGGTCTCAAAACACTAAAAATGGTTCTGCCATTTGACCCAGTAATTCCTCTCCTAGGCACCTACCCCAAAAATTAATTCAAAAGGAAACTTGCACCACCATGTTGGTTGCAGCACTATTTACTATAGCCAAACTACGGAAACAAACAAAGTGCCCCAGAAAAGATGAGTGGACCAAGAATATGTGATACACACACACACACACACACACACACACACACACAATGGAATACTACTCAGCAATCAAAAAAGAGAAACTTATGCCATTTGCAGCAACATGAATGGAGCTTGAAGGGATAATGCTAAGTAAACCAAGTCAGAAGGAGAAAGATAAATACTGGGTGGTATCACTGATATGTGGAATTTAAAGTAACTAGACTAATAGTCACATAAACACAAGCTTAAAAACTAACCCTTGATATCTGACTACAGAACTGAAGCACCAAGGGAGAAGGGGGTAGAGGAGGAGTAAGAACAAAGAGGGGAGGAAGTACAATGGTCTATGGTGGTGAAATGTGGGTAAGTGGGTGGGTGCTCTATGGAAGTAATACCTGAAGGGGGGTATCATAATATTATCTCAATTTAAAAAAGGCAGCATAGGGAGCCCAGAGGGGGATCTGGCCACTGCTTGGGCAGACCGCGGGCACAGGAAAGTGCCCTTCTGACTCGCCATTTTAGAATAGGGATCTTTGCATCCACCGAGACTCCTTGGAACTGGGAAAGGGCTGCCCCCACAGCCAGAGATGAGCTGAAAAGACCCCACATGCCAGACCCTGTTTGGCAGGGAGTTGGAGCCCAGGGGGAATCCAGCCACACCACCTCCAGGGCACTCTGTGGGACCTCAAGACACACCATTGGAATTAAACAAATATAGAAAGAGAAAATATTCTGTGACAGCGACTATTAACATATTCATAGTACCACTGCCCTACTGGACTTCTGGCATAACAGTATTTGACTCGATTGGACCACCAGTTCCCAACATTCCAGAAAGAGCACACCAAAAAGATGTCGGCCAGTACTAGTGACACAGTGTCCCGCATAGGACAAATTAGAAAACAAGCAGCAGGGAGAAGAAAAACTACAAGCAATCAAGCAAGCCCTCAGGGAAAAGAACCACCACAAAAAGAAAATTACCCACCAAATTGCAACAACAGTGACTTGGAAGAACTTCAGAGCCTTCCACAAAGAGAATTTAAAATTGCCATGATTAAAAAACTGATAGAAGTCATAAAGGAAAACAATGATAAGGGAAAAATAATCAATGATCAGAAGAATGAAACTGAGTATCTAAAGAGGGAAGTGAAAGAAATGCAAATCAAAGGATTAATGGAGGAGCTAAAGAACTCTGGAAAAAGCAGTGAAAGCAGAATAGATGAAATGGAAGAACGAATAAATACTCTCAAAGACACAGTAATAAAAAGAACCAAAACAGAAAAGGAAAGAGAAGTACGAATGAAAAAGAATGAAGAAAGACTTTGGAAACTATCTAACTCTATTAGGAAAGGAAATATAAGAGTTATAGGAATCCCAGAAGGAGAAGAGAGAGACATAGGAACAGAGAAAATATTCAGGGAAATAATTGAAGAGAACTTCCCAAACATGAAGAAGGAGCTGAAAACAGACATAAAAGAAGCAAGAAGAACACCAAATTTCCATGATGAAAGGAAACATACAGCAAGACACATAATAGTAAAGCTCCCAAGAATCCAAGATAAGGAAAAAATAATGAAGCTGACAAGAGGGAAGAAACAGATAACATACAAAGGAAAAACCATCAGGCTGACATCAGACTTCTCTGAAGAAACACTACGGGCAAGGAGAGAGTGGAGAGACATAGTCAACAGACTCCATGACAACAAATGCCAACCAAGAATACTCTATCCCACAAACCTTTCCTTCCTCTATGAAGAAAGAATAAGGACCTTCCCAGACAAACAGAAACTCTGGAATTTCATTACAACTAAACCCCCACTCCAAAAAATACTACAAGGAGTCCTAAAGCCAACAGAGGGATGAATAAGAAAGAAACAAGAAAAAAAAATCAAAATCAAAATAAATAAATACATAAAACCAGAGAAAAGACAAACAAAATGGCAAATACAAATGCTAACATATCAATATTAACTCTAAACATAAAAGGACTAAGCTCTTCAATAAAAAAGACACAGAGTTGCAGGCTGGATTAAGAAACAAAACCCAACCTTTTGCTGTCTCCAGGAAACTCATTTAACTGCAAAAGACAAAAATATATTGAAAGTAAAAGGATGGAAAACAATCCTACAAGCAAATGGACCAAAAAAGAAGGCAGAAACAGCTATACTTTTATCAGATAAAACCGATTTCAAACTCAAAAAGGTAAAAAGAGACCCAGATGGTCACTACATTATGATCAGAGGGACAATATTTCAAGAAGAAATAACACTCATTAACATATATTCACCAAATGAAGGAGCACCAAAATGTATCAGGTAACTATTATCATCTCTGAAAACAGACACCAGAGAAAACACATATGTAGTAGGAAACTTCAATACACCACTATCAACAATGGATAGATCAACAAGACAAAAAATAAGTAAGGACATTAAAGCTCTATATAAGGATCTAGACCTCATGGGCTTAACAGACATCTATAAATCACTACACCCAAAAAAATCGGAGTACACATTTTTCTCAAGCGCACATGGATCATTCGCCAGGATCGATCACATACTGGGACACAAGACAAACATCAACAGATACACCAAAATTGAAATCATACCAACCATCTTCTCTAACCATGAAGGCATCAAATGAGAAATAAATCATAAAAAGATGACAAGGAACCCTCCCACCTCATGAAGATTGAAATCCACACTACTGGAAGACCACCGGATTAATGAGATCAAAGAAGAAGTTAAAAAATACTTTGATTTGAATGACAAGGAAGACACCAATTTCCTAAATGTATGGCACACAGCAAAAGCAGTAATAAGGGGAAAATATATAGCAATACAGGCTCACATCAAGAAACAAGAAAGAACTCAAAGAAACAACCTAATCTCACATCTTAAAGAACCAGAAAAAGAATAACCAAAAAAAAAATCCTAAAATCAGTAGAAGGAAATAATAAAAATCAAAGCAGAAATAAATGAAACAGAAACTAAAAAAAAAAAAAAAATCAAAAGATCAACGAAACAAAAAGTTGGTTCTTCAAAAAAATAAATAAAATAGACAATCCCCTAGCCAGGTTCACAAAGGAAAAACAGGAGAAAGCATAAATAAATAGGATCACAAATGAAAGAGAAGAAATCACAATAGACATAGCAGAAATTGAAAGAATAATCAGAAACTACTATGAACAGTTACATGCAAACAAGCTCAACAATCTAGAAGAGATGGACAAATTCTTACAACTTTACAATCACCTAAAGCTAGATAAAGAGGAAATAGAATGCTTAAACGGACCAATTACAAGCAGTGAAACTGAAATGGTCATCAAAACCCTCCCCCAAAACAAAAGCCCAGGACCAGATGGATTTACAAATGAATTCTATCAAACATTCGAAAATGAATTAGTGCCTATCCTTCAAAAACTCTTTCAAAAAATTAAGAAGGAAGGGATAATACCAAACACATTCTATGAAGCCAACACTATATACCAAAACCAAACAAGGAGAACACAAAAAAAAAGTACAGGCCAATCTCTCTAATGAACACTGATGCAAAAATACTCAATAAAATTTTAGCTATCAGAATCCAACAATGTATCCATAAGATAATTCACCACAACCAAGTAGGATTTATTCTAGGGACACAAGGATGGTTCAACATCCGAAAATCAATCAACATAATCCAACACATCAACAAAAAGAAATATAAAAGCCATATGATAATATCAATAGATGCTGGGAAAGTTTTCAACAAAGTACAGCACCCATTTATGATAAAGGCCCTTGAAATTCTCGGGATACAAGGAACATACCTCAACATCATAAAGGCCATATATGACAAACCCATAGCCAGTATCATTCTCAATGGTGAAAAGCTGAAAGCATTTCCATTAAGATCTGGAACAAGACAAGGATGTCCACTCTCACCACTGCTTTTCAATATAATACTGGAAGTCCTAGCCAGAGCAATAAGACAAGAGAAAGACATATAAGGAATCCAAATAAGGAAGGAAGAAATCAAACTATCACTATTTGCAGATGATTTGATAATATACATAGAGAGCCCCAAAAACTCCAGAGGAAAACTAATCAAACTAATCAATCAGTTTAGTAAAGTAGCAAGATACAAAATCAACACACAAAAATCAGCAGCCTTCCTATACACAAACAACAAATCTGAAGAAGAAGAAATCAAGAAAACCATCCCTTTAATTATTGAAACAAAAAAAAAACAACCCTCAAATACTTGGAAATAAACCTAACAAAAGAGGTAAAGGACCTTACAAAGAAAACTATAAAACACTGTTATAAGAAATAGAAGAAGACACAAAGAAATGGAAAGGCATCCCCTGCTCATGGATTGGAAGAATAAACATTATTAAAATGGCCATCCTACCAAAAGCAATTTACAAATTCAATGCTATTCCAATCAAAATTTCAATGACATTCTTCAAAGAAATAGAACAAATACTGATGAAATTCATATGGAGCCACCAAAAACCCCAAATAGCCAAAGCTCTCCTGAAAAATAAGAAGGGAATGGAGGCATCACACTCCCAGACTTCAAACTACATTACAAAGCCATAATAAACTGCATGGTATTGGACCAAGAACAGACACACAGATCAATGAAACAGAATAGAAAACCCAGAAATAAACCCAGAGATTTACAGTCAACTAATCTTTGACAAAGGAGCAAAGAATATGCAATGGAACAAAGAAAGTTTGTTCAATAAATGGTGCTAGGAAAACTGGGTTGCTACATGCAAAAGAATGAAGCTTGACTACCTCATACAATGTACAAAAAACCAACTCAAAATGGATTAAAGAACTAGACATAAGACCTGAAACCATAAAATATATAGAAGGAAATACAGGCGAAACACTACATACATGACATACACCTCAGTAATTTCTTTAAAGACTCATCACCCAAAGCAGTGATAGCAAAGGCTGAGATAAACAGCTGGGACTACATCAAATTAAAGAGCTTCTGTACAGCAAAAGAGACAGTAACCAAAACAAAGAAACACCCTACTGACTAGGAGAAAATTTTTGCATGCAACACTAATGACAAAGGACTGATCACAAAAATCTACAATGAGCTGGAGTCACAACAAAAACAAAGTAAATAATCCAGTCAAAAAATGGGCAGATGAGCTAAAAAGGAACTTCTCCAAAGAGGAAATGTGAATGGCCAACAGTCATATGAAAAAATGTTCAGCATCACTTGCAATCAGAAAATGCAAATCAAAACTACAATGAGATATCATCTTACACCAGTGAGAATGGCACATATTTAAAAAAGTAGCAACAACAAATGTTGGCAAGGATGTGGAGAAAAAGGAACTCTCCTGCACTGCTGGTGGGAGTGTAAACTGGTCCAACCACTATGGAAAGCTGTGTAGAGATGCCTCAACCTGCTAAAGATGGAGCTTCCATATGACCCAGCAATTCCACTCCTAGGTATTTACCCAAAGGACACAGAATCATTAATTCCAAAGGGCACCTGCACCCCTATGTTTATAGCAGCACTATTTACAATAGCTAAGCTATGGAAACAACCCAAATACCCCAAAATAGATAACTGGATCAAGAAGATGTGGTACATACAGACAATGAAATACTACTCAGCAATCAAAAAAGATAAACTCATGCAATTTGCAGCAACATGGATGGAGCTGGAAGGGATCGTGCTCAGCAAAATAAGCCAGAAACGGGCCTCCCTGGTGGCACAGCAGTTGAATACTGGATTGCAAAGCTGCCCTAAGCCTCTGCAGCGCTGGCTCGATCCCCGATCCCCAGCTGCTCCCGACCACTGGAGGAGGGTCCCACATGGCGCGCAGACCTCTCCTGCTGCCCGCTGCTCCCCTCAGCAGTATACTTAGGTCCTTCTGCCTGCTCTGCTCCCCGCTCTGGCTCTGGTGAATTCTCTCACCCTCCTGTGCTTCTGACTGTACCCAGTGCTCGTGTAAATAAATAAATAAATCTTTAAAAAAAAAAATAGCCAGAAAGAAAAAGAAAAATACCGGATGGTCTCACTCATAGCAGGAATTTAGAAAACCTAAATAAGGGACCAGGAGAAAGACTAATTATAATAAAGTAAAAATCAAAATCAACAAGCAACTATAAGTCAGATACACACTACAGGGGCCGGGGGTTGGGGGAGTTGAAGGGATTATGGTCAAAATCAGGGGGATGGGAACTGTATGGGGACTATAAGCAAGATGAAAAAACATACATTGTGCAAAAATGAAAAATAATGTAAAAAATATATAAAATAAAATATAAAAAATAAAATGGCTTTGAGAATACATGAAAAAAAATTTAAAAGGCAGCATAGAAATACATGCTCACAAATGAGATTCATCAGGATTTATATACGGTAGTTAAGGATAAGATGATGGGACACTTTGGAATTAGATTCATGACTCTGCATGCTATCTTTTTCTATTTTCTTATCCAGCTTGCTCATCTCACTCCTATTGTTCTAAGCTTTATTTTCAAGCACTGTAAAACATTCCTGTCTACCTTTACCAATCTACCTCCCTTCCAACTCACCAGCAGATTCCACTGCTGGTTCTTTTCAGACAAATGTAGTTTCTACTCCCTCATGTAGAAGACATTGTTGACTGATTGGCTAATTCAACACATTCCCAGAAATATGCTTCTGTAACCAGTCTCACAAAGAAACATTCATTTTCCAAGACTCCCTTGCAAAGAGCAATAGCTATGTGACACGGTGGTGACTAATGAAATATAAATTGAAGTCTGTTCGGAAGCTTCCTAGAAAACATGTTTTCCTGAACAAAGAAAGAGAGTTAGCAAAAGTTACCCTTATGACTTCCTCATTATTTGAAAGTCTAATGTCAAAAGCTCTAACACCACTGACTATGAATGATTGGCCAAGAGAATCACAAAGATTCAAGTCCTACTACTTCTGATCCAAAGAAACAATACTGGCAATTGCTTACTCGCATATTTCTTGTTCTCTGAAAAAAAAAAAAATACTCCCAATTTGTCTAAGCCATTGTTAGGGTTTTGTTATCTGCTGATGAAATCATTATTAAGTTACCTATCAAACAAACATATCCACCCCCACACATCTTTATTTCCTTTCACCTTGTCTCAGAAAGAGATGTCTATCTCTTGTCCAAGGTTATCTTATTCTCCTGGTTCTTGAACAGTTCCCTCTAATCTTCTTTGGAATGAAGGTCTTTTTCTCATGTAGCTTCAACTTTCCCTTTCCACTAGGTCCTGCTAAACAAATCAACAGGCTTAAGCTTCCTTCACCTGAAAAATATTCTTTCCACTGACAATGAAATTTCAAAATACAAAATTATTTGGGATGCAGCTAAAGCACTACTTAGAAAGACATTTTCATATCTGTAAATGCCTGTATTAGAAAGTAAAGACCTCAAATCAATAACCTTCTACTTGTAGACACTAGAAAGAGGAAAAAAAAACAAATAACAAAGATAAAGGAAGGAAATAATGAAGATCTGAGTATAAATAAATGAAAGACAAAAATAAATTAATGAAACCAATAGTTCTTTGAAAAGGTCAACAAAATTGACAAATCTTTAGCTAGACTAACCAAGAAAAAAAGACAGAAAAAGCAAATTTCTAACATTGGGGACAAAAGAGCAGGAATCACTACCAACCTCACAGAAATTGAGAGGATTATGAAGGAATACTAAGAACAACCATATACCAACAAATTAGTTAATTAGATAAAATGAACAAATTTCTTAAAAGATACAGAGTACCTGCTTCTTGCCTGCCCATAACTATGCAGGTGCCTTTTTCTTTCTCCTTTTCCTGATAAAACCATCCTTTTAAAGTGTTTAAAATAAAAGATGCATGTTACCAAAAACAAATAGACTGTAACAAGAAATTAAATAAACAATTTAAAATCTTTCCACGAAGAAAAGTCTGGGTTCATATGGCTTGTTGGTAAATTATACCAAATATTTAAAGAATCAATAACACTTTTTCCCAAAATTACAAAAGGATGGACAATTCCCAATTCATTCTTTTTTTTTTGTTTTTAAAGATTTATTTATTTATTTATACAAGCACTGGGTTTAGTCAGAAGCACGGTAGGGTGAGAGAATTCACCAGAGCCAGAACGGGGAACAGAACAGGCAAAGTGATGAAATACACTGCTGAGGGGAGCAGCAGGCGCAGCAGGAGAGGTCTGTGGCACCATGAGGGACCCTCCAGCCGGGGATCAGCCGGTGCTGCAGAGGCTGTGGGCAGCTTTGTGCTGCGGAGGCTGTGGGCAGCTTCGCAGCCCAGCGCTCAACTGCTGTGCCACCAGGGGAGGCCCTTCCCAATTCATTCTATGAGGCAGCATCTTCCCTATACTAACAAACCATGATACTATAAGAATGCTATATCCTTCACAAATACAGGAACAAATATACTCAATAAAATACTATCAAAATGGGCCTCCCCGGTGGCGCAGCGGTTGAGCGCTGGGTTGCGAAGCTGCCCGCGGCCTCTGCGGCGCCAGTTCGATCCCCGGCTGCTCCCCGGCCACCGGAGGAGGGTCCCACATGGCGCGCAGACCTCCCCTGCCGCCCGCTGCTCCCCTCAGCAGTGTCCTTCGGTCCTTCTGCCTGCTCTGCTTCCCGCTCTGGCTCTGGTGAATTCTCTCACCCTCCCGTGCTTCTGACTGTACCCAGTGCATGTGTAAACAGAACAAACAAACAAACAAATAAATAAATAAACATGCCTCTATTAAAAAAAAAAAAAAAAAAAAAATACTATCAAAATGAGTCCAGGAATATATGAAAATGATTATCAGTCATCAAGAGTTGGGCTTTATCTCGGAGATGCAAATTTATTAAACATCCAAAAGGCAATTAATAAACTACACCATATTAGTGGAATAAAAAGAAAAACCACACAATAATCTCAATAGAAGCAGAAAAAATATCCGTTAGAATCCAATACTCATTTATTAAAAATAGCAAACTCTCAACAAACTAAGAACTTCCTCAATATGACAGAAAATATGTGAAAAATCTATAGCCAATATCATAATGGTGAAAAGGTTAATGCTTCCCCCTAAGACTGGAAACAAGGTAAGCATGTATGCCCTCACAACTCCTATTTAAGACTGCACTGGAAGGGCCTCCCCGGTGGTGCAGCAGGTTGAGCGCAGCGCTGTGAAGCTGTCTGCAGCCTCTGCAGCAAGGGTTCAATTCCTGGCAGCCAGGGAGATACCCACATGGCGCGGCAGACTTCTTCTGTCTCAGCCGCTGCTTCCCTCAGCAGTGTTTTCTGTCCATCTGCCTGTTCTGCTCCCCCCTCTGTTTCTGGTAAATTCTCTTATCTTCCCACGCCTATGGCCTGTACCCCAGGTCTTGTATAAATAAATAAATCTTAAAAAAAAAAAAAGATTGCACTAGAAGCTCTAGTCAGAGCAAATAGGCACAGGATACAAGATAAATATACAAAATCAATTTTATTTATATACTAGCAATGAAAATTCAAAAAACGAAATTAAGAATACATTTTCAATAACAATAGCTTCAAAAAGAATCAAATACTTAGATAACTTGAACAAAAATAGTCTTCCATAAAAACTAGCCTTTTGTTAGCTCAACTCTTTTAAAATCTTTATATATAATTTTCTAAAAAAGAGTAATCCATGAAATACTACTGCACACTAAAAAGAAATAACTGATTAATATATGCAGTGAAGGACTTATGTTACTGAAAACATTTTAAAATAAAGTTGACCATAACAGGGATGAACCTTGAAAACATTACGCTACATGAATGATGCCAGATACACACATTCATATTTTGTTGGATTTCATTTATACGTAATGTCCAAATAGGCAAATCCATAGGCACAGCAAGTAGATGACTGGTCTCAAGGATCAGGGGAAGGAAAGGTGAGTGATTTATAATGAGACGGGCCTTCTTTCTGGGGCAAGGAAATATTCTAGAATTACATGGTGTTTTGAACGCACAACTTTGTGAAAAAACTAAAAGTCACTGAATTATATACATGACTGTGTTTAAGGTGGTGAAGTTTATGTTATGTCAATTTTATGTTAAAAGTGGAGTAATTCATCACTAAACAAAGAATTATTTACCAGCAGACCCCACACCCAAGTTAATGAGAAAAGGGTATTTTTTCCAGACAGAAGGAAATAATCTCACCTGAAATAAAGATCAATGAAAAGAGTATATATGTGAACATATCTAGGTGAGCAAAATAATGTATTTTTTAAAAAGATTTTTATTTATTTATACAAGTACAGGCCAGATGTGCGGGAGGGTGAGAGGATTCACCAGAGACAGAGCGGGAAACAGAACAGGCAGACAGTCCGAAGACACTGCTGAGGGGAGCAGCGGGCAAGGCAGGAGAGGTCTGCTATACCACGTGGGTTTCTTCCTGGCAGGCCAGGAATCAAAATAGCGCTGCAGAAGCTGCGGACAGCTTCACAGCACAGTGCTCAGCCTGCTGCGCCACCAGTGAAGCCCCCAAAATAATGTATTTTATAATAATATATAAGAATAAATATAATCCTGTTATTATTGACACCCTTAGGAGTTCTCAAGTTTGAGAATTATGAATTTATTGACAAAAGTGAAATAAAAATGAGGGGGTAATCTTTTCAGGGTTCTTTTTCAATTGTAGAGATCACAAGAGGCCAGAGATTTGAGTTCTACTCCTAGAGTTCTCTGGAGCGCTACTCCTCATTTAGAGTATGCATGGGAAGTTTAAATCTCTACTTATCAAATACCAAGAACACACATAAAATAAACAATGTATTAGTTTTTAATTTGTTTTTAATTTCTTCAAAAAATCTCATCATTAAACCAAAAGCAACTGTCACATGAAAAAGTTGCACCTACCCTTTTTCATAAATATTATCCTTAGAAGAAATTGGATATAAAAGCTCACTCTTCCAAGGTGTTTGAATTGCTGTTTTTACTCTAGGTGACCTTCTGGCAGATTTAGGATGTTGTAACAAATTGGTTTCTTCTTTCTAAAAAGCAGCCGGATAATGACAAAAGTGAACAAACAGGGCAGAGAATAAAGCACAGCTCTGTACATATACCTCAAAAGGTTTTTGATCACTAGTGGATTCCTTGCCTCACTCTACCATCTACTGTGCTGCTCACTAAACTAAAATGTTCTCCTTTCAACAGCTACTGTTTTCAGGAATCTGTAGAAAGACACACTCACAAATTTTTGTGGAAATGTGAATTGTTTAATAAAATGGAACTTGGAAAAGAAAAATTAAAATTTACATACTCTCTTCCTAGCAATTCCACTCATAAGGAAAACCTCATTTAAATAAAAGTATGAAACCACAGGGCCTCCCTGGTGGTGCAGCGGGTTGAACGCAGCACTGTGAAGCTGTCTGCAGCCTCTGCAGCACGGGTTCAATTCCCGGCTGGCCAGAGAGATACCCACATGGCACAGGAGACCTCTTCTGCCTCGCCCACTGCTCCCCTAAGCAGTGTCTTCAGTCCGTCTCCCTGTTCTGTTCCCCACTCTGTCTCTGGTGAATTCTCTCACCCTCCTGTGCCTCTGGCCTGTACCCTAGTTCTTGTATAAATAAATGAATCTTTAAAAAAAAAAATTTAAAAAATAAAATACGAAACCACAGAAATGACTGTGAAACTAAGGTTACAAGGTGGGAAGGGGAAAATGGAGAGATGGCACAATGGATCATGGTGAAGGGCTCAGGGGGCTTTCCTGGGGGTATGGTGTGGTGATGTGGATCTGAGGAAGTGTGATCCTATACCTTTAACTCACATCCAATGTTGTAAACCAATTCTACTACAAAATAAATACATAAATATTTTTAAAGATTCATTTTTATTTATTTATGCATAAAAGGGGAGCAGAGGGTGAGACAGGAGAGGTCTGCTGTGCCATGTGGGTTAGCTCCCTGGCCAGGGATGCTGCAGAGGCTGGCAATAGCTTGACAGCACTGAGACTTTAACCCCTGAGCCACCAGGGAGGCCCCAAATAAGTAAAAAATTTAAAAATAAAAAGGTTTTCCTTTAACTTCCAGTTTTAGGCTATCGTGCAGGTCAAAACCCAACAGTTATTTAAGAAAAGCCAGGTCAAAGGCTTGTATACCCTGACTCCCTTCATTATGAAAGAAGACTCTGGAGGAAGGATATGGTAAAAACTTCTCTTTGTCCTATAATTGAATATGTTTTAAAACTAGTTTACATGCATGTGTGTGAGGTGGGGTGGGGATGAGATGGCAGGGTGGGAAAGGTAAGCAAAAATATCTTAGGTCTGTATGAAGAGAACTACCTATATCTTTTTTTTTTTTTTTAAAGACTTATTTATTTATTTAATTTTTAAAAAGATTTATTTATTTATACAAGCACTGGGTACAGTCAGAAGCGCGGGAGGGTGAGAGAATTCACCAGAGCCAGAGCAGGGAGCAGAGCATGCAGAATGACCGAGGTATACTGCTGAGGGGAGCAGCGGGCAGCAGGAGAGGTCTGCAAGCCATGTGGAACCCTCCTCCGGTGGCAGGGAGCAGCCGGGGATCAAACTGGTGCTGCAAAGGCTGCGGGCAGCTTCGCAACCCCGCGCTCAACCACTGCGCCACCGGGGAGGCCCGAGAACTACCTAATCTTAACAGAACTATTTCCTTCATTTTGTGGATATTTTATTTTCATGGCTATTGTTCCCATTCTTAAAAGTTCTTTATGGTAAAAGTTAACTTAATCTGATTGTACAGTGGAAAAGAAAGAAACATTTATCTGAGTATGGAATATACATAAGGACTATTACATGGTACTTAAAAGTAAGGAAAATGACACACATGGAAAAATACTGAAGAAGTTAAAATAATCAGAATACAAAAGTATAAATGTATTAAAACTAAAAATTCACAAGCCTAAGAGAAAAATAATCATTGCCTAGAAGTAGACAAGATCAGAAGTAACTTGTCTCTCCAGTTTCCAAATTTACAGTGGCTTTATTATTTTCATAATTTGAAAAACCTTTATAATATGTCAGTTACCATGTCAGTTAGGATGTCATATTTGTTGCCAGAAATGAAGGAATATGTGATGTTTTATTATGCAAGGTAAATAATAAAATCCTCTGTGTACTCCAGGTATCTAACAACTACCAGTAGACTTTAAGAATTGTATAAACAAAATTAATTACTGAGGTATGTTATTCATATAAACCCCTAGGTTTCAGGGCTCATTTCTAACTTTGGTAATGAAGAAGACAGCATGATATTAATCAACACCCAATAAATGAATGGGATCATTTGGGGCTGAGCTTATTAAAAGCATATCATACCAAAGTGATCAAATTCATAGAAACATAAGTAATGGTGGTTGCCCGGGAGTGGGGGAAAGGAGTTATTTAGTGGGTATAGAGTTTCATATTTCAGGATAAAAATCTGGAGATCTGTTTCACAACAGCGAGAATGTACTTATACTGAATTATACACTTAAAAATGGTCAAGACGTCAAAGTTTTAAAACTTGAGTTTTAAATAAAAAGTTGTCTGTGTTAAAAAAAAAATAGCACAGAAATTCAATACAGAGAAAGGCCTAAGAATATTTAAACTCTCTGGCTCAGATTCAAGCTAGAGTATGCAGAAAGCAACTGATGGGGCAGAAAATTGACAAGAGGGCACAGGAGAATTGGGAGGGGAGTAAAGGAACTGTTTCATTCCATGACTAGAATGGTAGTTACACAATATATACACTTGTCAAAATTCATTGAACCATAAACTTGAAAGGTTGGATTTTACTGTACGTAATTTATGCCTTAACTTTTAAAATGGGAAAAGCAAAGAAAATGGAATTGAGTTCCACCCCTCAGAGTGTTTTCTGCCAGTGAGAGGCACAGTGAGCTTGTTAGGGGGAAAAGGATGTCCCAAAGCAAATTCCATACAGGCTTTGTGGACTCCACCCCCACCCCAGGTCAAAGCCAAAGACACTGGGAACTCCAAATCCCATCACCACCAAAGGGAAGGTGGCTGGGACCTGAGGGTGGGGTTAAGCAGCCAGGTGGAAACAAAAGGCAGACACGTGGGCTTTGGGGGGCTCTCCATTTTGGCTCTCTGCCAGCTCGCAGCGTCGTCGGGCCAGCTCAGAGAGTGACTTTGGGTTTCCAGGTCGTCGGATCGGGTAGGACACATTAAAGACTTTATTTCCCTATTTTCTCCCTGAGTTGTATATTTTCCTTATTTCTTTTTCTCTTGTAAATAAACCTTTTATTAACCCTTTTGCGTGTGTCTGTAGTAGAGTATTCATAAGTCCCTTTAAAGCGCGCGGGTGAGGACCCACAGCCAGGAACCCGTTTAATATCGGGGTTGCTCTATAACAAGCTCAGAATGAGTTATCCAACTAGAAAACACCAATGGCAACATAGGGTGATGATTCTCAGGAAGCCAAATGAAGATAACGTGAGAGGTCATGGTCATGCTTATACCTCCTCTTCACTTTCTCTCCCCACTCTTTTGCCTTTTCTCTCTTAATCAAGTTCCGTTCATTAACTACACAACTTACCTTTTCTTACCCCTTACCTCTCCAATGTTGTACAAATGTTATTTGTACAAATGTCTACATATTATCAGATGACATTCCCCCTACACCTCTTAGGGACTAGGTCACTGAGTCCCACAGACTATTGAGAAGTTTAGATTTATCAGTGGAGTGGCATACGGAAAAAAAAAAGCCCCAAGGTGCAAAGGAGGTCAGGAAATGCTAAAACAATGGGTAAGAAACCATTAGTGCACTGAAGAGACATTAACTCAAAGTGTGGTCCCAGATCAGTTGCAAGGGCACCGCAGGGGAGGGAGCTTTTTGGAAATGCCAGTCCTTCAGACCTCTGAATCTTGATCTCCAGTTACAGCCCCAGAATCTGTTTTAACAAGTTCTCAGGTGATTCATGTTTGCTGACATTTGAGAACCACCAGTTGGCAGCAATGTTTCTCACGGTAGGAATCTCATTAACCAACCCCCTGGTTTTCTGAGTGCTGCTGAGCCATCCCAGATGAATTAAATCAGAATCTTGGAAAGTGGGACCCATGCATCAATAGGTATTAAAAGCCCTCCAGATATTTCTAATCTCTATCTAGAGTTAAGGTCTCTCCAGTTCTAAAATACTAATAGTAGAACTTTAAATAACTAGATTACACATACTCCTGCCTTTTTAAAATAAGATATATACTAATAAAATATATTGACTATGGCCCATAACACTTAATGTCCTATGACACCTTTAAAGTCTAGTAAGATTAATAAGACTCTTCTCAGATTCAGGTCTTATCTACAGTTATTGTATCTCTATGCCAAAGTGTATTAATGTTTCTTCGTTTTTTGGACTCCCCCATTGTAAGGTAAGGTAAAAAGTATCAGGCTTTTCTGCCCTCCCACCATTAGGATAGATGATGGAACCTGGCGGTCCTGAATGCATGCCTAATGGCGGGCACCTGGAATAGGGTGTGGGCCTAGGTAGATAGGATTCACCTGGGCTAAGACTGGGCTTTTTAAGGGCGGCGTCATGGGGATACCAAGAGAAGCCAAGAGAGCAGAAGGAGAAGCAGGAGAGCAGAGAAGCAGAGAGAACGTCAGAGAACACCGGAGAGCCCAGAATGAGTGAAGACTTGCTGGAGGCTGGGAGGCCTGCTGGCCTGCCAGCCTCCCAGCACCCCTACCTGCCATGTACCCAGTAAATCCCAATAAAAGCCTGCAAAAGCCACCGAGGACTCTATAGGACTCCTTCTTTACCTGGTCTGCTGGATCAGAAAACCTGCGCTAGGGCCATTCCTCCCCTTACACCCATCCTTACCTATTTATCCTCATTGTGAAAGAATTCTTACTATTTCTACTAATGCTATTATTTCTCAATCATTCATTCAAATTATAGTAACTAACAAGTTGTTATGTACCCAGGCCCTATTCTAGGCTCTAGTGATGAACAGTTAATAAAGAAAAGTCCCTTATATTCTAGCAAGAGGTGAAAGATGTTGTACGGTAAGGAAAAACGTCAGGCTTTTCTGCCCTCCCGCCATCAGGATAGATGATGGATCCTTGTGGTCCTGAATGCATACCTGATAACGCGGGCACCTGGTGTAGGGTGTGGGCATAGGTGGATGGGATTCACCTGGGCTAAGACTGGGCTTTTAAGGGCAGCGTCATGGGGACGCCAGGAAAAGCTGAAAGAGAAGCTGAGAGAGAAGCAAAGAAGCAGAAGCCAAGATCACCGGAGAGCCCAGATAGAGTGAAGACTTATTGGGGGCTGGGAGGACTGCAAGCCTCCCGGCCCCCCAGCACCACTGCCTGCCATGTACCAGGTAAATCCCAATAAAAAGACCTGCAAAAAAGCCACTAAGAATTCTGACTCCTCCTTTACCCGGTCTGTGGGATCAGGAAACCCGCACTGTGTCATTCCTGCCCCTACAGATGTCAAAAAGATAAATCACATGGTTATAAAGAACAATAAGGCAAGATAAACTTGACAATAGATAATGTTGGAGGGTATCTGTGTTATTCTACATAAGTGTGCTTCTATAAGAAGAGGCAAAGATAGCCTCTGAGTGACTCTTGGGCAGACACGTTGTGCATTGAAGCCCAAGATGTGTGGATATATGAAGCAAGACAGTTCAAGAAAAGGAAGAATGCAAGTGCACTGAAAACACCAATGACAACATATGATAATGGTTCTCAGGAAGCCAAATGAAGAGAACATGGGAGGTCATGGTCATGTAAGTGCATTACTTTGGGGTTTTTGCTTGGTGTATTTAGGGAACAGCAAAGAAGCCAGTGTGGTTGAAAAGGAGTAAGCTAGAGAAGAATGGTAGGAAGTGAGGTAGAAGGAGGTTAGCAGAGGTTCATGCGGTTATGTTAAGGCTTTATGAGAGGCCACTGAAAAATTTTGAGCAGGTGGATACTATGATCATATACTTCTAAAGAATCACTTTGGCTGCCTGGTAGAAAACAGACTGGGTTTTCTTATTTCATAATGGTTACAGTATGTACATTATCAACACCCCTCCTCCAGAGCTTATGATAAAACTTAAAGGTTAGTGTACAAAACCCAAGCATGGACTGTAGGTAAATGAAATTGTCAGGATTTTCCACCCTCCTGCCATTAGCATTAATGTTATATCCCTGTGGTGTGACATGCAGGCCTGATGATGGGCACCTGGAGTAGGATGTGGGCATGCATGGGTTGGCACACCTGGGCTGAGAGACTGGGCTTATAAGGGAGGCATCAGGGTGACACCAGTAGAGCAGGAGAACCAGAGTCATAGAAGAGAAACAGCAACAGCAGCAGTGGTAGAAGCAGCAGCGGAGAAGAGCCTGTGAGAGAATGCTAGAGAGCCCGGAAAGTGTAAAGACTTGTGGGGGGCTGGGAGGCCTGCCAGCCTTCTGGCCCCACCCCTCCCGCACCCCTGCCTGCCGTGTACCTGGTTGCTATACTACAAATGGTGTAAAAAGCTCAATAAAAGCCTGAAAAGCCACCGAGGGCTCCAGGACTCTCCTATACCTATCTGCCTGGATCATAAAGAACCTGCTCTGTGCCTTGCTGGCAATACAGGATATTTTGCTATAAACTTAATAAAGAGATCAAAGCACTAATGTACAACCTACCTGTGTCTCAGGTATTTGCGGAATACAAGATTTAGGTCTTAAAGGCAAGAGGGTTGCCATTTGTGGAAAAGGGTCAATATCCTTCCTTGGTTTCTCTTGACGAAGGTGCCAGAATTTCAGTTTAGCACTAGCATGTTTTGTTGAGGGTGAATGAGTAACACAGAATCTTGGTGCCCTAGTAGAGCAAAAACAAAGTTAAGATTAAACCAGAAAGTAAGTCTCAAAAATCCAAAGCCTACAAAATGTGCAATATCCATAGCCACAATTGTCAGTTTTCCCATATGCTTTAAAAAAAAAAAATTCTACTCCTTTCTCTGCTGCCTAACCTAAAAAAAAGTGTTTTATGTGATACGCTACCACCTAAAATCACACCACTCATATAAAGAGGTAAAATACATCAGGGAAAATATTTTTTTTCTTCTTTAAAGATTTATTTATTTAAATCCAGTCAAAAAATGGGCAGAAGAGCTAAAAAGAAACTTCTCTGAAGAGGAAATGCAAATGGCCAACGGGCATATGAAAAAATGTTCAACATCACTTGTAATCAGGGAAATGCAAATCAAAACTACCATGAGATACCATCTTACACCAGTGAGAATGGCACATATTAAAAAAACTAGCAACAACAAATGTTGGCGAGGGTGTGGAGAAAAAGGAACTCTCCTGCACTGTTGGTGGGAGTGCAAACTGGTCCAACCACTATGGAGAGCTGTGTGGAGATTTCTGGACCTACTAACATAGAGCTTCCATATGATCCAGCAATTCCACTCCTAGGTATTTACCCAAAGGACACAGAAACATCAATTCCAAAGAACACCTGCACCCCTATGTTTATAGCAGCACTGTTTACAATAGCTAAGCTTTGGAAACAACCCAAATGCCCAAAAATAGATGACTGGATCAAGAAGATGTGGTATATATATACCATGGAATATTACTCAGCATTCAAAAAAGATAAACACATGCCATTTGCAGCAACATGGATGGCGCTGGAAGGGATCATGCTCAGCGAAATAAGCCAGAAAGAAAAAGAAAAATACCGGATGATCTCACTCATAGCAGGAATCTAGAAAACTTAAATAAGGGACCAGGAAAATGAATAACTATAAGAAAGTGAAAATCAGAATCAACAAAAAACTATGAACCAGAGACACTTTTTGGGGGGTGGGGGGCGGGAGGGGAGGGATTGGGGTCAGAATGGGGGGGGTTGCAATTGTATGGGGAATATAAAAATAAAATTTATTATTTAAAAAAATTAAAAAAAAGATTTATTTATTTATACAAGAACCGGGGTACAGGCCATATGCACGGGAGGGTGAGAGGATTCACCAGAGACAGAGCGGAGAACAGAACAGGCAGACTGACGAAATATGCTGCTGAGAGGAGCAGTGGGTGAAACAGGAGAGGTCTGCCACACTATGTGGGACCCTTGCTGGCCGGCCGGGATCGAACCGTCGCTGCAGAGGCTGCGGGCAGCTTCATAGCGCTGCGCTCAACCGCCTGCACCACCAGGGGAGGGAGGAAAAAAAATTCTAATATTGAATGAGTACACACAAAATTCAACTCTATTTCAATTTACCAATAATGAACTGCTAGAAATACAATTTTTTAAAGATGATATGCAACAATTTTGATGCAATTAAGCATTTTTCTTCAATGGCATTATGCTGACCTATCCAAGTTAAGTCTCAAAAGGTTACATACTGTATGATTTCATTTCTATGACATTCTCAAAAAGACAAACTATAGGGCCTCCCTGGTGGCGCGGCGGTTGAGCGCTGGGTTGCGAAGCTGCCCACAGCCTCTGCATCGGTTTGCTCCCCGGCCGCCAGAGGAGGGTTCCACATGGCGCGCAGACCTCTCCTGCCTCTCGCTGCTCCCCTCAGCAGTGTAATTCGGTCCTTCTGCCTGCTCTGCTCCCTGCTCTGGCTCTGGTGAATTCTCTCACCCTCCTGTGCTTCTGACTGTACCCAGTGCTTGTATAAATAAATCCTTTAAAAAAAAAAAAAAAAGATAGGGTCCTAAAAAAAAAAAAAAACTATAATGGCAAAGAAGATTCAATGGCTGCCAGGGGTTAAGAGTGGAGGCAGAGTACAATGACAAAAGGGGAGTATGAGAGTTTTTTAGGAGTGATAAATCTGTTAGTGTCTTAATTGTCATGGTGGTTATTTGAATTTATACAATTTTACATTACTGTATGTTAATGTGAAACAAAGAAGAGGAAAGACAGTATTTTTAATAAATGAGGATGAGCAACTGGATATCCATAAGCAAGGGGTGAAAAAACAAGATAATTTAATCTTGACCTAAACTCTCACCTTGTACAAAAATTAACTCTAAATGGACCATGGACTTAAATGTAAAATATAAAATTACAAGGCTTTTATAGAAAAAAAATAGGGGAAAGATTCTTGAAGATCAAGAGCTAGGCAAGAGTTCTTAGGTTTGACACCAAAGGCATAATTTATAAAAGGAGGAACTGAAAAATTAGACCTAATCAGAAATGTTTAATTTTGTTCTATGAAAAACTCCTTTTTTTTCTTTCAGACACAGTTCTATTTATGCTTAATAGATGGTACAGGCAGCAGCATTTGTCACTGGAAAGTTTGCATTAGTTGAAGAAAACTGGCATAAGAGGTAATTTCCATTACTCTGATGAAATGTTTAGAGTAAAACTTACCTGAAACTGTTTATCTAGCAAGTCCCTCAATACACCACCCTCCCAGGGAAAAATTCCATACATGATTCTTTCTTGTCCTCATCATCTTCTATTGCTGAGTGCGTCCTGTTTATCAGTGAAATACAGTCTTCATAACTGAGCCTGGTAACTTAAGTTTGTGTAAGTTGCCTTTCTCATTTGTACCTCCAATCCTAGTCACCACCACAGGGTTCGCTCTGCTCACTTCTATTATTTATATCTTCCATATTTCTAAGGATTCTAGCTCCCATTTTCCACAATATTTTCACTTATTTGCTTAATCTAGTTTACTGATTTATTAGAAAAGAATAAATCTCAGGAAGAGCCAGATGGAAGAGGTGCACAGGGCAAGGCATGGCATGCTGGGAAGGGCCATGGAGTTTGCATGCTGTCTTACTGCACCACACTCCCCAAATCTCCAAGTGTTTACCAACCTGTGAAAGACTCTGTAAAGAAATCTTTGGAAAACTCATCTTTGAAAAGACAAACTACAGACTAGGACAAAATATTTGCAAACCATATCTGACTAATGACCAGTGTCTCGTATATAGAAAAACTTTAACAATATGAAAGAAAACAACCCAATTGGAAAATGGACAAAAGACATGAATAGATATTTCACTGAAGGGGATATAAGATGGCCAATAAGTACATTAAAAGATGTTCAGCATCATTAATGATTGTAAAATTTCAATATAAAACCTTAAGGAGATATCACTATCGCCTATTAGAATGGCTAAAATAGAAAATTGTGACAACAGCAAATAATGGAAAGGATGCAGAAACAATGATCACTAGACTTTTTTACCCTTATATCCTTAGCACAGCACTTAGCCTATAGTAAGTGCTTAAAAAATGTTTGAGATGATAAATCTCAACACACACACACACACACACACACACACACACACACATGTGATAAGATATTGACCATAAAATGGCCAGGTGTAGAAGGTACACACAAAGTTGAGTGGAGCTTAAGTACTTCCCAGTCTTACTATGGATTTAAAATCCTCCAAACACCTAAATTATCTAAATGAAAAGCATTTTAAGGAAGGTCAAAAATATAATTTGTCAGTTTAAGTACACATCAATAAAACAAAAAAGCACAACTTATAACAAGCCTAAGAAAAGTAAAAGTAAATAACTTTTATTCACTTTATTTTTCTTACCAATACAGAAGTAAGGGTTTCACAACCTCAGACTGAATATTTTTTAAGTGTTCTTCATTCCACTGAGATCCATCCAGCAGTTTAAATTTTGATAAGATTTCTGCAGAAAGGTAGCAATCTCCACTGCTCACTAGATAGCATTTTTTCATCTTTTCAAGATGTCTGAAAAGGAGTAAATACACATGGATACAATATTCAACTAGCCAAATATTTTCACTTCTAAAATGTTTTAGACTTGATGAACTATACAGGGGTAGCAATGTGAAGATAATATTTCTCACAGTTATGGGAATGGGAATTATAATTTCTGTAGGATAAACAATGACCTTACAAAGATCTCCATGTCCTAATTCCCAGAACCTATGAAGTTGGCTCACATGGTAGAAGTGATTCTGCAGATTTGATTAGGGTTTTGAGAGGAGTTTCCTAGACGACCCTGTGTAATCACAAGGGTCCTTCTAAGAGGGAAGCAATTATAAATACATTACTGGGAAGTCATAAAATAAAATGAAATGATTAATCTGAAAGCAGACTTAGAATCTACATGAAGAAACAATGTGCAAGCTCAAATCATTGCTACTATTAATATCTGAGTGCTATGAACTCACAGAACTAATGAAATCAATATTATGATAATAAAATAATTATTTATTCATCTAAAAGTACAAATTACATTTTTATTTTTATTTCAGGTTTTCTGCCTGTGCTAACAAGACCCAAATGAACATCCTACCATTTGTTTTTAAAACTATTGAAAAATGAAAAATAGAAATACCTTTGATGTCTTCCAGGATCCTTAAGAACTTTTAATCGCTCAATATCCATCCATAGCCACCAATATCTCTCTCCTAATGTACCTTTTATAAATTTCTTAAATCTTTCAAACTCCTTTCTATTACCAATGTCATAAGTTTTGTGAGAAACACACCAATGGGCCCTGATTTCTGATCCAATGTTCTCACTCTTTGAACTTGTTTGTTCCAACATCTCATCTGACTTTTCCTCTGTGATTTGAGCTGTTTCATTTAACACACTACTTGTGTAAGGGATGGGCTCAAAATGTTCTTCAAACAGCACTTCTGCAACATTGCTAAAATTTATATAATCTGGGCTTTCTTTAAATGGTTCTCCAAGAATTTGATGAATAGCTGATTTCAAAATAAACATTATGTAAGATCTTAAAAATTCTTCACAAGTTGAAAAATGCAATATCAAACTTCCCTCAACATTCTGTTGACTTTCAAGGTATATTCTCAGAAGAGCCTGAGAAGGAGTGTCTTGTATAGATGTTGACCCGTCTTCTTCTTCTTCAAATTCAGAAATTAATCGAGGTGTTTTAGATGGGCCCTTTTTTGTCCTGGGGTGAACTCCATCATCAAAGATAAAACTCTCTGCATTAAATCATAAAAGTTACTAGATCAGATGATGAATACAAAAGTGTTTTTTTAATGAACAAGAAGTTAGAGTCAGGTTGGCAAATGAGTTTATCACAGGTAATAACCATGCAGATCAGTGATTTAAGGAGGCGTCCAAAGCCACATTTGGAAGCAGTAGAGAAAAAAATGCCATCAGGGATTATTCCCTTGGACATGGAAGGGGGTAATAATGCAGATAAACTAGAGAAGCTAAATACAGTATGTGACATCCCTTATACAGTGGTTCTTCAAAAAGACATTATATACTTCTAAAATACAGTATTTCAGGTTGAAATAAAATATGTAAAGGCATATCTATTAAAGAATTAGAACATGTACATTAGATGATTGTATGTAATTTAATATTTCATGTTGGATGATAAAGTAAATTTAACTACATAGATGACAAGATCACAGATGAATAGAACTGGAGTCATATTAGCAATTTAAAAAACTTCACTACTTTATCAGAAAGATTGAATTACTATCCTACAATCTATCATTAAAATTACAAAACAGCCTAGGTACTTATGAATTACAATACACATGGATTGTTTTATACTTTTTCTAAATATACAGTGTATGGCTCCTGTTTCCTCTTTCTTTCAGAAACCAGTGAAATATCTGTTATCAGTGTTTTATTTTACATGGCAAACTTACCCCTTGAAATACTACAGATTAGGAAAACCCTGTTTGGGTCTCACTCTCAATGACCATTTTCTCAGTGTTAGATTTAAAATCCCAATGAACTGGAAATGCTTCATGAGAGTTTTTATTGAAAATATAGACACCACATTTCCCCAATATTGACAGATGAGATTTCTATAACCCTGTGACAGGACACTGTGATATACTTCACAGACAGAATTGGAAGCAGGGAGTAGGCTGTCATTTCCACTAAGTACCTCCCTTGCTACTCTTTCTCTTTCTGATTATTACCTGCACTATCTTTATTCTCCAATTTTCTATTTTACTATTTTGGGGAGACAGCAAGAAACCTATAAATTCAGTTATTTTCACTTAGGGAGATTATTTTCCTCTTTACATAGACTTAGATTCAATTCTAGAGAAAACAGATGTATTGTCCCCAAAAAGTTGTTTATACTTTTCAAAGGAATTAGCTAAGAACTTTAGTAAATTGTTGCAATCTTCTCCAGAGTCACATCTAGATTTTTTTTTTTCTCTAGCAATATCATAAGTTAATGACTCCTATTTCTGGATGGTTCCTTCTATTTTTTTTTTAATGGAAAGTTTGTATCACCCACTAATATCCTCCATGGTAGAAATGTATCTGCTTTTCAAGGTAAGAAATAGTGAACTTATAAACAGAAGAAAACTCAAGTCCCAAGAATGGCTAATGACATTTAAGAGAAAGACTGCTTTCAAAGGTTTAATAATATGAATTTGTAAACAAAGGTAGGAAATAAAGGTAAAACATATTTATCACAAGTAGATAATTTTTTTAAATAAGATCAAAGAAGCACAACTGACGTACTTTATTAGGTACTGTTCCTAAGAAATAGCTTTGGAAAATTTAAGTGATTTTTACCAATGTTCTATCACTTTCATACTATAGTAAGTGGTACCTAGTAGGTAACTACCAAACAGTATGCAGGGCATTTTCTATATATTCAATATGTGCCATTATTCTAATCTTACAGATGAGAAAAACAAGGCTCCCAGAATTGAAGTAAGTTATAAAAGTCACACAGTTAATAATAGCTGAATTCTAAACTCATAAACTTTTCACTATACCAAGTTGCCTTCCTACTAGAAAAATAGTAAGAAGTAGAGTTCAGGCAGTCACCTTTATCCCCCAATCACTAAATACTAATACTATAAGATTAAGACATTAACAAGAAAAGACTCCAAGAGGAATTCTGAGGTCATTCTTGTCCTTTTATACTTACTAGAAGCAGATGAAATAACTGGTGAGTCACTTTTGTCATGGAATACACAAGTAGGTAATGAAAAAGTAGGTACTGTCTGCTCGCTTTGTTTTGCTAATGTAAACCAATCTTTTGTTTGAGTATAGGAAGCCTGGGAAGAAAAAAACACATTTGTTTGACAGAAAATGAGCAGTATTCTTCATTTGATAATATTCAATTTGTTTAGTTTAATACATAAAAGGAAAAATTAGGCCATGAAAGAAAAGAATGTTGTACACAGAAAAATCCATTAGGTAACAGAATAATTAGGTAACAGAAAAATCCATTAGGGAACAGATTTTCATTTTAGATGACCAGAGGGGGGAAAAAAATTCTCCTTTCTTTCACCAAATGCATAAAACCCTGCTTCCTGGATTCACTACCAATTCATGCTATCTAACTCTAATTTGGCAGTCACCATGGCTCAAAGGTCTTTGTACCTTTTGTCAGTTGCTCCTATTTACAACTTTCCCAATTATTTCATGGCTCCAATCCTGCCTTACCTGACTCAGTGTTGTTGAAAACTTCTCTCTAATGACGAAGACTTACTCTCCAAAGCACTGGAAGGAAACCTCTCCAAGAACAACTGCCCCTTTCTCTTAGATTCAGTTTTCACTTTACTTCCTGAAGACTGACACTGAATGTTGCCTTCAAATTTTCCTTTATTCTTTGTACCCTTGAGCCAGCAGACCCAATTCCCAAACTGACCCTTGGCTTCTAGAACCCCAGTTGTCAAAAACCCCCATCTCAACCCTCTTAGGAAAATTCATGTGCCTGCCTCTCTCAGTAATGTCCTCACCTATTTCTCTATGAGAATCCAAGCTGTTTAAGAGGAGCAGAAAAGGTAATGACCAGTATTACTCTTATTTCTCATTTTTTCCTTTCTCCAACTGAGTCAGCTGACTGTTCCTTAGCCAAAGGTACTTTGACAGAAAAATTGGGGCTCAAATGAAATAGATATTATCACCTGATATTCCTTGTAGAATTAGTGTGGCAAGTCAGGTCACACAATAAGACCAGAAGCAAGAGGAAAAATGAGAAGTGCCATGTGTGGGCATTGTACCTGAGAGGTGAGGTTTCCTGGGTAGATAAGAGCTTTGAAAGACTTTCATTCCCTTTTGTTCCCTCTTTTCCTCTCTTTAAAATCAACAAGCAACTATAGACCAGAGACATACTATAGTGGGGGGCGGGGGGAGGAAAAGAGGGATAAGGGTCAGAAAAAGGGGGTGGGAATTGTATGGGGAATATAACCAAAATGAAAATGCATACATTATGCAAAAATGAAAAATCATGTAAGACTTATATAAAATAAAATAATTCATTAAAAACCCAAGTCATTTATAATAATTATCTGTTCATTCAACATGTACTTATTGACTCTTCCAGACAGTATCCTAAGACTCAAAGAAATGTTACCAATTATCATAAAGATTGACCTCTAAGTTTAATTACAGTTTAAATGACTTAAGAGCCTGAAGAACTTTGAATCCTCCAAGTTCAAAAGTTATGTAGGGCCTTCCCAGTGGCACAATGGGTTGAATGCAGGGCTGTGAAGCTGTCCACAGCGCCGGTTTGATTCCCAGCCAGCCAGGGAAAAACCCACATGGCATGGCAGACCTCTCCTGCCTCGCCCATTGCTCCCCGCAGCAGTGTCTTCAGTCCATCTGCCTGGTCTGCTCCCTGCTCTGTCTCTGGTGAATCCTCTCACCCTCCTGCACCTCTGGCCTGTACCCCAGCTCTTGGATAAAAATAAACAAATCTTTTAAAAAAAAGATAGTATGTAAAGTACTTATCAAGCTGGATGGAATTGAGCTTTTTCAATCAAGATGTAAATAAGCTTCTTCATCATGAAAAAAAGCTAAAAGTAAACTAGCTTGGATTTTACTGTCTTCTATTTAATCAAATTTACATGTGAGGCATCAGAACTTATTCTCTTAGATTCACTCTTCCTTTTTTATGTTTACTGACCTCTATTATCAGTACATATTTTCATGATATTTCTGACATCTCTATAATATACAAGGAAAAATACTTTTAAAATAAGGATAAAAGAGAAGAAAACTATATTTCTGGTACACCCCTAAGCATTATTCAGGGGAAATAATGGGACTGGGATAATTTTAAACAGCTTTGTCAAATATCACTGATAGAAATGCCAAACTACAAAATTAAACATAAGCTACACATAAAAACAAATGTTCAAGTAAGATAGAATGTCTATCCATTTCAACAAAGATGGCAAATAGCTTTCCACTTGTATGCCATCTTTGATCAATTGCAGGATCCTGCCTAGAGTGCTGTGTTGAAAAGAATTTGGAACTAAGCACTAGCTCTGGGGGAAAATTGCCACAATTGATTAGCAATGTCTGTCATGAATGGAAACTAGGAGAATAGCAACACATGGGCCACATAGTTGTCATTCTCGATTTTGAATTAAGTATTGGAAGTGTGTTCCCAGAGAGAATTGCTGATAATTGGAAAAGATCAAACGGTTTTCAGTATATTTGACTTTCCAAAATAAATTTGATTCTACGTTAGAGCACTCATTCAATAAGTGTATTCAAATGCACTCAACAACCCAACATTTCCCCAAACTTGGATAAACAGTCATGCATTTAACTGAGGAATAATCTTAAAATAGGGAGAAGATACACTTTATCATTGTTTGGTATAAAAATTATAGAATCCAAATAAAAATTTTGGAATGAACATGAAAACCATGGTTATAATTCAAGTTAACCTTGTTTCCTAGGTATTTATGTCCTTCAATCTTGCATTTGTTCTTTCATACACATGTCAATAATAATTATAATTACATTTGAGGAGAAAGAGTGTAAAGCAAAGGTGTCAGCATAAATACACACAAATTTCTGCCACATCTACTTTAGAAGTATTTGAAATCATTTTCTTTGTTCAAGTGGTACAAATGAAATGAAATTCAGGTCTAAAATGAGTTTTATTGAAGTGCCACATCACAAAAAGACACTCATACTTTTACCTCACCAAGAGAAATGTAGAACTTTTTCATAATGATAGCATTGTCTTCTTCAGTAGCAGGAGGTGGTGGAGTGGGTGGTTTTCTTGGGACCCAGGGAGAAATATCTGTACCTACTGTGATAGTCATGCCTGATTGGCTCCATCTGACTTGTGAGACCAGTTTAGCTAACCTGCATTTTAGAAAAGATATAAACTGGAAATAAGTTTCAAACACGATAGAGCTAGGAAAAAAAGTAACCCTGGAATTTTATCTTACATATTCAAGCCAATCACCCCTCCTTAATGCTGCATGCTATTTCTCTTAGGATCTGCTAAAATTAATGTTTTATTCATAGTACTACCAATTATAATTATTGTTTTGATTTATTTTATTTTCCTCTTTAAAGTATTTATTCTAAGCAAAGATCAACATTTTTAGTAAAATTTCAGATGTGTTAGGTACTTAACACATTTCTGGGAACATAAAAGAAAATCTTGGTCCCACACTATGACGTTCCTTTTTCTGACACATAATAATCATTTTAACTACCTGCATATAAATATTATAACAAGTAGACAATTTAAAAATTATAATAATCAAAGAAACACAACTGAAGTGCATTTATTAGGTACTGTTTGTGTGCAATCTCTTTAGAAAATTATGTGATTTTTACCAATGCTATCACTCATAGCAAGTGGGATCTAAAATCAAATGTATTAAAAAGTTAAAAAAAAGTATGTTATTAAGAAAGTACAGAAAAATTATTTTAGGTTAAAAACAGGTATTTAAAAACATTATATTAATAGGACTCTAATACCTGTATTCAAAGTAGCAATCACTTTCCAGAAATGCTGGGAGTCTTTCTTTTTTGACCCACTTAATACCTTGTTCCCGGCTAAGACACTATTATAGGACAAAAGAAAAAGAAAAGGACTGTTAAAGAAAATCACACTTAAAGACAATTAAAGCCTGATCACTAGAGCAATAATGGCAGTGAGCTACTACTAGGACCCAGCCCCCAACTTCTATTTGCATAAGAGAGAGCAAGAACCCGGAGTCACAAATTTCAAGTCACTTCTTGTTTTCTGATACTTCTTCAGTTTTCTCAACACCCCTGCATCAACTATTAACTCCACTTTACAGGTAAACAAACTGAATCCAGAAAAGTCAGGTAACTTATTGAAGAGGAATAAGAAAAAAAAGTCAGTCAGTTTCAGTATTTCACAGTTATAAGATGGGTTAAAACTCATTACAAACAGAAAAAAAGCTAACCACAACAAAAACTGATAGGACCATTCTTCAGGTCTCTTGTCTTCCTAATTTTAGAAAACTTTGCTATTAAATATTTAACATTCGCAGGCATTATCCTAGCAATACCATGACTCAAAAGAGGAGTTTGCAAATAACTCATTTAGCAAAAATAGTAGAGTAGCTTAACGCCACTATAAATTCAGACTTGTGTGGGAGGCCACCTGGGCACTAAAACCAGCCAGGGTCCCCCTCAGACATGTTATTCGACCTGTAGCAAGATTATTGAGGTTGATGAGAGGAAGGTTGAAGAGCACACAGGAGAGGAACTAACCATAAGGTTAGTGTAATTGGAGATCAGAGGGTGAGATCTGAGGGGAAGAGGATAGGTAAGAAAAGGAGACAGGGAACAGATTATAAATCGTCTTTTAAATAACATTAGGGCATTTATTGATTCTATTTTGTCGCATATTCACTTTTTCCAGAATTTGAAAGAATGTCAGCACCTTGGATGCTAAATAAATGCTACGAATAAAGTACACATCTTAGGGAGGCAAATGTGCCTGCATTTCTGAGCTTCCACTGAATATCTTGCTAAAACATCAGTTTTACTGTGGTATTAATATGGGAGTCAGCATAGACCAGATTTACTCCAGTGAGAAAATCGAAGGCTCACACAGCAAGTCTTTGTTCTTGAGAGCGCCCTGAGCTCAATGCTGCTGGTGTGAAGCCTGAAGTAACTGGACTCCCAGGACTGGAAAGCTGACCCCACAATGCTTTGATCTTGTTCAGTCCAAAAGACCCATTTGCTGTCACCAAAGACGACCTTCTCAGCAAAGTAAGAATAGAAGTTACTTTGGACACAGCAAGCACCTGAAGTAGCATCTTGTTGATTATTCCATTTATTACTGATGAGATCTGGAGGGCATTTGGACCTTGTATAGGAAGACTCCAAATACACCTCCACACACCCTGACAACCACACAGGACTCCTGAGTTCTCATTAGCAACGCATCAAGGTATCCCAGAAAGAAACCAAGCTACACGTAAAGACCAAGATAAACCCTTGAGGAATTCCACAAGATTATAGGACTAGGCATTTCAAACAAAACCAATTTATGTATTATTTACCTAAGAAACAGTTCACCTATAACGTATCCTCTTTTGAATGTTTTTGCAACTAACTGACCAAAAATTTAAATGAAATAAAAAGTTTTAAAAGAATAAAATCAAAATTGAAATTTCAAAACTTGTTTTATGGCCTAGAATATGATCTAACTTGGTAAATATTACAGGTAAACTTGGGAAAAAAATAAGTGTACTCTGCTGTTGTGAAGTCTTCTATAAACATCCATTAGATCAACTTGGTTGCTCATGTTTAGTTCTCCTGTATTCTTCCTTACAGATCTATTTTTCTTACACATTAGTGGAAAAGCAATGGTAAGTCTCCAACTAAAACTGGATTTGTCTATTTCCCCTTTCAATGTTATCAGTTTTAGTTTCATATTTTCTGAAGCTCTGTCATAAATGCTTATTATGAGGTATGCTTTCTTGGTGAATTTACTCTTTTATATGATGTAATAATGCCTCTATCCACAGCAAGAGTCCTTATTCTGTTCTACTTTGTCTGATATTAACATTACCACTACAGCTTTCTCTAAGTTGGTAATTGTATGGCATATCTTTTTTCCTTTTTAACTTATTTATGTATTCTATTTAGGTAGGTTTCTTGTAGATAAAAAGTATTTGGGTCTTTCTTTTTAATCCCACCTCACTCTTATTTTTAATAGGGGTGTTTAGGTTATTTAATTATTTATGTATATTATTAATGTGCTATGACTAGTTGATATGGTTTGCTTAAAATCTACCATCTTGTACTTTTATTTGTTCCATATATTCTTTGTTCCTTTTCCCCTCATTTTCTGTATTTTTGGTTTGAATACTTTTTCCCTTATACTTAACGAATATTGAATTATTTGTGCCTCTTTTTAAAACATGTTTCAATTACTACCTTACTGTTTTTAATATGGATATTTAATGAATTGCAATTTATCTTCATATCAAATAAGACATATCAAATAAAGTCACCCAGTAGATCTTTTTGAGAAACTTGTGTCAAAACCTGTAATTCAAGTTGAAAAGTTACTAAATAGCTTTTGTATAACAACAGATAGGCTACAAAGACCTCCATGAAATAAAAAATTTCTATTCACAAACAGAAAGGAACAAACCAACAAATATCACTGTCGTACCTAGTAAAAAAAATTTAATAAACAATTTATTTTGCCCCATAGTTTAAAATATATTACTTGTTTTAGCCTCAAAACAATGCTATAACATAGTTATTTTTTAAGTTTGTATTATTATTAATGCATTTAATTTGATGGAAGTATACCAGAAAAACAGAAATATTGTTGTATTCAATAAAAGAACTGAAGAACTTTCAGACTGCTAATGTTAGGGGTTAGACATTTTAGCTTAGTTCTATCAGACTTTTTTTTTTCAATTTCACAATGTCTTTTACTTAGCACAGTCACTTCAAATTCCATCCACATTGTCACAAAAGGCACAATTTTATCTTTTTTAAAATAACCTAGTAGTAGTCTATTGAATATATGTATTGTAACTTCTTTATCCAGTTATCTGTCAATGAACATTTAGGTTGATTCCATAACTTGGCTAAGTGAATAGTACAGCTATGGACACAGGGTACATATATCTTTTTGAATTAATGTTCTCATATTATTTAGATAAAAACCTGGAAGTGGAATTGCTGGATCATATGGTATTTCCATTTTTATTTTTTAAGGAATCTCTGTACTGTTTTCCATAGAGTCTGTACCAATTCACATTCCCACCCAGTAGTGAAAGAGTTCCTTTTTCTCTATACTCTTGCCTTGTCTTGTTACTTCCAGTCTTTTTGATGTAGTATGCCATTCTCACACGTGTGAGGTGATGTCTTTTTGTGGTTTTGGTTTGCATTTTCCTTATAGTGAATGTAGAGCATTTTTTCATGTGCTTGTGGGCTGTCTCTATCAGACATTTTAAACCAATGGAAAAAGCACTGTTAAGCATTCATTACTAGTTTCATTTGAGTCATACACGAATGCAAGTACATAAGCAGTACGTAGTAAAGGCATCATTTGGAAAATAACAAAAGTAATGTTCATCAAAATGACTTGTTCCAGAACACAGACAGTGAGTTGAAGAGCCAATATTAGAACACAGGGGTTTGTGTTGTTGTTTCTTTACTTCATGATATGGAGATAACATGCAGAAGCTGAGAATGGGATTTAAGACTAGGAGGTTAGAGACCCACAATGTAACCTGAGGGTCAGAAATCTCAATTCTCAACTACTTCACAGAATAGAACCCTACTGAAATAAATTTATGGTATACTCATATTTTCTAGAATGCATTAAACTATAAGTAAAGGACACACATATTTATACTGTCCCAAATTAACCTGATATTCTAAGTATTCACAGTGAATTACATAAACCTTCTCACACTAATCATAAATAGCAAAAGTGCTAGACTAAATTTGCCATTTGATACATATAAGATGATATAGAAACTAACAAATATTATGTATAAACACAATAAAATTTAATAAATATAGTTACACCTCAGAAAGGGAAGCTCAGGGAAACTTCAGATTAATCTGACCAAATATTTTATCTAGCTAAAAAATACAAACTTAAATATACTTTCTTACCATAATATTGTAGTTGACATTAATGGTCTCATCTTCATAGGGGACCTTCATCTGGAGAAATTTAATATCGTTTTTTCCTTTCCTTACAACATCATAAATGGGATTTCGAGGTTGCTGGTTTTGCAGAATTTTTTTCAGTTGCTTTTCCAGAAGTTGTGGAGCATTGTTGACTACTTCAAAAACTCCATAATCTGCATTAAATCTAATTGCCTCTGAAAAGGTCTGCAAAATAAATTGATAGAGCTATGTCCTAAAATAGTTTAAAAAAGAGACACTCACTGTTTTCCAAGAAGACTTTATACTTACACACATGCAGAGACATAACATTCTGTGCTCTTAATCATTGCCTCTTCCCTTTTCAGGAGCCTGGAAATCTCTCCACTATAGGTAAGAGGGCCCATTAAATCCTTCCTCCCCAAAGGACTTATGTCATGAGATAAGTGTCAGGATAAGTTATGGCCGAAATTCCTTTGTATAAACAACTTAACTCCATGCTTCTTTGCAACTGGAAAGAAATACACACCTGGTCTCTATGAAGCAATGTTATACTCCTAGAAGGGGGTGAATTACCAGGGAAGAGTGAGTAAAGGAAGAAGAAATAACATTCCTGCTATCTCTTTCATCCCCAAGAACCATGAAAGCTAAAGTCTCCCTTGCCTAAGAGGAGAAAATTAAGTACAATGTGTTCTTCATTTAAGACCATTTCAACACCATTCCTTTCAGTGTGACCAAAAAATAGTAAAAGACAATAACATTTCTGAGCTTTTCTCAGTAATTACTAAATGCAGCCAACTTTTATGTAAAGTCAGTCAGTTAATACACAACAGCCAGAAATCTTGAGATGAATGCCAGCTGCCAATAAGTAGCTCTGTGACACTGAGTAATCACCGAATATGTTCCGAACCTCCATCTCCCCAACAAGTAAATGGCAAACTGGCTGTATCGTTTCTCATTTTGCCCTACAAACCTAGATTCAGTTTGCCTTTTCAGAATATTAATTTATTTTAGGAAAGCTTCTGTGAACTGTCTATTCATGTAAATTGATATATAGTTTAGTCATGTGGAAGACATTAAACTCTTCTGTTGGATCAGTGTCCTGAGAACAGCATTAATTTTTCAAGTTTTACTAAGAGATTGCTAGATGTACTATAATTATATGTCAGGATGTAGTAAAATTGGAATTAGAAATGCAATGTATATATGTATAGACACCTATGTGTCTCTGTGTGTGTTTTGATGCCAAATAATACCGTCTCTCTAAAGTCTGGTTGTTTCCCCTTCTAAGAAACGTCAAGTGCACAGGTGACAGAATTCAATATGAATGTCAGCCCACAGCCCAATGGTCTCAGGGCTAAGATTTCACCTCCAAATGATAAGTACAGTTCACTGGATAAGTAACAATAATTAGCAGTAAAATGCATTTAAGTTTTCTTCAATAAATAAATTTCATTGGTTGCACATTGTATCTATCTTTGAAGCATTGAATTCAAAAGGGCACTACTTACCTAAATGTTAAATGTTATCACTGAATTATACTATGACTAAACTAAACAGTTAAGTCTGCTGACATCAGAGGCCAGGTCCATCTGGTTGGGGAAAGGAGTTAAATTAAACTTGGTAGAGAATGGGCATCAAATACTATCTAGGGGTAGGGAAAATGGAGCAGTATAATAAGAAGACCATCTGGAAAAGATTTCTTCTACCTCTGAGTATGCATGGAGTAAGAGAACAAGCTTGACCTCTATTTATTGCTTTCCTTTCTTTTTTCTGCCTCCTACCCTAATGCCTGGTAGCCAGAGGAACATAAAGCTGTGACAGGCCAAAGCAAAGAATAACAATTATTTAGTTCTATAGACAAATACTTCCTGATGCTCAAGTGAAAAAAAATTAGAGGGACTGTGACACTGAGACCCTCAGTAGCCACTCGGACCTAGTAGAAAATAGTTAGGTGCAGCTGGTAGATATATCAGAAGGGATAAGAACTACAGTTTACTGAACATCTGCCATGTGCCAGGCATGTGATGGACACTTTAAATTTAAATCTGGAGTCTTTCTCTATAATCTTGAGATGACAAAATCTCATCATGGCTTTATGGCAAGTCCCCTAACAAGCTTACTACAGAACTCTACATTCATGACCACAAAACTGCTTTACACCCAGGGTTGACACATAATTCCAGCCAGGCCTAGTGGATGTTACAGACTGGCTCACTCAGGGATTCATTCCAACCTCTAAAATACAGTCTGGACAGCTAAAAACTATATAGGCCAGATACCTTGTAGCTATATTGTTATGTGTAATTTAGGTTCTGCCACTCACATGCACTCACAAAAATACTTGAATTCTGAGTGCAGTGGGGAGTGAACCAGGGTATATACATTCTGAGGAAGAAAAACTGAAGGATGTGAACACATGAAAGTAAAAAGAGAGACTGGTCAAAAAAAAATCTACAAAAGAAGGAAAACTAATTAATTGTGTTTATGATAAAATGATGTGAAATGTTCCTATTTACTTAAAAAAAGAAATATTCATTGAAAATGAGTCTTTGGGCCTCCCCTGGTGGCACAGTGGTTGAGTGCTGGGCTGCAAAGCTGCCCACAGCCTCTGCAGCGCCAGTTCAATCCCCGGCCACCGGCGAGGGTCCCACATGGTGCGCAGACCTCTCCTGCTGCGCCCGCTGCTCTCCTCAGCAGTGTATTTCGTCAGTCTGCCTGCCTGTTCTGTTCCCCACTCTGGCTCTGGTGAATTCTCTCACCCTCCAGCACTTCTGACTGTGCCCAGTGCTTGTATAAATAAATAAATCTTTTTTTAAAAAAAGAAAAAGAAAATGAGTCTTTTCCCAAAAGTAAATAACTATTTTCCTATATAAAAAGCCATGAGTTAGAGCAGATCTCTAAAGATGTTTAACAGCAATGTGATTATAAAATTATGAAAGCAGCAAAAAACTTCTCTTAGTTAAAGGAGTCAAAACTTGTCCTAGGTCATTTATTAACAGAGTGCCCAGCATCTTCCTAAGAAAACACAAAAATCCATGAAACACTGTTTCTGCCTTTAAAGAAACAAATGCACATTCATTCATTTTCTCTATGATGAAGAATCTCAACAAAATAGTGAGATTAGTGTAACATGCAAATGCTAAAGAGGAAATCTGTCATGAAAAGAGCTAATAATGAGGTAATCCCAAGGTGCCTTCCACCTTAATATGCCAGCATCAGTCCCTAATTATCCCTCCAAGAAAAAGAAGTGGGTATCTTCTATTCTTTGTATAGTTTAGTGAACACATCTCATCTAACAAATATATGAACACAGATATGTAAATAGAGACAATAAAGATTCATCAGACAAGCAGAAATGGACTCTTAGAATCAACATATAAGTGACTCATATTAGTCAAAATTATCCTCTCAAATCTTTGAAAACATCTATAAAGCACCAAGTTGTTCTATCTCTCAAGATGTTTATCACAGTCACTTTCCCCTGGTATTGAGTAGGTCACTTATTCTTCAGTTAAGGACCAGATAAAGTGGCAGGGTTATGTTTAAAGCTCATGTTTCATAAAAATACATGTTTAGAGCTAGAATCACTCTCAGCATAAGATGACTCCATTTTAAGTAGCTAGAAGGATGAGAAACAAATAAGAGTAGCAGCTTTTCATCTTCTATCTCACACCTTCTCTGGGATGTTCAGGGATTGATATGTGTGTGTCTTGGTTAGTAAAACAGACAAAATCATCCTTACTCTTCAAATCACCCTCATTCACTCAGCAGAGCATGGATAATTTGAGTAATGACACACAAACACTGCAATTCTGTTTTAACACAGAATAATTACAATAGAAATACATACATACAAAGTAGAGTGATGGCACAGGATACACTGAGTATCTTCAGGAAACTAAGGAAGATGTATGTAGAGAGTTGGATCATAATGAATAAACAGACATTCTCAGCAGGCAGACCAGAGCAAGAAAGGAATCCAAGCAAAAAGAAACAGCAAGTGTATTGAGATACAGAAGCACAAAACAAAAGGGCATCTTTGATGAACCTCTGAGTTTGACATGGCTGAAGCCTGTTATCCTTGATAACAGGATACATGCCTGGAAAGAAAGTCAGAGAATTAGTTCATCAAGGACTTTTTGTTCTATGCTATAACTTTCGGTCATATGGTATAACTTTCAACTTATCTCTTTTTTAAATTGAGGAAACCTTAATTCACAGTGCTGTATATGATTCAAAAGTACAGGATCACACCTCTTTAGATACATGTTACTCTCTTAAATTTGTGGTTCTTGAGGCCTTCCCGGTGGCGCAGCAGGTTGAGTGCAGCACTGTGAAGCTGTTTGGTCAGTAAAACAGACAAAATCATCCTCACTTTTCAAATCACCCTCATTCACTCAGCAGAGCATGGATAATTTGAGTAATGACACACAAACACTGCAATTCTGTTTTAACACAGAATAACTACAATAGAAGTATGTACAAAGTAGAGTGATGGCACAGAAGGATAGAGCTAGAATCACAGAACAGTGAAGATGATTTTGTCTGTTTTACTAACCAAACCCAATCCTCTACAGCACGGGTTCAATTCCTGGCCAGACAGGGAGATTCCCACATGGCCCGGCAGACCTCTCCTGTCGCACCTGCTGCTCCCCTCAGCAGTGCTTTTGGTCTGTCTGCCTGTTCTGCTCTCCACTCTGTCTCTGGTAAATCCTCTCACCCTCCCGCACCTCTGGCCTGTTCCCCAGCTATTGTATAAATAAAATCAATCAATTAATCAATCAATCTAAGAAAAAGAAATGTGGCTCTCAGTGAGTAGTCCCTGAACCAGCAGCAGCACGACCTAGGAACCTATCAGAAATGCAAAATTACAAGCCTTTCCCTATAATAAGAAACTCTGGGGAGTATTTGGGGCTCAACAAGTCTTCATGTGCTTCTGAGAAGCACTGCTTTAGAATGATGGAACCACTGACCAGTTTTTAGCTGGGAGAGAGAGAATCCAGGTTTAGACAGTCCTTAAGCTCACATTCTGTCTGCTACTTCATGCTGACTATCATGTGTATTCATGTAAATGGAAGGGCTGGCCATCTATGTTCTATACACAGAAGAAAGAACCCTGATCTTTGTTACCCAAAGTCCCATTATCTGCATAAAAGAGAATTTCTCTCAAACATTAAGTCTTTGTTTTTGCCCTTTCTACGCTTATCTACAACCCCCCTGAGGTTAGCTTATGTTGATGATAAAAGGTGTGAGAGATAGAAATGAGTGATGTAGGAAGTCTTTCCCCCAGAAAGCTGAGCAGGCTGATTTAGAGTACACTCAGCTTTTAATCATATGACAGGAAAAAATCTTCCGTTTAAGCCTCAAACCCAATCCTCCACAAGCTGTTACAGACTGCTCTTTCCCTTACTTAATTTTCCTATTTCAAGGGTATCAGTTTCCAAATGTTCTAAAACGAACTGACCTGAAGGTGGTGAAAGCTAACTTTGTAGTACCAGTCATCCATGTGCGAAAAATATTTTCACAGAAAAAGCAAGTGCATGAAAATATTTTTACCACAATAAATTGCTGGTTCCACATTTCTTTGAAAAGAGGAGGAAAAAAAAAACCTGTGAATAATTAGTGATGTGCTTAAACTGCCAGCCCAGCACCACTGAAACTTAGCGGGTGCCAAATTATTTAGCTGAACAGTATTTAAATTAAAAACTAATGACTAGGTTAATTTAATACATGTTCATCTCGGCTCCAACTCTGTCTCTACTAATTGAGCTCCAAAGCTATATTTTAAACATGCATCCTAGTCAGTGAATGAAAAACATCTGACTACTTGAGTATAACAAGTCAGTTACCAATAACAACTTCTTTTAATCTAAATTTTATTGTCATTTTAGATGTTTACCCATAAACTATTTATTGGACATATTCACCAATAAGATGGAGGGGATAATGTGCCACATACAATGCACAGAGAATAGCCTTAGTTAGTAAAATGAGTTATGTTAAGTAATTTGAGTGCTTTACGTTGGAACTACAAGGTTTGATCCCCTTCCTTAGGTAAAAATGTAAACTATACAGTACGACCTAGAATTCCATCAACACCTTTAAAAAAAAAATCTTCGCATGTTTAAATTATGGCAGGGGAAGACCCAAGCCCTTCTTTCCCCTTCATCCCACTCATTTCCCCAATCTAGTCTCTCTCTCCCCTTACCCAACAATCAATCTAACATATAACTCCTTCAAAAAGCTGAAAGAAATTATAATAGTTTACAGATTTTAAAAAAGTGTGGAGAATCAGTCCAAAAAAAAAAGAAGTTATGGTAAAATTCCAAAGGCACATAGCTAAGCTATGTCTGGCAAACACATGACATACCTATCTTGCAAGGAGGGTATAGAATAGGCCACCCCTTCAGCTTCTGCAAACCATAAATGTCACAAACATTCTAAGCCACCCACAGAGGACCAACCTAAATCTGTATGTGGGCTCATCTACTCAATCCCACAATAGTCACTGAGCATAAAACACACCAAACAAAACCAAAAGGGGGGAAAAAAAAAACTTTTCACACTATAGTACAGAAGAAAACTTAATAAGCAAACACTTGTCCATAAAGAGTTGACAGCAAAAAAACCTCCCAGACACCAAATGAAAACAATATCTAAATGTGAACCTGGCACCAGAACAAACGGAATGAAGTTATGAAAGCTAGGATTTGGAAAGTGCCATAATCATTTATAATAGCGGCAACTGTCCTGGATTCTCTTCATCAAAAAATAACATGAAGGCAGGCTACTAACCATCAATTTCTGGATCTTACAGTGTGTCCCAAGGATGTAATGGTGTAATGGAAAGACATAGTGTAGGAGCCAGAAAACCTGATTCCTAGACCCATTTCTACCATAATCCCATTAGGGAACCTTAGCAATGTCACTACAGATGTGGAAGAAGTCTCAGAAGTCTCCAAAATCCAGATGACCTACAGGCCCTTTCTCATGAACATGTTATATGTACACTCTCAGGCTTAGATTATTGGGGATTTTGAGGGGAAGTGGGTGGAGGTGATACAGCAGGGGACAAAATATAAGAAGATTAGAAGGTTTATTTCAATGCTCTTACATGAAATGAAATGAAAATGAAATAAAGACAGAATCTCCTCAAGGTGCTTTCTGAGATACAGAAGAAAGAAACCTATCCTTGGCCCCAGAAAATTTACAATGTAGCTTCTGAGAAAATAAACAGAGAAGAAGGAATTAATCAAATTTTCTTCAGTTGGAAAATGTTGCTTTCCCATCCAATACATGTACTTCCTATAAAATATTTCCAAAAGATGATTTCCTAACCTAAACCCAAATATCTCCAATCATAGGGAGTTTACTCCTTCGCAGTCAGCCCTTCTCATTGCTAGAAAACAAACTTTAAACTTCTTCTCAGAGAAAAATAATTTCCTTGTAAGTGCTGACTCTGAGACTGCACTCTCACTCCACAGAATGTTACCCCTTATTCCTCAATCAGATCTTCAAATAATTGGAAAGAGCTACTCCATTCCAACTCCTCTCCCAAGCCAGGTGCAACACTCACACTTCTTTCAACCCATCCCCATCTGACATGGTTTCCAGAGCATTCACTGGCTGAGTCTTCCCAAGTCTGGTTTGGCAGAGCAACTCTTAACATACAGCACCAAGCAAGGAATACCACTCAAATGCAGTCTGACAATTCAATCCAGCTCAAAGAAAACATTTACTGAGTGCTTTCTATGCTCCAGACTAATATTTTTCTTGACCTTAATTATATTTCTAAGAATTCTCCCTAAAAACACATTAGCTTTGTTTGTTTTAGCTCATTTCAGACTACCATAATAAATATGAGACAGTCTCTGTTGTCCAAATTATCAGTTCATTGCTCCACTGCCAGTTCTATAGTCATTACAGTAGAATAGGGCAATTTTTGAGCAATATGGACATGGGTGGATCCTGTCACTTACAGGCTGAGTGACCTTAGGTTGGAAAAATGCTCATTCATTTGTAATGGATCATGCAAGTCTCTGAGAAAAATAATTTTTACAAGTCAAAGCCAATGACAGATTTGTGTGGTTGAGAAGATTTTTCTAAGTTGACAATGATTTATAATCTAATTAAAGAGTGACTGCTCCTCATGTTTCAGGAATGGAAGATGACATGAACAAGTTAGTGAAGGAAAAGGAAAGAGAAGCCCTAATTCTGTGCCAGGCACTCCACATACATTGCTTTATTTCATAATAGTCCTTGTAAGATACTTACATTGTTGCCACAAACTAAGAAACTGAGTTAAGTAATTAAGGATCACATGGAGAGATGTGACAAACACAGTCCCACCCCTATATTAACCATCACACTGGGAGATGAGCACAGGAAGAATCTATGTGGTCAAGGTGAGTGGAAGTGGATAGGGTAAGGCAGGAGTGTGTGCAGGTGAAACAAGTAGAATGAAGCTAGAGTTAAAGCTAAAGAGGTAGAGGCCTAGTCACAAAGGTCAATTCTATACTAAGGAATATGGACTGCAGTCTGCAGGCTATTAAGAGTCAACCACTCCTCACTGTGGTAAATGGACCAATTCAAACACTGAAAACTAATTCCACAGATGTTAAAGGCTTTGGAGAGAAAGGAATATGAGTATATAATGTGTTGGGTGTATTGCTTCCCTACCTAAAGGCAGATAGGGAGGGCTTTCTGAACAGAAGTGACTGGAATCAGGGGAGCACTGCAGGCAGAAAAGCCCTGAGTGCACTTGGCATACTTATGTCTGTGAAACATGAAGAAGGCTAGTTAGCCTGGCAAAGAGTTAGCAAGGGGAAGGGGAATAAGAAATAAAAATCAAGTGATGGCAAAAGCCAGATCACATGGGATTTTGTATTTCATTCTTCTTGAAATGAGAAACCATCAAAAGGGATTTTAAATTTTAAACAAGATTCAATTTATTATTACTTTTATTAATTGAAATCATAATATATTGAGTTTATGGCTCCATAACTATCCAAAAATGAGATTTTCATTTGACACACTTACTGGTAGGTAAATCCATTCTGGCTAGGAACTTGATTTGAGAAACCATTATTCCTTCTTCCTACTCCCAGATTCTTTTTTTTTTTTTTTTATTAATTTTTTTTTTATAGAGGCATGTTTTATTTATTTATTTGTTTGTTTGTTTGTTTGTTTGGTTTATACACGCACTGGGTATAGTCAGAAGCACGGGAGGATGAGAGAATTCACCAGAGCCAGAGCGGGGAGCAGAGCAGGCAGAAGGACCAAAGTACACTGCTGAGGGGAGCAGCGGGCGGCAGGAGAGGTCTGCGCGCCATATGGGACCCTCCTCCGGTGGCCGGGGAGCAGCCGGGGATCTAATCGGCACCACAGAGGCCGCAGGCAGCTTCGCAACCCAGCGCTCAACCGCTGCGCCACCGGGGAGGTCCTCCCAGATTCTTTTATGAGCTCTGTTAACAACATTTCCCCTTCTATGCATCTTGCAGCACAAAGTATGGGTAATTAATAAATTGAATGTGTGTAACTAAACACTGATACAAACGAGGGCAGGAGAAGGTAAAAAGGGGCGAAGAGAAAGAGCTGAAAGAGAAAGGAGAGGGGAAAATGTAAAGTGGAAGGATTTGAGAAATGAAAAAGAGGAGAGAAGTGGCCCAGATGGGGGTCAAACTTCAGGTATCTACTGGGGTGAGATGAAAAGCATGCCTGCATAGACAGAGTTTAATACAAATCACACTCTCAATTCACCTAATGCCTGAAAGAAGCATACAAAAATGGCAATGTCTATTCTGACTGGTCAGTAGGACTTAAGCTTAATTTTTTGACATCTCAGGTAAATTTGCTATACTCTTGTTAGGTTACTTCTACATTTTAAAGTCTTTTTTAAAATAAAGTTAAGGAAATTTATTTTCTGGAGCAAGTAAAAAGTCAAGATAATCACATATCTTGAGACAAGAAATATAAACCTTGAGAAACTGAAATCAGACCCAATTTAGAGATTTTTCTTTTACAATTTCACAAAAAAAGTGTTTTTTGGAGAAAGACTACAGAATGCAGAGCCAAAATGAAACACTACATAATTTGGAAAAACAAACTTCTGACAATTTTGTGATGCTGCTGGGTTTTTTACAATATACAAATGGACTATGAATGTTGAAGAGTTGGACCAAACCAGAACCCACTGGGGTGTCCTGTAATGTTGTTCAGGCCTGAATGTGGAAAGACAACAAGCCCAGAACGGTTCCAGAGACCTAGCTGTGCCAAAGGGAGGAGACAGTACAAACTATTTTGGGGAAAAAAAAAAAATCCCAAAACAAACAAGTATGCACGCACAGATAAATCCACACACACAAAAACTAATCTAGGCAACAAAGTACATTTAGCACTTTTCCTTCAAAAGACATTTTTAGGAGTTGAGCATTGAGATATAGCACATTTTTTATTTTATTTTTTTTTAATAGAGGCATGTTTATTTCTTTATTTATTTGTTTTGTTTGTTTGTTCTGTTTACACATGCACTGGGTACAGTCAGAAACGCGGGAGGGTGAGAGAATTCACCAGAGCCAGAGCGGGGAGCAGAGCAGGCAGAAGGACCGAAGTACACTGCTGAGGGGAGCAGCGGGCAGCAAGAGAGGTCTGCGCGCCATGTGGGACCCTCCTCAGGTGGCCGGGGAGCAGCCGGGGATCGAACCGGCGCCGCAGAGGCCACGGGCAGCTTCGTAACCCAGCGCTCAACCGCTGCGCCACCGGGGAGGCCCGAGATATAGCACATTTTATGGTCCACTCCCTTTAAAATTACTTGAGACTTTTTTATATTCCTCATTTTCCCTGGTAAATATATATATACAGGGACCTCTGTACTGCTTTCCACAGTGGGTGAACCAACTTGTATTTCCATCAACAACGCACAAAGGTTCCCTTTTCTCCACATTGTCAATAATATTTGTCATCTCTTGTCTTCTCAACAATGGACATTCTAATATCATTCTTTCACTTAAACAGCTTTACAGAGACATACTTCACCCTTTTAGTGTACAATTCAATGAGTTTTTTTCCAGTATATTCACAGAGTTGTGCAGGCATCATTACTGCCTAATTTTAAAACATTTTAATTACTCCAAAAAGAAATCCATTCCCTATCCCCATTCTAGCAACCACTAATCAACTTTCTGTCTCTCAAAGCATTATTTTTGATGATACAAAAATTGAATGAAATAAATTTCATGTTATTGAAATAACATAAAAGTATGTTAAATTATGGTAGATCCATTCAATAAAATATTATGTGGCTATTAGAAATTAAGACTGTATTAACAGGTAAACTACACATGATATAATGCTTAAGATTATTTTTCACTAAAGCTTTGACTTACCATCAGTTTATAATACCATATAAAGTTTGGGAGTACTTCTTCACATTGCTAATATATCAAAGTTTTCATAACAGCAGTGAAAACCTTTTCTCATCTAATTTTCTCTTATCTGACATTCCTGATTGATTTTATTTACTTAAAACACTATAAGTGCTTTCATGTGCCCCATTTAACTTTCTCTATACCCTTCAATACTCACTATCAGTCATTGCTGTTCTAGACTGAAAATCTATAATTTGGCATCCACCTATGTCTTATTTTGCTATAAAAGTTTAGTTGCCATAAATACAAATTCCATTTTAATATTTGCCAAGAGGATAACAATAATTGCTTAGATGCAAGAAATTCAGTTTCTTAAATTTTTGATATTCCGTTCTATCACAATTATGTAAGCAAGACTGAAATGGTGCCAAATAAACTATATTAGATTTTGCACAGAATGCTTTTGATGATTAGAAAAATCCCAGTTTACTTCAATTGAGTTACTAAATATGATTCAAATCTGAATGACTGATCCGAAGACACAAACTTTACCTAAATGTTTTAATATTTTAAAAAATACTGTATCTAATAAATTTATCTCACAAGATAATTCAGAGAACACAGTATTTTACCTTTGATAATATAGTCAAAAGAACATAATAATGTACTTACTGGAAGACTTAGGAATTCATTAAAATAGTCCACAAGGATATCATCTGTGGCCAAAGAATCTTCCTACAAAAAAACAAAATGTAAGCTTAATATGCTGTCTTAAAATGTACCAATATTATTCTCTAATTCTGTTATCAATAGTTTATACTATAAATCTCCAAATTCTTTTCAGTTGATCAACAATGAATGAACCCTCTGTAAACAGAACACAGTGGTACAATCTCTGGATGGAAGAACCAAGAAAATAGATGTAGCATGCTCTTAAAAGACAGTGTGACTGTGGTAAACTGGAAAAGAGCATACATGAAAATAAAGCACAACACTTAAATGAAGGAAGCACTGACAAACACAAAATGATCTAATGAAGCTTTCCCATGGACATACTAAAAATTATGTTCTGTAAAAATAAAGGTACAGTGAAGCAAGACAGAACCAGCCTTTAGGATAAAAGGAAATTCAAAACGTAGATTTCATAAACTGCCAAATGGAAGTGATAAGCTAAGTGAAGAAAATATTGTATTGCCTCCCTCTGAGAATGAGAAAGTTTCAGTAATTTGAGACCTGCTTAACTTTTGCATGAAGAGCTTTGACAATGCATGTGTTCTAACCATAAGGATTGTATGCATTTTTTCCATAACTATCTCTTCCACCAATAATGTGAATTTTTAAATTGACAAAATTGGAAAGCCACTGCCAAGAACAAATTCTCTCTTCCAAATACAACACCTTATTTTATTAGCAATTGTTTCCATTGTGTCAAAAGCACGTCATGGCATACTGTTTTACAGTACATATGTTTATTTTGTTATTCATAATTATATTTCAATTTCACAAATCTAACATGAAAGTTGGCAATATGACACAATGCTATTATTTCCATATGGCTGAATAGTTTCTACCTATACTTGCCAATTTAAAAAAAAATAAAATTAGTATTGAAGTATAAGGGAAAAACTATAGTATATTAACACCTACTTTGGAAAATTGATTTTCAAGGTAATTTCTTTAATTTCAGTATCAGCATAGGTATAAGCAATCACTTCTAACATTTATATCAAGGAACTTACAAAAAATTGGAACTGATTAGAAGAACAAGAAGCTAAGAATTTTGTTTACTATAATCTCAACTGATTAAAACAATAATAGGACCTCATAAATCTATTATCTTCATGGTGTCTCCTTAGTTATTAGAAAAAAAATTTCTACTTCGTGAAGTCCTACTCAAGCACAGCAAGGCAGGTAACATTTGGAGAAGACTATCTGCAGTTAACAACATTCACATTTTGCCTTTCAAAGTTAATTTTTGGGGCTTTATTTAGTGAGCTCCCTAGTTTCTGCTAACTCTTAGGAAAAATAAACTGAATTCAATGAATGTGTTTAATATCTCCTAGGTAGAAAGCATTGTGTTACATTAAGGATGACCAAATTTCACACTGTGGGCTCATGTTCAAAAATTCATAGTTGGAAAGGGTAAGGATTTTTTAAATTAATAACACAATTGTCATGTTAAAGGAGGTAAAGGAGTACCTTGTTAGTTTTCCTAAAACATGAGCTTTGATTGTTAGCCTTACTACAGAATGCATATTTGAGACCTAGATATCACCTGGAGTTTGGCCAGCCCCATTACCAGAAATGTCTAGATAATCCTCAGATTTATATATTCATTTGCAGAAGCTTCACACTTCTAGGAGACGCTAACTCAATGCTTTCTAAATTATGTGTTAAAGTACCTGTTCTGTTTTGCTTCTTTCCCTGATTCATTGAAGACAGAGAACTTTTATATGTAACAATAAAAATGAAATACCAAAAAATGAAATAAAATATATACATGTACTAACCCAACTTTTTATTATTAAATTCAATAGGTATACACACACTCTGTCAAATTACCATAAAGTTTTTAAACATGTACTCTTGATTCCTGAACTTATGTTGACGTGGACTAGTAAGGGTTCTCTGGTGGTATCAGTGCTCAGGCCCTACTCATGCAGTGCTGCTCTGGACCTGTGGGAGACTATTTGCTTTCCACTCTCTCGGGTCCCCCTGGAATCTAACCACACTAAGAGGGCACATTCTTGGTTTGCACTTACAAACATGGAAACTTAAAGTATTATCCAAATACTTAAAAATCTGTATTTCTTTTCTGAAATCATTTCTTTAATTTCCACCAAGATTAAACAATACTTTTGCTGAAATCAGGGAAGTTCTGCAATGGAAATAAATGTAGTCTCTATGTGCTCTCTTTAATCTTGTACTTTAATGGAAAGACCTGTACTTCTCTAAATAAATAAGCACATTTTCCCACTGTAGTTTCTAGTTCAGTATGTTCATATCAGTAACAACACAATCTTGTGACCCAATGAGGATCTGATAAGCCCTTTGTTCTTAAAATCTTTTTTTAAAGATTTATTTTATATTTATGCATATAAGAGCTGGGTGTGTAGGCCAGAGGTGCAGGGATGGTGCAGGGATGGCAGCAGGGGGCTTGTTAGAGGATTCACCAGAGACAGAGTGAGGAGCAGAAGAGGCAGACTGACTGAAATACACAGCTGAGGGGAGCAGAGGGCATGACAGGAAAGGTCTGCTGCACCCTGAGTGGGGTTAGCTCCCTGACTGGGGATGGAACTCGTGCTGCAGTGGCTGCCGATAGCTTCATAGTGCTGAGACTTCACCTCTTGCACACCTCTTGCATTTAAGGGAGATCCTTAAATACTTTTTTTTTTTTTTAATAGAGGCATGTTTTATTTATTTATTTATTTGTTTGTTTGTTTTGTTTGTACATGCACTGGGTACAGTCAGAAGCGCAGGAGGGTGAGAGAATTCACCAGAGCCAGAGCGGGGAGCAGAGCAGGCAGACTGATGAAATACACTGCTGAGGGGAGCAGCGGGCGGCAGGAGAGGTCTGCGCGCCATGTGGGACCCTCCTCCGGTGGCCGGGGAGCAACCGGGGATCGAACCGGCGCCACAGAGGTCGCCGGCAGCTTCGCAACCCAGCACTCAACCGCTGTGCCACCGGGGAGGCCCTAAATACTTTTAATTAAAAAAAAATTTAAGGACTTGATCCAAAGAAGGAGGAACTCAGTTATTTTCCACAAATTTCTATACTCCAGTCATATGGCCATTTTTAAATGAACTAAGTCTCCATATTTGGATTAATATCTTCTAAATAGCCAATAAACTGTTGTTGGTTAATGGTGCAATCAAGAAGAAAAACGACTTATAATCAATTCCTCCATTACATCATTACATGAACCTGACTGCAAAATATGCAACATAGAGTCTCTGCAAAATGATGCAATGGAAGGTAAAAACATTTTTTCAAAATTGAATATGTTCTTGGAACCTGTTTTTTCACGTGTTACAGGTACACATCTGTGAAAGTGAAGTCAGCTTTTCCATTTTTAGTCCAAACTTTTCAAATATCCTCCTGAAAGAGGGTTAAGCAAAATGTGCTTGCTAATTATGATGGGCAATTTTTTTCCTTAAAAATTATTTTTTTGACCCTCAAATCAGATAACTATAGTATCTTCACAACTGTAAAGACACAAGATATACAGAGACAACCTTATAAATAAGGAAGAGGTAATAAGACACAAACCATAGTCCAAGAAAGACTATCACACATGACACCGTAAGAAAATCACAATTAAACCATTTCCTCACAAAGGAGAAAAAGGTGTTATCTGGTAAGAGGAATCAGAAGAGTCTCGAGTAGGGAAAAAGACATTTGAGGACATTTTGAAAAACTTCAAGCTCTGTATCTAGAAATACAAGTATGAGAAGCAATAATGCACACTAGAGACAAATGCACGAGCAAAGGGAGGTCAGAAAGGAAAACAAAGTGTTCACAGTCAGCTAATAGCAGAAGTAGAAAAATAACTTGTTTTAAACTTCCTTTCAAGCCATTCATACATTAAACCCAAGCCATTCAATAAATTTCCAATGCAGAATCCTAAAATGACACACTTTAGATTGCAATTACCATCAACCATGAGATGGCATATACTGTATTTCCAAAATTACAGCTATCAGGATAAACTATTCTTGTTTATTCTCCTGAAAGTCCACATAATTTTCCCCCTCCTTCTTAAATTTGTCAATCACTAGGCTAGAGCTTCCCACCAGATACAGGAGGTATTCATGCAATGACATGAGGTGGTGCAACAATGAAACTCAGCAGGGTCAAGTGAAAGGGGACCTCTTGCCCTTAAGGCAACCAAATTTTAAAAGGATGGCTGGCACACCCCATACAGTAATTTCTGGTAGTGAGCAACCTTGTTTGGACAATTCAGATTCAACTGCCTCACCTGGAGACAGTGTTTTATGAACCACATCCCACACCTATAGTATACACAACACAGAAGTTGCTTGAGCTCTGAGTATGGATTTATTAGCTAGCTGTAGAACATTACACTGCCCCCATGAAGCTGCTACAGGAGTTTCTGGTTGAGAAGTCCAAGAAGATAGTACATAGTCATATAAATGCTGGTAGTTTGGAGAAAAAAATAAGGGAGATCCCAGAAGGCTAGAGATGACAGCTTCCAATCTTTGCCTTCACTTACATAAAATATGTCAGTCTGCTGAATGTAAGACCAGAAATTGTAGAAAACATAGAAGAAAACAAAAATTGTGTGTGTGTGTGTGTGTATATATATATATATATACACACACACACACACATATATATGTATACATATGTATACATATATACATATCAAAAAAGACAAACTTACGGCATTCACAGCAACATGGAAGGACCTGGAAGGGATTATACACACTAAAATAAGTCAGAAGGAAAAAGAAAAGTATCTGATGGTTTCACTTATAAGAGGAACATGGGGAAACCATACAAGGGATCAGAAAAAAAGACAAAACTAGCAGTCAAATTATAAATTGGAGGCATTCTTCAGGGGAGAGGGAGGGAAAGAGATCAAAATAGGAGGGAAGAGGACAAGAGTCTATGGTGAAGATTCACAGGTGTCTTGGTGGAGGTAATTATATGGGGACAACATCTGAGTGAAGAAATCAAACACTGTACAAAAATGAACAATGATGTAGAAATAATATTTCTGTCTGTTGGCAACTAATGGATCTTGTTGGCAAGTAATGGATCCTTGTAGTAATATGCAGGCTAGATACAAGGCAATCATTCAGTAAATGCATGCATAAACTTCAATATAGTTTCATTATTTTGAAATATTTGACACAAAACATTTTATTTATAAATCTGTCTAACCTAAGAAATTTTAAAACAGTGTCTTGAAAGAAGAAAGAACTGTCAAATTTTAAGTTTAATTTCAACTCTTGTAGTCTTTAATAGTAATAGAAAGTAGTTTACAATATTTCAAAACCTGCTGGGTGGTAAATTTTCTCACCAACAGAAACTATTCAAGTATCCTTAGATATTACCATTAAAAAATGTCTTTGTTAGGAATTGATAAAAACTTGGTATTAAAATTGATAATAAAACTTTATATTAAAATGTTATGTTCATCAAAAATTAAAAAAAAACACACCTAGAAAATAATCCCTTTACAGTAACATTAAAAGGAATAACTTAGTCAAACAGGCAAAGACAAGTACACTAGAATTATGAAACATGGCTGAAGAAACTAGAGAAGACACAAGTAAATGAAAAAACATACCATGTTTATGGATTGGAAGACAATATTGTTAAAATGACAATGCAACTCAAAGCAATCTACAGATGGAATATAATCTACATCAAAATTCCAATGAAATTTTTTTTTCAGATATTGAAAAACCCATCCTGAAATTCATATGAAATCTGAAGGGAGCTTGAGTGGCCAAAACAATCTTGAAAAAGAGTAAAGTTGAAGAACTTATATCCTGATTTCAAAATTCACCACAAAACTACAGTAATTAAAACTGTACTGGCATAAAGACAGGTATATAAACCACAGGAATAGAATAATGAGTTCAAAAATATTTATGTCAAGTGATTTTCAAAAAGGTTCTAAGATTATTCAGTAGAGAAATAACACTTTTCAACAAATGGTGTTAGCAAAATTGAATATCCACACACACAAGAATCAAGTTATGTCCTTACCACATACCACATACAAAAATTAACTCAAAATGGGGCCTCCCCTGGTGGCGCAGCGGTTGAGCACTGGGCTGCAAAGCTGCCCGCAGCCTCTGCAGTGCTGGTTCGATCCCCGGCCGCCAGCGAGGGTCCCACATGGCGCGGCAGACCTCTCCTGCCGCGCCCACTGCTCCCCTCTGCAGTGTATTTCATCAGTCTGCCTGTTCTGTTCCCTGCTCTGTCTCTGGTGAATTCTCCCACCCTCCTGCACTTCTGACTGTGCCCAGTGCTTGTATAAATAAATTAAAATATCTTTTTAAAAAATTAACTCAAAATGGATCAAAAACCTAAATATAAGAGCTAGAGTCATAAAATACTTAGAAGAAAACATAAGGATAAGCCTTCAAAACCTTGGATTTGGCAATGCATTCTTAGATATGACAACAAAAGTATGAGGAACGAAAGAAAAAATAAATTGGGCTTCCTGAAAATTGCACACTAAAGGATTCTATTAAAAAAGTGAAAAGACAACTTACAAAACACACGGAGAAAATATTTTCAAAGCATATTGATAAGGGTTTAATATCCAGAATATATAAAGAATTCTAAATACTCTGCAAGAAGAAAAAATAGACAACCTAAGTCATTTAAATGAGCACAAGACTTGAATAGATATTTCTCCAAAGAAGATAAACAAATGGTCAATCAGGACATGAAAGATGCTCAACATCACTGGCGACTAGAGAAATGCAAACCAAAACCACAATGAGATTTCATTTCTCATCTACTAAGTTTTTCTTAAAAAGAAATGTATTGGGTGTGATGGTAAATGGGTGAATTGGTGAAGGAATTCTATGGGGACTACACCTGAGGGGGGGGAGGAAATATTGTTTAAAAATGAACAATGATGTAATATATATATAAATAAAAAAATTTTTTAAAGTATTGGCAAGGATGTGGAGAAATGGCAATCCTAGTGCATTGCTGGTGAGGATATGAAATGGTACACAATAAAAGAGTTCCTCAAAATATTAAACATGCAAGTATTATATGATCCCACAATTTCATTTCTGGATATGTGCCCAAAAGAAGAAAGGCAGGGACATCCATGTTAAGAGCAATGTTATTTAATTGCCAAAAGGTAGAAACAACCTAAACAGCTATCAATGTTTAAAACAACAAACACAATAGGGTTATATATACTATGTAATGTCAATCAGTTTAATGAAATTCTGATGTATGCAGCAAAATGGATAACCCTCAAAAATGTTGTGCTATATAAGCCAGATAGAAAAGGAAACTATATCCCCCAAAGAACTAAGGAGAGTACAAAATATATTAAGTTTTTTATATTTTTTATATAAATTTTCCCTATGAGAATTATCAAAGACTAAGTTAAAAAAAAAACAATGAAGTAGAAAAGGTGTGTAAGAAATATAGACTATATATCAAAAGCCTTTTGCAAAAAAAAATTAAGTGAAACAAATTACACTAATTATTCATATATGATAATGCTCAGCAACCAAAATTAATCATCTAATAGTATTTTCTAGACATATGCTACATGCTATAGGGAATATTAAGGTGTGCTAGACATAGTACTGTCCCTACAGTAGTTCATAATTTTGCTAAGAAATTATAACAGTTATATATAAAAATACATACACATTTACATATATATAAAATACATACAAGGTAATATGTTTCTGACACCCTAAAAAATGATTTATTCTAAATCAGTTTATTCTCTCCTTTAAGGTTAAAGATTCCATGTAAAGATTTAAATACTTTGCAGATATCCATGACGCATTGTACTTTTTAGACCACTGATTAAGAAACTATAATTTGATATGCAAGCAGCTATAAACCAGAGACATATTATGGGGGGGAGGAAGGGAGAGGAAGGACTAGGGTCAAAATAAGGGGGGGGGGAGTGCAATTGTATGGGGAATATAACCAAAATGAAAATGCATACATTGTGCAAAAATGAAAAATGATATAAGAATTATATAAAATATTTTTAAAAAAACAGTTGGCAAGGGAAAAAAAGAATAAGAAGTTGACTCTTCTCCATTTAAATAAATAAATAAAAACCATATGATAATATCAATAGATGCTGAGAAAGCTTTCGACAAAGTGCAACACCCATTCATGATAAAAGCCCTTGAAATTCTTGGGATACAAGGAACATACCTCAACATCATAAAGGCCATATATGACAAGCCAACAGCCAGTATCATTCTCAATGGTGAAAAGCTGAAAGCAATTCCATTAAGATCTGGAACAAGACAAGTATTTCCACTCTCACCACTGCTTTTCAATATAATGCTGGAAGTCCTAGCCAGAGCAATAAGAGAAAGACATACAAGGAATCCAAATAGGAAAAGAAGAAGTCAAACTATCACTATTTGCAGATGATATGATAATATACATAGAGAACCCCAAAAACTCCACAGAAAAACTAATTCAACTCATCAATCAGTTCAGTAAAGTGGCAGGATACAAAATCAACACGCAAAAGTCAGTAGCCTTCCTATACACAAACAATAAATCTGAAGAAGAAATTAAAAAAAAAAACATCCCTTTTATTATCAAAACAAAAAAAATCAAATATTTGGGAATAAATCTAACAAAAGAGGTAAAGGACCTATACAAAGAAAACTATAAGACACTGTTAAAAGAAATAGAAGAAGACACAAAGAAATGGAAAGACATCCCCTGCTCATGGATTGGAAGAATAAACATTATTAAAATGGCCATCCTACCAAAAGCAATATACAGATTCAATGCTATTCCAATCAAAATCTCAATGGCATTCTTCAAAGAAATAGAACAATTATTGATGAAATTCATATGGAATCACCAAAAACCCCGAATAGCCAAAGCTCTCCTGAAAAAGAAAGAAGGGAATGGAGGCATCACACGCCCAGACTTCAAACTATACTACAAAGCCATAATCATCAAAACTGCATGGTATTGGAACAAGAACCGACATACAGACCAATGGAATCGAATAGAAAATCCAGAAATAAACCCACAGATTTATGGTCAACTAATCTTTGACAAAGGAGCAAAGACTATGCATTGGAGCAAAGAAAGTCTGTTCAATAAATGGTGCTGGGAAAACTGGGTGGCTACATGCAAAAGAATGAAGCTTGACCACTACCTCACACCATACACAAAAATCAACTCAAAATGGACTAAAGAACTAGACATAAGACCTGAAACCATAAAATACATAGAAGGAAATATAGGTGAAACACTACGTGATATTCACATCAAAGACATCTTTACAGACACATCACCCAAAGCAGTGATAGTGAAGGCAAAGATAAACAGCTGGGACTACATCAAATTAAAGAGCTTCTGCACAGCAAAAGAGACAATAACAAAAACAAAGAGAAACCCCACCAACTGGGAGAACATTTTTGCATACAACACTAATGATAAAGGACTGATCACAAAAATCTGCAAAGAGCTGATGAGACTCAACAACAACAAAGAAAATAATCCAGTCAAAAAATGGGCAGAAGAGCTAAAAAGAAACTTCTCTGAAGAGGAAATGCAAATGGCCAACAGGCATATGAAAAAATGCTCAACATCACTTGTAATCAGGGAAATGCAAATCAAAACTACCATGAGATACCACCTTACACCAGTGAGAATGGCACATATTAAAAAAACTAGCAACAACAAATGTTGGCGAGGGTGTGGAGAAAAAGGAACTCTTCTGCACTGTTGGCGGGAGTGCAAACTGGTCCAACCACTATGGAGAGCTGTGTGGAGATTTCTGGACCTACTAAACATAGAGCTTCCATATGATCCAGCAATTCCACTCCTAGGGATTTACCCAAAGGACACAGAAACATCAATTCCAAAGAGCACCTGCACCCCTATGTTTATAGCAGCACTGTTTACAATAGCTAAGCTTTGGAAACAGCCCAAATGCCCAAAAATAGATGACTGGATCAAGAAGATGTGGTACATATATACCATGGAATATTACTCAGCATTCAAAAAAGATAAACACATGCCATTTGCAGCAACATGGATGGCGCTGGAAGGGATCATGCTCAGCGAAATAAGCCAGAAAGAAAAAGAAAAACACCAGATGGTCTCACTCATAGCAGGAATCTAGAAAACTTAAATAAGGGACCAGGAAAATGAATAACTACAAGAAAGTGAAAATCAAAATCCACAAAAAACTATGAACCAGAGACACTCTATGGGGGGTAGGGGGCGGGAAGGGAGGGATGGGGGTCAAAATAAGGGGGTTGCAATTGTATGGGGAATATAAAAATAAAATTTATTATTAAAAAAATAAAATGTACAAATAAATAAATAAATAAATAAATAAAATTCTCCATGTGTATCTCTGGCAAAAAAGAAAATATAATAAGAAAAAAGCTACTATGAATATAGGAACACTTTATTTTTATACTGCCAATAATGGAAAACCAAAATAGCACAATTTAAATAAAACAGAAGTTTGTTTCTTATATGTAATCATAAGTTGTTCAGGACTGGCACTGTGTTTTCACAAATGTCAAGAGACCCTTTGATCCTGTGACTCTGCCAGCCTCAAGACGCCACTTATATCCCATAGTCCAAGATAACTGCTTCAGGGGCCTCCCCTGGTGGCGCAGTGGTTGAGCGCTGAGTTGCGAGGCTGCCAGCAGCCTCTGCAGCGCCAGTTCAATCCCAGGCCACCGGCAAGGGTCCCACAAAAAAAAAAAGATAACTGCTTCACCCCAGAATCACATCCTCATTCCAGTCAGCAGTAAAGTAGAAAAAAAGGGTACATTTCTACCTTACACTTCTGTGTTTTAGTCAGAGTGACATTGGTTCTAATTGTGGCTTGACTAATTACTAGCTGTGTGACAAGGATCAGTTGTTTAATCACTGAACACCTTTGCTTTCCAGAAGTAGGTCACAACCCTCCTGCTTATATTCCATCAGTCAGAGTGTGGTTGCATGACCATGTGTAGCTGTAAGGATCTATAGTTTGTATTATAGGAAAAGGAAAAATGAGTAGAAGAAACCAGAAATCTCTGCTACACACTTTTTTCTAAGAATACTAATGAGAAAAAATACTTTCACACTTTTGAAAAACAAAGGTAAATATATGTATAAGACATAGGAATTATTCACCCTACAAATAAAGCATGATGTGCATATGAACTTAAAGATCTGGTCACAAACTGGTCTCAACTGGAAAGCCGCACAAGGGCTCAAAGGCAATCTGGATGATTTTAAGTTGGAAAGGTTTCATGGCAGAGATGAACTGTGCCTGAAAGAATGTGGGAGATTGTGAAATACATGGGGGAGAGCAACTGAGACAAAACTCAGCAGCAAAGGAGAGGAGGCAAGTGTAGCAGCTTGGCTGCGGCAGGAGGCATGTGGAAGCACTTTATAAACCCAAAACAGTATGAATGTTGTCTTTATCACATAGGAAAGTATTGAGAGGTAAGGTTAAAAAAAGTTGAAAAGTTATGAAAAAAAGATTCTGAACATTAAAGGGAGGTTTTGGACAATAGGGTTCTGCCAGTTACTAGATGTGTGGCCTCAGGTCAAGTGACTTAACTTCTGTGAACTTCTACTTCCTCATCTGTGAAGCTTGGATGTTAACAACTACCTAATAGGGTTGTTTTGAGGTTAAATACTAGCATGGAGTCAACAGTCAGTAAGTCGTAAGATTAATAAATGGCCTGAACAATCAGATAACATGGTGATTTTTTTTTTTAGGAGTTAATAGCAACCTGACAGGGTAGGAGTGATGGGAGAAGGAAAATCTAAAGTTAGAGAAAAGCAATAGCCAGTATTCCACCACAGTGGATGCACAAAGGTTTGCACTTTAAACATTAGGCAAAGAAAAATTGAAGTTGGCAGAAGGAATAATGCAGGCAGTGATATCAGCTAGAACTACTGCCAGAGTTCAGACGCAGGGATGAGGGCCCGAAATAAGACAGTAGCTGTGAGGATGAATAAAAAGATCTGCCCATGAAAGGAACTAGGTAAGTGATTACAGGTGAGAGGTGAAGAAAGAAAAGTTCTGGGTTGGGTGTCTAAATGACCAGTGACACTACTAACCAAAATAAGAAGAAAAAAAAAAGAGGAAAAACAATTGGGGGAGAGGAGATAAGTTCAGTTTAGACTTTTGAAGCAATGTAGAAACACCTAGATGATGAAGGTATCCGATGATGAAACAGTGTTCTGGCAATAGAGGTAGTATCTGGGCTAGAATTGTCTAGAATTGGCAGTCCTGTGAAATAAGAGAAGCTGAAGCGACAGGAGAAGAACAGCGCAGCCAGAAAAAGCCTGGAGAACAAAATCCCGAACAAGGTCAACACTTTCATGGGCAAAAGAAAAAGAGAAGCCAGAAAGAACCTAAAAATAAGAAATGAGAGAAATGGAAGATAGTGGTATCAAAGAAACCAAGAACAAGAAGAGTGACTAATAGAATGTTCAAGTTATTGTAAGTTCCCAGAAAGTTACAAAGACCTGAAGAGATTAACAGACTGAATAAACATTGAGAGCTGCTGAGTGCCTTACAGAGAGTTTACGCTGGAATTGTGTAAGGATTAGCTAGCTCCAGAAATGCCTTACCTCCTGCTGGAATAAAGAATGTTTCAGGAAGGAGCTTAAAGAAACTTGCCTCTACAGTTATACCAAGGCACTAAGATGTAAGGAGATTCTGAAATGCTCTTTGTGCTTCTATATGGTCTCTCAGAATTTGACCAAAGGCCTGGAAGAGTGAAAGTGGAAGCTGCTGGGGAGATACAGTCTTAACCCTTCCTTCTCCCTAAGCCCTTGCTAAATTGTGAACTTTTGAGACTTAACCCTTAGCATCTAGCACTGCACTGCAAAAATAGGAGGCACTCATGTTTGAATAAAAAGCTAAAAGCAAATAAGATAATTGTCTAACAAGAGAAATAAGTGCTTGAGGACATTAAGTAAATAATATAGAGAGATGATTAGGACTCTTGGAATCAAACTAAGACTTTAATAGGAATTAGGCTCTGCTACTTCCTATATATCTGTGTAACTTTGGGCAAGTTTCTTAAAAGCACAATAGAAATTACAATAAAATGCATTCTAAATATTGTACTCACCTAAGTGACAATGTATGTAATATGTTTGGCAAAAGTACTTATTACTAAACTCTGCAGTAGTCTGACCTAACAATAACACTTAAGACATTTTAAAACGAATCATAACTATAAATTGACCACTTGTTATGAATCAGTGCCATTTATTAATGTTTACTGCAACCAGGAATTACACAGTCACATCACAATAAAACCACAGAGATAAACCTACTTTTCATGGAGTCTTTAAAGAGTTTAGAAAAATTAAATTAGGTCATTTATGTAAGAAGACTTTACAATGACTAGCACCCACCATAAAAATCACTTGGCCCCCTCTTCTTAAAAGGATGCCTATTTTATAACAAATACATACAGAACATTCCATCCCAAAGTAGGAGAATATACAGTCTTCTCAAGTGTTCACAGAACATTCTCAAAGACAGATCACATGTTGGGACAAAAAAACAAATCTCAATAAACTTTAAAGTATCAAAATCATACCAACCATCTTCTCCAATCACATGGTATGAAGTTAAAAATCAACAAGAAAAATGGAAAGAACACAAACATGAAGATTAAACAACTTGTTACAGAACAACTATTGAGTCACTGAAGGAGAAATCAAAATGTGTATGGAGACAACAGAGAATGAGAATACCATATACCAGAACCTTGCAATGCAGTAAAAGCAGTATTAAGACAGGACTTTAGGGCAGTCCTGGTCCTCAATCAGAAATAAGAAAAACCTGAAATAAACAATCTAACCTTACACTTAAAGGAAATAGAAAGAGAAGATCAAATGAAGCTCAACGTCTGTAGAAGGAAGGAAATAATAAAAATTAGAGTGAAAATAAACAAAAAAACACAAAAGCTCAAAGAAACAAACTAGTGTTTTGAAGAAACAAAAATTGACAAACTTTTAGCCAGGCTCATTAAGAAATAAAGATAAAAGACTCAAATAATAAAATAAGACGTGAAAGAGGAGACACAATGGATACCACAGAAATACAAAGGACCACAAGCAACTACTATGACTGTTTGTATTACAACAAAGAAAACAGATAAATTCCTTGAATCATCCAATCACCCAAGAAATTCTGAACATCCCTATCACAAGTAAAAAAATTGAAATAGTAATGCTTCCAAAATACTTTTAAAAATCAAAAGTCCAGGACTAGAGGGCTTCATGGGTGAATTCTAGCAAACAAAGAAAGTCTACTACCCATTCTTCTCAACAAGAAAACATTCACCCAATTAAAAAATGGGCAGAAGATCTAAATAGACTTTTCACCTAACCAGACAGACAGATGGCCAACAGATACATGAAAAAATGTTCTATATCACTTATCATTAGAGAAATGCAAATTTAAACCACAGTAAGATTTAATCTCACACCAGTTAGAAAAGTTATTATCAAAAAGTCAAGAAATAATAAGTGTTCACAAGGTTGGGGAGAAAAACCAACCCTTGTGCACTGCTGGTAGGAAAGTAAATTGGTGCAGCTACTTTGGAAAACAAAATGGAGGTTCCTAAAAAAATTAAAAATGGAACTAGCACATGAACCAGTGATGCCTCTTTAGGTATTTATTCGAAGAACATGAAAACACTAATTTGAAAATATATATGCATCTCCATGTTCATTACAGCACTATTCACAATAGCCATGATATAAAAATAACCTGTGTCTGGGCCTCCCTGGTGGCACAAGGGGTTAAGGCACAACCTATGAAGCTGTCCGCAGTCACTGCAGCAGGAGTTCGATCCCCGGCCAGGGAGATACTCACATGACACCACAGACTTCTCCTGCTCGCCCGCTGCTCCCCTCAGCAGTGTATTTCAGTCAATCCACCTGTTCTGTACCCCACTCTGTCTCTGGTGAATCCTCTCACCCCCCCACTTCTGGCCTGTAACCCAGTTCTTGTATGCATAAATAAATAAATCTTTAAAAAAAAATCCTGTGTCCAATGATGAATGGAATCAGACTATGCTCTATATGAACAATGGAATAATACTCAGCCATTAAAAAGATTCAGTCTTGCCATTTCAACAATATGGATGGTCCTTGAAGGGGTTATGGTAAGTAAGTCAAAAGGAGAAAGACAAATAGGTAGGATTTCACTCAACTCTGGAATATAAAGAAAAACAAAAGCAATCAAACAACACAACAAAAACAAGCCCCTAGACTCTGACAACAAAATAGTGGTTACCAGAGAGGAAGGAGGGAGAGAACAGCTTGGTGGTATGGTGACTGGACACTGGGTGGTGGGGGTGGTAAGAAATACAGAGTAGCTGAGGTGAGAAACTGTACACCTGCAACCTAATCAGTATGGTAAAATGTTACCGCTGTAAAAAGAAAAAAACAAAAAGAGTACCCTTTGAAGAATGTAAAAAGATCTACTCGGCACCCCTATTACTAAGTCAAACCTTTTATTACATTCATTTTATAAAATGGAGAAAAGAAAATACACAGCTTTTTCCTACAGTCTATGATTTGCTATTTTAAAAAAGCCGGGTGGGGTTGGGAATGAGTAGCCTTGCTAAATTGTACTTACAAATTCTTCTTCTGTAATAGCTGGTGGCTCTGAAACAAGATAAAATATTACATTATCGCATTCAAATCTGATTTCCTTTTGAAGTAAATGAAATAATTTGAGACAGCACCTAGCCCTGCTTTGTTCATGGGCAAGCTCGGTAAAATTTTGGCCCTCTGTTCATTCTCTGCACATGGATTGAATTTTAAGTTGGAATTCAAGGTGGAAGTGGGAAGGAAAGGCCTCTGGAATCCAGTTTGGTCACTAATTCACTGTGACCCTGGAGTTAGCCTTAATAGATGGAGGCCTCCATTTTCCCAGCTGCAAAACGGAGAAGTAAGCAAGATAAAATAAGATGGTGCCAATTAGACCACGTGAATGGGAGCGGGGTGAGGCTAAAATTCGTAAGAAAATGCGGATGAGACGGCAATGAAGCCGTTTTTTGAAAGTTTGGGAGAGGGGACGCCCCGGCGGGCGGGTAAGTCAACTAAGAGGCGGGTGCCGGTCGGGCCCAGGCCTCTGGAGCGTGGCCGGCCGCCGGCCCTCCCCGCCCACCTACCCGCGGTGAGCCGCTTCTCCCGCATGCCGCCGCCGCCCGCGCCCGCCGCCCGCGCGGGCCGAGCCTTCGAACGCGCCCGATTCCCCGCGGGAGCGGACGCGCACGGAGAGGCGCGCCCGCCGGGCTGCGCCAGCTAGTGCAGCCCCCGCCTCCCCGAGTTGCTATGGAGCTTAGACAATGCGGGCGCTGACCAGCCCACCGCCCGGCTGGGCGCCGCGCCAGAGGTCAGAGCGGTCACGCGCTTTTCCCGGCCCCTCGGGTGAGGGAAGAACACGCGGGACGCCCAGCCGGTCCTCCCGCGGCGCAGTCACTAGGGAGGGCCCGGGAGACGCTCGCTGCCCTTAAAGACCAAACTAGCCAGGGCTTGTTACTGGGGTGAGGCGATTCAGGCCCGGTCTACCGCAACAAGATCCTGCCCCTGCCCTCACCGTCCAGGAAATTTGATGTGCCCTAGCAAGACAAGACCCACTGGCAGGTGGGTGCTGGAGACTGAGCCAGACAGGCTGGCTGGCAAGAGTCAGGCCTCCCTCAAGGTTTTTTTTTTTGAAACTAGGGGAGGACATGCCCCAGTTCTTCAGTTCATTCCCAGTTGTATGAAATGCCTGTATAAAAAAGTTGAATAGTCGTGTACTTTAAGAACCAGATCTTCCTTACACGTTTGCTCCAATCGATTAGGGCTGCTGCATTTTCACGATAACTGAGCTGTAAAAAGTTACTCCAGGAGGCTGTTGAAGAGGGGACAGTAAACTGAAGATGTCCATACTGTGTGTTCCAGGAAAAGCTATAATGGCAGAATTTAAGTGAAAAATAAAACTTTCAAAAGGGCCTAACAATATAAACAGAAAAACAGTACTTTTAACTAGGTAAAAGGACACTTTAGTATATAAGCCCTGAGTAAACTCAAATTTCTAGGTCAGACTTCTTCCCCCTAAGCCTAAGCAACTTAAATACAGCTGTTTGCTCTACACAGTAGTGGGTCTCCTTTGAATGCTTTAAAACAAAATGTCTAAAAGGAAATTCACACTGTCATTGTTCCCCATCTTCAAATTTCATCTTGTTTCAAATTTCATCTTCTTACATAAATCCCATGTTCGGTAAGCGGTACCTTCAACCACCAAGCAATCCCATGTTTAGTCAAATTCTAGGTCCTGCCCATTCTACCTTAAAGTATTTCTAGAATCTGGATCTTCTTTCCACTCACACTAACAACCACAGACTTAGAACAGGCTCCCATTTGAACTGTTGTAAAAACTTCCTACCTTGCTTCTCTTTCACTCTTTGCTTCTTTAGTGTTCCCCTTAAGTCCATTCTCCATGCTGAAAGCAAATAATCTATCTAAATGCAAATCTGACCTACTTAAAATCTGCAGTGACTCTACATTTGCCTCCTGCAGTGAGGGGAGCACTCCAAGGCCTTTCAGGTGCTGTGAATGCTTAAGTAAGCAAGGAGTAATACACTGGGTGCCTATATTACAAGGAACCGTAACACCTGCCCAGTTCTATGAATTGCCTTTTCAATATTACACATACAAACACAAAAATCACACAATAAACCACTACCTGGGCCAAACAAAATCAGAGGATCAAAGAATGTCAAGGGAGCATAGTGGAAGAAAATTGTAAAGGGGAAGTGTTGGGGGACAAATCATGAAGAGTTTTGTCTGCAGGTGTAAGGACTCTGGCTCTCATTCCAAAATAAGTGAAATGTGAGCCCTCGGAGTTCTGAAGGAAGAAGTAGCGGGTTTTTTTTTCATTTATTGGAAACGCAGCACTATAGGTGCTGTACAGACCATAGCTGGGCACAAATAGAAGCAGGCAAGGGTTGATGGTGGCTCAGACCTGCACGGCAGCAATAGCAGGTTTGAGAAGGACTCAGATTCTGCATATAGTTTAAAGGTAGAGCTGAGAAGATTTCCTCACATGTTGTGTGAATGAAAGTAGTTGAGAATATCATGAAAGGTTTTGGCATGAGCATCCAAAAGAATGGAGTTACGTCATTGACCATGGAGAAAGCTGTGAGTGAATTACATTGTAGGGAAGAGTTTAAGAAGTCTATTAGCCATCCAATGAAGGATTTGAGTTTGCAGTGTGCAGAGGAGACTGGAACTAAGGAGATGTAAATTTAAGAGTTGATATGTAAATCATATTGGGTATTTGCTCCAGTGGTTTTGACCATGGGGAAGCCCTCTTGCCTTTATCAGGCTAAATCATTCTTCAGTCCTCTACTTGAGTGCTGTCTTCTCTAGTACTCCATCTAATAAATTCCTTTCACTGACCTCTCCTCTTGTTCTATATATATTTGGTATTTTGGTAAACTTAAATCTTAAAACCATATTAATATTAAAATCATCTCTACAAAGAGGTTTAGCCTCTACCCTCAGTGCCATTCATCATATGAAACTTATGGGGTGAAGAAGATATATCTTGATCATAGTGTCTCCCCTGCCAGACAAGTATGAAGGAGATATCTTTTTTTTAATTTATCCCTGGCCCTACCCTACACACACTCCTCAATGCCTCCCACTCAGTAAATATTTGTTGAAATACCTTTCTCCACTGCTCTGTTTCATGCTCACAGACAAAATTAGTTAATCCCTGACATTATTATTCTCAACAATTTAGGAAGGTGATTTACAGAGGTGAGGTAATTTTCTCAGTGACAAACTGCTTGAAAGTGTTGAGGCCACAAGGTGATCCAGCTCTGTCTTATCCAAAGCCTTTGCACTTTAACAACCATGCTATGCAGCCTTTCGCTCTAAAAACAATCTCATGAAATTTTAAAATAGCACAAGACCCCAACAACAGTATTAGTTTTTCTCCCGAATTGTTTTACATAGCATAAGCCTCTCCAGTCCCTTCCATGTTCTCACAAATAGCAACATTTCAACTCTTTTTATAGCTAAGTACTATTCCATTATGTATATATACCACATGTTCTTTAATCCATCTGTCATTGGGCACTTATATTGTTTCCATAACTTGGCTATTGTAAGTAGTGCTGCAGTCAACACAGAAGTGCACATATCCCTTTGAGTTAGCAGTTTTGTGTACTCTGAAAAAATACCAAGGAATGGAATTGCTGGATCATATGGTAAATCTATTTTTAATATTTTGAGGAGCTTCTATACTGTTTTCCCAAAGGAACTGGACCATTCTATGTTCCCACCAACAGTGCATAAATGTTCCTTTTTCTCTATATCCTCACCAACATTTGATTTTTTTTGATATGGACTTGTTTCATAAGAGTGAGGTGGTATCTCATTGTGTTTTTGCTTTGCATTCCCTAACAATAAGTGAGGGTTCTTGATTCTATCCCATTGTGTAGTCAATGTTTTTGTATATCTCTGAGGAATTCCACTGAAATTTTGATAAGAATTGCTTTAACTCTGATGTTGCTTTGGGCAAGATGACTGTTTTAACAATGCGCTTCTTCTATTCCATGAGCATGGGATTGTTTTCTTGATTTATTTCTCTTCCAGCTCATTAGTTGCAAAAAAAGGAATGCAACACACTTTTGTATGTGTTATTTTGTAGCCTGACACTTTATTGTACTGATTTTTTGTTTCTATAGATTTTCAGTAGAGTCTTTAGGGTTTTCAGTGAATATTATGTCATTTAAAAGTAGTGATAATTTTACTTCTTTTCCAATTTGGATTCATTTTGTATCTTTCTCTTATCTAATTGTTTTATCTAGGTGTTCCAATACTATGTTGAATAGCAGTGATAAGAGTGGACATCATCATGCACCTAATCTTAGAGAAAAAGCTTTTCACCATTGAGTATGGTGTTAGCTGTGGGTTTGGCATATATGGCTTTATTATGTTGAGATATGTTCCTTCTATCCCAGTTTTACTGTTTTTTTATCATAAAGGGATTCTGGAAATTGTCAAATGTTGTCTCTGCATTTATTAATATGGCCCATATGTTGCTCTTATGTGACTTTTTTTCTTAGCATGTTTTCTAATTGCATTCATGTTGAAGCATAAATACTTAATTTCCTTTATTGCTGAATAATATTCCAACAGTATAGATACACCATAATTTTTCCATTCACCATTTGATAGACATTTGGGTTGTTTCTACATTTTGGTTATTATGAATAATGCTGCTAAGAATATTTGTGTCCAGGTTTTTTTGTGGGGATTTGTTTTCATTTCTCTTGGATATGTAATTAGGACTGAAACTGCTAGGTCAAATGTAATCTTATGTTTTTCTGGCAACCCTATGTTTAACTTTTTGAGGCACTGCCAGACTGTTTTCCAAATTAACTGTACCAATATTACCACCAGCAGTGAGTGAGGGTTCCAATTCCACTGTTTTCTCATACACTTATCATCTGACTTTTTGATTACAGACATTCTACTGGGTGTGAGGTGATTCTCTGTAGTTTTAATTTGCACTGCCCTCATCATTAAATTTTATTTACTCTTAACACATTTTATTCTCTGTGCGCCAAACTAGCTAGTTTTTCCAAAAAGGTCTTTTTCTACAGCTACTCATTGTTGAAGACTGATAGTTCAAAGCCAAGAGTTTATAATGGCAAATATATCTACATAAATTTTCTGTTTATTATCTTTTGATTTGGGGCATGTTAGGAAATTTGAAGGTCATGTTTGGCGTGGCCTTTCTTAAATATAAACTTTGTAGTACACTTGCATTTCAGATCTCAGATAGTCTCCCTGAGAAAAGCTAAAACTGTGAAATGAGAAGCCAAAATAACCATAGACCAGAAGTGATATGCTAAGTTGCTCTGGGCAAAGAAAAATGATCAGCTTTCAAATATGAATCCCAAACCAAATGTCATAAGGGTTGACCTGAATTGCATGGGTTAATTTGCATTATGGCTACTCTGTAAGAAGCTGCAAGACTTTATTGAACGACTCTTCCAAGTACTACTATAGAGACTGACTAGCATGTCTGTGTATATTTGTATATATTTCTTAAACAATCCAATGCAAAATTTCAGGCATCCTATATGTTTAAACATTTAAAATCACCAGTCCTTCATTGGGTTTGGTGTGGTAGGGTTCAATTTAAATCCATCTATAAACCTTTCTGGGTGTGAACCCAAATCTTTCCAATGGTATAAATTCATATTCTCTTTGTAATTTTAATTTTTGATATTTTATATGACTGAGTATGAATATAAAAATGAACAACAGTCACACCAGATATGACACTAGAACTCTTAACTCATAACCTCTGCAGCAACTGGTGTTGGAAGCCAAACCACAACTTCTGCAGGCCCAGAATGGTCAGGATTTGGTAACAGCCATTGCCCAAATTTTTGTCCCCACTTCCAATTCATGACAAAGCAGAGAAAGTCAAATATCCTTCCCAAATCAATCACATAGCATGCCTTCTAGATTCTAGTTAGCCTGCTTCCAGCTGCCTTGTGCCAACAACCTAAAATCAAAGTATCAAATCAATGTCATCCCCCCTTTCTGTAACCATATGCTTTTCCACTGTCTTGTCTGTCGGTGAGTTTCCGCCTAATGCAAGTGATGGTGGCTGGCTCCCTTGTTATAACAAGTTCTGAATAAATAGCCTTTTCTAGTTCTCATTTGGGTTTTCATTTATTTCCACATAACTATATCTTTTATTTTTACACATAAATGAATCAGAATGATAGGACAGCACAATAATTGTCCTAAGAGGCTGGATGGTAACGCAACATCTAATAACATATGATACCATCTTCACTCTAATCCCTAAAGTAATTGCAATTGTGGCAGGAGAGAATGTATATATTTCCACTCTTTTCTGATAATCACAAGCTTTCCCTTTTGTGAAATTACATATCTATATTGGATAACAACTACACACATCCGTATCACATTTAACTGGAAAACAGCATTTTTTTCTATTTCCTAACTTAACAGTTCATAATTTTTTGAAGAAGGAACATAATTAGTTTAATACATTCATTAGGCAATTTCTTAACTTATCCAAGATAACTACCATCTGGACCTGCTGGTTTAGATTTATTCTAATTGTCAATATATTCCATTACAGTACTTTGTTTTTTGGACAAACTGATGAGATAATTCAGTTTTTAACCCTTCCCTAGTTAAAGTTTTAAAATTCTAATATTTCTCTAATATTACAAATAGAAAATACATTCTTATATTATGGTATTTTTTACAAATGGAAAACACATTTTCCCCTTCCTTCTCATTTTTCTTCTTCCCTTCCCCCTGCCCTTTTTAAAAAATGAATTTGAGCCTAAGGGATTTTTTGGCCTATGTTAAATCTCTCCTGTAGCCCCAACAACTAGAACAAACCTGGCAAGATACAGAAAATGCTCAATATAGCTATTAAATGCAAGAACATGGAGAAATCAATATACTATCAAAACAATAAATATTAGATACCATTATATATCTTTTCAAATGGCCAAAATCTGGAACATTGACAAGGATGTGAAGCAAGAAGAACTCATTATTTGTGGGGAGCAAAATGGTGCAACCACTTAAGTGGCTTCTTATAGAACTAAATATACTGTTAGCATATGATCCACTGGTCATGTTCCCAAAAGAACTGAAAACATACCCACCCAAAAACCTATCCACAGATGTTTATAGAAGCTTAATTCATAATTGCCCAAACTTAAAAGCAACTAAGAAATCCTTCAGTGGATGGATAAACTGTGGTACATCTAGACAATGGAATATTATCAGCACAAAAAACAAATTAGCTATGGATCCGTGAAGGCATGGAGGAACTTTAAAATGGAGATCTCCAATCTCCTTACCTGAAGCTGAACGGCCAGAAGAGATTCTCCAACAATGTAGCAAAACCAAAACTTCACCATCTTGGGAGCAGTACAACTCAGGTTAGTATGAGCAGGCAACAGCTAAGACTAAATATCTGGAATCAAACAGCCATCATTTTAATCCCAGGCCTAAATTCACTAGTGTGGGGCAAACACATTTTAAAGCTCTTCTAAGTCTTATCTGAAAACAAAGACCAAATACTAATGATACCGCCCTCACAGCATTGCTCTAAATAATGTCTATAGGACACAAAGCTCACTTCTTGGTCAAATTCAAAATTTGCCACCAATAGTAAAGATCTATACATAACTTATGATGAAGGATTAGTGGAATGTGTGTATATGGAAGAGCAAAAATGCAATCCCAAAATTAAAATAAAAATATATTTGGGGTCACCATCTCAGAATTCCACAGCCCATTTAGCCAATATTTACCATGTCTCTGTATGGTTATAGTAGCAGCAGACAATAGAGCACTAGAAAGATCAGTCCTTATCTTATGGACATTTATACTCCTCATGAAATAATTCAAGGGCACTTACAAAATAACTTGAAAATGAGTGCAAATTATCTTGTTTCAGTAAACATAAAGTATACATTTCTCTGGAAGCAGAAAGGAAAAAAGAGGTCTTTCATGTCAGCAGCCACAACATCTCTCATTTTTAGCAATGACACAGAAGAATAGTTTGACTTAGCGCTCCCTCTCTCTGCTCCCACAGTACCTTGTAGGAGCCTGACTCAGGCTGTGTGTAGGAGAGGCGGCTGGGACAGTCTTCTGTCAAACAGTCTTCTGTCAGTCTTCTGTTCTGTCAAACACTGAACTTTTGTTCAGTGCTTCAGCACTAGATTTAGTCCTGGGGACACAGATACAGGCCAGAGGAATTCACTGTCACATGAGTTCTAAAAACTACAAAGAAGCTCTGCAGAATGACATAACCAGGCCGGAGGTGGAGGGAGGTGGTCAGCCCCAGTGTCTACTAACCAGGGGCTTACAAAGAAAGTAGGAGTGAAACAGTGTGGGAGGGAGAAAGCAGCATAGCAAACTCAAGTAGTTGAAGGGCTGGAGCAAAGGGAGTATGTGAAGTAGGTGGTGTCTCAATTATAGCTCTCTAAAGTAAATCTCTATATTTGAAGTTTCCTATGATTGCAGTTGAAAGAGTAGAGAGATTTGATTCAAATTTGTTATATGATAACCAATTATTATTAATTCATCAATTCAATTAAGATTTTAAAATGAAACTCTTAGATTTGTACTTTAATAAGCTCACCCAAATCATACATTATTTTTATTCTTTTCCACTTCACTCCTACATTATTTATTCTTAACCTGATTTTATTATTATGAAAATATTTTTTAAAGATTTATTTTTATTTATTTATTAATATAAGAACTGCAGTATAGGCCAGAGGTGTGGGGGTGAAAGGTTTCACCAGAGACAGAGTGGGAAGCAGAACATGTGGCTCTACTGAAATACACTGCTGAGGGGAGCAGCAAGAGAGACAGGAGAGGTCTGCTGCACCAAAAGGGTTAGCTCCCTGGCCAGGGATTGAACTCATGGGCGGAGGATTGAATTCCTGCCGCAATGGCTGGTGATGGCTTGAGAGCACTGATACTTTAACCCCTGCACCATCAGGAAAGCCCTATTATGAAAATATTTTAAGTGTATGACTATTGAGCTTTTTTCAGTGACACTAAAGATACTTCAAGTCCTTAACATTTACTAGAAGGTATGAAAACATTCAAGAAGTGACAATACATTCAGTTATAAAATTAACAAATTCTGGGACTCTAATGTACAGCTTGGTGATTAGAGCTAATAAAACTGTATTATCTACTTGAAAGTTGCTCAGAGTAGATCTTAAATGTTCTCACTCCTCTCCCACCCCACCCCCCAAAAAAGAAAAGAAACAGTAATTGTATGATGGGATGGAGGTGGTAGTTAATACTATGTGATTATTTTACAATATATAAAAATAAATATGTTGTATATCTTAAACTTACACAATGTTATCTATCAATTATTTCTCAATAAAACTGGAGGAAAATAAAATTTTCTCCTTTTAACTTCTAAGTTCTGTCTTGAGAACACATTTCCCTCATTTAAATATCATGTTGTTTATTTTCTGGCTGGTAGCTATTTGCCACTTAATCATAAAGGGATACATATTTCATCTCTAAAGGTCAAAATCTTTTGCCCTTAAATACCTAATGTGTGTAAATACATAAACATACACATTTTCATTTTTATTCATATCATTATCAAGGCACTCATCATATCATTATCATGATTCAATATCATAGCATGTGCCAATCATTAATTTAATAATTCATCATCTATCATACACAAGATACTGTGTATGACAGGAGGTAGAGAGAATTGAGCAAATTGGTTCTGGTCTTACGGAAATTGCTAATGCTGGAAGACAAATAAAGAATTTTATACAAATAAGACATGCCAGAAATACCACTAGAACAGTATAAATAAACATGATATTCAAAGATGGTAACAATTTCATCTTGTTGGAGAGGTCGGAAAGTGATTCATGGAAAGAAACTAAGGATTAGCTGGATTTGATGGGGTTTAGCATGGCAAGAGAGAGAAGTTGGAGAAAGCATAGGGGAAGTTTAGAAAACAGTTTGGTTTGCCTGTGCACAAAATGGAGTGGTGGGAAAGATTGCTAGAAAGTTAGGACCATTAGGAGATCCTAGTTCTACTACATTTTAAAGGAAATAACATAATAAGGGGCACATTTTAGTACAACTAATGGATATTAGTTGTTAATGGATATTTAGGACAGATTCAGTTGAGGGAGAAGGTATAAGAAAAAGACACGTTGGAAGTCATTTATAAAATACAGCAAAGATGTGATTAGACTGAACTAAACACCACCTAACAGCCTTTTAACAGAAATGAGAATTGGGAGAGAAATAACTGGTAGGACACTGCCACCAAACATAACCAGCACTCACCTCCATGATTTTGCTTATATTTCCACTCCTCTGACTCCACAGCTAGTGATCAGGGAGCCAGGAGGGCAAAGCCCTTGGGCAAGTAAACACAGATGGTGGAGACATAAACCCAGCTGCCAACAAGTTGTCTGTTAAACAGTACACTCTTGCAAGCCAGCTAAAATATTTTAATTACCAACTCTAATAACTATTACAAGGATTTATTCTATACACATGAAAAAATTAATTCAAGGAACATTTCCCCTATGTGGCAATGTCATAGCACATCCACATCAAACATATAAAAGCTAAATTTACTTTTTTGGAGAGGCACCAAAATCACCATAAATGAGTCTTTGGTGCCCTCTTGTGGAATATTTAGTGTATTATTTCCCTTCCACGCAGAAACAACAACTAGTTATTTCTATCATTTGAAACATCTAAAGGACTTTCTGTATATGTTACACTATTTTTAAGAGACACAATTTAAAATAAGTAAATACATAAATAACTTATTGCAAACCAGCAATCAAATGATGAATATTTTCAGTAAATTTATGTGTCATAAATTTATGTTGATTTTGCTTTGTGTCATAAATTAAAGCAAGAGTAATGGAATAACTAAACTTACACAGTGCTAAGCACCAAACATATTTTCTCAACAGTACTTTTAAATTATTTACAAATTAACAACACCTTAAATTTTGCAAAGAAAGCCATATTATGACTTTAAGTCTTTACATAGGTGTAAGAAATTTAAACAACATATTTGTGCCAATAGAAATGCTAGTATAAAATGATAGCTCTTACAGCGTTGTTTTTCTTTAACTTATCACAACTGACTTTTTTTCCCAAAATAGGGGTTTAGAAATAGGAAATACCTGTCCTTTCTGGAAAGGAGTAGAAGTCAAATAAAATATTCTTGCCCATTAACTGGCAAGACCGGCAAGGGAGATGGAGAGATTGTTAACCTAAATCAGTAGAAGATAAAGTATTTATTGATTTCCCCCAAAAATCCATACTCAATTCATTTCCTTAAGTCCTTATTAAGAAATAACACAAAATAGAGAAATAAATGTCTATTATAACCATCCTTTTATTTTGGAATTTACTTGGAAACACAGAGTAGGCCCATCAATAAATAACTCATTAAATATATATATTTGGTGAACTTTTTCTTCTTACTTTCTCATTCAATGATCAAAGTCTCTAAGAATGTAGTAATTACTAGAATGTGGTAAAACTTATTCTTGCTTTCATGCCTTCTGTCTTCAGATTACAAAGACCATGGGACTGGAACAGTGGGTTTTCACTTGAACTGAACTCTCAGATAATGGTATATTCATGCAATTCATTTAACTCTTCAAATTATAAAGTTGTTTAAGTAACAATGAACTAAGGAACTACTCTATTTGGGCAGAGTTGTTCTAAATTAGATTTTTTTCCTGGTACACCAATAGATTTTTCTTCTTAAATATCAAAACAATCTTCCATTTAAAACATGGTAATTATTTGCATATTGAATTTATTAAGAGGTGTTCTGTAAAGAGTTTTGTCATGTACAGTGGCAGATTAGCCCTCGTAGAATCCTGGCTCCTCACACTTGCTGTATTTTGATATTAGATTATTTAATATGATTTTTGGTTTCCTGATATATCAAAGGAATAAGACAGAAACTGCTCTACAGAGTGGCTGTGAGGAATCAATGAGTTAGCACATGTAAAAGATTTAGAATAATATATGTATACAAAGTAAATAATTCATGGTTTGTTGAAGCTTTTCAATTAGAATTTTTTTTTGCAAGAAAGTTAGAGTTTTACTTTGTAGTGTCATGTGTTTCATTCCCACAAAAGCTACTTTGTTTTTTCCATTCATTTTCAGTCAAATGTGTAATACCCCAGATTAGTGTAACACTAAAGGTTTTTTTTTTTTTTATTTTTATTTTTTTTTTTTTTTAAATATTAAATTTTATTTTTATATTCCCCCATACAATTGCAAACGCCCCATTCTGAACCCAATCCCTCCCCTCCCGCCCCCCACCCCCCAAAAAGTGTCTCTGGTTCATAGTTTTTTGTTGATTTTGATTTTCACTTTCTTATATTCATTTTCCTGGTCCCTTATTTAAGTTTTCTAGATTCCTGCTATGAGTGAGACCATCCGGTATTTTTCTTTTTCTTTTTGGCTTATTTCGCTGAGCATGATCCCTTCCAGTGCCATCCATGTTGCTGCAAATTGCATGTGTTTATCTTTTTTGAATGCTGAGTAATATTCCATGGTATATATGTACCACATCTTCTTGATCCAGTCATCTATTTTTGGGCATTTGGGTTGTTTCCAAAGCTTAGCTATTGTAAACAGTGCTGCTATAAACATAGGAGTGCAGGTGCTCTTTGGAATTGATGTTTCTGTGTCCTTTGGGTAAATACCTAGGAGTGGAATTGCTGGATCATATGGAAGCTCTATGTTTAGTAGGTCCAGAAATCTCCACACAGCTCTCCATAGTGGTTGGACCAGTTTGCACTCCCACCAACAGTGCACAAGAGTTCCTTTTTCTCCACATCCTCGCCAACATTTGTTGTTGCTTGTTTTTTTAATATGTGCCATTCTCACTGGTGTGAGATGGTATCTCATGGTAGTTTTGATTTGCATTTCCCTGATTACAAGTGATGTTGAACATTTTTTCATATGTCTGTTGGCCATTTGCATTTCCTCTTCAGAGAAGTTTCTTTTTAGCTCTTCTGCCCATTTTTTGACTGGATTATTTTCTTTGTTGTTGCTGAGTCTCATCAGCTCTTTGCAGATTTTTGTGATCAGTCCTTTATCATTAGTGTTGGGTGCAAAAATGTTCTCCCAGTTGGTGGGGTTTCTCTTTGTTTTTGTTATTGTCTCTTTTGCTGTGCAGAAGCTCTTTAATTTGATGTAGTCCCAGCTGTTTATCTTTCTCTTCACTATCACTGCTTTGGGTGATGTGTCTGTAAAGATGTCTTTGATGTGCAAATCCCGTAGTGTTTCGCCTATATTTCCTTCTATGTATTTTATGGTTTCAGGTCTTATGTCTAGTTCTTTAATCCATTTTGAGTTGATTTTTGTGTATGGTGTGAGGTAGTGGTCAAGCTTCATTCTTTTGCATGTAGCGACCCAGTTTTCCCAGCACCATTTATTGAACAAACTTTCTTTGCTCCAATGCATATTCTTTGCTCCTTTGTCAAAGATTAGTTGACCATAAATCTGTGGGTTTATTTCTGGATTTTCTATTCGATTCCATTGGTCTGTATGTCTGTTCTTGTTCCAATACCATGCAGTTTTGATGATTATGGCTTTGTAGTATAGTTTGAAGTCTGGGAGTGTGATGCCTCCATTTCCTTCTTTTTTTTTCAGTAGAGCTTTGGCTATTCGGGGTTTTTGGTGATTCCATATGAATTTCATCAATAATAACACTAAAGGTTTTAAGAGTAATTTTACACTACATCGTCTCAGTTTCCTTTACTCTAGATAAAGGAAATAAGCTCAGAATAAATAAGTGGTTGCATAAGGACACAGCTAGTAAGTGGTTCAGGAGCTTCTTCTATTTCACTCTACCTAGTTATAAGCTAGTTAAAAGGACGAGTACACCAAATTCACCAATTACATCTTTAAAAGCTATTTAAGAAATCTTTAGATCCCACTTTTTTTGTATGGAATAAAGCATTAATTAATGAAATTAAACATTAAGAGATTAGCAAATTATTAAGTTAGAATTGTAATAGCTTACCTGGATAAAAATTACTAGTAGAATTGGTAGGAGTGTAGACTGGTCTAGCTTCTATGGAAAACAAAATAGGTTTCTTAAAATAGTAAAAACAGACCTACTATACAATCCAGCAACTCCACTCCTCAAAGAATGCAAACACACGAATTCAAACAGATATGTGTTCATTGCAACACTACTTACAATAGCCGACTTATGGGAAAAAACAATTGTCCAACAACAGATAAATGGATAACGATGTGGTATGTATGTACAATGGAATATTACTCAGCTATTTTTTAAAAAGATAAAAATGTGCTATTAGTGACAACATGGATAACATGAATGGAAATAGAAGGGACTGTGCTATATGCATTAAGTCAGAAGGAAGGAGACAAAGATTAGATGATTTTACATATGTGAAATATAAAGAAAGCAAAGGAACAGACTTAACTACACCAAAACAAATCCAAGAAATCTGACTGCAGAATTGAGGCCACCAGAAGGGGAGGTGAGGATAGAGAACAAAGATGGAAGAGACCCAATGGACTATGATGGAGGATCATTGGTATTGTGGTGGTTTAGGTGTAGTGTAACAGACATCTGAAGAGATGGAAATTTATATCCTTAAATCATATACAGTGTTATAAAATAATGTTTATATTAAATAATATTAAAAATAATTTAGTATCTAAAAAATTACTAGTATCCCCCTCCCAAATCTATTCATTCAATACGTACTTATTGAGTACCTTCTACTTACCTGCCACTAGGCTAGGTGCGAGAGATACAATTGTGTTTAAATCAAATATGATACAGTTCAGGTCTTCAAAGAGCTTATGGTCTTATGGGGAAATAAAAGTAAACAAGCAATTTCAATAATATGAACTAAGTGGCCCAAACTAAGGAAGTATAGGATGCTATGAGAGCATACAACTAGGGTAGCTGTTCCAATATATTATAAGAATATATAATAATTTATAATAATTAGAATAATATTGACTATTTTCTGGATAGCTGGAGTCTTCATTTAATAAAGTTCTTCATGAATTCCATTTGATTTACTTCTAGTAAACTTACCTACTTCTTGGCCTCATTATACATATAAAACTTACCAATGAGAAACTTACTTTGTGAATTTCTACTCTGATCTTTTTTCAGAAAGCTTTATGATAAAATCACTAAAATATGTGGAATTAAGTCCTTATACTATGTCATTCATACCATTAGTTCATAATATTCAAATCCTAATTAAAACCAGAAATATAAAAAATTTGAACTTCCATTGTTAACAGTACCTGCAGTAGAGAAGAACACATATATATTGTTGATTTCTAAAACTAAGCATGGTAAAATCTAGTTCTTCAACACCAGAGTGAAAGACATATACACATTTGAGTTACCTAAACATAAGCAGAGAAAATATAGAATTATCTTCAAATTTCCCCCTGGTTTTGCTAACCTGTTCAACAACAGAAATTCCACCTTTCTTGCTGCTATTTTACAAATGGAACATGCAACTGCAAGTCATTATTTGAAAGAGAGACATTATAAACAATTTATTTTTCTTATTACAAAAACACATCTTTCCAACCATCCCAAATTTGTCACAGTGTTGGTGCCCAGGAAATATTAAACAAATGAAACCAGCAATTGTAGCCCTGGAAATTTAAAAGTACTTATATGAAATGTGTAATTTAAAAGGGGGGTTTATTAACTGACTTAGACTTCCATTGTGAATAACCACAGACATTTAATAACTTACTTTTATGTCTTCTTAATTATCAAAATTAGGTAAGTTCTATTTAACCATAAGTCTGTCCAAATATTACACTTATAAATTAAGAGAAAGTGTTAAATAGGAGAGTAAATTTTGAAAGAATTTTATTTATATTTCATTTCAGTCAAATGTTCTTTTCCAAATCTATAAGACCATCTGTCTCAGTTTCAAAGTTTTAAATATTATTTGGAAAACTGTTATTAAAAAGAGACTGAAAAACATTTCAACATAGTGATAAAGTGGACAATTTTAAAATGTTACATAAAACAGTTAAATACATATATATAACAACAAAAATTCTTTATTTAAAAATACAAGGTTATTAAAAAGGGTAAAAATGACAGTAAAATCTTTTCAAAACTCACTTTAAAGAAAACATACAATGACATGAATTATCATATGCACAAAGTAGGAAATAATCATCATCTGTCATTAATGGGAATATTTGCAGGCTCTCACAATATTCATAATTTTAAGTTAGACAGAGTAAATATTGGAGGGGAATGCTTCTTTTATATTTAAAGTCTCTTTAGAGGCGTTTTAAATTCTGCTTACTCTGGGCACTTCCTGGAAGAGCATCTTTTCTATTTCTTGGCTTTGCTGCTCCTCTACTACATTCTTCAGACCCATGGTAAGCACACAAACATAACACACAAAAGTCAAAACCACAGGCTGTCCGGCTACACAGTCCCCTTTTCTTATATGGCTGGTATTTAGCAGGGGATTGGCACCGTGGGCAAGGTTTTAATGCTTCATCAATAAAAAGTGTTTTGGCAACCTGCAGTGAAAGCATACACATATCTTGCAGTTTCATATAGAGAATCACTTTATTTCAAACTCTGCAAATATTTACTTCTAATAACTTATGATAAATACTCACCTTAACATATTCTTCCTGTTTACTATTTAAGAGGGTCACAGAAGAGCTTGCTATAGGTGTCAAGACTTCCCCCCAAGGAGAAAATGTTGAAACTTGTTCTTTCTGAGAACCCGGAGTCCTAGCCTGAGCTTGCACAGATCTTAAAGCTGATCGATTTAAAAGATGGAGCCGAGTAGCAGCATCCGCAACATTTAATATAGTTCCCTGTGATGAAAGATAAGGTCACTAGTACATATTGTTCCAGGACAGTTTTCTGATGCTCAGGTATTTAAATGTGTGGAAATGTGTGTACACTCCTAGAATTTTTTTCCTAAAACATTCTGTGTTAGAAATGTTTTCCTCATCTCACATTTAAAAATCAAATATAAAAAAATTAAAAAAACACATGCCAGCTTTTAAAAAAAGTTTGTATGATTAGTTATTTTTCCTTATATAGAATGGGTCAGTAAACAGTTCCTGAAAAGAGTCAAACAATAACTATTTTATACTTTGTGGGCCAGATAGTTAGAGCTATTCAAATGTCATTTTAGCAAAAGCAGCTGTAGAGAACATGTGAATGAAAAAGCAGGTCTATGTTCCACTAAAACCTACTTTAAAAGCATAGGTAACAGACTGGGATTGGAATAGCCTGGAGCAGCCAACACATTTTAATTGAAGGTCTATGAAGAGGTGTTTTTTTTTTTTAAGTGTTATACGATACCATAGAATTCTCTGAAGGTTTCTACCTTAGCCACATGTCAGAAGAAGAATAGGCCTGAGCAGGCCATAAAACACAATTAATTTGGCTGGTTTTTGCAAACAACAAATACTTGCCATACTTGGAAATACTTGGATTATTTTGACACCTAAGCTTTAAACAACTTGACATTTTAAAAGGAGGGAAAAAAATCTCTCATCTGAACTGGATTTCTACACTATTTAAATATCTAGCCAAGAAGTATGAATAATCCATATAGTCCTCTATTTTGTTAAGTTTAGTAGTAGGGAAAAACAGTAAGTTGTCTGTTTTTGTTTTTTTTTTTACAAATTGGTATTCTTATCACTCATCAAAATGAAATATACTGTGGGTGAATTTCCTTATGTGTACAACTGTAATTATGTTTCCTCTCCCTAGGTAGTCCCCCTTTGCCACAACTGGTCCCTAATAATGGGGAGAATTAAAACATGAGAAATTATAATAGGGCAAGTACAGGAAATGAAATAGGCAAATTGGTCATGAAAAATTATGTCATTAACATTTTAAGAACATGCAAAAGTGTAATGGATGAATACTGATTTTCAGAAATAGAATGAATAAAGTTGAAATTACTCAAGGACTCTTTTTATATTACATTTCTATAAATGATTTGCATCCTAGACCACAAGCTCATGACTCAAAAGCACAATGAGAGAAAATACCCACTGGATTTGGATGCAGTTGGTAAACACAATGATTGTTCATGCACCAAAAAAGATTTTGTTGAAGCAAATTCCAGCGACAGAAGAAACATTCATCATTTAACAGATACTAATAGAATACCTGAAAGTGCCAAGTGAATAAAGCAGTCTAATTCCTGTATTCCTAAAGCTACTCTCTGAATAATACAAGGCAAAGATTCAACAAAGGTACATGTCCACAAGTGTGAATATCTTTCACAACACAGTCATCATCACTAGAAAATATTTCAAGGTGAGATTGGGGTCATTTCATGGTTGTTCATTTCTATGGTGAACAGTGAAGAATACAGTATATTAACAAAATTCAATGTAAAGGTTGTGGTATTGCAGTTAAATGTTCATCTCACTGCTGCAAAGAAAAACAGAAAAAATTGAAATCCTACTATACATAGTTGGTCTGTACCATCTAAGTTTTACACACATAGAGCTTTCATTGTAAGCCTATACACGTGTGAAGAAACTATCAAACAAGTTTGTTTTATAATTTTTCTGTTTGCTTGATGATACATTAGAATAGTTTGGGTAGAGATCAATTCACATTGGAATAGGAGGGCAAAGGGTACCGGGAAGGATGTCTCTGAGGGAAAAAAAGGAGCAGATAGAATACCTGATTTGTTTGGACTTACACAGGGGAGGTTTTCAATTCTGGTGGACAATAGGAGATGAATCAGGGATCTATATAGAGGAACACTAAGCCAAAAATAAATAAATAAATACATAAATAATAAACAAATAAATAAAAGAAAAAAGCTGGGCAATTATTACCTATGAGGGGTGGGGAGGGGATTATACCTTATATTAAACAAGGTATAATCATAGTGTACTGCATTACAGCTATCAAAAAGTCAAAATAATAAAGTTATCAAACTAATAATATCAATACACTCTGAATATGTCAGCACCTATTTCTTCTGATTCACTCCCAAATGATGATATATAGTTTAAAGGCATTCAGAGGGAAATGGGTAGATTGGTAGTGGTCGCAGTGGTAAGAGGTTAGAGAACTAACCTAGCCGTTCTGTAGAAAAACACGAAATAATAAATTCATGGTATTTAGAAATATGGAGTAAAGACTAGAAGAGACCACGGCAGAGCTGAAAGTGATAGTCTGATGGCAAGAATCAAGAGTAGGAAGAGGTAGAGCAGGAGAATGTTTATTTTATTATAATCCTCATAGTCCAATTAAATTTTTTAAATCATATGCTTTCGTTGCTTTGAAAAAACTTTAAAAGCATGTCAAAATAAGAAAAAAGTTAAAGTACGTTCCTTAAGAAACAAGGTTTTTGGAAAGCGGTGCTTAGGAAATGGGCACAGATTATTTTATCTGGAATTACCTGAAAGATTGCTAGCACAGCCATATTTCTGCCTTACAGGATATATGTAGTAAAGTACATAAAGCTAGAAAGTTTAATTAATTGGTGCTTGCTAAGAACAATGGTTTTTAAGTTTGTCTTTTGCATGTAGGGTAACATTCTTAAAAGATAAGAAGGCAATTGAATCTTTGCTATTATAAGCTCCCAGAATCAGCAGCTGCAGCAGTAAGTAGTGACTGGGAATTGTGAAGTTTTGTAAAAAAGTAAAACTTTTTTTCTAAGTAAACTAGAAAGTCAACATTTCATTGACAGCAGTCCTTAATATTTCATTTTAATGAGAAACCCATCAATCTTTTCATCTGGGTACTCATATTTGTTTATGCCAGGCTTCATCTCAATTACTACATTTAGTCAAGTGAGCAATTTACTTATAATGTTATAAAATAATTTCTACTAGACAAGAATAAGGGAAGAATAAGGGTTGGTAATGGCACCTAAGGAAGGTCTAAAAGTTGAATATACAATCAAATACGGGTGCCAGTGTCATCAGATGTTAAACAAAGCAGTGTCGCTGGGAAGAATAATCAGCTTCTGTAGGACTTTTCTTGTAATTTCAAAGCTAGATCTCAAATTTTCAAGAAAGTACAAGTTTAAAAAGTTTTACCAGTGTTAACCTGAGATATTCTCTCACCTCTAGACCTTCACATATACTGTGGCCTCTGCTGAAACACTTTCCTGGCTAACTACTAATTCCATGCAGGTCTCAAGTTGAGAAGCTTTTTTCTGAGAAGCCTCCTATTGATTCCCACATATCACACATTCCTTTAAATGTTCCAAGGGAACTTACTCTGGGTTTCACCTAACATACCTGTATTGCAATTAATTGATTGTCTGTTATTACCCACAAAGTATGAGCTCCAAGAGAGCAGGGACCAATTTTAACATGTTCACCATTGTAATGAGTTGCATGCAATATCCACTCAAAAGACTGGCTAGAAAATGCTATAAGAATATCTTGTTATGAATAAGATCCAGCATATCATTGGTATTCAAATGCTTCTAACATAACAAAATACTTAAAAACAACAAGATCCAACAAGATGTTCTTGATGTTAGTTTATTCTATTTATGGACTAGGTAGAAAAGGAGTTTGGGAAAAATAAAGAATGAATATTATTAAATGGAAATAGTTAAAATTAGCAGGAAAACCAAATTAGCTTGGCCAGAAATACGAAATTGTTTGGTATTTATGCAAGTCCATCTTAGAAAAGTATTGTATACATTACCTCAGAATCTGTTTTCAGCTGTGTCATATATAATTTCCTCTTCTTATTTGCTTTTTTATCTTGAACAATAATTTCACGCCAATTTCTACTCACTTTCCAAACACTACAACAAAAAGATCAGTTCTTGTGTTGTACATATTCCACAAGATTAATATTTTTGCATATGGTAATTAATAAGAAAAACTTGTTTTGAAAAATCTTGGGCAATAAAGTTAATCTAAAAGTTTACATTAAAATATGACTTGATCTATCTCATTTCATGTTGTTTTACTATATGAAAGGATTCCTATTAAAATAGTAAATATATGCCAGTATTTAATGATTGACTAATACCTTATAAATGGTTAAGGAAAACAATTTCATGTAAAGCAAATGAATCCACTAGGAAATTAAGAGAATTTATCTTCAATTGTGACACTAAGATAAAAATTTGGAACACTATATTCATTCAGTAAATGATTATCAGCTATAGTGCAAGAGATTTTTTTTTATTAATTTCTCCTATTTCTGTATTTAACAAATCTCAGTCATTTCAATTAGATAATCATAAGAACAGTCAATCCTTCATTGGAACTACTAAGTGATAAATAATAAACATAATTGGGTAGCAACAAAGCTCCTATTTTACACACCAAAGTTAATGAGAATGCAGCGGCTAAAGAAAAAGCACAATTTGTTTTCAGGGACTACTTATCAGTAAATTTTGACTACATTAGTTATTAAAGAAAAGGTAGTTGTTTGTTAATCTAGCTATTTTTAATTACTCTAAGTTTAACAAATCATACATGGGGAAAAAAGTCAAAGGTTGAAAACAAAAAGTTATTTGTTATGAGGGCCCCAGGTAATAATTGACTTGTCAACACTACCATTCTTACAGCTTCCATGGCCACTTCACTTGCCACTGCCTATGCAAAAACTGATATATTCCTTATATCAGGAAGATGGAGAGTAATAAAGTCACCCAGTAAAGGGGATGAATAATATAATGTAGTACTTGTCACAGCTATTGCAACTGACCATAATCTCTCACATTATCAGGAATAAGCACTACTGACATTATACATAGATTCTGCAACACAAATACTATAAATCTTTAGGGGTAGGTAGGAAAGGTAATTACTGAAATATAATTGAATATCAACTGTGCCACTAATGAGCACCCAAAAGTATCATCGAAGTTTTAACTGATCCATATCCAAATGCTCCAGCATATAAAAATAAAGTTCCTATATCTGTTAGGTCCTTAATTTTTTATACAAATATTTTATCTTATGTAAACATTTTTTAAGGCAAATACAGGTAGCTGTACTAATATTTTATTATCATACTTGGATTACCCCAAATATAGTCCCAATTAAGTCTATTCTGAAAGACTTAAAACTTAATAAAAGTCTGTGGGGAGACATTGGATAGTCAGAGATCTGAACTGCAGACCTGTCCCTAGAATGTCTTCCTATTTCCTAGAGCAACTTTTGGCAGGTCATTTACTAACTCTGTAGCTCAGTTTCCTCATCTGCAAAATACATGAAGGGATTAGATATCTCAGAAAGCTTTCAGTTATGAAATTCTAGAATTCTGTGCAATTAATTTGGGGGAGAGGTGAAAAAAGACTTTAGCTGAAGTAGTGGCCATACAAACAGCAAGGACTTTTGAGTCAAACTCTTGACACATATTTATCAAAAACAACAACAAAGAAGAAGTTCTCTAACTCTCTGGCAATTCCTCTCCTAATATCCCCTTGCAAAAATCCTGTTCCATGGGGTCTCCCTCCATCCTGCTCATGGCATCCCCAGGAGTCTTATCTTCTGATAGTTCTGAAACTACCCCAAATTGCCAAAATGAACAGTTTCAATTTAGTCTTTGTAACCCCAGTTCCCACCTCAATCTCAATGTCTTAACTTCTCTTTAATTATGTAGCAATTCTCAATATACTGAAATTTCTATGACCATAAATTCTTCAGTTTTTAATTCCTTGAAATATCCCAAAGTAATTAATTCCACTGTTGTGTTATCAATGAAAATAAAACAAGCTACAGCCTTTTGATCTCTGGAAGGACAAACTATAAAATGAAAGCTAACAATTGTTCTTGGATTCTAGAATTTAAATAACGAAATGGTATCCTTTGTGTTGTCATTTCTTAGCACCGTAATGATTTACATTATTTCTGGTCAGGTAGTAAATTAATAAAATTTGAAGTCTGACAGCACGATATAAACTATTTATTACATCATTAAATCATAAAAAAAATTTCCATGGAACATGACCTTCTGTCTTGAAAATTTTTTAAGTTCAACTTTTAGAAACTCTCTTCCCAAATGGTGACATGAACTTTATCTAAAAGATGACTATATTGTTGCTTCTACAACAGGTTTTTAAATAGAAGGTACTGTACTAGTAGTCCCTATTTGGAAGCTCAGAAAGCCACTTTTGATAAAGTCTAAGATAATCAAAGATATAGGTAATATAACAAAAAAAGGATGACTATTCAACTCATAGAAAAGCTTTACAACTTAAAAAAAAGTGACAAAAGGTGCTTTTATTTCAGTTAAAAAATTATTTCTTACCTGCATAAGCTTTCTGCAGTCAAGGAATCTAAAACCATAGCAAGAACATGCTTTAAGTTTCTATATTTTAATTCTGTTAAGATGTCCAATTTTTCTATACCCATTTTCTTGCCAATCAGTCCTGCAAGTACACACTGCAATATGGCTATTTCCCCCCCATCCCTTTCTTCTAGGAATTCATGTGCACCATTTTGCTGTAATCTTTTCCTTTTGCTTTTCATAAAGAGCTCATGCACTAATTGCAAGGCTGGAGTTTTTGATAAATTCTTAAAGCTTAAAATCAAATCCCCACTCTTATCACTGCTCAGTTGACTCTCTGAGATGTCTGAAGAAGCTGCTGGTGTTGCTTCAAGGTCAGAGTGGATGGCCTGCTTTTCCTCCTCTGTCTCGGATTGTGAGCCTTGCTCCCGAAGAGTGGACAATCTTCTCCACCTTCTAAGACGCCTTGACTTTTTTATGGTGTTCCCCACTTTGAGAGTGCCCTTCTGTTTCTGAAATAGTTCTTGAAAAGAACCCTCATGGTCAGAGAGGAAATCTGATTTATCCAAGAAAAGTGAGTTAAAACCACTGTCTTCAGGTGTTGAAATACCAGTTCTCACTTCACTTGAAGAAGACAAACCTTCACTAGCATTAAATTTAATGTTTGCTACAAGATTATTTATTGGAGTCACAAATATGTCCTCATCTGTTCCACAAGTAGTTTCACTAACAGAGGAGTCCAGGAGTTCAGGATATGCATTCTCATTGTTAACACACAGACTGCTATCACTAAATTCATGTGTGATAGAGTCTTTAAAACTATTGCCCTGAATAGGAGAAATACATTCAACTTCAAAAAGGCTACAGTCATCTTTGGGATCATCAACTGTGGAAGTCTTCTGCTGAGAAAAATTAAGTCTCAATTTTCGACTGCTGGAAGTTGCTGCTTCTGTTTTCAAAGTGCCAGCAACTAAAGGACTAAAATTACTTTGCCTTGGAGAACCTGAAGTATGGCTTGGAGTAATTTTTTCTAAGTGGAGTACATGACTCACACTACTTGCTGGAGAACTATTTCGTGATTCAAAGTCCCCAGTTAGAAGAGGGAAAGATATGTCCAATCTTCTGCGCAATAAACATTTTTTCCTACTGACTTTAGGAGTTTCACAAAGTTCTGGGGATTTACCTCTTTCCTTCCTCAGGAAGACAAATCTGTGTTTTTGAGTGGATGACTCTAAAGGATGTGTTAAGTCCAGACTGGAAGTTTCAGAATGCTCATAAATTAATGTTGGGTCTCTTTCCTTCTTTCCCAAAATTTCTGTATTTGTATTATCAAAACTGTAAGATTTCAACAACTCACTGTAGTCATTCTCTTGAAATGAAGATGTGGAACAAAAATCTCTGGAGTACTTGAAATTGACAGCAGAAAAGTCCAAGTCATTTCCTTCTCCAGTGCAAGCTTGACTTGAACACCTTTCTGACATCTTCAAAAGCTGTTTTTACAAAGCAAAAACAAACTTTATTCTTTCTTTGAAATGAATAGCCTGGAAACTTAACAAAATACATCATCTTCTATGAGTATAGATAATAATGGAAAATTTTATGGCAATAAAAAAGTTACTTAAAACAAATCTCTACAATATATTCAATGGGTACCTTGCTTCAAACAACTTTGACATCATAAAAATAAATTTCAGATTATAAAAATTCACAGATAACTAGGCATAGTTCTAAGCAGCATACACAAACATTTTCTTAAACTAGACTTGAGGAAAAAATCTGGCAGCATCATTTTTAGATGATTTTATTACCTTTTGATTTTAACAGCACTAAGGTACAAAATTGCAGTTTTAACATTCAAGCTTATTTGTACTGGCCTATATCTAGTCAAATGGGTGCTTCCTTTCAAAGTTCTGGGATGTAAATAAAGTTGCTTACAAAAATCCTATATGCTTATTTTTGAACAGGCTTTTAGGAAATGTGCCAAATGAATGCTGTCACTTACTTTAAACAAAATTTGACTAAGCAACTTCAAGATAATGTTATTTATATTTATAACACAGGCCTGTCTCAGAAATTAAGTTCCCAAGACTACTCACTAGATTTAAAGTCCTGGGCTTATACCCTTGCAAAGACTCTTTAGCTTATTGATAAATTACTAATACATTCTTCTTGAGCTATCCAAAATGAACACTATCCAGTAAATACAGGGTTATTTCAAACCTAGTAAATTATACTCATCCATGCCTCATTTTGTAAATATTTTGAGACAAAAGGTCCAGTTGGAGGATTGAACTGACAAATAACAGGCAATTATTTGTAGGATACCCACATTTTGTAATAGTCTTACAACTGCAAATTCATATCAATTACTTAAACATGTTACTCAATAATTACATTTGCCAGGAATGACACCAGGAAAGTAGTTTACTTCTTAACTTTTCAACAGTATCATCATATTACTTCTATTTAGAAACTTGAATTAAACACGAACACAAAGGAAACTAAAGTTATGGTTTCTGATTTTTCTTCAAAAGCCACGATTATTCAAAAGCCACTAAGAAAACTGCCCTTCTTTCAAACTTACTAAATATGTGATTTTTACTCTAGTTATAAAGATCTGGGGAAGACAAATTTTTGTGTCTATAAAGGGAAAGTAATTTAGTTATGCTTGATTACATCAGTTAAATATATGAGTGAATGACCTTTTTTAAAATAACAAACAGCTGCTACTCCAACCACAAAACAATATAAATTCTTTCTGGCATAATAAATGGTCATTAGAAAATTATTACTCCTGGATGAAGTAAGAGCTTTTCAACTCTTTAAATCTATATATATTTTTGGTGAATTTCACAGTTCGGTTCAGATGTGGAGCCTATCAAATGTGGGAATTATTGCTCTATTCTGTACATGCTCACCAAAATAATCAAAATCAAAGTTTGGTAATTTGTATATTCTAAAACAATTTTAATTTCAAAATATTAGGTTATTTAGAATGCATTTTCAAATTATACTGTCACTCAGGAATGTCATCGTCCCCTTCTCCCTCCACATTTGTATTAAGTAACAATTTTCACTCGTCATTTGGTAAAAATTTGTCAAGGGAGTCCTTTAAAAAGTTTAAAAAAATAAAACTATTCTGCTACTTCGCCATTAGGTGTCCCACTCTCCTAGAACACGGGAAACTGAGAGGCAAAATATTGGAAACAAAGCGAGGAATGCATTCATTCTCTCCCCTAAAAACTATAGACCACTTGTTATTAACAGAAATACCAAAAAAAACAAAACAAAACAAAAACAAAAAACAAAAAGCCTTTCTAATTCCTTTTGGTAAATGTACACATTTGAAATCGCCTCCAACATGCCTTCTCGGCTGTCATCACTTTCATCTTTCTACTACCCCAAGATGTTGGTCTCGAATAACATTTGTTACTTCAAAACTTAATTTTAAAATGATTACTGCAAAACATGAAATGCTTACTGAATTATTAATTCAGTGACTCCACAGCTTACTGATGACTCAAACAAAAGCCTCCATATTCACTTTTGAAAACCAGTCGCCCAACAAAGGCATGCGAACACTTATCTCTACAGTGCTCTTAAAAAAGAACACGCACACGTCTCAAGTCAGAGAATGAAATACTAACTACATTAAAGTCAAATTCCCTTCACTGGTTAAAGAGGGAAATCTTAGCATCAGTAAATCTTGAGCTTTTAGATGTCAAAGTTGCCTAAGCTTCTAACCGAGAATCTCACGCTGTGTTTCAAATTCATGCCAAAGGAATACCACTTACAGAGAAAACTTGAGTTGGAACAGTTAGCAGCAACGTGCAGTAGCAAGATGACTGCTAACATTTGAAGGGGACCAAAGTACAAGTGTCAGGGCTTTTAACGCGTGAAAGCTTCAGACCTAAAACATTTTGGAGTTCCCTCAGCTTTCAAGACAACAGTAATTTTAATGTCTTTTTTTGCCCCCAGCTACTCTTGGGCTTGTGAAAACTTGCCAAATTTGGATTTTTGAAAATGCAGCGTAAACTGCAGCGCTGTCATTGACGCCCGCGAGGCTTTCCCAGCCGAAGGGGGTTTAACGGTCCCACCTGGGCGTCCACAGCCCGCCCGCCCCAGCCCCGACGGCCCCAAGGCCAGGCCGGGGGTGGGGGTTCGGGGTGGGGGGGGGAGGCTCGACTGGGCCTCCAGGACCCAGGGCCACGACCCAGGTGGGTGAGTGTCACCTGGAGCGGAGCGAGAGAAGTGAATGGCTTCGGGGTACCTCTCCAGGCCCAGCACCTGAAAAAAAAAAAAAAAGTGGGACGCCGGCTGGGGGACGGCCGGAGGCCCGCTATCGCGCACACACTTGGGGGGCCCGCTCCCGCCCACCTGGAGACCCAGGCGACGCCGCACCGACGTCTAGGCGAAGCCGGGCGGGTCTCCCAGGTCGCGGTTCGGGAGGAGAGACAGACAGCAGCCGCCGGGCGAGCCGGCGAGGAGCCACGCCTCGCCCCCTGGGAGGCCCGGCTATGGCAACTCCCACGCCGGGTTCGCTTGGGGCCGCGGCGTTTGGCTCCTTCGGTTTGAACCGCCCGCCCTCAGTAACCGCTAGGCCCCGCCCCCGGCCCGGCCCGCCCCTCCCGCCGGCTGCGCAGCGCCCCCACCGGTCACCTCACGACCTGCAGCCCCCAGCCGGAGAGATCGCGCTCTTTCCCGCCCTTCCACACAAAATGATTGTGATAGTCTCCCTGGTGGCGCAAGGGGTTAAGAAGCAACCTATGAAGCTTACCTCAGCCACTTCAATATGAGTTCGATCCCCGGTGAGGGAGAAACCCACATGGCTCAGCAGACCTCTCTTGACTTGCCCGCTGCTCCCCTCAGCAGTGTATTTCAGTCAGTCGGCCTGTTCTGTTCCCCGCTCTGTCTCTGGTGGAGGCTGTACTCCCATTCTTGTATGCATAAGTAAATCTTTAAAAAAAAAAATCAAAATGATAGGCTTTTGCTCGCCTCAGTCTCACCTTGTATAGAAAGACGAGTATGCCCTACAGCGGGATGCCACGAAAAATAATAGAGAGGAATATTCACTTTAAAATGTTTCCCGAGCTTTGTGTAAAAAGAAAGTTACAAATCGAATGATGCATTCTAGGTTAGCAGTACAGATATATATACACAGAATAAAGTCTGAAAGGTATGAATAACTTGATTACACTTGATTCTTCAGTTTTTTTTAATCTGTATTTTCATTTTTCTACAAGAATATATGGGGATTTTGTAATAAGGAAAAATTACTAACAACAAAAAGTGAAATGTGGCAATTGTTTAAAAAGGTCCCTTTCTAGAAATCTAAAATAGAGGTTACTGGGCACCTATTATCTGCCAGGCACCTCTGCTACTTGCATCTTCTTCCTAATCTCTTTTTTTCTGGCTTCTTTTCCTCTCTCAATTCCCTCAATGAAGTGTCCTACCTCAGCATTTTTCTTACTTTACCATCTGTGCATTAGAAGCTTCAACCATTACTTTTAAACCACTAACAGTTGCTACCACAACTCTCTTCTGACTAAACATTTCTCCACTGGATGCCCCTCAATCAAAATGTGATATACACAAAGTCAAAGTCACCAAGAATTAAGCCCTGACTATGTTCCAATTACCAGCTAGGTCCTGGGAATACGAAGGTGAGTAAGGCAGTTTCTGCCCTTAAGGGACTCACTGATAAGTGATCCATAAGTGCTGTAATAACATTAGTAACACAAAGGAAAGAGGGATCAATTTACCTTAATGAAGAAGAGGGAGCTGAGCTAACTTTTTATAAAGACCATGATGTGAGGGGGAATTTGAAGGGAAACTGGACATTTCAAAGACAAAGAGCAACTGATTTCAATCTCAGAACAAAATGTGCAAGAGCAGGAAAGAATGAAATGGCACATTGGAGACTAAATAATTTGCTGGGAACTAAGACTTGCTTGAGGAAAGGGCAAAGAAAAGTCTTGAAAAGGTGAAGAAGTCAATTCATGGAGAGTTCTGCATACATGTTATGAAGCTGACATCTCTAGCCAATGCAAGTAGAATGGAGGACAGAACAAAGAGAGGTGAGAAAGTTACTGCATTACTCTGGGAGACAGTGAAGGTGGAGAAGAATCTACTGGCCATATTCCATTACCAGAAATAAAACACAAGGAAGAGGAGTTGCGAGAGCAAAGAGTACAGGTTTGGGAGAAAATAAGATGAATTTAGTGTGATTGTTACATTTGAGGTACACCTCTAGGACTTAAGGTAAAGACTTGGTGAATAACAATGTTCAAGACAACATCTCTCTGCAGCTTCCCCTATATTTCAGGTAGAGTTAGCAGTAGCCTTCAAACTCTAGGAATCTGTTTGCCACCATTTGCCTTTCCCTGCCACATATTTGCAATTCTCTTTTATTGGCTTTTCTCTATGTAATTTATCACCTTCTAAAATGTATTATTTACTTATTTTGTTTAATGCCCACTCATCCTAATGGAACAGGGCAGTGAAATTTGCCTTGTTAAATAGAAGCCACACAACCTGAATCCCATTTAAACATTGCCCCTTTCTCTTCTCTGATTTTTTTTTTTTTTTATGTTACCGCAACTCAAGAGTGAAAGAGCATACCCTTCTTCTAGCATTCAGGGACAAATAACTTTCATTGCCCCCCACCCACCCAAGGACAAAAAGACACGTAGTCATATGTAGCTTGCTTTGAGCTTTACTATATGGTCCAACTTTAAATGATCAAGCTATATTTTCCTATTCTTTACCCATCAGTTTTCGATCTTTTAGTCTCTTTCTGGATTGGGTCTCATCCCACCGTTGATCTTAGAATTCTAAAACCCAGCTATTTTCCCCGGAGGGATACACGGGATGG